>NW_017729028.1:30042329-30042771 GCF_001723915.1 Gavialis gangeticus | reverse complement strand
AGCAGCCCTAGATTTCAGGAGGGCGGATTTCAATGAGCTAAGGAAAATAGTCAGGGAGGCACTGAGGTCCTGGAGGGAAGGGGAGGGGAGGGGAGGGGAGTCTGGTATCCAAGAAGAGTGGTTGCTCCTTAAGGAGATGATCCTCCAAGCCCAAAGGGAGGTAATCCCAACACGGATCAAAGGGGGCAGGAGGGTGCAAAAGCCCCCATGGCTTACCAAAAGCATCTGGGAATGTCTCCTTGCCAAAAGGGAGGCGCACACCCAATGGCAGGGAGGGGCCATCCCCAGGAAGGACTATACTGCGGTTGCTCGGGGCTGCAGGGGGGCAGTCAGGGAGGCCGTGGTGGAGATGGAGCTGGGACTAGCGACCGGGATGAAGGACAACAAGAAGTCCTTTTTTAAATCCATAGGGGGCAAAATGAAGGTACTGGGTAATGTGGGG
>NW_017729028.1:30035673-30042042 GCF_001723915.1 Gavialis gangeticus | reverse complement strand
CCTGTTCAAATTTGCTGATGACACTAAGATGTGGGGGGATGTGGGCACGGTAGAAGGGAGGAATAGGCTGCAATCAGACCTGGACAGGTTACAGGGGTGGGCGGATGAGAATAGGATGGGATTCAACACTGACAAGTGCAAGGTGCTGCACTTGGGGAGGAACCATACCCTTGGGACAGGTAGCACCATACCTACAGGCTGGGGAACTCCCTTCTCGTCAGTGCAGAGGCAGAAAAGGATCTTGGAGTCGTCATTGATGCCAAGATGAACATGGGCCGGCAATGTGGGGATGCAGTCAGGAAGGCCAGCCGCACCTTGTCATGCATCCACAGATGCATCTCGAGCAGGTCCAGGGAGGTGATCCTCCCCCTCTATGTGGCACTGGTCAGGCCACAGCTGGAGTACTGCGTCCAGGTCTGGGTGCCGCACTTCAGGAGGGATGTGGACAACATGAAGAGGGTCTAGAGGAGCCACTCGCATGATCGGTGGGCAGCAGGGCAGGCCCTACGATGAGAGGCGATGGGACCTGAACCTGTTCAGCCTCCACAAGAGAAGGCTAAGGGGGGATCGAGTGGCCTGTTACAAACTAGTTGGGGGGGATCAGCAGGCACTGGGGAAGTCCCTGTTTCCCTGAGCAGTACCAGGAGTGACTAGAAATAACGGTCACAAGCTGGCAGAGGGGAGATTCAGCCTAGACATTAGGAGGCGCGACTTCAAAGTCAGGGCGGCTAGGATCTGGAACCAACTTCCAGGAGAAGTGGTGCTGGCTCCTACTCTGGGGGTCTTTAAGACAAAGCTGGACGAACATCTTGCTGGGGTCATTTGACCCCAGTACTCTTTCCTGCCATGGCAGGGGGTCAGACTTGATGGATCTGTTCAGGTCCTTTCCGACCCTACTAACTATGAAATTATGAAATTTAAACCCAGAGTATGATCAATTTTAAACTTTGATTTACATTAGTCAAAAGCACCAGTTCCAAGCATCATTTAAGATGGCATCTCTGCTGAATATCATCTAACTGCTAGGAGAAGTCAGTAGAAACATAGTTGTGCAATTGCTGATTTAAGTTTGTAATTCTCATGTTATAGACATTGTCTCCTTTTTTTAATTTTAGTATGGATTATTACTGACTTTCTTTTCTATTGAAATCAGTTTTCCGGAATCAATTAGAATATTAAAAAGAATTGTGGATGGGAAGTGAAGCTTTATCATTCTTCATCCTTTTTATCTTAGACTGATTTGCTACTTATCTCCAAAATAAGCAAAACTCTGTAAATTTGAGTAGCCCTGTTCTCCACACTCTTCTTATTTGAGTCCCCCTTATGGGATAGTTCTGCAATTTATGATGATCTGTCTCTTTGGAGACCTTTCTCTGCCGCCTCTTCTTTTTAGATTGCCCTTCATATATTCTTTCCATAGAAGGATCATTTTTATATCATGGTAAATTATAGGAAAACTGTTGCTTATGATGTATTATTGATTTGGCATTATAGCTGGAAAACATGAAAACTTGGTATTGAAGAGGAATTAATTATACACTTTATCTTGGAGTTGAAACTTTTTTTGTGAATCTCTAACCAGCAAGTTACTTGTTGCTAAATTGTATTTATTCATTTATTTTTTTCCAGCTGAAGCAGCTGGGCCACAGTGTGGATAAAGTGGAATTCATTGTGATGGGAGGAACATTCATGGCCCTTCCTGAAGACTATAGAGATTACTTCATCCGAAATCTGCATGATGCTTTATCAGGGCACACTTCCAACAATGTAGCTGAGGCTGTCAGGTGAGCAGCTTTAAAGTCCTTAGCACTTATTTTTTAGATAAATCCTTCCAGTGGTGTAAAAAATCACGTATTGAAGACAAAAATTCAGGACAGCATTTTCTAACGTATGTTTAAAAATAAAAATCCAAAAATACTTAGACACATGCTAAAAATGTCTTCAGTTTCAGTGGTGCTGAGCACCCACAACCTCTGCTGATAGAAAACAAGGCCACTGGTAATGTGCTTAATCACAGGCTGAATGATCCATTAGTGGGTGCTCAAGGTGGAAAACGTTTGCCATAAAACATATCCGACTGTGTAGAAATAGAGATTGTATCAATCAAACATTCCTTGCTTCAGAGTTTAGTGTGTTCTTTATGGTGAGAAACCCCAAACCTTTTGTTGTATCTACAGATGAGTTGATAGCAGCAATGACTTTTAAAAAAAATATAAAATAAAATACCATATTATCTTGTATACAACACGTCTGAGAATAAGGTACACACATACTGGTTTTTTGAAAGGCAGAATGAAGTGAAAAAAACTGAGTAGCAGCAGCAGCTGGGGGTCAAACCTGCTTAGTGTTCTGCTTTCTATTGATAATGTGTAGAGTTACTTTTGTTTTTGCCTGGAAGAAGCTTAAGCAGCAGAAACTGTGTTTACTATGTGTCCTCATTTGTAATGCTTGCCCCGATTTCCAGTACCTGGTTTTTGGAAAGAAAGTGTTTTAGGTGAGAAAATACAGTGTGCAACTTATTAAGAGATCAGATTTAAATAATGACTCTTCTGGGGAAGGAAAGGTGCAAACATATTCTTAATTTAGTTTCTGAATCATATAAATAGGTTTCCACATTACCTCTAAAGGGAGAGTGGCCTGCAGGTGGTCACTGAGGAAAATCTCATGTACATACTGAGAGGTTGTCTCAACACAATGTTATGCTTAAATGAGTCTTGCAGATTCAGGCCCTTCCCCCTTAGTGCTGACGCAATGAATTGTCAGCAGCCTCAAAACTATATTACTTTACTTTTCCCTTGATGCATGATTTTGTGGGGACTGAATGCTTTGGGGCATTGAGGAAGATAGACTGGATGGTTAAGAAAGCTGTGTTTTAATTAATCTCAGCTCTTGCTAGGGGTGCACTGTAGGCAAGATATGACTGTTATGCCTCTTTCAACAGGGAACAAAAGCAGAGTTTTGAGAACATTTTTATCGGCTCTTGGTTTCGCCATGCTGGAATCATGACGCTGCAGCGACAACTTCTTGTAGTTCAGGAGACTTCAGCCACATAGGACTCCTCTTCTAGAGGCAATCCTAAATGCATCCTGTGTATGAATGTTCCTTCTGTAACAGTATTTCACTCGTAACGTCCAAAGGGAATATTAGATCCTGTAGTCTGACCTCCTCTATATCATGGGCATTATATTTTACTTGGCTTTCCTGCACTGAGCTAGCAATGTGTTTTACAGACGCTTATCTTCAGGGAAGCAGTCTAGTCTCTGGATCTTTGCTAGCTCACTCCAGTGATTTATTACCTTCATTGTAAAAGCAAAGTAAAGTGCTCGTTTCTGATTTGAATTTTTGGTATCGGCTTCTAGCCAAGCTTCCAGCCACTGATTCTTGCTGTGCCATTTTGTGCTAAATTAAAAGGCTTTATGTTATCCGGTAATTTTTTTTTCATGTGGAGATGTATACAGACAAATTTTCTCCTCAGTTGCCTTTTTGATGAGGAAAGGTGAGTGACCTCTTCCAGTTTCTTGCCGCAAGACATTTTCTTCAGCCTTCAAATAATTTTTCTGGCAGTTGTGTGCACCATCTTCACTATTATTCCCTGTGTCTTCCAGTTTTCTGGTATTGATTTTCCCTGATAGCATTTACAGAAGTAAATTGCCAGTCGGCTTACCAAACATCACATTAGCCTTTTCTGCCACAGCATTGTACTGGGAGCTCATATTCAGCTGCTTGCTGCTGTGACCCCTAGATCCTTTTTGCAGTTCCTTCCTTTTTTTTTTTCCAGGACACAATACCCGATTCTGGAGGTGTGACTGCATCACTGTTCCTAGATGTATAACTTTCTATTTGCTTCTGCTGAATGCTGTTTGCTTGAGCACTTCCAAGTGATCCTGATTGCGCGACTACCCTCCCGTTATTCGCTGTTCTTTGCCAAACCACTCTGTCATCCGTAAGTTTTCATCAACAGTGATTTTACTTACTTCCAGATCACTGATGAAAGTGTTCAGTAGTAGCAGTCTAGCTTAGTGTCAAATCAGTAGGAATGTAGGACTGGAAGGAACCTCCTAGGCCAGAGTCTTTTCCCTTGTGCTTTAGGCATATAATCACTCGCATAAACGTATCAAGCATCCTCTTCTATTAGTTACACTGCTGTTGTCCTCTGCAGGCAGGAAGGCTGTTCTGTACTATTGCTGCTCAGATGGTTAGACAGTCTTCAGATTCCTTCAGTTTATTCATGGCCAGTTTATACTTATCTGATCTTGTGCCAGCAGCATGTTCCATTTTAAATAATAGCTCACCCCTCATTGTTTTACAGAGAACAGCAGAGTCCAGTTTCAGCCATTCTTTTGGTAGGCTAAGTATGCTAAGCCCCTTTGCCTTTTCAAAAAGGTCCTTTATTCTCTTGGTTATTGTAATAGCCCTCTGTACCAGTTCCGGTTTAAATTAGTGCTTCTTGAATATCAGTGACTGGAATATTGCACAGTATTCTGAATGAGGTCTCGTTGCATCATACAAGGGAATTAATATTTTTCTATTGGTACTGGAAATGCCTATCCTGATAAAATTTAGGATTGCCCTTTTCACGGCCACTTCACTTTGATGGCTCATACTCTCCTGTGAGTATGAGTCAACTGATCCCTTAGTGTATAGCGGAAATTTTTTTTATTGCTCCCTAAGTGATATATTGTATCGCATCCTATTAAATTTTATTTCATTTCTATTACTCATATCCTTGATGTCATCCAGTGCTTTCTATATGTTATTTTGTTGGCTCTTCTGTGTTGATGATGCCTTACATCTTTGTGGTGGCAGCAGATTTCATTAGTATACCCTTCTTCTTTGTGCCAAGGTCATTAATGGTAAATATCCCAAGAATTTTTTAGCAGTGCCCTTGCAGAAACACCCCCATTCAATGATGATTCTTCATTGATGACTAATATGAAAACTTTTAGGTAGTAAGTTCTTAATACATTGTATGTGTTCTTCATTGATTTTTTGCATAATGGTAATTTTTCAACAACATTGTCAGGTGATACTAAGTCAAAAATGCCTTACAAAAGTCTGTCTGTACAATTACTTAATCAGCCTTACTTAATAAAACTTCCAAACTCATTGGAAAATGTAATATTATTGGATGAGCCCTGTTTTCTGTAGAACAGTATTGACTGGCATTGGTTATTCCTAACCTTTAGATCTCTATTGATTTAAAGAATCCTGTGTCAGTATTTCTGTTTTGCCTGTGACTGATGTCAGGGTTGCTGGCTAGTACATCAAAGAGCTCTGAGCAGCCACAAGATTTCATTTGCCTTTCCTCTTGCGTTTAAGTTTTATTTCTTCCAAATAAAACAGCTTAAGGGCAAGGTTAGACAAATAGTTTGTGTATTTGTGTTTCCTTTCTCTTAAGGGAAAGCAATTTACCACTGTTCAGCTTTAACTGTTTATTCCAATTGCATGGGAAATGTAAGTGACCTGGCATCATACCCCCCAGAGTGACGCAGGGCTAAGTTATTGCAGTTTAGCAGCACTTACTGTGGGATAGCAGTGGACAAATGAAACGGTTATCGCAGATCAATTTGTGTGCTCTTCGTCCACTCCCTCATATAAATTCCATACACAAACCATATCTCTAGAAGTTTACTTCCTACCTCTGAGATCTGCTGAATGCAAGTGAAGGGGGTAGGCAAATGTTTTCTATGCCGGTGATGCATGCTGAGTTTGTGATCCCCCATAACTTCCAGATCCTACTTGGCAGTGCTACTGCTGGATAGTTTTCTTAGCATGTTGCCAATAATTGTGCATTTAGGTATTCCATAGGGCAGCATCTCTGTGGCTTGCCTCTGAATTTAATTTTGTGATCTATAGCCCAGCACTCCAATTTATCAAGATCCCTTTTCATTTTAATTCTGTCCTCCAAAGGGTTTGCAACCATTACCAGCTTTGTCACCTGTAAATGTTATCTGTATACTCTCACTCTCTGCTTCTGTGTCTATTAATAAAGGATTTAACAGTACAGGACTCAGACCAGAGGCCTGTGGATCATTTGAGACCTCCTACCAGTCAGAGTATATCCATTAACACTTACTCTTTGCTTGAGGTTGTTCAGCCAGTTATATTCTCCACCCACCTAGTAATTCTGTTTTAACTGATGTTGTTCCCACTTACATATGAGAATGGCATGTAAGTCTGTCATATTATGCCCACTGCATTCCCCTGATGTATTAAATCCGTGAGCTTGTCAAAGGAAGAATCAAGTTGGTTTGGCTTGCTTTGTTCTTAACAAATGTGTGTTGGCTCTTCCTCCCCTTTGTACTTACAAACTGACTGTTTTATAAGATGCTTCAGGAACTTCCCAGGTAATGAGTCAGACTGAGTGGT
>NW_017729028.1:30023308-30030673 GCF_001723915.1 Gavialis gangeticus | reverse complement strand
CTCCACTGCCTCTTCAGGGATCCGCCCCTCTTTCTCAGAGCTCCACTCTCTCCAGCGGTAAGAAAAATCCTGAGGTAAGTGTCATCTCCTGGAGATCTTCTTTCTCCCTCACTTTCTCCTTCAGACGCTCTTTCTTTCTTCTTCCTTTCTGAGACTCCCTTCTCCTCTTTCTTTTTTTTGGTGAAGGTGGGCATCACATTTAGCATTTCTCCAGTACTCTGGGACCTTACCTGTCATACCAGAGTTGTGCAAATATTATTTCCAGTGTCTTTTGAGATTCCAGCTACTTCGTTTAGCATAATGAGGTGAAGTCCGCTAAGCTTTGTTGATTTAAATTCATTCAAATTAGTCACAGTCTTTATTTAGGAAAGGTGCAATCTTTCTAGTCTGTTGGGCTTCCAGGTCATAGGGTCTTGCTTTCTTTTATGCCACACAGTTTGCTTTCTGAGTCACAGCTTACAGCCGTGTGATCCTGGGACTTTTCCTGTTCTTCTGAAAAGTGGACTAGGCTGGGTAAAGGGACCATTTAAACCCCTGCCCCCTTTAGAGGGTCATTTCACCCCGGGATAGTGGCAACTATCATAGCTTCTGAGAACTTTGGAACATGAAGATATTTATCTCCAGAACTTCCTTGTTCTGACGGACCTGAGGAACGGAGACTAAGTGACTTGCTTAAGGTTGTACAGGTTGATATGATGTATAACCGATGACACCAAACTCTGGGGCAAAGCATCCACACCTGAAGACAGGAGGGCGGTCCAGGCTGACCTGGACAGGCTCGGCAAATGGGCGGACAAGAACCTGATGGTGTTCAACACTGAAAAATGCAAGGTCCTCCACCTTGGGAGGAAAAACCTGCAGCATTCTTATAGGCTCTGCAGTGCTACACTGGCTAATGCTACGGAAGAAAGACACTTGGGGGTCATCATTGACCACAAGATGAACATGAGCCTGCAATGCGATGCTGCGGCTAGTAAAGTGACCAAAATGCTGGCTTGCATCCATAGATGCTTCTCAAGCAGATCCCAGGACGTCATTCTCCCCTTGTATTCGGCCTTGGTGAGGCCGCAGTTGCAGTACTGCATCCCGTTTTGAGCCCCGCAATTCAAAAAGGATGTGGAGAAGCTTGAGAGAGTCCAGAGAAGAGCCACGCACATGATCAGAGGTCAGGAAAACAGGCCTTACGACGACAGGCTGAGAGCCATGGGACTCTTTAGCCTGGAAAAGCGCAGGCTCAGGGGTGATCTGATGACCACGTATAAGTTTACTGGGGTGACCACCAGGATCTGGGGGAATATTTGTTCACCAGAGCGTCCCAAGGGATGACGAGGTCGAACGGTCATAAACTCCTGCGAGACCGTTTCAGGCTGGACGTAAGAAAGAATTTCTTTACTGTCCGAGCCCCCAAGGTCTGGAATAGCCTGCCATCGGAGGTGGTTCACGCACCTACATTGAACACCTTCAAGACACATTTGGATGCTTAGCTTGCTGGGATCCTGTGACCCCAGCTGACTTCCTGCCCCTTGGGCAGGGGGCTGGACTCAATGATCTTCCAAGGTCCCTACCAGCCCGAATGTCTATGAAATCTATAACTTTCCAGCAGATTGGTTTAGAAGTTAGGAGAGGAAACATAGCCTTTGAGGAACCCTAATGCTTTTGTGGGGCTGTTAGGACTGTGTGGTATTTATTAGTGAACTGTGAATACCTATCTATGTAACATGTTGAACTAAAGGTTGCTAACATGTAAGTGAAAACCTGGAGTAACTGTAATAGCTGTTACTTGGTGCTTTGACATCTGCAGCGAAATGACTGTAAAAATCATTCTTGCTTTCGTAGAAGAACAGCCCACATCTCTCTCTCTGTTTTAGAGCTCCAGGTTTTTCCTTCTTCTGTGTTTCCTCTGGAGGGCAGCAAATACTATGGATTTTTTTTCCTTATTTGGGGTAGGGGTGCTATACTGACATTTCCAAAAGTAACAGACACAGCATTATAATTGCAAGGAAACTGGGAAAACCAGGCGATTTGTTCTGAATTGCAGGTTTCATAGGGGCTGGTCTTGTAGATAAATGAGACATTTGAAGGCTCATTTGCAGGTCCTTTCCTCAAGTAGAGCTCTCTAAAACATTTCCTTATTAGAATGCATAATGAAGAGCTGCAAAGAGGGAGATATAATTGCATTTGGTCTAATGCTCTAGCTAATGACTTATTAAAACTTTAACAGTCTCAGGGACCTGGTGGGCAGGATCCCTTGGGAGGCAAGTCTGAGGAGAAAAGGAGTCTCAAGGGCACAGGACCGAGTTATCCCAATGAGACAGAAGAATGGTAAATGCAATGGGAGACCGGCCTGGGTAGACAGTGATCTCTTTCTTCAAGCAGTTTTAACTCGAAAAGGAATCTTAAACAATGTGGAAACTTGTTCATAGTACTAGGGAAGAGGTGTGAGTATCACACAGGCATGCAGGGAGAAAATTAGAAAGGCCAAGGTCCAATTTGAGGTGCACCTGGCAGGGCACATAAAAGGGAGTCTGCAGGTACGTCAGACATTGGAGGAAGACCGCAGGTTCCCTTGCAGAAGGCGGAAGGCAATCTGGTCACCGACGCTGCAGAGAAGATTGAACTACTTAATGTCTGGTTTATTTTAGTTTTCACAAAAAGGGGTAGCTACTAGATGAAGAGTTTAAAAGGAGACAGCTTAGACTAGAGGAAGAACAGGTTAGGGATTACTTAGAGAAGCCAGATGCTTTCAGGTCAGCAGGGCTAGATGGGATGCACCACAAGGGACTGAAGGAGCCAACTGAGGTCATTTTGGAGCCACTGGCATTGCCTTGAGAACTCCCAATGGTTGGGTGAGATCCCAGATGATTAGAAAAGGGCAAACAGTGCTCATCTTTAAGACAGGGAAGGGGGAGGATCCAGGACAAATCAACCTGGCCCTGATACCTGGAAAGATTATGGAGCAGGCGCTCAAGGAATCTGCTGTGAAGCACCTAGCGGAAACAAGGTGATGAGGAACAGCCAGCATGGATTCACAAGACCAAGTCATGACATCTTTCTATGATAAGGTGACAGGCTCTGTGGATGGGAGGAGAGCAGTGGATGTGATATACCTTGACTTTAGCAAGGCTTTTGACACTGTCTCCCATGCCATTCTTATTAACAAGCTAAGGAAATACAGACTAGATGAAAGAATTGTAAGTTTGGTACGTAATGGGTTGGGTTGTCGTACTCGGTGAGGAGTCCTTAATGTCAAGTTGGGAGGAGGTATCAAGTGGGGTTTCCCAGGGGTCTGTGCAGGATCTGGTATTGTTTAATATCTTCATTAATTATTTGGATTATGGGATCAAGTGATTAGCAACATTTCGGATGACAACAAGTTGGCTGGAATTGTGGACGCTCCAGAGGGCAGGGCTAAGATAGATCCAAAATGACCTGGATAGATTGGAGAAATGGTCCTTAATTAATGAGATGAAATTCAACAAGGACATGTGCCAAGGCCTGCAGTTGGGATGGAGTAATTGCATGCACAGCTGCAGACTGGGGAAGGACTGACTGGGCTGCAGCATTGCACAGAAGGACCTGGGGGTTACCAAGGACCATAAGCTAAATGTGAGCCAACAGGGAGCTCTTGTTGCAAAAGAAAAAGAAAAAAAAAGAAATCCAACAGTCTTCTGGGTTATATTAACAGGAGTGTCACTTACAGATTGAGGGAAATGAATCTTCCGCTCTGTTCAGCACTGATGAGACGTTACCTGGTGTGCTGTATCCAGTTTTGGGCCCTGTACTTTAAGAAGGACATGGGCAGATTGGAAAGAGTCCATTGCAGAGCAACCGAAATGATCAGGAGCCTGGTAAGCAGGACTTATGATGAGAGTCCGAAAGAAGTAGGATTGTTTAGTTTGGAGAAAAGAAGACCGATGGGGGATTTGGTAGCAGTCTTCAAATACCTGAAGGACAATTGTAGAGAGGATGGCGGTGAGCTTTTCTCTGTGGCTGCAGGGGATAGGACTAGGAGCAATGGCCTTAAGCTTCAGGTTGGAGATTTAGGTTGGAGAATAAGAGGAACTCTCTGACTAAGGGTGGTCTGCCACTGGACCTGGCCGTGGAGAGGTGCTGTGCGATCTCCGTCCTTCGAAACTTTCTGTAGCGGGTTGGACAGAGACTTGCCTGGGATGGTTTAGTTAGGGACAATCCTGTCTTGAGCAGGGGTCTG
Organism: Gavialis gangeticus; assembly: GCF_001723915.1. NCBI lineage: Eukaryota > Metazoa > Chordata > Crocodylia > Gavialidae > Gavialis > Gavialis gangeticus. Next base: position 30,026,463 of record NW_017729028.1, on the reverse strand, counting down.
GACTAGATGATATTGTGAGGTCCCTTCCAGCCCTACTTTCCTATGGTCCTAAAAGAATAAACTTTGGGAAGAATGATGGAAGGTGAAAACTTTAATTCGGAGTGTAAATGTGACCTAACTGCTCTACCCCCTACCCAGAATGGATGGTTCAGGACAGGGCACTCGGCCTGCAAGGGATTATGTTGCAGCCCCTGGGCTCCAGCCACTCCCCTCATCGCTTCAGCTGAAGGGCAGCTGGTGTCTCCAGGCTCCCCTTCCTCCTCTGGTTTCCAGTGCTTGCTCCCATCCTAGCAGGCAGAACAGCACAGACTAGCTGGGGGTGAGCCTGGAGCTATGGGGGAGGCCTGAGGGTGAAGCTGGAGCTACGCAAAATAGCAGTGGTGGTGCTGGTGGACGTAGTGCCTGTGTGGGCACTTGTACAGTGGTGGGGCACAGTGTAACGGTGGGAGAGGGCTCAGGTGCGAGGTACAGGGATGCTGGGGGTGGGCATGCAGCCAGGGGGGCCTGTGGCTCATCCTTGTGCAGCCTGCGGGTATGCAGCCCATGCTGGCGCGGCCCCCAGTCACTTACAAGTTGGACAGACATGGTTCAGAGCATGGCTACCAAGTCCTCTGTTTTGCAACTAAGTCCTGGAGGAGACTGAGACTGTGATATCTCCAGAGGGGGCTTGATCAAGTGCACAACAGTTTTTTTTTCTAGATCCTAATTGGTTTATTTAGCAAAGAGGCCAGCTGACTTTTTAGGGATGAAAATTAAACTACATTCAATTTAAGTGAGTTGGCTGAACAAGGTGGATGAACTGGGTTCGTCAATGTAAAATTAACTTCAAATAAGCTAGGATTGTTCAAGTTGCGCTTCCTGACTAAAGCTGAAGTGTGGAGGGTTGCGTATCTTTTAGCTAGGTCGTAAGTGCACTTTTCGTGCTTAGCTCACCTCCTCATATTAGCAGCTGTATTAGTTGTACAACTGGCAGTTGTAATACAAGGCTGTTGCTTTAGCTTTAGATATGTTCAGAGTGAGCTTCCAATTGATTTTATTTTTCTTTACGTATGTAAGGATTCAGCATTTTTCCAGCATGGAATCATAACTCTCTTTAGTCTGGTTCAAATAAACTTAAATTCTTTACCCTATTACTTGTTTTATGTTGTGGCAAATGCAGTTGTTCTCCTTTCATTGCTGCAGATGGTTGTAACCTGTATCCTTGATCTCTCTAGTCACTTGTTTTCCAAGGGAAACAAGACTAGAGGGATTTGATTTTTTTTTTTTTTTCTTCCTAAAAAAATTGCACAGAGACTTTGGACCTTAAATAATGATCTGATTAATTACCAAGGGACTATGCAGTTAAGGAGTTTCAGAACACCTTGAGTTTTGTCTCCCTCAGTAAATTCATGCAACAGGGGCTTGTAGATGGGAGAAGAACAGATCCCAGTCTATCTGAACTTGGACATAACTTTTTTCTTTCTTTCTTTGAGCAAATTGTTTCTCTTTTTCTTTTCCCCACCAGCCTCAAATGCCATCTTTGTATGATTCCTGTGATAGTAATGTGTGTATCTCTGGTACAGGTCTGATGGGTTTATGTTGCTGGCATACTCATGTTGGCACTGTATGCCTTCCTAGTTACCTTACGCATCTCCATTTTAATATTTCCCAAAATGGCAGTCTGTATCAGGGTCCACAGGACCTCCTTAGTTTTACTCCTTGCCAGCTTTTCCATTCCATAGTGGTTTATTTTTGAGCCTCCTAGAATAATAGTCTCAAAAGTAGGGCTTATAGGGACCCCCAGAAGTCATCTAGTCCAAACGCCTGCTTGAGGCAGAATCAGCCCTAACTATGTTATCCTGGACAAATCCAATGTCTAATCTCTTAGCAAAATTGGTCAACCCTGATGCAGCATAAAATACCACATTCAGGTGTCCTGTGGGACGCTCCATGTGCCTCGCCATTGCAGCATTCATAAGCTGCGCTGGTACCTCGAGGTATGTAGATATAAACATTTAAAGCTGTGTCTATGTCCGAATCGCTGATTCTCTGAATTGGCATCAAATCTTCAGATTCGGGCTTGGCCAAGTCAAATCAGGGACAGTGATCCGAATCAACAAATTGAATCACTGGCCCTGATTTGGGTCAAATCCGAATCGAATAGGGCCTTCTTCACACACCCCTAATGTCTGTTAGTCTGACCCTGAGCAGAGGGACACGACTCTGTAGCCAGGACCTCTGGGTTTAATTCCCAGCAGCAGTATTGGTACAGGCCTGTCATGACCCCAGCTAACACCCAGTGCCTCTGAGGAAAGCATAAAACACCCCTAACACGTGGAGGAGGGGAGGGAATTCCTCCCCAGCCTCGTATGGCAACCAGCAAAGTCCAGGAGCATGGGAAATAACTATATGAGAACATAGGCATAGCTATGCCTGGATCATCCCTGAACAGTGGTTGTCCAACTTCTTGAGTACCTCCAGTGATGGAGAGTTCGCAACTTCCCTAGGCATCTGTTCCCCTGCCTCACTGCTCTAACAGTGAAGTTTTTCCTGATATCCAATTTAAATCTACTGTGCTGCATATTCAAGTTATTGGTTCATGTTCTGCTGTCTGCGAGAGAGTAAAGCTGTTTTCCTTCTTGATGGTAGCCCTTCAAGTACTTGAAGACTGCTGTCATCTTATAGAATCATGGAAAATGAGGGTGTGAAGGGATCTCAGGAGGGCACATCTAGTCCAACCCCCTGCTCGCAGCAGGACCAGCCCCAACTACATCATCCCAGCCAAGGCTTTGTCTACCCAGGTCTTCAAAACCTCCAAGGATGGAGAGTCCACAGCTGCTTTGGAGAGTCTGTTCCAGTTCTTCACCACCCTGGTGAGAGAGTTTTTTCTGATATCTCATGTAAACTTCCATTGCTGCAACTTGACCATATTGCTCCTTGTTCGGTCATCTGCCCCCACTGAGAACAGTCCAGCTCCATCCTCTTTGCAGCCCCTGTACAGGGAGTTGAAGGCTGCTGTCAAATCCCCCTGAGTCTTCTTTTCTGCAGACTCAATCAGGCCAGTTCCCTCAGCCTCTCCTCACGAATCATGTCCCCCAGCCCCCTAACCATTTTTGTTGCTTTCCGCTGGACTCTCTTCAACTTGTCCACATCCTTTCTGTAGCGGGGGGGGGGGG
>NW_017729028.1:30022210-30023017 GCF_001723915.1 Gavialis gangeticus | reverse complement strand
GGGGGGGGGGGGGGGGCCCAAAACTGGGCACAGGACTCCGGATGTGGCCTCACCAAGTGCTGAATAGAGGGGAAGAATAATTTCCCTTGATCTGCTGGCAACGCTGCACCCAGTGCAGCCCAGGATGCTGTTGGCCTTCTTGGCAACAAGGGCACACTGCTGGCTCATACGCAGCTCATTGTCCATTGTCGCCCCCACGTCCTTTTTTGCAGAGCTGCTGCCCAGCCAGTCAGCCCCCAGCCTGCATTTGTGCGTGGGATTGCTCCGTCCTAAGTGTTGGGTATGTTGAGGATTGTTTGCCCCCAGATGGAGCATTGTACACTTGGAAGTGTTAAACTTCATGTGGTTCCAGTCCGCCCAACTCTCGAGCCTGTCCAGGTCCACCTGTATCTGCAGCCTGTCTTCTGGTGTGACCACACTGCCCCATAACTTGGTGTCGTCTGCGAACTTGGCCAGTGAGCTTTTTTCTCCCCCATCCAAATCATTGATAAAGATGTTGAAAAGCACCGGTCCAAGCACGGACCCAAGGGACGCCACTGGCCACTTCGCACCAGGACAACACGGATCTGTTCGTGAGACCTCTCTGGGTCCTGCCATGCAGCCAGTTTCCCACCCACTGAACTGTTGAGCAGTTAAGCCTACAATCTTCCAATTTTCCCACAAGGATATCATGGGATATTAGATCAAAAGCCTTTTGGAAGTTTACTTATATAATGTCGACCTTCTCTCCCATGTCTGGGTGGCGAGAGACCTGTTCGTAGAAGGAGATGAGGTTTCATAGTTTCTAGGGTCGGAAGGGACCTGAGC
>NW_017729028.1:30020294-30022199 GCF_001723915.1 Gavialis gangeticus | reverse complement strand
CCAATGATTTAGTGACCTGGTCGTAAAAGACCACCAGGTTGTTAAAACAAGGCCTACCCGCGACGAAGCCATGCCGGCTATCATTCAGTATCTTGCCCTCAACGAGCGTATTGCACGTAGACTCTTTAATGAGTTTTTCCAGGATTTTCCCTGGGATGGAGGTTAGGCTGATTGGCCTATAGTTGTCTGGGTCCTCCCTCTTCCCCTTCTTGAAGATGGGCACAATGTTGGCCCTCTTCCAGTCCTCAGGGATGTCCCCCGTGCACCACGATTCCTGAAAGACCTTTGCCCAGAGGTCCTGCAGTGACCTCCGCCAGCTGCTTCAGCACTCTTGGATGAGTCCGTCTGGTCCTGCTGACTTATAGATGTCTAATTTTTCTAGTTGGTTTTGCACCCACTCGGCATCCACAGTGGGGAGGCTGTCATTCTCACCATGCCCCCTGTGATCCTTATCTCGCTTGTCTTTCCCCTTGGTCCGGTGAAATACCGAAGCAAAGGGGGCATTGAGAAGGTCAGTTTTGTCCTCAGTCTCCATTACCAGTTGTCCCGAGGTGTTAAGCAGGGTCCCATTTGTTTTCCTTCTGCTCCCGACATGCCTAGGGAGGATTTCTTACTGTCCTTGACTCCCATGGCTAACTTAAACTCTGTCGCCACCTTAGCTTTCCTAATCGTTTCCCTACAAGTGCGGACCACTGTTGTATAGTCCTCCTTGAGGACTGTCCTTAGCTTCCACTGTGTGTATGCCTTTCTTTTTCAAGAGGACCACGATGCCGCTATTGAGCGAGGATGGCTTGCCAGCTCTCCTGCTACCTTTCCTCTTCATGGGAATGGTTTTCTTTCGTGCTTCGAGGATTGTGTCCTTGAGGAATGACCAGTCTTCACGCACCCCATTCGCCTTCTATCCCTGATCCTGCATCACCTCCCCGACTTTGTCCTGAATAGGAAATAATCAATGCCCAAGTGTAGTGCTTGGTAGTTTGTGCTGTTTGGTTGCAGTACCGGTGGGTAGGGTTCGAGGTCTGACTGCTTGCAATCACTAAAATAACCTTTTTTTTGCAAGTGCTAGTACTAGTATCCTGGTCAGGTTTTCAGCATTGGATCTCTGCATCTTGCCTCTCTGATCCTTCTTTTTAATGTCAGTCTTCTTCATTTAGTGTGTCCTGCTGTATGTAGCAAATATTGTTAAAGCATTTAAGTATCTTCCTACCTGAAAGGAGTTACGCCGACTTGAAGTTGTGTATCAGATTTAACAAACACAGTACCTTGGTAAGCTCCTCAAATGGAAGCTTGCCCGAAAGCAAACTTGCTGCCATCTGGAAGTGGCAAATTATGGCGTTGTTATTTCAAACAAACACCCACCTGGACTGATTTGTGAGAAATGACGTTGGACTTCCATAAAAATGGGTTGTTTTACGTAGAATAGGTAAGTAATTGCTGCACAAGGATCTTACTGTACATTTAACATTTATATAGCACTCAGTTGGCAAAGTGATTTATGTCCTGTGAGACTGTTCTAGGCAAAAATACTTACCTTGGGTTCTGTGAAAAATAAGTGATTTGAGGAACAAACAAATGAATTGCAGAACATGAGGAACTTTTCCATTGTTAGGAGTACACAAGGTGGAGAAATTCCAATTTTTATCTTGAACACAAAGCTTTGGAAATTTCAGCGTGTTCCTGGATCTTTATCAAATGAGGATAGGTACTCGGTGATAAGAGAACGACATCTCTGCTGTGGGAGGGAAGTTTATTGTTACGAGACGGTTTGTGTGTTGCTGCTTTCTGCATGCTCCGGGAATGCACCCATCTCTGGGCACTGGAATGGCGGCTGGATCAGAATTTATGGCTGCATTTGCCCTTCCAAAGGGAGAATAGTAACATGAAGTAAGAGAGGCATAAAGCACA
>NW_017729028.1:30006230-30015294 GCF_001723915.1 Gavialis gangeticus | reverse complement strand
GCCCATTTCATCTCTGTGAAAATGTAGGGAGAATTATTCAGTGTTTGATTTTTCTATTTTTTTTTTTTTTCCCCTTTCTCAATCATTTTACTCCTCTCCCATAATCCATGACTCATCAGCAATGCTGATCATGTTTGTTTCCCACTGTGACTCACTGCCTAACCCTGAAGGTCTAAGAGCTTCCTACTTCTAGAGTTGCTGGTATTTTGTGGAGCTGAGCACCCATCAGGATCTGGCTTGTAATTTGTAAATGCTCTGCGTTTTTCTAAAGGACCAAGTACATTTTGAATACACTTTCCCTCTGTGCCTAGGCTGGACTGTGGTCTCCCATCTGTCCCTTTTCCTCTGCCCTAAGCTCAGTTTATTAAAAATAAAACAGCTGCCCTTCACCTTTTAATTTTAACCCCATAATGCTGCATCTTAAGCTTGTTCTAGCCTTTCCCTCTACTCCTAATGGGAAAAACAGGTCTGGGCGGAAAAGAGAATGCAGCCCAGTGATCCGCAAGTCCCTGTTACCCTGCATATGTGAAAACCTGACTTAGCAGTAAATAGATGGTGGGCATAATAGAAAGTTATAGTCTGTATGCACACAGTGTGCTGCATAAGCTTTACTGGGATAGTTAAAGCAGTACAATCCTCACTGGGTGGACAGCTACACTGGTGTACCAGTGTATTTCCTGTAAAAAGTCATGTTGTTTATATTTCCTGGTTTGTTTTGTTGCATGGCAGGAGGAGAATAATTTCCAAGAAGAGTCATTGTTCAGGGTTCGTTCTGCTTTAAGCCCCCTAACCTGCACTCCCACTTTCACTTCCAAGGGGCCTTTTGTTCACTGCCCTAAAAGTCTGAACCTGAGGCTGAGACTGCAGCTCTGACTTCCTTAGGAATTGTGGGCCCTCTGTGTCTTGTTACACTTATGATATTGCTTCCCTTCTCATGTTTTTAGTCAGTTAATTTGTTTGACCAAGTGTCTTTATGTGGCTCTCTGTGAGCTGTCTCCACTTAGGGCACCTATACACAGGCAGTGAGGCTGCTCCAGTGTGCTGTAATTGCAGCGTGTTGAAGCAGACTCAATTAATTGAGACTGCAGGAGCGTGGTAATTACCACACTCCAGCGTCACGTGCATCAGTGTCCCTGTGCTGGAAAAAAAGCAGTGGAAGTGCTTTAATTTAGAGCTTGTTCAACAAGCTGTAGTTAAAGCAGCCCCACCGCCATTTTTCAGAGTGGGGACACTGATACACGTGACATTCAAGGCGCTTTAATTAGAGCGGCTCTCTCTCTAAATGCCCTTACTTAGGTAACTTGGCACTGAGCCTCCCTTATTCCCCAGATTTTTTTTGTTTCCTTGAGGAAAAAGCTTTTGAATATCTAAATTACAGCATGGACATTTCAACCAAGGGTGCAAATAGCCAGAAGCAATTGTTACCCCGGAGTCTACCACAGAACAGAGGGAGATGGTGTTAAGCGAGATATTTAATAAATGGCCACTGGTTTTAGTGTGCCAGTACCTTGAAATTTGACCTGTTGGATCTAATTTCTCAGAAGCACTAATGGCGCTTATACGTGAGTACCGAGGCTGCTTTGACGCTGGAATTTGAGCATGTCCGAAGAGCCTCGATTTAATCGAGTTTGCTGGAACATGGGAATTGCTGAGCTCCAGCAGCCTCCTGTGTCCCCTTGCTTGAAAATGTTGGCTGGGGCTCTTGAGCTAAAGCTCATCAAACAAGCTCTAGTTAAGTGCCCCCGCTGCCATTTTCAAGCACAGGGACACTGATACAGGAGGTGTGACAGTGCTTTAATTAGAGTGGCTCTTGGAGCCGCTCTAATTAAAGCACGGCCCTTGCCCCACTCCTGGAGCACGTGTAAAAGTGCCCGAAGTCCTCACAATTCCAGTTGGAGATGTGTGGGTTGCTGAGCGTTTTTAAAATCCAAATTGAATTTTTTCTAGTGCCTTTTTCTATTTGCAGCATGGCTGTTTTTCTGGAATATGTGTTTAATGTGCCATCGTTTTATTCTTGTAAAAGCATTTGTGTAACATCTGTTCTGAAGCAAAACCATTTTTAAAAAGCTTCCTTTTTGAATATGAAGGAAAAATATGAGCTCTATTTTGAAAAATAAACCATGTATAAGCTTATGGTTACAGCAAGAGGTTGTCCTAGTTTTAAATCTCCTTGTGAATTTTACTCCCTGATAGTGAAAAGTAACTGGTACAAGTCTCTTTTGAGCAACCTTATTACTAGTGTAAAACCTATGCTTTACGAGTCTAATTACTAAGGGCTGCTGATAAAGTTCCCATGGTTATCTGAGGTCTTTCTTTATAAATGGTAGTAGTAGTAGTGTTAATAGCATTAGTGCTTTGCAGAAGGTTACACTCTTCTGTAGATTAAAAAAAAACAAGGCTTGTTCCTGACTGAGGCCATTTGGCTTGTGACTGAGGCATTGTCTTCATGTTCCCTTCCCAGGTAAGACACGGTTGACTCGTGTTCTAGTGCCTCGTGTTAGGTGGTTTATACCAGAGTTTTCAATCTAGTTTCCTCTCTCCTTCCTTTTATTTGCAGAGATTTGAATAGTAATTTTCCCTTTCTCAAGGGGACAAGTAGATTGTCTGGCTGTAAACACACATCTTATTAGAGACAGTCCTAGATGGATAAAAGTCAAAACCCAGGATGGAGGAGGAGAGGCACATGTTTTACATGTGGAGCAGCTTCTAGCTGCATTGCTGCCCCTTTGCTAGTAGGTGGCCAGGGAAAGCACCTGGTCTGACGGGCTTGTCCCTGGAGTAACTGGGAGTGAACTTGAATAAGGCTCCATAAATGTTAAGATCGACATGGCGTTGTCCCAGAAAAGTATTAGCTCATTTTTTCTCACCTGCTTCACAGGTATGTAAAGCAGGACGGTGGGCCTATACTTCTATGGGATCCTAAGACAAAAGACTTATTCCTGGGAGGAGACATGCTGTATCTGTTTATACCCTGACTTCTGGGAGAATTTTTGTAGATGTGAAAACAGCATTTGCCGTTAAAATCTGATTTATTTTCCCTAAGTGACTTCAGTGTGTGTATATAGTCTTTTCCTTGCCACTAGAACTTGAACTCCTACCCATAGGTTGGCTGCTTGTTGGTTTGTGTCCATATAGCTCTGCAGAGCTGGTTTTACTTTTCTGTCTCGGGAAAATTCAGAAGATACGTAAGCTGCTGCCCTTTCATCAGGGTGCACCTCAGTCAAACCATAGGTGTCTGACAGTGCTCAGATTTCAGAGTATTTCAAGTTTTCCCCCACTCTTCATATCAGCAGCTCTTTGGAATTTAGATAATGGTGGCTGCTTTTTCTGCCACTCCCACCTATTTTCTCAGTCGATCTCTGCTGTTCATGCAGTCATTAAAGGTGATTTTTCTGCTCAGTTTTCTGTCATATTTATTACTTCTCAGTATTTACTTACGGGAGGAAATACTATAGGTTTCTTTTGAGATGAGTGTGAAGAATGTACACCAACGTAAGTACATATATACCAGCCTGTATAGATAAATTATTGCTCAAGATTTTCTAAGGCCAAAGCAGGAAACCTATTTCTTTGGCAGGTGGTAATGATGATTAGTCTGAACAGAAACGATTGTTGTCTAGCTTTTGAAATATCTGTAAATGCTATTGATTTGTGCTGGTAGCAGAGCTGATAGCGTTAATGATCATAACATTATTGAAGCTGAAGAAGAAATGTCATTGTTTTGTGTTTTTGCGTGTTCACCAAATTGTGTTTGAATACCTGCCAAAGAAAATAATTTTCTCATTTTTGCTGCTTCACTGCTTTGTAATGTGATGAGAATGACCGTTCTTCCTTGACCTTCACTGAAACACTGGATTGGGACCTGGTTGATGAATATAAGATTGACAGTCGGATGCGTGACTTACTCAAATCGGCAACCCGGCAGTGAATTAACACCGGGTTTTGCTCTCTAGGTATCCAATTCTTGCCCAGAATCAAAAGTTAACCCAACAAATAGGAGGTGGCAACATGTAGGAGGTTAAGCTTCACTTTACAGTGAGTAGGTCTTTGGGACAAAATATCCTTCTTCACGGTCAGTTTCTGTAGAGTATTCAAGGATTAAATATTAGAGAAAATTCTCAAGTGCTATGAAGTGATCGGTTAGAAAAGTTAGACATATATTAGTCAGCAGGACCGGCTGAACTTCATCCGAGACTGGTGAAGGAGCTGCCCAAAGTCATTGGAGGACCTCTGGCGAAACTCTTCAAAAACATGTGGCGCTCAGGGGAAGTCCCTGAAGACTGGAAGAAGCCCAGTGTTGTGCCCATCTTCAAGAAGGGGATGAGAGAAGACCCGGGCAACTATAGGCCAATTAGCCTAACTTCTATCCCAGGGAAAATCTTGGAAAAAATTCATCACCGAGTCTGTGTGTGATAGGCTTGCCAGACGGTAGTGTTAGCTACAAAGGACCAACTCATGGGATCATAATGAATTCTAATTTATTGTATGGGATGTGAAGTTACCAATAAAACCATAAATGCAAACTTTGAGTTACAAAGGGTACTGGTCACCTTAGCGCGTGCACTCGCGCACACACACGCACTCGTTCATTCAAACCCATGTTATTTAAACCCAGGCGCTATAGTGCATAGTAGCTGCTGTAGTGATTTGTGAGAGCACTGGTGCCAGTATACCTACCTATCCGAGGCCCTGGAGTCTGCTGTCGATGGTCAGCTTCCTTCAAGGTGATGTCTTCTCCAGAAGGGGGTTGCCTGCTTGTCCTTCTGTCTCGATAGGTTGGGTGCTGGATGAGGGCCCTGCTGAGGGTCACACTTTGCTGCCTTTTATCCCTTTCTGGTAGACTGCCCAGTCCGGAGGTCGCTGTCCCATGTAGGTCTGGACTAGTGCCTGACAGCTGTTAGTCACAGGGGTCTTGCCTGCCAGTAGTGCAGTTTCGGAAGTCAGTTTGTGATTTTGATTAATTAACAATGGTATTGTTAAGGGTTGCAGGAATAGTCAATAGGGTGGGTGCTCAGTCCCAGGAATCAGTTCCTTGGCTTGATTAGCCTAAAACGGCTTGTAGAGTAGAGTTTTGTAATGGTAAGTTCCTCTGGCTAGGCTGTTGTCATTTAATTACCTACTGATCATCATACGCTCAAAGGACCCGCCCAGTATAGCAGATTTTATCACTTTACAATTACAATTTCAGTGCAGTTTTTAACAATGGTCCAGGGTGTAAGGTCATTCTACAGGGAGTATATTCCTTAAGGGTTCAAAAGTATAAAATACAAAATGGCATGGTAAATGTGAGACAGATGAAATATAAAAATGCACTGTGAGAAATATATAAAAATGCAATGTGAGATAGTGAGGATCAAAGGCTACTGGGGACAATAAGTGAGTTAGGTTAGCACCAGGATATATTTACAGTCTTTGAAGTGGATATTTTAGTTCTTTTGTTTTCTTTAGTGACACAAGCTTAATGCATATGTAGATGTAGTTTCTAGGTTTCTCGTACAGAAAGCCACTTCAGGTTTCTGGCCTGCTCTGAGCCTTGCCACACCCGTGCAATGAGTGTGCTAGGTCCCTGGCAGTACTTGGCAGGAAAAAGAAATGCACAAAAAGGGGGTTGCAGGCAAGAAGGGCTTCTTGTTGTCCTAGGATTCTGAAGGAGAGCCAGCACGGCTTCATTGCGGCAGATCTTGTCTTACCAATCTCATCTCCTTCTGCGACCAGGTAACTCGCCACCTGGATAAGAGAGAGGAGGCCAACATTGTATACCTAGACTTCCAAAAGGCCTTTGATCTGGTATCCCATAATTTTCTCACAGGGAAAATTGCAGGTTTGTGGGCTTAACTGCAGGACAGTTAGGTGGGTAGGAAGCTGGCTGCGGGGTAGGACCCTGAAAGTTTTTATGGATGAATCTGTGTTGTCCTGGCAAGAGGTGTGGTGTCCCTTAGGTCCATGCTTGGCCCAGTGCTTTACACCACCTTTATCAGTGATTTGAATGCGGGGGTTAAGAGCTCACTGGCCAAGTTTGCAGATGACACCAAGTTATGGGGGAGCGTGGTCATGCTTGAAAATGGGCTACAGATACAGGTGGACCTAGATGGCCTGGCAAGTTGGGTGGATCGGAACCAGATGAAGTTTAGCATTGCGAAGTGTAAAGTGCTCCACCTGGGGATGAGCAATCCCCAACATATTTACAGGCTCGGTGGCACCAAACTGACCAGCACCACGACTGAAAGGGACCTGGGGGTAATAATAGACCACAGTATGAACATGAGCCAGCAGTGTGATGCTGGAGCCATCAGGGCAAACAATTCTGGGGCGTGCATCTCCAGCAAAGCCAAGGAGGTGATTCTTCCACTCTACTCAGCACTGGTGCGACCACAGCTGGAGTACTGCATCCAGTTCTGGGTGCCGCACTTCAATAAGGACGTGGAAAAACTTGAGAGAGTCCAGAGAAGAACCACCTCTATGATCAGAGACTTGCGTGGCAAGCCATACCAGGAAAGGTTGAGGAACCCGGCACTCTTCAGCCTAAAAAAGAGAAGGCTGAGAGGGGACCTGGTAGTAGCATACCACTATATCAGGGGAATACATCAAGAGCTTGGTGAACATCTGTTCACCAGGGCACCCTTAGGGAAAACCAGAAGAAATAGCCACAAACTCCTGCAAGTTTGCTTGTGGCTCAACTCTAGGAAAAACCTCTTCACAGTCAGGGTGTCCAGACTGTGGAATAAGCTCCCTCCAGAGGTGATGCAGTCACCCACCCTGGAAATCTTCAAGAGGAGATGGACGGTCACTTCACTGGGCTCACTTGACCCCAGTTGTCTTTCCTGCCTGGTGGAGATGGAGCTGATGCTCTTCTGAGGTCCCTTTCAGCCCTTTACAGTTTATGAATTTGAAGCACTTGGCAGCACACATACCCAAAGCAGTTTAGCAAACGCATGCTCTTCCTCACTGCGGGATTGTACTGCACTGTTATTGCGATGATACAGAGCTTCTACAGCAAGCCTCCTGCTCCAGGTACACCAGTGCAGCATGTCTGCCCTCAGTGGTACCTATAGCCATTGCTGTATCATAGTTCCTGGCACAGCCCTTGAAGAGCCTCGGCCCGGGAGGACACTAGGAGACTGACCAAAGCCTTATGGGTGTGCCCTGAGAGGAACTAATTAAACTAGCTTAACTCTAGGCGCCCTGTGTTTATAGTTAACACATGTTGTACCCTGTATCGCATTACCCTGCATTACTGTAAGTCTTAATAGAAATGCTGTGGATCTCCACACTAGCCTATTTTGCTGTATTCTCCATGATTACTATCACTGATGTGCTTTCCTAGAGGTCATAGAGGTGGAACTGTTAGCGCAGTTGGCACTTTGATTAGCAGCCCCAGTGCATTAGCAGTTGATGGGGCCTGATCTGCATTAGAGCTACTTCCAACAGAAGATCAAACTAGTATAGCTGCAGTGGGACCAGTGGCTTGCCCACCATTGAGACAAGCTTAGGGTGTGGTAGAAAGTGCTACGAGAGTAATAAGCTTAGGTCAGCTTCATGTATTGCTCCCTGAGCAAGGCAGGCATTGCTAATTGACAGGCAAGTAGTGAGACAAAAGCCCTTTAGATAGATGGTAAAGCAAAGCTAACCGGAGCTTTGCAAAGCATGGTTTGCTTAGGTATATCGCTGAGGTCATGCAGTGAAGTGGTCGCCAAGGTATCCCACTCCTCAGAAACTATGAGATAATTACATGGGAAAAGTTACCATTTCTCCAGTTGTCAGAAGATTCAGTTCTTTAATAAATGAGGTCTTGTTGTTAAGTTTAGGGTTTTAGGGTTTTTTTTTCCCAATTCAAAGTAGAAACCATAGTTTCATTTGCAGCTTTGGCTTATGGCTGCCTTTTATTATCTGCATTTATAATTTTATTGATACAATTGCATTGTTTCCTAAAAGCACCCATCAAGTTGTTTTCTTTCACTGTTTTCTGATCTCTCAAGCTGTTTTCTAATCTTTTTATGGAAGCATCATTGAAATGAGATGATGCTCCTTTGGTCTGGTGGTTTTGTACTACCTACAGATTCTGTCCAGGGCACAGGGTTTTTTTTGCCATCAACATCTGTTGTCACAGCACCATTATAGGGTAGGCGAATACTGTCCTCAATTTACTGCTGCGGGATGCGGACGCTAAGAAGTTACAAGGCCACACAGTCATTATCTCAGCTGAGATTCAAATGAGATTTTTCGTTTGCTTTAGAGGTGCACTACATTGGACCTGTATCAGCGTGGCACTGATATAAGGAAAATTGACTGTATCAGCAATCAGCTTTTTTTGGCTCATGTGGCTGATAAATGCCCCGTGCATACGCATCGGCAGTGCACCGCACGTGGCCAGGATCACAGCCCAGCAGCATGAAGAGCAGCTAGGTCAGGCTGGTAAGTCTGTTGTGATGGAAGGGGCGTGCATAGGGCAGATCGAGGCCCTGGCGGTGAGAGAGGGAGTGGGGCTGGGGCTGAGACAGAGGCAGGTGCTGCACAGCCAGGGTAGAGCAGGGCACGGAGCCGCGAGTGGCTCATCCAGGGAGGGAGGTGGCAGTTCCTGCTGCTGCATGCACCTGAGGAGGGCATGGGGGATGTGTGCCCCCATAGCTGTGCACAGGGCGAGGGCAGGCTAGGGCTGGGGCTGAGCTGGGCTCTTCCCAGCAGGGGAGCTGGGCCAGGCTGTGCTCAGAGTGGGCAGCAGCAGCACTGGAAGGGGGGCTATGGCAAATTTTGCTGTGGCTGCAGCCTCCCGGCCCCCCCCCCCCAAAAAAAAAGCTCCTTCCCAGTGCTGCCCTGGCCCAGCCCCCTGCTAGGAAGAGCTTGGCACTGCCCCAGCCCACCCTTACCCCACATGCAGATCCAGGGGCACTCACCCTCCATGCCCTCCTGGGGTGCATGTGGCAGTGGAAGCCTCCTGCACCCTCCAGACAAGCTGCTCATGCTCTGCCCTTGCACCAGCCCCATTTCCTCCCTCCCTGGGGTGGGGCCTCGATCTGTCCCACCCAAGCCCCTTCCCTCCCCCCATGCCCCTTCCCTCACAGCAGGC
>NW_017729028.1:30000290-30001230 GCF_001723915.1 Gavialis gangeticus | reverse complement strand
CCCGGCCCCCCCCCCCAAAAAAAAAGCTCCTTCCCAGTGCTGCCCTGGCCCAGCCCCCTGCTAGGAAGAGCTTGGCACTGCCCCAGCCCACCCTTACCCCACATGCAGATCCAGGGGCACTCACCCTCCATGCCCTCCTGGGGTGCATGTGGCAGTGGAAGCCTCCTGCACCCTCCAGACAAGCTGCTCATGCTCTGCCCTTGCACCAGCCCCATTTCCTCCCTCCCTGGGGTGGGGCCTCGATCTGTCCCACCCAAGCCCCTTCCCTCCCCCCATGCCCCTTCCCTCACAGCAGGCTTACCAGTTGGACGCTGTTTCCAAGCTGCCGGGCTGCATATCGGAATCGGATCAGTATCAGCCGATATGGCTCGTTTAAAATCGGTCATTGGTATCACCCCCAAATTCTCTATTGGTGCACACCTGCTTTCCTTGTCTTGTGCCCTAGACTGCAGCTCATGCTGTCCTCATCAATTTTGATGAATAATGCTTTCACTTCAATTTAGTTTTTAATAAGTGAACCTGTCACATCCATTCTTCATAATTTTATATTTGAGTCTTTCTCTCTCCCCCATTATCCTGTGTCCCCTTATTTTATCAGCAAACCACCAATAATGTGGCTCTCTGTGTAACTAACTTACCAATTAGTGGCAGTCAGTGACCAACAGACATCTTAATTTTTGTTTTTCCAAGATCTTGGAAAGAAATTCTGCAGCAAAATATGAGAAGTGCTGGATGATTTTGGTGACTTCTGTATGACACTTCTATGGCAGCCTTTATTTCATTGCATGCAGCAGATTTAAGTTTCATAGTTTCTAGGGTTGGAAGGGACCTGAGCAGATCATCTAGTCCGACCCCCTGCCATGGCAGGAAAGAGTACTGGGGTCAAACGACCCCAGCAAGGTGTTCATCTAACCTCCTCTTAAAGACCCCCAGGGTAGGA
>NW_017729028.1:29998078-30000007 GCF_001723915.1 Gavialis gangeticus | reverse complement strand
TCCCCCCACATCTTAGTGTCATCAGCAAATCTGAACAGGTGCTTTTTACCCCCTCGTCCAAGTCACTGATGAAGATGTTGAACAGTGCGGGCCCGAGGACCGAGCCCTGCGGGACCCCACTGCCCACGTCCTTCCAGGCTGAGAAGGACCCATCCACTACCACCCTCTGGGTGTGGCCCTCCAGCCAGTTGGCGACCCATTTGACTGTGTGGGTGTCTATGCCACAGCCCCCCAGTTTCTTAATGAGAACGGGGTGAGAGACAGTGTCAAAAGCCTTCCGGAGGTCCAGGAAGACTATGTCCACTGCTACCCCTGCATCTAATGCTCTGGTGATCTGATCGTAAAAGGCCACCAGGTTGGTCTGACAGGACCTGCCACTGATGAACCCGTGTTGGTTGCCCCTGAGCATGCAGTCCCCTGCTGGCCCCTCCTGGATGTGTGCCAGAATAATTTTCTCGAACAGCTTGCCTAGGATCGAGGTAAGACTAACTGGCCTATAGTTTCCCGGGTCCTCTGGACAAGTCTCTAACTTGTCTCAGTGTCATTGTCCAGACGTTGTTCACTGTACGTGTAACATGGTGCCTATTTCAGTACCCTCAGAGAAGCAGCAAATGTTTAGAAAAATGAACGTAGAGCAAGAGCTGCCCTATGGAACCAGCAGATATAGATCATCTGACTGAGATGGCATTTATCTAAAGATCAAGCAAAATTCCAGTGGCAACCATGTGCAGTCGTCTGAAGGAGATGCTGTTGGGTATTTAGTGGAAGTTCATTGTACATTGCACTTGAAAGAGATGTTAGAAAGAGGGAGGAATGGAGACCAAACACACTGTGCAGCTGTATGTTGTGCTTTTAAAGTACTTTGGGACTAAAATCTTTCCACAAGCCTTATGCTAAGTGCTTATGAATGAGCACAAGTGGACAAAAAAAAATCAGATTTTATTCCAAGTATGGAAAGACTTCATTTTTTTTCCAGAAGTCTGCAACTTAAATCAAAGTAGTTTTGTTTTCTTAGTGTTTGGAATGGGTTTTCTTGGAACGAGCCTGTTCTCTGTAAGCTGAGAAATGGTTTTAGAAATAGTTTTAATGCTGTGCGGTTGCTTTTTTTGTTCAGTAGTGACCTCTTAGATGCTGGTGTTGAAGGAAGGTTACAGTAGAGGTCCCAATCCATTTTCTATTATTTAATAGGAGCTGCTGTTTAAGCTCAGGAAGTTCTTAACTTTTTTTTTGTAATGTGACCATGTCTTGGGTAAGATCTCTCCAGGTGATCACAAATGAGAGAGCTCTTCTTTCAGTTATTACTCTGCATCTCTTTGGTAAATACAGTGACTCCCTTCATGGAGACATATTTAGTTATTCTTAACTGTATTGATGGTTCTTTGTTTCCCTCGTGCTGCTTTTACAGAGAGCTGGGTTCTGCTCGGTAAAAAGTTTGCACATCTGGAGGAGGATGCTGAAAACAAGCCAGTTACCATGTGGCTGGGCAGCTCTCCTCACACAACTGGTGAGTGGGCCACAGTTTGAGGGCAGCTGGTCTACTGACCTGAGCATAGACCTGGAATTAGGCACTATATAATTCAGGGACGGGCAAAATGCGGCCCGGGGGCTGGATGCGGCCCACCAGGCCATTCTATCTGGCCGCCGGGACCCCTAAAAAATTTAGAAAAGTAATACTTATCTGCCCTGGGCTGCCTGTCATGCGGCCCTCGATGGCTTACCAAAACTCACTAAGCAGCCCTCTGCCCAAAATAATTGCCTGACCCTGATACAATTATTAAGTATTTTCTTAATTAGAATAATGTGGGACAAAGATGCCTATAAATGCAGTTGTAGTTTAGTTCCTGCCATAATTGTACCTATGTGTTTTTTGTTTGAGAAGTTTAGCTACAGCTTTAAGGTCATTCATGTTGCTGTTCTTTTTATTGAATT
>NW_017729028.1:29985814-29993078 GCF_001723915.1 Gavialis gangeticus | reverse complement strand
CATTAGGAGATGGGGAGGGGACTCCTTTGGATGTGAGGCAGAGGAGGGGAGTGAGTATGGATGGGAGGGGAAGAATGTTTTTCTTTTTTTTATCGAGATAGTGAATTTCACTCAGTGATTTGTTATTGGGGGGAAAAAAAGGCATAATGTTGATTTATCTTGACGATAGATTAGAGCATGTAACCGTAGGGAGTCCTGTCTGAGTTTTCTACTGTTTTTCTCTTCCACCTCTCTGGCAAAGGGAGCGTACCCTTGAAAGTTCACCAGTTACAATCCAGGAATTGCCCACAAGGTGCTATATGTGAAGCGTCTGAGAAGCTGATGCGGAAACCTAGGGTGATGCCTATGAATTTTGATTACAGATTCATACGTGCGCAGACATCCGGCTTCACTAAGGCACGTTGTCATGTCCCATCACATCCCATTTGTCGCATGCCGCATGAGCTCTTTATCAGTGTTACGGTCTCTCTGACACCAGGTCTTTTGCCAGGTTATGCTCATGTTCCATGAAAAATGAAAATGGCCTGAAAACTACAAAACCCATCCCTTGAAAGCCTCCTAAGTTATACTAGAGCTGTTCCCTTTCATTGAGGGCAAGCACTAAAACGAGCCAGTGAAATTTGAACGTTTATATTTAAAGGGTTCGAACTGAGATGTGGGATAGGCTTCCAGGGCTGTCCTTTTTTCTTTGAATAAAGGATGTGCAGCTTTCGGTTTACTTCCGTTTGTCAGGACTACAGCTCACTAAACCAGCTAGGAGGGGTTGGGAGGTGGAAGTAATAAGTTACAGTTGTTGCTTTAAAATGGACTTTCTCTTAAATGCACACATCTTGAGTCTTTGCCAGAAAACTACATAACTACAGGTGTTTAGATCCGTCAGTCCCATCTAGATCGGTCATGTCTCATCTAATGATGATGCGATGGCGTTTTAGGCAAGAGGATCGTTCTTGAACCTTTTAAGTAGGTAAATGGTGGTACTTAATAACAGTTGGACAAGTGATGCCTCAATCAAGTAAACAGCCTTGTTTTCATGTACTCCAGCTATTGTGCTGTTTGAAAACTGCGCCTTGGGAAATTAGGACCGTTAAGAAATCAAACCGTTCCACCATTTCTGGTAGTGATAAAAGAAATGGCAAGATGCTGCGATAAAAATGCAGCTGTGCCGTGCACGGTTAGCACTGAGCTCGAAAGGATCCGTACTGTGGGCATTCTTCATTCATCACAAATGTGATTTGATTGCTCACAGTACGTGTTTAAATATGCCTGTAACACTTATTTAGCAGGAAATTATAGAGTTTGAGTTCATTGTTGCTGCCTCTTGCTCACAGACTGCAGTGATAACAGAACAAGGCCATTAGAGAGAAGTAGAATACTTGAGCCCAGGACCTTGCTAATTTAAACAACGTCTGGCCACAGAGATGTGGAGTTACTTTTTCTGAGATCTTTTATTCCATCTCTTCCATGCAGAGAGAATTTAGCTTGTAATTTTCTATGTATATATGGCCATAGGGGTTTCTTCTGAGCCAGGCACAGGATCATTTTAAAGTGGAACGATGGAGCCTCTGGACACCTTGGTGTGCAGACTGTAGAAACACCCAAGACCCTGGGGCTCCTGAAGGAGCACTGCTTACAGTCAAGGGCAGAGAAAAGGAAGGGCTTGCTCACAGTGCAAGTCTTTTACCAGCAGATAGTTGACACCACAATGAAGTCCCCATAGCACATCACACGTATGGCTCCTGGTAGTTGCAAGCAGCTCTTGGCAGTTCAGCTTGGCTCCCCTACAAAGCTGTGCTAGCGGGGCAGGCAGCATAATTTGCACGACATCCGCTGTTGGAGCGGTTGTGGAAGCTGGCAGAAAGCTTGGACCTATCTACAGCTGTTTCGAGCGGCCAAAGCTTTCCATTTCTCAGAGCTGCTGGCAGAAGGATGGCGTCTGCCCCCACAGAGGCACCGCGAACATGGACGTTCAGTTCTGCTGGCAGACCCGAGTTTTGTAGGCATAAATACAAAGCACAGACTAGGCCTAAATCACGACTTTTACACGACTTGGGGACTTGCCTCAAATACTGGACCTTCACGACTTCCTTACAACAGCTACCCACCCGCTCTCCCTCGAATATCTCTCGCATTCCTCCTCCCTTTTCTACTTCCCTGCCCCTTTCCGTCCTCATTCTCTCCTCTTGCTCTGATGGTGCCTTCCTTTCCTCTATTTGAAACCCAAACATTTCAGCCAAAAGCAGGTTTTAGTTAATACAGGTGGACTATAAACAAATTAAAAAAAATCAGAAAACCTACCATGTGTCTGATGTTCCCCTGATCACTTGGCTTTTATGTTGTATCCTTAGTTTGTCTCTTGAATGCGTAAGCATTTTAGGACACGACTTGTCTAACTGTATGGTGTCTTGCATTTTGGGCCTCTGATTCTCGCTGAGGCTTTTCAAAGCTGTCGTAGTATACGCTGTACATGTAAATGCTTGATTCTGCAAAGTTTTAGCTGCCTTAGCTAACGACGTTGTCTCCTGATCAGAGTTTCATTGAGACAAACCCAAGGTGGTTATTTTAATATCAGTATTGAGCCATCTGTGTTTTCCCAACCCAATTATAAGACTTTTGCAATTGTGGGTGGGGGAGGATATAAAAAGCCACCATTGGACACAACACACCAGTTTCCAGCTTCCTCTGTAAAGTGAGAATTCAATCTGCTGGTTTCAGTGACTAAAAAATAGATTCTTATTTCTACACAAAAACTATCACAGTAAAACAAATGGGATTCTCTGTTTCCACCAGCTTGCTGAAAAGAATTGATATTCGAGTCACTGCCTTGAGTAAAATCCAGAGAGGGTTTTTTTTGCTCCCTACCACATCACTTTGTGTAGTGTGTTGCATAGCTCCTTTAGCCTGTGATCTGATCTCCGCTTCTTGTACTTCCCTGTCTGTAGTCGCCTGCTGTCTCTGGGTTTGTACCTGGATTGTAAGGTGTTTGGGGCCAGGGCCGCCGTTTTGTTCTGTTTGTGCAGCACTGAGCAGATTGGGTTGCAGGTCCATTACATTTGGGCACCATGATACAGAGTATGTTTGTACAAGGAAAATAAGATCTTTTATTGAGGAAAACATCTGTTTTTACTCGACCCAAGCCAAGTTGACAAAACCAAACTGAGCACTTGTAATCTAGACCTGGGGTTGGCACCCTTTTCTGGCAGCGGGCTGGGACGATTCGGCTCTAGGTTCATGTGGGTTGGCTCTAGGACCCGGCCGCCACCACAGCATCTCCCTGCCTCCGGCTGCGGGCACAGCAGGGGGAAAGCCTGAAGCCCCTGCTACCCAGCTGCAAGTGGGGAAAGCCCTGAAGCCACCCCTGCCTGGTTGCAGCAAAGTTGTGCATTGCCAAATGCCACCAAAGCCATGACTCTGCAGGCCACAGGTTGCCAACCCCTATGTAAAACATGGAGATCCTTGTGAATATTTTTTTTGTAAGAGAAGAAGAGACCTTTAACCTAGCAGAGTGAGATAGTGACTAGGGAAGATATGTAGCTCCAGGCATTGTCTCAGGTTCTCTTCTTGTGCCTTTCTTTGCTTTTAGACCATTCAGACGCATCTGTAGCCCTTGGCCTTGGGCCATTGGGATCCTGACAGCCCTGCATCAGTGCATTCCCCACTCAAACCTTCTGCCCCACTCGGTTCCTGTTCACTGCAGGTATCACGTTCCTGGGTCTTCAGAGAAGAGTGTGAAAAACTTGCAAGACAAGTCAGCTTAGCACAGTGGTGCTTAACTGTTTTAGACTCGAGGAAAATGCCAGCTTTAGGTTTCCATTCTTTGACTGCAGAAAAACAGAAGAGCAATTTTTCTGTTGAAAATAACTCGGACCATAACAGGTCTGAATGGATTTAACACTATGAATTCCTCTTTAAAATCTCTGAGTTTGGCTTGTAAATTGTGTTTGCACACCTAACAGTGTTAGCAGAACCCCACAGGATGCTTGAAAAGACCTCAAAGCAGCCCAGAGAGCAACAGCCTGGTGGAAAATCAGTGCTTTGCATGAGCTCATAGCGTGGTGCTGTGGCCAAAGGGGCTATTCTGATCCTTGGATGGATAAACAAGAGCATATTGAATAGGAACAGGGAGGTTATATTACATCTGTGTTTCATTCTGGTGTGTTTTGCTTTTGATATCCTGTGGCCAGTTCTGGTGTCAACAGATCGAGAAGGATGTTGCAAAAATTGGAGAGAGTTCTGAGAAAACCCATGGAAATTATCAAAGGATTGGAAAACATGTATTAGCATGAGAAAATCGAGGAGCTCAATGTGTTTAGTTGAACAAAAACAAAGCTAAGGTGTCTCTTGATAACAGTTTGAGCGTGTACATGGGAACAGATCTGATACTAGAGGGCTCTCCAGTCTAGCAGACAAAAGTGTAACAAGATCCAGTTGCTGGAAGTAAAAACTAGACAAATTGGAGGTCTTTGAAGAAAGCATACATTTTTATAATGAGTTACTTTAAACTGTTGAACTATTTAACAAGGGTTGTGGTAGATTTGCGTACCACCACTGGAAATGTTTAAATCAAGACTGCATACTTTTCAAAAAGATGTGCCAGCATTCAGATAGGCATTAATTCACAGATGTCCTGTGGTCTGTGTTATGCTGGAGGCGAGACTGGAGCATCCTAGTGGTACCGTATGGGTTTAGAATATATTTAAAGTTGTTCTAATGCTCAGTTACCCTCATTGTTTAAAAACTTGTCCTCAGTCATTTTAAATATTCTGGTGTCAGTTTCTAGACAGTTATAGGGATGAACTGATTTAAATCGCCACTTTTAATCATGATTTTAAATTGCCAAAAAAAGGAAATCTTGAAATAAAATAATTAAAATAATAATTGTTAGTGTACATTTTTAACTAATTTTCTGGAGAAAGGTTGATTCTCATTGGTTGCTAACAATATGCCGATATCAACCAGCATGGTTTTTAACAACACAACATTTTGATTTACAACTAAATGTAGCCTTTAGGCTAAATTTTTGTTTTCTTGTTGGGGGAGGTATGCAGAAAAGGGAAAGGCAGGTCCTTCCTATTAGACTGGTTTATTTCCCAGCAGTTGCACTTGCTACCAGTGATAGGAAGAATTCAAATTGCACTATAAATACGTTCAGGTCCAGAGCTGAAGTTCCAATCTGCGATGAATTTAACAGGTGTAGATGCCACCTGCACCTGCCCGCGTCTCAAACCAAGCCAATACAATGAAGGTCAAAAATTGCAGGCTGTCTTAGTCAAGAATACTCCCAAAAGCTCTTGTAGGGTTTTTTCTGTGCCTCTGGTATAGCCAAGTGTGAAAGTTATTTAGGGTTACAGGAGCTTCCTTCTTTACTTTATCACTGTCCTGCTTTTCTCTACCCAGATACTACCTCAACCAAAATAATATGCAGCCAAGACCCTCTATCCAAATGATCAAATAATTAAATGCTTACTGCGATAAGTCTCCACAATCAAAGGCACATCCCAGTAGCACATAGGAATGTGAGCTCAACGCTCGGCAGTGTCTATGCGTCCTCTTCCCTGGGTTGCTCAAGTGTGTTTTAATGGCAGACCATTGACAGCACCCTTGTTCCCCTGCTTTACTGGCTTTGTGGGCAAGTTAGGGTGTTCTATGATGTTTTTCAGTAATATATCTGGTAGCTTTGCAAGATTTTCCATGTGGTTTGTTTGAAATAGGTAAAGTTGCTAGTGCTCAACGTCTGGCCTGTGGCCCAGATCCAACCCATGGAGCTGTTTTCACCTGGCCTGCAGGGTGCCCCACCGATCTGGAAATTCGGCAGTGGGGGAGCGGTGGCAGCATTAATTGCTGCTTCTCAACTGCCAAATTTCCAACCCGATGTGGGACCCTGCAGGCTCCAGTGCACAAGGTTTCCACAGGGTTAGATCCTGTATGTGGGAGCAGATCTTGGAGATGCAGCTATTAACACTGCTTCAGCTCCCTCAACACCAGATTTCTGGACATGTGGGAAGACCCATGGGCTGGATGACCTGGCTCTGCAGGCCAGAGGTTGAACGCTACTGGACAAGATGATCTGAAGTCCCTTTCAGCCCTCCTTTTATATGATCATAACTGCACGTAAGGCATTTATTATTCAGTTATATAACTCAACATATTTTTACTTAGACTTGCAAAAAATGACAATTTTTTTTTTTGTGGTAAAACTAGCAGAAGGACCTGTTCTTTGCCCAAGTCATTATTTTTGTAATTGCAGTGTTTGTTTATTTTTAAAGAACTTAGTACAACAGATTTAGGTTTCAAATATTATGTATTTTAAAAAAAATATAGCACAACACCTTTTAACATTTAACGTGGAATGACATTTTAAATGACATCCAAATGAATGATCTTTATTGTAGACCTTCTATGTAAACAATGTTTGCAGTGTTTCCTATTGGCACCAGTATATATGACCCTCTTTGACTACCAGCTCTGGAACAAGGCACATATAACTGTCCGTGTGAAAAGCCTTGCTTCCTTAAATAGTCACCGGAAGCCCCAAAAAGGGTCAAGTGAAAAATAACCCACTATAATCTTCTGTGTCTTTCTCTGGTACGTCTTGTATGGGGATTCCTCTCTAGTCTTGCCGTTATTCTTGGGGATGAACAGCTTGATTATGGGAATGACTTCGGGTCTGTTCACCAAGGGGCCTTTCCTGCCACGTCTTTGATGATTGCTTCCAGATTGGGAGGACAATGTTTCGGTCCCGTCTCCCGTTAGCATTCCCCCTTGGTCGTTCCTGCTGCTCTGCCTTTGTGGGGCTCCAACCTCCCCTACACCCCGCCTAACGCCAACTTGATGTTGTCACCTGCGTTGTTGAGGCTGATGTCCTGTGCTGTCTTCGATGCTTGTGTTCCTGGAATATGATAGCTGCTGGGTGTGACAGATGTTATTCCAAGCACTTCACCTGGCCTTCCTCCTTCCCAATTACGTGTTGTCCATCTTCAGTACCGGTCCGTCCCCCATTGCGTCGCCTCTGCCCCAGGTTCGGTACTTGCTGTCCGTCTGACTGCCTGTGTCCTGACTCCACCAAGTTCTGCCGGGCTCGTCTCTGCTGCCGGCTTCCTCGGTCCACGTCAGCTCTGTGGACCACTTCTCAGGCCCCTTCTGGTTCTGCATAGTTGTGGAGACCCCTTCTTGGGGTATCCACCAGGTCCCCTTGCCGGGACAGTTTACGTTCTCTGGCCCCTCCGGGCTGACTGGGGACACTACTTCTGCTGCGCGCGCCCCCCCC
>NW_017729028.1:29985358-29985716 GCF_001723915.1 Gavialis gangeticus | reverse complement strand
CCCCCGCTTGTCTTTCATCGGGCTTTTTATCCTGGATCTGGAGGTCTGGCTGCCCAGTCAGTCCTGGCACACTGTTATAAAGCGTGCCCACACTGATGTGGCTGCTGATCCTGGCTCTCTTGGGGTCGGCCATTTTTTTTTCCTTTTTGAAATTTCCTGCAGTGGCTCTGCCCGCCGCAGTTTCACTTTTGCCACTTTGATCTCCCCACGCAGCGTCCCACCGCTTCTGCTCCATCTCAGAGTAAGGCTTTTCCACACACACCTATAATTTTCCTTGGGTGGTGTTCAGTGATTTTGGAAGGTTTATAGTTTCATAGTTTCTAGGGTCGGAAGGGACCTGAGCAGATCATCTAGTCCG
>NW_017729028.1:29984218-29984674 GCF_001723915.1 Gavialis gangeticus | reverse complement strand
CCCCGCCTAACGCCAACTTGATGTTGTCACCTGCGTTGTTGAGGCTGATGTCCTGTGCTGTCTTCGATGCTTGTGTTCCTGGAATATGATAGCTGCTGGGTGTGACAGATGTTATTCCAAGCACTTCACCTGGCCTTCCTCCTTCCCAATTACGTGTTGTCCATCTTCAGTACCGGTCCGTCCCCCATTGCGTCGCCTCTGCCCCAGGTTCGGTACTTGCTGTCCGTCTGACTGCCTGTGTCCTGACTCCACCAAGTTCTGCCGGGCTCGTCTCTGCTGCCGGCTTCCTCGGTCCACGTCAGCTCTGTGGACCACTTCTCAGGCCCCTTCTGGTTCTGCATAGTTGTGGAGACCCCTTCTTGGGGTATCCACCAGGTCCCCTTGCCGGGACAGTTTACGTTCTCTGGCCCCTCCGGGCTGACTGGGGACACTACTTCTGCTGCGCGCGCCCCCCCC
>NW_017729028.1:29970519-29984067 GCF_001723915.1 Gavialis gangeticus | reverse complement strand
CCTTCCCTCCGCCAGCTTGTGACCGTTGTTCCTGGTCACTCCTTGCGGCGCTCGGGGGAACAGGGATTCCCGTAGCGCCTGCTGATCCCCTATTTAGAGTAAATAGGACCAGCCATTCTCAAGTTATAAGTGATATACAGACGCACTTCATTTTTTGTATATATAATATGTAATATTAATATGTCATATATATTTATATTTTTTTTTATTAAAAATTGTGGATAATGTTGGATGATTATAGGTTTTTTTCTTCATTGTTTGTGTCAAGCTGTATTCAGATAGAAATTGGACTTAAATGGCCATGAACAAAAAGGCATTAAAGTTTGTGAGAGTTTATATAATGCTGGGTGCATAAGAAAGTGTTTATCAAATCATATATTGCACTTAAAATGGTTTATTAAAGTATCAGTAGTTTGTTTCTAATCATTGGCTTTTAGAGCTAGATCTTACTTTTTCTACCTACTTTCATTCAGTTTGTTTCTAATGGGTTTTTTGACCATGTCACTTAACTTTGAATAAAATAAATATTAAAAATAATTAGTCAAGTTGATTTAAAGATTTTAATACAAGTGAAGTAATTATCTAATTTCTTTATTGCTGATTGGGAGATGTCATTCTTTGTTTTAAAGTGCATAAAACATGTTATTTGCCAACTTGGCTTAAAAAATCTTTTAAGATATTTGACAGGGAACTTTAAAAAGAAAGTCCTGAACTTTTTTTAGTTCCTTAAACTTTTCTTTTTAAGGTTTCTCTGCTTTTTGTATAGGTGATTTTTATAAAGGTCTTCTCAGCATGGGGAAATGATGAAACAAACTAAACACCCAGTGTTGTCAAATGTATGAAATAAATTGAGGAAACTGAGAATGAATTAGGTTTTTTTCTAGTAACTGCAGGTGCTGCCTATTACTGTTAGGTCCATGTTTTCACAGAAAAATATGGGTTTTTTGCAAGTAAATGTTACACTTCGAAAACGCCTGCCACACAGTAGACAGAGGTATGTGAATCTAAGAAGATTTTTAAGTAGTGTTTGCTCTGATCTATTTCCATTTTTTTGCGGTAGAAAATTCCTTTCCTATATTCCATTCCTACCCTCACTCCCCTGTTCCTTCATAATCGTAATATTTAATTGGAGATGCACAAAGATTAAGTTCCAAGTGAAAGAATAGATTTACATTTTGGCAAGTGAGGGTAATGCCAAAATATTTTTGTTCTTGTCCTGCATTTCTTTCACTTCCTGTCTTTAAGGGGTGGAGAAGACTCTTTCCTCATACTTTGCTTTCCTTCCTTTGGAGTGCTTGGGGAAACAATGAGCTAGATTTGTTACCAGAATCATTTGCCATTGTCAAGAGGCTCACACTTTTGCCCCCTTTCTCTCTGCAAATTGCCGCTAGTAGTTAAAAACTGCACCAGGACTGAATGGGCTTCCAAACATGGGCTGCTCTGTTGAAAGATGCATTTAATCTGCATATAATTGATATGTTTACTGAATTTACCTGAATCCAAGATGACCCTGAATTTAAGATGACCCCTCCCCCCCAGTAAGTAGTCATGCGTCCACCATTGCAGCAGGCAGTGGTGGGGAGCAGGCGGTCGGGGGGGTGTTGAGCAGCTTGCCCCTTTGTGCCCCTGCCCCATGCAGTCTCAGGGGTCTCCTGTCTCCTTTTCTCCCCCCGACTTTTGCTCTGACACTAGCAGGCTCTGTTCCTGTTCCAACTGGGGCTCCAGCCAAACCCTTAGCAGCAGCAGCGGCGGCAGACATTATCACTGCTACTACAGGACTGGGTTGGGGCCATGCTCTGTGCCCCGGGCTGGAGCAGGGATGGAGCCTGCTGGTGCTGGAACAAAAATAAGAAAGGGGCAGGGGGAGGTGGAGGGGGGAGCAGAAGCTGCCTGCCCCCCTAGTGCCTTGTACGCGACTCTGAGATGAGGGGCTCTTTTCCCCATATTAAATGGAGGGAAAAAATCTTGTCTTGAAATCAAGTAAATATGGTAAATGAGATTTTGCAGCTAGATGCTTGGCTGGACAGCACAGGTCTATTGTAAAAACACAGCTGATAAACATGAATTGACCAGATTTAGTCCCTTCTTTCAGCATATTTCATTGATCCATGCCTTTCTTTCCTTCCACACAAGAAGTACATTCATTCCCAGGAGGGAATATTATGAATGGCAGTGTGATTTTTACGGTCTTTCTTTTGGGATCAGTGGGCATGCCTACACGAGATGCTAGCTGCTCAGGAGTTTAATATTGCACAGTAGCGCATCATAGTACAAGCAGTGCTCATCTGCTTCTGCACAGTAGGGTCACTAAAAAGCCATTCGCTGGTGCTACTACGCAGTAACTCTCGTTACTCTGTATTTATATAGTACTTGATTATACAACTACTAAATTTAAATGTGCAGTAACCACTGCACATTAATGAATGTGTAGACTTACCCAGTGACAACAGCTGGCTCTTGTTTGGATAGATAAAAGAAAATTCAGCCAGTCTTTTTTCTGGAAGATAGTGCCAAGGATCCTGGGGACCTCAGTGATTTGAAGTAGACAATGCTGATTACAAATCCTGAAACTAATAAGCTTTAGTTCCTTGTTCATGTCTTCCCCCTGATACTATGACACCCATTTAATTTGTTTTCCTAGTTCACTTTTTTAATTACAGCTCAGTAGCATTTATTTAAAGCACAGAGGGTGCATCTACACGCGATGCTTTAATGCACATTAGCGTAAGTTAATGAGCATTAAGGGTGCACGTCTACATATGCATGCCCTTACTGCGTGTTAAAAATGGTGAATTTAGGCTATTTGCACCTAAATTTGATACCTGCAAATGCAGGTATCAAAAGTAGGTGTGAATAGTTAAAGCGCATTAACGTTGTGTGTTTGGACTGACTTGGGACTAACTTTAGTGCCAACACTTTAATGCCTGCACATGTAGATACCTGCCTAAACCCACTTAATGCACATTAAGCTAATGCGTGTTAAATTTAGGCATGGTTCAGTGTGCGTCTAGGCACGCTTAAATGCACGTGTAGACATGCCCAGGGACTGTCACTACCTATTCTACTGGTATTGTTTGTAACGGCTGTAGTTAAGGGCCTTCAGATATTCAGTATATTCAGCAGTTTGTAGTTTGGCCTCTTTTTACTTGAGGGGGAGGAAATAATTTTTATCTGTTTTCTCCCTCTTTCTTTTTGTACGGTATTGCTGGTGGCTTATTCTTTGTATTGCCTCTGCTGTCATGATGCATGCTGTCCACGTGATGACGTGTGCTGTCCAGAAGGCAGTTTTGCACTCTCGGACATGATGATGAATGTGACACAGGCAGTATGCTCTCAGACATGCTCACTGATTTTTCAGGAGCGTGTCAGATGGGCGTCCTGCCAGCTGAAGTTTTTCAAGTATGTTTTAGCTTAGTAGATCAAAAGAATGATCTGTGAACTGTGGAATACAAGAAAAGGCCATTTGTTGTATGGCTCTTCTCCCAGAATATCACATTATTAACCCGAAGGGCTTTAACGGTTCTGGAGGGACCAGGGAGTATCTTTTAATTTGTCTTTGCCTTGTGGAGGGATCCTAGTATCAGTTTTGATTTGGTATTCCCTTGCTTCTGTAGTTAAGTCGAACCCTTGCACGCTATAATCGTAAGTTCTTGAGGCTTATTTGGTTTGGTAATTTCAAGTGTGTGCCCTGAAGCATCGTGCGGTGATATCGTCTAATCTTGCAAGCTGAGTGGAGTCGATAGTCGGATGAGAGCTCCAAGACGCATCTACTGAAGTGCTGTAGGAAGTGGTGCAAAGTTTCTGCATGAGCTGCTCTTTCCTCCATCAACATGGACTAAATAACCTGGTGTAGTGAAAATGGACACTTTGCTAGGGGCGGCCCCCTCTTTCCAGTTGAGGTCCTCATTGCTTCTAGTCAGTAAGATACCACCTTCTCCTAAGATGGTATAATTTCCAGTGAGCAGTATTTCTGTAAAATTTCCATTGCTAGAAACTTAGGCCAGGAGTTGGAGCACACGTGCATTTCGGCCCCCTGGCCGGAGAGAGGCATAGGTGGGTCTCCAGGCAAGGGGAACTAGAGGTCTGCTCCTGGGGTCACCCTTTCCCTTGAGGGGCTCACTGCTTGACAGTCTGCCCTCTCCCCTGCCTGGGAAGGGGGCAGGCTGTCAATAGGCAGTTCCACAGCTAGAGGCGCAGGGATTGCCAGCTTTTAAATCCCTGCATGTGCAGCCCAGTGATGTAAAGCCAGGGGTGCTGAGAAGCATGACGAGGAGAGCCCCCCCCCCCCATCCTGGTTCCCAGCCCTGCCAGCTTTTAAATTAACACATATGCATCCCAGCCTCTGGATACCCAACTCAGCCAGCCTTGCCATCACAATGCAGCTGCCTTCTGCCTCTCTCTGGTCCTACAGGTTAAGCCATGGCAAGCCTCCTGGGGCTCTTGGGGGGGGGGGGTTCCTGCTGCAGGAGAATAGCTCTTCCCCTGGCAATCGGCTGATTTTTGTGGGGGAGCATTTTCCAAGGAAGGTCTGCACGGAGGTCCCTGACAGCTTGCCCCCAGGCCAGCTTCCTCTCTCTCTGGGAGAGCGGGTGGGAGAGCAGAGGCCTAGGGGGTATTGGGTGTATCTGTCCTGAGAGAAGCTTACAGCTGTGTTCAAGTTAAATTAAGAGGAGGGAGATCTTCCTCGTCTAACTTCCTGAGGAAGAGCTGGTATTCTCTCTTTCTGTGGCAAGATAAAGGCTATTCTCCTGGCACAAATGTACAGTAATGCCTGTCGGTGGCCCAAGAGTAGGTGCTTATCCATATTCTGATTTGGGTAGACAAGGGCTATCACTCCTGCAAGTTCATTTGGATGGGACTTCCTCACTTTCTGCTCCAAGTTTCTATGTAGCACTGCTGTTTGCATTTCAGTGGTGGGTAAACTGATTCTTGAAATGCAAGAAATGTTACCATTACTTATTTGGGGGGAAGTTATGACCCGTAATGCATTCTTCCCTTTGAGATCCTTGGTTAAAAGCTGCTTTAAAGTATTTTCTTTTGATTTCTTTTTTTATTAACCCTACTTCATCACCACTGAATTAGGCTTTCTGGTGACCTACTGAGTATGAATTAATAATGGAAAGGGTTTTTTTTAATTATTTTTTAAAATATCGTTTGTGAATGGATGTGGTGTGTGCATCACATTACAAAAAGAAAAACCTTGTAATGAAACTTGCTTGTGCCATGTTGGGTTTGAACTGGCAGGACTGAATCGGGCAGAGAGATGCTCTGGAGCTTTGTGTAGACTCTCTGTATGTGTTGTTATCAAAACATAGCAGCTCTTTGGCTTTTAGTTCCTGAGAGCATAACTGTATTCCCTGGGGATAAAAACCACATGAACTGATAGGCTAAAGTTTCATCTGAATTGAGGTTCTGCCGTAGGTGGAGTCACTTAAGCCAGATACTTGTATGCAAATATAAGTGGGTAAAAGTCAGGCTAACTCTTAGGATAAAAGGGGGTGCTAATCCCTGACCATCTTAAATTTTATTGCCCACTTTCTCTTCTGTTATCCAGGCCTTAAATTTGGCTGTTGCTGCAGAGGGCTGGAAATCTTCCCAACAGATACTGCTTTTGAAAAAGTATTTAGCTACTTCACTTTAGATTAAAAAAAAAAAAAAAAATACCGTTATGTGTGTGTAATTAGTCATTTTTGCATTGTGAAGATGTTGGGTCTGTTTCAGTGACGAGGCTATCTTGTTCTGTGACCCTGTTCCTGGTTTGAGCTCGGAGGGTTACAAAAAGCAGGCACTTGGAAGTCTTTGGACTGTTGTTTAAGACTGCCTATGCTGATTTGTGATTGTAACAAAGAAAGGGTTTTTTTATCTGTTTGCAGATATTCAGAACGAAGCCTCACAAAGTGCATTGGGATCACAATCGAGACCAGGCCTGATTACTGCCTGAAGCGTCACCTGAGTGACATGCTGTCATACGGCTGCACAAGGCTGGAGATCGGTGTGCAAAGCGTGTACGAGGATGTGGCCAGAGATACAAACAGGTGAGAAGAATATTTTGGTGAAACGCTTAATGTGACTGACTGCTTGTGGTTTTTTCCCCTGTCGCACTCAAGAACCATAATTTTTCAAGCCAGGTGCCATGGGAACTTTTTACAGGTGCCATACAGTATTAATTAGGAATTTAGGGTTTTAACGTAACTTGCAGGATTAAGTCCAGATATTTCAAATAGGTATCCGTAGTGTCAAATCCATTCTGCCCTGTTGTGGTTTTTCTCAGTTCTTTGCAGCAGAAGAATCGCTCTTACCATTTTTTCACAGTCCAGAAACATGGGAAAGCTAAGAGCTGACATCTAAAGGGGTGCTTTGAGTCTAGAAAGGTTGAGAAACGTTGCTCTAGAAAGTGTCTGGAAATGAATACTTCACAGTTCCAGTTTAATGTTGTATAAGATTATGCAGGTGTTCCCGTCCAACCAGTATTTTATAGTGTAGTATGCTGGGGTTTTTTTATGGCTCCGTAAATGCTTGCAACCCTGTAGAGTAAATAGGATATGTCCAAACAACAGTCAGCACCCTTGTCCTGAGCAGTTTGTTGTTTTGCAGGCTTGAGCAAGTTTTCATAGTTTCATAGTTGGTAGGGTCAGAAGGGACCTGAGTTAAAAGCCATGTAAACTGTGCGACATCCTTGAAGCATATTAAAGAACAGAGAGGGCACTTAGATTAGACCATGTAGAGCATGGGGCTGGTCTAGGTAAGTGTTCAGCAGACAGACTTGTATAAAGGCAGAAATGATACCTATTCATACGTTAATCAGGGGTCATTCAAAATATAGTGTTTCAGGAGTTGGGGAGTGTAAGAAAAGTCTATGATTTGCTCTTTATGGTCTTGAACCACTCACAAAAAAACAGTGATGTACAGAGAGAACAGAGTATATTTGTATATTTTCAGGTTGTTCTCCTGAAAGCTGCAAGGATGGGAGAAGAAATGTCTCTGCTGTCGCAGTGCTGGGGATCTTTCTGTTTTTCCTCTATTTTATATAAATCTGCTCTCTCAGGGGCCAGTTGCCTACTTAAGATTTTTAATAACAAAGCAGTAGGTAATATACTGAGAAATTTGAGTATGGTTTGACAAGCAAAGTGAACTTAGAAGGGACAATTCTGCTGTAGTGGAAAACACTGGAGGTTTTC
Organism: Gavialis gangeticus; assembly: GCF_001723915.1. NCBI lineage: Eukaryota > Metazoa > Chordata > Crocodylia > Gavialidae > Gavialis > Gavialis gangeticus. Next base: position 29,976,889 of record NW_017729028.1, on the reverse strand, counting down.
TTATGGATAGCTGAACTTAAGATCTGAAGCCTGTTTTCTCCCAAGCTTAGTCTGTAGTTCAGGGGTGGGCAATTATTTAGGCCCCAGGGCCACATAGGGAGTTTTTGATTAGCTGTTGTGGGCCCCGTGCAACAACTTACCAAAACTCCCTATGGGGCTTTGGGGAGCAGTGTTTGGCAGCGGGATGGGTTGGTGAAGCCGAGCCGCAGTCCATTCTGCATACCCTGCCCTGGGATGGGTGGGAGGGTGCTGACTGGGCTAGGTCCCGGGAGCCAGCCAGGGTGAAGGGAAGCAGAGGGTGCATGCAGCAGAGCTCGCCCTGGCGGTGTGGTTCGTGGCTGTCCCCACGGCCCTCCGCATGGGACAGCCCGTGCCATACTCCCAGGCCGGACCAGCACACAGCTTGTAGTGGCACCATTCTTGGCGTGGCTGCAGCCGGCCGGGTGCTGCTCTGCCCCTCTCCCACCTGCCCAGAGTAGCGCAGCAGGGGCAGGAGCAGGAGGACCTGAGAAGCAGAGCAGCACTGGAAACCGCCCCGCTAGAAGCTGCGCATGCTGATCGGGGCCCAGACTGGCAGGCACATGCGGGAGCATGGCTTGGGCTGCCTGGCAAGAGCGGATGAGGCTGGGCCCCATGCACAGCACCATGGGGGCAGCTGCAGGCCAGATCCAGTCAGTTGGCAAGCTGGATCTTGTCTGTGGGCTGCATTTTTGCCCATCCCTGCTGTAGTGTGTCTGGAGCGTGAAGATAGTCCCATTGCTGCTTAAAGGCAAGATTCGATGCCTGGCTAGGCAAACAGCTGTGGCGTCCCAAAATAAATCTAGCCTCCTGAACAAGCCACACAGCTGAGTAAATACCTACCAGCAGACAGCACTGTTCTTCCTTTACATACCAGAGCTTTATGAAGGGAAATAACCAAGAGCTAAAGGAAGTAGACGCGCCTCATTCTTTTCCTAGGTGCATTAATCAGTGGTGAATTCTGACACAGTCTTCCAGCTTAACATTTACTTTTCTTGAACTTATTATTTAACAAATTCTTTTAAAACCATTGTGCTGTCCCAAGCTGGAGTTTTCCGAGTACCTCTGTTATCCACCTCTGTGATCTTTTGTTTTTAATTACTCTTGTTTTGACCATCCAGTTATTTTTTTTCTTGCAGCACCTTTAACCGTATATCTCTGCTGCTTCGAAAGCTGGCATGTGAAACCTTGCCTCGCTTGGTGCTGGCCCTGCAGAGGAGTGAGGCAGGATGTGGCAGACTTTTAATTTCACTCGCCAGGAATCCATTACAAGATTAGATTTTTAAAGGTTTGGGAACTATTGCAACTGCTTGCAATGTGTCTAAAAGATTGCTGCAAGCTTTCCAGACTCCCTCAGAGTAGAAAATTGCTGTTTTCACATACGTATCTGTGCCAACTTCTGCATTTTTTAAAATACGTTTCTGCTCTTTAAAGCAGTGAATTGGAATATTTTTAGAGCAGATTGATATCGGTATTTCTCTGTTAAGATGTTTCTAGGTTTCTTCTATTCATTTCGTGTGTGTAGTGATGATTTCTTCTTTTTTTTGTGTAATTTTCACATTTTGCTTGTAGCTAAATGTCAGATTACAAGCAATTAGCCTATATGTTTGGAAATTGCTTTCCATTATGTATCGTAAGTCATTAGTAGGGTTTTGTACACTTCCTGTTGCTGGGAGGCAGAAAAATATTTAAATCTAGGTATAGGCGTTGAGTTACTGATGCAACTCGGATCCTTCTTCTAATAAGAAAATAATTTTATTTAAGAAGCGACTCTTCATTCCTTCCCCTCCAGCTTCCCAAAGTGCTGAATAATAGCACCCCAGAACAGATTTAGAAAAACGTCATCATGCTTTTTAACACCATATAAAATAAAACGGCACTCATAAAAAATATACACAGACATGTAAATGAGGTGATGGGGGTGGATCTTGCAGAGCATGGGGAAAGGAAAAGGTCCACAGCGTTAGAGGAGCAGTTGGTTAATGAGAGCTGAGTTTAGCAAGGGAAGGGGCTGACATCTGAAGGTGTATCGCAATGAAGTGCAGTCACTGGCCGATGCAGGATGTAGTGGAGGAGGTCTCAAAAGGGCAAAAATAATAGGAGGGAAGTGAGGATGAAGGAAGAGGAGGTGCGAGAGGAGGTAGATCTCCTGGACCTTGCATCCTGGGCAGGGAACACCATTAATTTCAGCAGAGGCCCCAGAGCTCCCACCCCAGAACTTGGGGAGTAGCAGCAAGAACAGAGAGGGGAGAATAGCTCCGCTCTTGGCCTGGCCTTTTAGTGGCTGCTTCGGGGAAAAGGGTTGCTTCCAGAGTAGAAGCAGAAAGTTGTTGAGCCATAAAGGGGTGGAAGGGGAAAGTTTCTTGCTTGTGGTCCATCATTTAAAAGTTCCACTCTCGGCTCCAGGTGTTACTCGGGTGTCTCTGTCCTCCTCTGGCTTCTGCACTGGTTTGTGGATTGGACCAATGGGGGCCAAGTCAAATGAAAGCAGCCAAGGGGGGACCGGATCCAGCCCTCAGGCTGAATGTTTTATACCCCCCGATCTGAGAGACTAGAGAGCAGTTGCCTTTTTCCAAAAAGGGTGGCTTGAATGGTCCCTGCTGGCAAGCAGTGCAGCACGGGGGGGCTGCTAGCTAGGCCAAGTAATCAGGTGAGACTATTTACCTCTCACTTTCGCTCCTCTCACATTATGTTCCCATGTGTTGTCTTAAGTTAGACCAGCTCCTTCTCAAACAACCCTAGAATACCAAGGCTCTGATCCCACTTTAGCCTCCTTGGAGCTGTTTCAATGCAAATAATATTTCAGCAGCTTCAAACAGCTAACTACCTGGCTGTAACAAGGTGAAGGCAGCTCCCGGCTGCATGGTAGAAATCTGTTCTGCTGTGACCCTTGTGTCAGTCTCACGGTGCCCCTGCTGAGGAAGCAAAAGGCTCAAATGTTTTCTGGTTAGATTATAACTTTGCTTTTGTAACTGAAATGATGGTGTTGAGTTCATAATCAGGCTCATCCCTTCATTTCTCCTGTCAAGGGAGAATAATGGGAGACTTGCCTGCTAGACTCTAATGCTGATTAAATGCATCAGAATGCACCTGCTCCCTGTGCAGCCCAAGACTGTTCTTGTTCGCTGTCAGTGTGACAACTGATGACCGTGCACAGTGTTTGGGTTTCTTTCATCGCTTTTTCGTCTCCCCAGGGGCCACACCGTGAAGGCCGTATGCGAGTCATTTCACTTAGCCAAGGACGCTGGGTTTAAAGTGGTGGCACACATGATGCCCGACTTGCCGAACATGGGCCTGGAAAGGGATATCGACCAGTTTGTTGTGAGTACGATTAGACATCATTGTGCTCGTGTCTTTTTGCCTCAGTGGATCTGATGTTTCCTCTGTTTTTTGGCTTGGTTATGGTTGGTGTCCTATCCAGTAGTGCCTTCTAAGTACCCTTAATACAAAATTCATTTTCAGGTTGGATGAGGAGGAGGAAGATTTGGTTGAGTTACCTGATCTAGAAGATTGTCTCCCTTCCCTGTGAAAGACTGAGTCATTAAGGTCCCTGTAGAATATGGTTTTTCTGATATTAATTAATGGCTCTCTTGGTAGAAAATAAACTTGATACGCATTAAAAACTTGCAAGCAAATACATCTAGGGAGCAGCCTTCCAAAATACAGTTACACAAACCTTTAAAGTAGTAATGATGCTTCCCTATGATTTTTATAGCATGTTTCTGAGCACTTCATAAATATTTAGTCTCTCGGCACCCTGGTAGTATTAGCCCATTTTACAGATTGAGAAACTTGCACAGTCACAGGTGAGGTGGGAGGTAGAGATGAAAAATTTCTGACTCGGACTCCTTAGCTTTCACTGCGTGATTACATTTTTTCCTAATGCTGGCAGAGACAGCAAATGATCTCTGAATTTCCAGTACGAATTCTGAGATTGTGCTATGGTAGCAGAAAGAAGTAGCAATCCCACATGAAGGTCTTGGGAAGTCGCACCCTCATCTCTGGGTTGATTCGTGGGTGCATCATTACTGGGAAGAAACAAGCTGGAGAGAAGTGAAATAGAAGTTACAAAAGCAAGCGACAAACAAGATTTAAAGAGAGAGATTTCTCAGATAGGAGTCAACAGATGAGCATACACAATAGTCTGAATGCTGAAGGATACAAAAACGAAGAGGAAGGACTTGTTCAGGATAGTGCCAGCAGGTACCACTAGACATCGCTGCTGTTAAATAAATATTTCTCTTTTCTTCTGCACAGCTTCTCTCCTTGTTAATAAAAACAGGTAATGCATTCTCCTTGTGGGATTTGGAAGTGGGCCCATGGCTGTTTATTGCAGGAGGCTGGGGAAGATTTGGAAGAAAGTTTCTTATGGCTTGAGGTGAAAGGCAGGGCTTTATCGGAGGGCAGCACCGGGCTGCCTCCAAGTTGCACAGGAGGAAAGCATTGCCTCTTACCAGGAAAATGACAAGTTAAGAAATGGGTGTTTAGTATTACTACTCTTTTATCTGTGTCAGTCTGGCAGAGTCAGCCCAGCGATGAGAGAAGGAGTTTGTCTTTCTCCCTCTGGACCAGCAGAAATGCTGACTAAATCCCAAATATTTATCCAAGAGAGTGGAATAGCAGGGGTGTCATTGAGGGTTATCTGAAGTAGGAGGGTCAGACAGGCAGAATTGGACTCGCTGAATCTTTTTGTTGCTGGCGATGGCATTAGAAGGGGAGATTGTGGCTTAATTATCAGATCTGTAATTGTGTCTGTGGGGCCTGCCCTTTAAAGTCCCCTGGCCCTACACATTTTAATTGGTGAATTAGACACATTTGATAAAGCCTGCATTCTGGGACCCCATAACGGTGTTTTTTTGCTTCTCTTTGCAGAGAAGAGCTGGGGTTTCAGGACGCTGCAGTCTTCCATGGTAAAAACAAACCAGTGACCCCTAGTACGAGATGCTGCCCTGTTTCTTGCCTGTCTTTTGGGTGGCCCAGAAAATTGTGGTCCCGACCATTTAAGGAGAACATGGTCGATGTGTTGGCTTTTTTAGGGAGGAGGAGGGCTTTTGAGCATGGTGTCCTGGCCAGCTCCCACATGCTGGCAGGTAATGGGGACACGGCTAGTATCGTGTTACGTATAGTACTTAGAGGCCTCGGTTGTGGAGCAAGAGATGGGCTGGGGTCCAGTAGGACAAGTGGAGTGGTTAGAAGAGCATCTGGGGAGGAGGGGGGAGTTGTAGGAAGGAAAGGAGGAAGGAGAGACAGGCTGAGGTACAAGGGGGGGAGGAAGGCCCTGCTGTATTTTGTCAGCTTTCTTCTGAAAGCAAATGACCAGACCCTGTGTGAAGAGAGGAGAGCAGGGCTTGAGGAGCCACGAAAGAGCAGCCGCCATCATGAGCATGGGGTTAGGCTGGAATAGCGGAGGTGTTTTAGCAGGAAACATGGAGAAGTCGGAACAGGAGAAAACCCATTTCTACTGGAGGAAGTTCATGTGGTTGCAGGTTTGTGTCAGCGAAGCTTTGCAGCGTGAGAGCAGGGGTTGAAGAAACAGATGGCCGGGGGGCAGGATGGGTCCTGAGGCCTGTGACTCAATAGAGGGTCAGCAAGTGAGGAGAGCGAGGCAGGAGGAAATGGGTAGGTGGTACAAAGGCCAGAAGGGAAAAGAGAGCAGAAAGCCGGCTAAGAAGGTCAGCAGGACTGGCAGCTACGGAAGGGTTGTGTTTGGATAAAGACCAGTCCAGCCCCGTAGCTGCACATCCCCTGGCTTTCCTGTACAGGCCTCCACGTAGAGGCAGGTGCAATGTTTGAAGCAGTTGGGAGGCAGCTGCACTTGAAAATGAGGATGGGGTGGGAGACGGTGTCGAAGGCCTTGCCAGATGATTGGAAGATAGCCAATGTGGTCGCCGTCTTTAAAAAAGGGAGGAGGGAGGACCTGGGCAACTATAGGCCTGTCAGTCTTACCTCAATCCTGGGGAAGCTCTTTGAGAAGATCCTCAAGGAGCACATCTGCGATGGGCCAGCAGCAGGGATGATGCTCAAGGGCAACCAGCACGGTTTCATTAGGGGCAGGCGATGTCAGACCAACCTGATTGCCTTTTATGATCAGGTCACAAAAGCCTTGGATGCAGGTGTCGCTGTGGATGTAGTCTTTCTAGACTGCAGCAAGGCCTTTGACACCGTCTCCCACCCCATCCTCATTAAAAAACTAGGCGACTGTGGCATTGATGCCTACACAGTCGGCTGGATTGCAGATTGGCTGAAGGGTCGCACTCAGAGGGTGGTGGTGGACAGGTCATATTCGACCTGGGGAGAGGTGGGCAGCGGAGTTCCCCAGGGCTCAGTCCTTGGGCCCATGCTGTTCAATCTC
>NW_017729028.1:29963682-29965519 GCF_001723915.1 Gavialis gangeticus | reverse complement strand
AGGGCAGACCGTACATTGAAAGACTGCGGGACCTAAACCTGTTCAGCCTTCACAAGAGAAGGCTGAGGGGGGACCTGGTGACTGCCTATAAACTCACTAGGGGGGACCAGAAGGGTTTGGGAGAGACCTTGTTTCCCCTAGCGCCCCCCAGCATAACAAGGAATAATGGACACAAGTTGTTGGAGAGGAGGTTTAGATTAGACATCCATAAGAACGACTTCACAGTCAGGGCAGCTAGGATCTGGAACCAACTTCCAAGGGAAGTGGTGCTGGCTTCTACCCTGGGAGGCTTTAAGAGGAGGCTTGATGCCTACCTGGCTGGAGTCATTTGAGCCCAGTTTTTCTCCTGCCCAGGCAGGGGGTCGGACTTGAAGATCTGCAAGGTCCCTTCCAACCCTACTTCTATGATTCCATGATTCTAAGAAAAATGGACGCTTCAGCTGCAGACACAGTTCCCTGCTGCACCCCCATGGTTGGGGTGCTTCAAAATCACCATGTCTGCATGCAGCCAGGGGGTGCAACAGGGAGCTGCTTGGGCTTGGAGCTGTGCTTCCTCTCCCCATCCTCCCTGCCCTACAGGGTAGTGGAGCTGTCACTTAAGCGCTCTGCAGGCTCCGCTCTGCAGCAGCTCCCTGCCTCCGTGCCCCTCTGCCGGAGCCAGGAGTCCAGAGGCCATGTACCCTGCGGCGCTGGTGGGTGCGCTCCAGAGGAACGGAGGCAAAGTGCACGAGAGAGTGCTCACTGATGGTGTGCTCTGCTCTCTTTCCCCCTCTCCTTTGGGGTGGGGAGCTGAGCTCTGTGGGATGCTGGAGGACTCAGCTTTCCCCTGCCGTGGCCTGTGGAGTGTGCACAGTGTTTCTTCCATCTTGGGATGCTTCAAAGGACATGTGGATCTGTCCGTCTGCTCACACTTTGGGCTTCAAGGGCCTTTGAAGCCTTTCAGGCATTACATCTGTCCAGGCTCTTCCTCCAGTGAATGGCTCTTAATGTATATGTACATGAAGTTGGTTCAAGTGGATACCCTTTTTTTTCCCAGTCTCAAGACTCTGCATTTAGCCAAGTACAAGGTACCGTTTTTATCACAGTGTTTTATAAACATGTAAAGAAATGTAATTTCTCATGTGGTTTCAACTGGGTTTGTTGCTGAAGTGGGGCTGTGCGCTGCTAGAAAACTACCAGGCTATATAAACATGTTATTCCATACTTGTATATACTTAGGCATTTAGTACACAGAAATAATGAGAGAGTAAAGTGAAGGACCAAGTAAAGAGCATATAATTAATCTGTTGTCTCTGCAACAGTACCAAGCAGATGAGTTGCAGAGTTAAGTTTCTTGCTTTATATATGATTTAAGGTAGAATTACAAACACTGTCATCACAGCTCAGTCTCATAATGTGCTCTTAACTTTGCAGAAGAAAGATGTCTCTAGCTTACTTTTATTCTGTCTTTCTTTAAAAGGATTTCTTTATTTCTTGTTTTATGGTCATTAGGAAGCCTGGAGAAAATGAATCCATTCACCCTGAAGATAAAGTTCTTCCTAGCACAAGCTTGTTTTCTATTTTTCCCTGTGTGTGAAAGAGGAATGATTGACTTGACTTCAGGAAGAGATCTGAGCACCTTGCTCTAGACACTAGCTGATGTATTAGTTTTAGTAACTTTTGCTAGGAAAGTCGATAGTTCCAATTACAGGTTTCCCTTGATTTTTATGCAGTATGTGCGTTCCCAGAAAACTGCATAAATCGAATTCGCATAAAGGGAACCCAGTTTATAATGTTAGAAATAGGGATACATTCCCACGACGGGGGGGGGGGGGGGGGGGAGGGGGGGGCGGGGGGG
>NW_017729028.1:29954838-29963474 GCF_001723915.1 Gavialis gangeticus | reverse complement strand
GCAGCGCAGCTCATCTGCCACTCCTGGGGCTGCAGCAGGGAGCAAAGCAGAAGGAACTGTTAAATGGGTGCGTGGTGGGGGACACGGCTCTGGCTGCTACATGCACCCTGGGAGGGCTGTGCTGGTCTCTTCCCACGGGGCGTGTGCCTCCAGATCTCTGCGTGAGATGAGAGCAAGCTGCAGCAGACTCAGGGTGGGCAGTGGCACCGGGAGGGGGGCTGCTGCCACCTCAAAATTCACTGTAGCCCCCACAGCCAGCCCTTCCAGCACCACCACCAGGTGCCAGGAAGAGCCTGGTGCCGCTGCCGGCCCCAGCTTGCAGTGGCAGCCTGCTCTCATCCAGTACACAGATCCAGGGCCATGTGTCTCCCGGGAAGAGCCAGTGCAGTCCCACAGCCCTCCCAGGATGTGTGTAGCAGCAAGAGCCATGCCTCCCCATCCCGTGCCCTGCACCTACTTACCGTTCCCTCCGCTTTGCTCCCTGGTGCAGCTCCAGGCCTCCACTTCTTCCCACTCACCCCAGCCCCTGATTATAGTGGCCCCTGGAGCAGCCAGTGCCAGCTGCCTGCAGCCGCTGGGCTGCACCATGCCCTGAACCTCCCAGGGCTTCACTTGTCCCTGCTCACCCCAACTCCTGCTGCAGCAGACCCGGGAGCAGCCGATATTAGCTGCCTGCACCATGGTATGGCGCAGCCCAGGAGCTGGGGTGAGTGGGGACAAGTGGAGCCCCAAGGGATTTGGGGTAGCTGGCATCAGCCGCTCCCAGAGCAGCTGCAGCAGGAGCTGGGGTGAGTGGGGACCCGGCTCAGTGCCCCCGGCAAAAGACTTACATGCTTGGGATGGGCGCCTGTGCCAATTGCATAAGTGAATTTACCTCTCCTGTAACAAATGCATAGGAGGAAATGTGCACGTACAGAACCTGCATAAATCGAGGGAAACCTGTATTTCCTAGGAATATAAGGCACTTCAAATTGAACTGGTAGTTACAATGGCAAACACAATGCCCTTTTTGTCCCTGGTGTCCCATTACCAATGTTTCACCTAACTTGCAGCTGCTACCTTTTGAGCTTCATATGTCGAGACAGGTATCAGTAGGCCTTGTTACACTGAAGTCCAGCAGAAGCAGGGTAGGGTGGCACCTTGCACACTAATTGGTACAGAGAGGCATACATTTTTATAGGTGACATCCTATTTCATCAAATGCTAAATAGGCTGTCGCCTATGAAGGCTTATTCATCTCTGAACTGATTAGTCTCCAGTGTCACCTTGCCCTCCCTTCTGGCAGCCATGGTATTGAAGAACTTGTTCCATATTTTTACCCTCACCCCACCCATATTATTGTGCCTGGGATTACAAGCCATTCACACACCCTGGTTGTTAGCTATAATATTTGCGCTTGCCAAAATCTGCAACCCCTGGCTCCCCACCCAGCAGGTGGTTTGCTAAAATAATTAGAATAATAGCCAGAATAAATCAAGCACTCAGCAGGAGTAATGGGATTTTTACCAGTGCAGACACCTCGTTCTGTGGAATCTGATAAACACTCCCTTGTAGCATTAGAGAGATGAGGTGACTCCACGGGTAAGTGGATGGAGGATTCATGAATCAGACTTGCCAGCGGGTCTACCAAGCAGAACATTTGGGTTAGGCAAGAGCTTTAGGAGTCTGAGGAATTAGGATTTGTGTTCTGGGAATTCGTCATTCTGCTGTTTTGTTGAGCTGCTGGCTGAGTAGGAATTCAATACAACCATCAAACCGTATCCATATGAATATAAGTATACTTAATTATAAGTGTACGGGACTAAATGAAATGCAGCCATTTTAAGCATTCTCAGTATAGGAAAGTAATAGACTTCTCATTTTGACTTCAGTTGTATGCAAGTTCACTTCTCTAACGCAGTTTTTAGGCATGCAGATCTCGGGAATAAACTCATTTTAGCACGACATTTATGCTTTGCGCTTGATGCCCTTGGGTTGCATGGTCTGGGGAGCTGACATACAGCCTTCTGCCATACTTCAGATGTTGGAGGGAGAAAGGTAACACCATGTTGCGGTGGGAGGTGTACATTTGTCTTTTACTGTAATATATGTGGTATCCCTGCAGCCTTTGAAACACGGGCATGTAACTTCTAGCTGTAAGAAAAAGGCCATCAGCAGTTTGAGACCTTTCATTTCCATCAGGGTAACTGCAATTCACAATGAAAATAAAGGTTCTGGTTTCTATGCATTATAGTTCAGCACGAAAACAGGCAGCTAATCTACAACAAATTTACTATTTGGGAGAAGAGGGTTATTGGCATTTTAAATGTAGCTTCTAAAAGTTTTAGTGGGGTAAATATTGCCTTTAAATTGTATTAAACATTCGGTCACTGAAAAAACTGCCATTCTTGGCAGGTAGCCGGCATTGCAGCTGAAGGGTTCATGTATTTTCCATGTGCAAGTCTACGAAGATAGAACAGAAGCTGTTTAATGATCAGTCCTTCAAAAATAGTTTCTAGACTAAATGTTAAAAATAATGATCACTTCAAATACTGAACAGTTGCAGTGTTAAAAAATGATAGCCAATTTAATGCTAATTTTTTAAAATGTTAAACAGAATCTTAGCAGTAAGGAACTAAGTGTTTTTAGGGCCTGTTTTTTTTGTTAAGTAATTGAGTTTATTTTTATGGACACATGTCTAGATATAGGCCCAGTATGTGTGTAGGCTTTTTATGTGGGGAAACCATGGTTCTACCTGGCTAAAGAACCACATGAGCACTTTTAACTAAAGAGCCAAAACAGCTCTGTATAGGTCCTCTGGTAAATTGTGGCAAACTTTCTCTAGTTCAGGAGAAGAAACTACAGTATTTGGACCATGATTTTGCATAGTCGCCTTATTCTGCGTATAGGAAACATATGCCCAGTGCATTTAGTTAAAAACAAAATAAAAAATTTGCATTTTCAGCAAAGATTGGTATGTTATAAATTGAAGAGCCACTTGTGTTTCAGGAGACACCTCAGAGTATCACTGTTCTGGCATGAATATACTTTCCCCTGGTGTGTACATGCAAATCAACTTTCATGTGCTCACCTGGCACGTACGTGAGATGCAGACAGGGCCACCTGCACCTGCATCCAAATAATTACAGGAGATGTGTTCAGGAAACTGCTGCGCAGAGGTAAAGATGTGCAGTGGAAGGACGGAAATGGAGAAAATCGAGGTTCTGGTAGTAACCGCTTGGTTATATTCTATATCTCTCGGTGCATAAAGCCCATTTTACTAAATGGAAGATAAATGATTACTGTACCTCACACTTGACAGTATGTATATGATGAATTTCAGGACTTAGTGAAATATTATATTTATTACAGCTTTTGGATTGTTTCCTCTGTATTGTCTACAGTGCTTTGCATTGTGTCATCACCTCATGCATTGCCTCCTGTTACATTTTACCAGCCAGGAAGGACATGAAGGTAGCAAAGACCATCTGTAAAATAGTTTCCTAATAAAGACAAAAGGATAAATGACACCTTTTTTCCCCAACCAACCTAAAAGGGTGGGGAAACGATTCCTAATCAGTCATGGACTGGCATAAGTTTCAGTCAGTTTCCATATCCACCCCCCATTTTCCAACCCAGCTTGCAGGGGTTTGGATTTTTATTGTACCACTAAGCATTCCCCCTTCTCCGCCCTCCCCCAGCGCTCACCACCATGGAAGTCAGAGGTTTATTCATTTTTGGGTTTTCTACCAGTAACAGCAGAAAAGGTGGCTGTTAAATGCAACGCGCTAAATTTTAATTAGGTATGAGCAGGATGTGGTCAATGGAGTTGAATTCTGATAAAATTGATAGTCCTGAGATCAGGATACCTTGACCCATCAAATCCAGACCTATATATCAATAAATCAGACATGGAGCTACACTTCTTTGTGCAACTAGCCGCTGTCAAAAGCCGTACACCTGCATTAAACTCTCCTACCAGCAGGGAATTATCAAAACCATTGCTGAGCTATTGCTCATAGTGCTTTTGAAAGTAGAAAGTACTGCTTTCAAGTGATGCTTTTCAAAAATCTTAGAGGAAAATACGTCTGACAGACTGGCATGGGAATACACGAGAATGAGAAAAGCTCCTGCTAGGACCATTGTTAGTATTATATCATTTTCGGTCCTTGGGAAAATCTCTTGGTGGAGGAAAAATACAGAAGCCACAGTTATGCACCCGGCGAAGGTGAAGGTTCAACTTAGAACAGGTTGTTGAAGGGTTTTGTTACAGGTTTCCATCAGCAGCAGGGTGGTTGATTGCATACTTGTATGACTAGGTTAGACGAGGACTTGAGCAGGGTGGTTTAGTTAGGGATGATTCTGCCTCGAGCAGGGGGCTGGATTTAGATGACCTCAGGAGGTCCCTTCCAACCCTACTTTTCTATGATTTGGAGCCCCCAGAGGACAGCAAAGCGGATGATCTGCTTTGTGCAGTGAGAACAATCAGGGGAGGATTGCCTAGATCTGTGATAGATCACTTTGTCCTGTGGTTGCAAAGAAATGCTTGGGTCATGGCTCTGCAACCTGAAACCTCTGCCAAATACTAAATATTCCTAGTTCTTATCGTCCATGATGCCTTTGAGTCCTCTGCATAAACTGGTACCCTGTTTGCTAGGTGCAGTGCATATGTGCAACACAGAGGGTTCACGCCCATTTGAAATAAGACCAGAGGCAACAGGTGAACATGAAGTCAGAGGCGCTGTTGGATTTCTGGGGCCCATGAGCAAGAAGTCCTTGAGTTGTAAATCTTGCTGGGCTGTCTTTAGCCACTCCACTCCTCTGAGCCAAATTCTCTCCTGATCTGAGTGAGCTTGGCTCCGTGCTATGTGATGTTCACTTACCACCAGGAGAGGATTTGGCCCCATTGCATGCATTTCCATATGCAATGTGGCAATGATGCTTCCTTGCCTTGCAGGCAGGCTGTGAAGTTTAGCTGTGTGCAGTACTTTTAAAAGTGCTATTTTCTGTGAGTGGAATAAATGGCAGGGGGAGAGGGGAGCAAAAAGAAAAAAGCTTCCTTTACCATGGAAAGGGCAGATTGCAGGATCCTCTATAGCAGTGGTGGCCAAACTTTTTGGCAGGTGTACCGCAGTTTAAGCCCCTGCTCCCCAAATGCCACTCTGATCCTCATCCCCAGAGGCATAGTTCATAGTTTTGCACCCTGGGATGCCAGACTAGTAGCAGGGGGGCTTGGGTCCTTAGCCCTCGTGGAGCAGAGCAGCAGCAAGATACCACCAAGAGCCAGGTTAACCCTTCTCTGGCCCAGTAAACGCTGCAGTTGTGCATGACAAGTGGGGATCCAAAGTCCTTAATTTAGCAGCAGCAGGGCCAGGTAAGAACCATCTTTGCGCTTGGTGGAGACTCCTGTCACAGAAGTGTTTGCCACCTTTCCACTTCCATGCTGTAGGAAGCTCGAGCCTCCTGCCTCCATTCCAGCACCCCCTTTAACTGAATGGCTGGGGCTCACATGCCACTCCTGCTCTATTGCTTTGCATCATTTGGGCTTAGAATTAAAAAGAAAAATGAAGTTAAAAGATTCCTAGTAAATATTTGGAAGAAGTGTGGGAAACCACTGCTGTGACTGGGCGCTAGTTGTGTATGGGGCCTTTGGCGAGGGAGTCTCAGGTCTAAAGGGTTCCATACCTGGTGCAACAGCTTCATTATTTTATGGCCACGAGTGTCTTTGATCGCTTGAGGCACCTAAAGATACTTTGACTGGTGGGTTTGCCACATGCCCAGTAACAGCTTCAGGGCCCGCACTTCCCATGCAACAATGCAGATGGGGCCTAAGGATGAAGCAGCACTCTGGCATGTGCAAGGCCTCAAAGCGTCACCTCCAGAGCCTGAGACACTGACCGTGTGACTTGCACCCTCGCACAGCTGAATACCAGAGGCTGCCTGCAGCGTGTCACTGGGGTGCACTAGAGCAGCCAGCTCTGTCACTGGGCAGGACATCCAGTGGGAACCCTCTTAATGGGGTTGCCCCCAGTTGCAACTTCAGGGCCCAGCTGGGCATCACCTGGAGGGCCTGGGTGATTCCACGGGGCAGTGGGATGATGTGTACCTGAGGGCAGGCTCTGGAGCAGTGCTACCCCATGGTATCCTGGTCTCAGGACTCTGTGGGATAGTGACGTTGGTACCCTGGGCCTGGGTGTAACTGGGGGCACCCTGGGTGGAGGGCTCTGTGTGGGGCTGCATGAAAGGTGCTCTGCTGGGTTACAGCACAGAGGGCTTGGCAAAGGGCAGCGACACAACCAGTCTCACTCTGCGGCTCCTCAGATGTGGAGCTTGCTGCAGACATGCAGGTCCTGGCCTGGGCTCTGCCAGGAGAGGGGAATAACTAACAACTTCTGCACCTTGAGCAAAACCCTCCTGTGCTTTGTGATGGGGGGCGGTACCGAGCATCAGAAAGCAGGGAGAGGGAAGCAGGTGATCAGTCTTACCTTTCCTGGGAAGGCAAAGACCCCAGGTGCTGCTGCAGTTGTCCTCCACGCGGCCCCTCCAGTGGAGCTGAGTTGTGAGCAGGTCAGCAAGGGAAGTGTGGACCCCACCACTTCTTCCCCTCCCCAGTTTGCAGGCAGCCCTGCTCCAACCCCAATCCTGCCCATCTGCCTAGTTGTTTCCCCTTCACCCCACCAGTCTCTGCATTGTGTGCTGCCTGTGGCACATGTTCCACGGATTGGCTATCCCTGCTCTGCAGCAGCAGCTCTCAACCTTTTTAGATTGGGGAACCCCTCATTAGACTTATGGCCACCTTCAGAAAATCCCAGCTCTTAGGTTACGCTTGTTTTTTGACTATAGAAAAATAATAGAGTGGTTTTTCTATTGCAAGGGTGTAGGTTGTAGCTGTGTTGGTTTAGACTCTGTTATCCTTAACACATAGGCAGATGAGGTTCTTTGGGTACATCCGACAGCTTTTATTAAATAAAAATAAAGGTTTAATAAAGGATATCGGATGTACCCAAAGACTCTTTTCTATTAAAAAGAAAAACCACAACAGGGTAGAATGGTATTAACCTATAGATTTCTATTTGAAATCTCTGGGTTTAGCTTGTGAAACATGTCTGTACACTTAACAGGCACCCCACAGCACCCTTGAAAAGATCTCAAGGCACCCCAGGGTGCTGCAGCACCTTGGTTGAGTATCACTGCTCTACAAACCTCTGCGTGCAGATATAATTTACCAGCTTGGCACAGAGATGCTACACTGCTATTTAATACTACAATATTATAGAAATATCTAAGTCGGGTACATAGATAATAAAGGATGATTCCCTTCATTATATGCATCTGCCCAAAATGTAAGATCTTAGACTTTTGGATCGCCTGCTTGTGTTCCAAGTTGTCTCAGTGTTTGATTTATTGAGGTCCTGATGATGTGATGTCGATGGGTTTCTCGCATAACCTGTTGCATCTGCTCTTAAATGTTGTTGCAATTTATGAAATTTGGCATAAGACAATTTTCTGCACAATACTCAGGATGAGGTGACACTAAGGGCGTCTTGCTGTCCACATACCTCTGCAAACTGGAAATGAAGAAAAGCATTGGCAAATGGGTGGCCAGGTATATTAATTATAGCCCCAAAAGTGACCTGTTGGGGTAATATATTAGGATTTCTATGACACTGCTTTCATGGATCAGTAATTTTCATAATCCTATTTATGCACTGTTTATTGATGAAGTGTTGCCGTGTAATTTGGTCAGTAGCTGAAAGGATTTTATTGTGTAGTTACCTGGGGTCAGGAGGGTTATTGCAATCACTGGAAATGGTTTTTCCAGCCTTGGCTGTGCAGTGGTTTATGGGGATGCTGTATGCTAGGGAAGCTGAAAGTTGACCCCTGATAACTCTTTTCAATCCAAGGAAACCTGGAGTGGTTTCTATGAGGTATACAAACTTTAACCAGGAGCTAGTAATTGGATTTGATGTCTGGAGAGCCGCACTTTATGTCTCTTCATACCAATAATGATCGAGAAGTCTTACAATTTTAAATGACATGCTCCTGCTCCTTTTACCTTTCTTAACCTCGGTTTTCACAAACTGAGCTAGTCCTTCCAAGGAGCCACCTGGGTTAGCTGCAAGTATTACTATGTCAGTAGGAGGCATGAGTCCTCACGAAGTCTCTTCCTTTTCTCCCTTTCCCCACGAGTTCTGCTTCAGCTGTAATCACGTATTTGAGCTGAAGCCCCATGGCTTCAAATAGAGAGAGCATCTTATGTTTGGATCCTACGAAGGGTTTGATAAACTCTTCATCCCTTATTGTGAATCAGATTGAGTTCAGTTATCTTCAGGGCAGACAGACTACAAGACCCCTACCCCTTTGCCTGAGTTTTGGGAGAGGAAGGAAGCTGAGGAGTGGGAGAGACATACTCAGGGAATGACATTTTTGAGGAAAGTTGAGCATTTTGTTCTGATGCTGATAATAAATGAGAAATAAAAAATGAAGCCAAAATCATGATTGCTTGTAATTAAGAATCCCTGGGCAACTTTTGCAGCAATGGAGGAGGAGTTCAAAATTGTGCTATGGCCAGATTACAGCACAGATGAATTGCATTTTGTCTGGGTAGACCCAGTTTAGTTTGGCTGTGTTGTATTGATGTGATGATCATTTCCTGT
>NW_017729028.1:29935694-29949838 GCF_001723915.1 Gavialis gangeticus | reverse complement strand
ATAAAAAATGAAGCCAAAATCATGATTGCTTGTAATTAAGAATCCCTGGGCAACTTTTGCAGCAATGGAGGAGGAGTTCAAAATTGTGCTATGGCCAGATTACAGCACAGATGAATTGCATTTTGTCTGGGTAGACCCAGTTTAGTTTGGCTGTGTTGTATTGATGTGATGATCATTTACTGTCTTAAACTATTTGCAGGGTTGTTGAGCACTGTTCAAGAGCATCTCTGTTCCACCTCAGAGGCGGTAGCATATCTTTGGTAAATTAAATCATTCCTGTGTATGTATAGCTTAAGTACCTTGGGATCCTTTAGTAATTAAAGGCACTGTGTGATTATGGTATTATAAGTTGTTATAGCTGAAGACTAGGTACTAATGAACAGATATTTCTAATTCTCTGATAGATTCAAGCTACAGCTCCTTCAGTAATTCTATATTACGAATTGTAAAATCTCAAAAAATGGAAAACATGTCTACATACCTAATTAAGGGCTGTCCTATTTAACCAAAACCATCAGCAGATTTAAAGATAAAACTAGAACTGCATTTCTAGGCCAGCAACTTTTTTTAATACATATAAAACCACTGAGTGATTGTTCATCCCCTGTAGAATTGAACAAGCCATTCAGTGCTGCTGTAGGTTTTTAAGTGTTACCATTATACACCTTTATAAATTATTCTGCTCAAATAGATATGGGATGCTGTAACACTGAGATTTCAGGCACTGTTCCTCTCAACAGCAGCACATAAATTTAATTCACCATTTATTACAGGTAATATCTAAATGGACACTCCTGAGTATGTCAGTGGAATTGAATTGAGTGGCAACTCATTTCTAATGGGCAATAATCTAAAACTTGATTTTGTCTGACTTCATTTTTAATAGAACTAATTCTGCCGTTTTACATAGCCTGCAAAAGGAGACAAATTGCAGCGTTTATACAGTGACTGAGCTCTCCTGGTGGCATTGAGCCAACCCATAGCAGAAACTACCTAAAGGGGGGTTTGAAAGAGGATGGAGCTGGACTGTTCACAATGGGGGCAGATGACAGGCGCAAGGAGCACATCTGTGATGGGCCAGCAGCAGGGATGATGCTCAAGGGCAACCACCACGGTTTCATTAGGGGCAGGTCCTGTCAGACCAACCTGATTGCCTTTTATGATCAGGTCACAAAAGCATTTAATGCAGGTGTCGCTGTGGACATAGTCTTTCTGGACTTCAGCAAGGCCTCTGACACTGTCTCCCACCCCATTCTCATTAAAAAACTAGGTGACTGTGGCACCAATGCCTACACAGTCGGATGGATTGCAGATTGGCTGAAGGGTTGTACTCAGAGGGTGGTGGATGGGTCTTTCTCGACCTGGAAGGATGTGGGCTGTGGGGTCCCCCAGGGCTCGGTCCTCAGGCCCGCACTGTTCAGTTTCTTTATTAGCAACTTGGATGAGGGGGTGAAAAGCACTCTGTTTAAATTTGCGGATGACACCAAGATTTGGGGTGAGGTGGGCATGCTAGAAGGAAGGAACAGGATACAGCTGGACCTGGACAGGTTACAGGGGTGGGCAAATGAGAATAGGATGGGATTCAATACTGACAAGTGCTGGTTCTTCCTGCGGAGGAAGAACTAGCAGTAGACCTACAGGCTGGGGAACTCCCTTCTCGAGAGTATGGTGGCAGAAAGAGATCTTGGAGTCATTATTGACTCCAAGATGAACATGGGCCACCAATGCGAGGACACAGGAAGGCCAGCCGTACCTTGTCATGCATCCACAGATGAATCTCAAGCAGGTCGAAGGAGGTGATCCTCCCCCTCTATGCGGCACTGGTCAGGCCGCAGCTGGAGTACTGCGTCCAGTTCTGGGCGCCACACTTCAGGAGGGATGTGGACAGCATGGAGAGGGTCCAGAGGAGGCCACCTGCATGATCAGGGGCAGCAGGGCAGGCCTTACGAGGAGAGGCTACAGGACCTGAACCTGTTCAGCCTTCACAAGAGAAGGCTGAGGGGGGACCTGGTGACCGTCTATAAATTCACCAGGGGGACCAGCAGGAATTGGGAGAGACCTTATTCCCCCGAGCGCCTCCCAGAGTAACAAGGAACAACGGCCATAAGTTGCTAGAGAGTAGGTTCAGGCTAGACGTTTGAAGGCTCGACTTCACCATCAGGGCGGCGAGGATCTGGAACCAACTTCCAAGGGAAGTGGTGCTGGCTCCTACCCTGGAGGTCTTTAAGAGGAGGCTTGATGTCTACCTGGCTGGGGTCATTTGAGCCCAGTTTTCTCTCCTGCCCAGGGCAGGGGGTCGGACCTGATGATCTACAAGGTCCCTTCCGACCCGACTTCTGTGAATCTATGACAGAACAAGGAGCAATGGGCTCAAGTCGCAGCAAGGGAAGTTTAGGTTACATACTAGGAAGAATTTCCTCGCTTGGAGGGTTGTAAAGCACTGGAACATGCTCCCCAGAGAGGTGGTGGACTCTCTGTCCTAGGAGGTTTCTAAGACCCGGGTAGACAAAGCCTTGGCTGGGATGATGTAGCTAGGGCTGGTCCTGCCTTGAGCAGGCTTGGACTAGATGTGACCTCCTGAGGTCCCCGCCAATCCTCAGTTTCTGTGAGTCTAAGATGAAAGATGGCAGCTGATTCTGCCCTTCTCTGGCAGGGGTGGCCTGTCTCCCTGCCCTCTCTGCTTCTTTTTCCAGCCCTGCAATGAGCAGAGTTGCAGCTTTCAAAGAGTGTTAACGTGCAACTTTAATTCTAGCAGCCTGGTCCAGTTGGCATGGCAGTTGAGGCCTGGTGCAGACGCAAGATCAGATTCAGAATGACTTAATTTTTGCCAAGTTGTCGCATCACAGAGTTGGAAAAAATGTGGGGCCCAATGCGGTTCCAAATACTGGTCCAGGATCGTTTGACCCCTGTACTGCACATCGAAACAGATGGATGATTAACTATTACGCAGACTTCATCGCCAAAAAATGGGACTGTTAGCGCTGCACAAATAAACTGAGAAGTACATTCAAATCCAGTGGCTTTCCATCTCCAACCTCCAGTTTCTTCTTTTGGTTTGCACTGATATAGAACAGGTGGCTCTTTTCAATCTAACATTCATTACATTGGACAATAATTATGGAAATTGCTAAGGGTTTTTTTAACTAAAAAACTGATTGGAATTGGACAAAAGACTGGAGTCCAGCCTACACGTTGATGGAAATTCGGTAGCTTTCTAGCACCTAAATGACTAACACTGTTCTGATCGGACCTTGATTATTCATGCCAGGGGTGAGTTTGAGGCTGTGGATGAATGGATCCTATAGATGCCATTAGCCATAATAACAGGGAACTTCTACAACAAAGGCATGTGGTAGTAAAATCAATTACTGTTCCCATAAAATATGTTTAGTGGCTAACTTGTATAACCTTTTACACTGGAAAGTGTATGCTGATGGAATTTATTAAGATTTGCTATTTGTAATTCATAGAACAGCTGCTCAAACAAATAAAGCGTGTCTGTTGGAACCTAGATAAAGCTGCAGGATTTTGAATAGCAGGTCTTTCTGGTCATTTGTGACATTGTTTGCAGTTAGGAAGTGCTATATTACCTCTAATTTCCAGTTCTCCATTTTAACCTCTTTTTCTCAGATGCTTGCAACTGGGAAGGGGCGGGGGAGACTGCAGTCCTTTTAGGCTGAAAAGCCCGATGCTGCCAACCTGAACATGACTTCAGAAGAAATTATTGAAGATGATTCAGGCCAGTCATTTTAGTTAAAATCCCACAGAAATGTCTCCCCTTTCTCTGTTCCCCATACAAACCAATTCAAATTTTGCTCTAGCATCACCCTTTTGTTTTGCTGGGACCCTGTTTGTAGTTTTTGTTGAGAGAGAGAAACATCTTCACACATGGAGAAATTGGATCTGTCGCCATTGAAGTTACAGATGTTTCCATTTGGATGTTCATGCGACACGATGCTGTACATGAACTGATTTTTCAAGACATCAAGTCTAGGCTGCAGTCCTCTTTCATTTAACCTCTAAAATGTATAATTGCTGAGGCACTTCAAAGCAGGTTGGTGCCTTTAGCAGTTTGATCTGGTGCCATTGCAGTCGAGCTAAAGAGGCCCTTTGACTTGAATGGCCGTGGGGTACAGGTCAGTGAAGCTAAATGTTGCCCATCCCTTAAAACTCTCTTAATTGCGATAGGTTGGAGCAGTGTTTTCCAGCCTTTTTCGCTGCAGCACACCATTTGGGAAATGCTGGGTTGGAGTATCATTGCAGCTGTGAAGGACCTGGAAATATAGGAGATGCCAGGATCCTTGTCTCTTCCTTTGTGAGCAGCCTTGAGCATTTCAGAGCAGATACCTTTTCAGCTCTGAGTCGACAAAGGTGAAGTTTCTACCGCTGCTTGATTGTGATTCCATTTCAGCTTCTATGTGCTGTCTTTTTTTGCATACAACTCCCCCAGTACATAGCATGCACCTTGAATTTGAACTGGAGCCTGAAAGAAAAAAATATTTGCTCGAGGTAGGTGAGTGGCAGCAGTTGAGGCGCTGAGCTTGTAGCCCGGTGCGCTGGTTGGACCCATGGACCACCCTGGTTCAGGGTGTAGGTAACCATGCCCAGTCCAGCCCCATACGCTGGCTTTGGAGCCGTGTGCTGGGCTGAACCCAGTTCACAGGGTCTGCAACCTGGAGTATGCCTGGTCCGACCATGTGTGCTGCCTCCTGGGCTGTGCGCTGAGACCAGGTTGGATTTGGCATGTACTTCCAGAGTCAGCACGTGATCCCAGGATCAGCAGGCAGCCCTGGAGGGAGCACACAGGATCGGATCAGATAGGAACTGCAATTTGAGGCAGTTCCTATGAAAAGCAGCATTCCCTGCATTATTTTTGGCACAATCTCCAGGGACAGGGGTGGAACTTACTGAAAATTAAATGTTGGCTTCTCAGTGGGCACCAGCAGTTCATACAGCCATCAGCAAGTGGAGAGAGCCAAGATAGCGGCCACCCCTCCTCCCTCCACCACTGATTGGCTGAGGGGCCTGCCCTCTCCAATCAGCTGTGAGGGGTGGAGCTGCCTGAAGGGCAGCCTTCTTGGCCAGTCAGCAGCGCGGGGGGGCCTTGGTGTGAAAACGCAAAAACGGCAGCAGGCACCATGGTCAGCCCATGAAACCGCCTGCCTGCCTCCTAGTATGTCCCTTGTTTTATGCAAGAAAATATGGTATTTCATAGGCAAGCTAATCAAACATTTATTTTTTGCCTTTTTTTTTTTTTAAGGGAAAAAAATGGACATTCACGTCGTCTTTCTGTCCTTTTTCTTTTCCCAGTTGTTTCTTTTTGTTTTACCCCTGGAAAAGGGCTTGGGAAGGAAGAAGCAGCAAGGGTTTTTTTGGTTTTGTTTCTTATTGCAGTGATATAATTTGAAGAAAACAGCTCCACTTTCTGGCATATATTTAGTAATGTAGTCAGGAACTATGTGATGGTTGGTCAGATTTGTAGTATAAAATAAAAAGGCCTTGTGAGTACCAAACTCAAGCTGTATTAAAAACCTTAACTTTTGACCTCACCTTTGAATGTTTGGTTTCTCATCCTTAATGTTGCATTAATGTATCTGCATCAGCTTTGCAATTTAAATCACACAGTGCCTAAGAACTCAATGAATTGTGTGTTCTTTTGAGCTCAATGTAAAGAACGTTATGTGAATATTAATGCTTTTAACCTTTCTGGAGGAGAGTTTCAACCAGCATCAAAAACAAATGGAGTCATTGATTTATTTCTTTGTATTTACTGAATTGCATTGTAAAAGTTTTGGTGCATATTAAGTAGGGTAACTTCCTCTTATTTTTGTTTTGCATGGACATTTTATTAGTGTTTTGTTCAGATTTTAGTAATTTCCAGGCAGAAGTACGGGTTGTCTTTGTTTTCTCTTCATATTTATGCTAACTTTATCTCAAGAGAGACTCTTGAGAGCACTTTAACCAAGTGCTCCGTTTTTACTTACTCCATCATTCAAAAGCATTTTTTAACTTGTGAAGTGTCTCTGACATTGAGTGTCAGGCCTCCTGAATGATATCCCTGGCCTTGCTGCTATGTGATACAGGCCCAGGTGATGCACTTATTTTCTTGTACTTTTTTGGCAAAATTGGTCCAATAATTTTTACCTCTCCAGAATATGTCACGGCTCTGCTTGTAAAATGCAGATTGCTACCACTATATGTGCATAGAGCACAACTGTTCATTGTCATGACTTAGCTGACTTGATGTTCTGACATCTTAATTTGGACACAACATACTTTAGGAGACATAACTAAAAACTTTTTAAATGGAGCCTTTGGATTAAGGTGGTAACTTCTGTACTGAGGCTTGACTGAAGACTGAGATACAGAAAAAGCTGCATCTTAGGCTTTGTATTTGATATGAAGCCTTCTGATCAAAATTAGGGGGGGAAAGCAAAAATTTCAAAGTTCTGTGATTTGTTAAAGATTATGTTAGTTCAATTTTTTTATTAGCGACTTGGACGAGGGGGTGAAAAGCACCCTGTTCAAATTCGCTGATGACACTAAGATTTGGGGCAAGGTGGGCATGCTAGAAGGGAGGGATAGGATATAGCTGGACCTGGACAGGTTACAGGGGTGGGTGGGTGAGAACAGGATGGGATTCAATACTGACAAGTACAAGGTGCTGCACCTGGGGGGGAAGAACCAGCACTATACCTACAGGCTGGGGAACTCCCTTCTCAAAAGCACAGAGGCAGAAAAGGATCTTGGAGTCATCATTGATGCCAAGATGAACATGGGCCGACAGTGTGAGGATGCAGTCAGGAAAGCCGACTGCACCTTGTTGTGCATCCACAGATGCATCTCAAGCAGGTCCAAGGAGGTGATCCTCCCCCTCTATGCGGCACTGGTCAGGCCGCAGCTGGAGTACTGCGTCCAGTTCTGGGCGCCACACTGCAGGAGGGATGTGGACAGCATGGAGAGGGTCCAGAGGAGGCCACTCGCATGACCAGGGGGCAGCAGGTCAGGCCCTACAAGCAGAGACAGAGGGATCTGAACCTGTTCAGCCTCCACAGGAGAAGGCTGAGGGGGTCTGGTGGCCGTCTATAAACTTACTAGGGGGGACCAGTGGGGTTTGGGAAAGACCTTGTTCCCCCGAGCACTACCGGAGTAACAAAGAATAATGGCCACAAGTTGACTAAGAGTAGGTTCAGATTAGACCTTAGGAGGTGCTGCTTTACTGTCAGGGCAGCTAGGATCTGGAACCAGCTTTCAAGAGAAGTGGTGCTGGCTTCTACCCTGGGGGTCTTCAAAAGGAGGCTAGATAACTACCTAGCTGGGGTCATATGAGCTTAAACTTACTAGGGGTCATATGAGCCCAGTATTCATTTCTGCCCAGGGCAGAGGGTCAAACTTGATGATCTGCTCAGGTCCCCTCCGACCCTACATCTGTGAATCTCTGTGTTTTCAGGACTGAAGGCCTCAGGACTAGATAATGACCAAAGCAATGTATGATGAATTTGAAATGGTTAGCTTATTCAACTTGATCCTTTGAAAGGGTGTAAAGTCTTGCATTTGAATTGCTGTGATGCTTGGAGACGTAACTGCAGACAAAACAGGAGTGCATGGTTGAAACAGAGGCTTTTAGAAGCAATGTTATTTCCAATTATGGACTAACACCTTAGAAGGTAGGTGTGGGCATCTGCTTAGGGGGACACAAGTGAAGCAGTAAGGCAGGATGGTTTGGGAAGCTGTGAGAACTGGTACATTACTTTTAGTCCAAACCACACATAGTAGGCGTATTCAGCAATCGGAAAATTGCCTCTCTGGTGGCGTGCCCATCTCCGTTCTGTCAGCACTACCATATTAGCAGATCTGAAACTGACGGGGGCCTGTCATTTTCAAGGCTGCTATTAGAGGTAAGGCACTCCTGAGTAACAGTCTGACAAGCTCTAATGAGGTGTGAACAGCTGAGAGCAGGCTGGTCCCACAAGAAACATCAAGCATACTTAAATCCCCTTAAGCAGTGCTTTTAATGTTGAAATCATTAGGATTGGAAAATAGCTAGTGCCGTTCTGCAAGAGCGAGATGGCAATCTGCCTTACCCTCAGACGCTTTAAATGGCTTAATCTGCAGCAAGAGGAATAGGCTGGTGGTTTGGATGAGAGAAAAGGTTGAATTTTTATTCCCAGGTCTGCCACAGATGCAGTAGGCAAGTGACTTACGACCCGATTCTCAGTTCAGAATTGATGTAAACAGGGATAACGTTTTTCCTACCTCACAGTGGTAACGAGAGAGTTGGCCATGAGTCTTTATTTTAATTTTACCTAGAAGCAATCCTGGGGCAAGATTGTTCCCTCCTCTGTGAGTGTCCAAACCACCAAATGTCGGCCCTCTGACGTACTCTCTGGCTTAATTAATCTTGGATGCATATAAATAGAGCTTCAACTGGTGGGGTGCAGAATATTCCCACTGAAAATAAACTATAGCTTGGCGGCTGGGGTACTCTGGTGAGGGATTTGAGATGTAGGGTTGAGATGGAGGAATTGAACCCAAGTGTCAGAAAGTGTGATTGCTCCCAGTGCTAGACTGTCCTATAAAAGTCGAGCAATGCCACCCCCTTTTCTTTTAAAGCAAAAAGCAGGCTCTGCTTTTTTCCTCTACATTTCTTGTTGGCTAGCTTAGGTGGCTTTCCACTCACTGTGCTGGGTTTTTTTTAATCCCATTCTGACACCTCCTAATTCTCTCCATGCGGTGTATGAAGAGTCTCCGCACCAAACTGGGGGTTCTGGCTTCTGTTTCACACGTGTAAGCCCTTTGGTGTGACCAAGGCCATGCCAGTAGATCCATGGACATAGTGGATAATTAATCCCAAACTCCTCGGTTTAGGTGGGGACAAGCAGTCTTAATGGTGGTCCCTGGTATTTTATATTTGTGGAAGAACAGTATTCTGTAACCGTTGTGTATGATGTACCCGGTGGCTTCAGGGAACACAGACTTGAGGCTTTTCCCCTCAAAACCATGGGCTGGGATTAAGGCATAATTGAGTATGTAGGTAGGGAGTGTGGTTTGCTGGCAGGTCACAGGCACGAGTTGCACTTGTGCAGTGAATCAGCTTCTTTCATATCTGTTCAAATGGTAAGTCCCAGATGCTATGATTAATCTCTAAATACCGTCCACCAAGATTGAAGTTCAGCACGCTCCATATTACTGTTCTCCTTCCAAATGAAGTCTATTACAGATAAAAATGCGTGCTCTGTATCTGTTGACTTCAGCCTGAAATGAAATGACAGTGCACTTCCTTGCCTTGTGTGGCATTATCATTGTAGATTCTTCTTTAGCAGCATGTCCCTTAAGCTAGAGTATTACATTTTTATTTGTGAAAGAATGGTTACAGGCTGGTAAGTGTTGGAAGCAGCGCAAGTTATGCTGTTGCTGTTGTTTGTTGCACTTAACTTGAGTTCATATTTATGCCTTACAAGAAATCCTTCCCTCTAATATCACTTGGTGCAGTTTTTTTAAGGGATGACTTCTGGGCTCGGATATCCTCAGGAAGCTGGTCCTTTGTTTCTTATTTACACTTGTGTTCTTTGTTGACAGGAGTTTTTTGAGAACCCGGCTTTCCGCCCAGACGGTCTGAAACTCTACCCAACTCTGGTGATCCGTGGGACTGGCCTGTATGAGCTCTGGAAGTCGGGAAGATACAAGAGTTACCCTCCAAGCACCCTAGTGGATTTGGTGGCTAGAATCCTGGCTCTTGTACCACCATGGACACGAGTGTACCGTGTTCAGAGGTAATGGCTCTTGGTCACAGCTGTATATAGATTGTCTTAGGTTGTAGTAAAAACCTTAACCACAGCAGTTATCTTGTTGTTCTTAATCTTTATTGTACTAACGCTTTTTTTTTATTTTTTTTAAACCGTCTCCAGTCCTTGCAACTATTTCAGCTGACCTGCCTCTCTCACTCACTTATGTCCTGCCAGTTTTCTGGAACCGTCGAATCAGGCATCAGTCCAGGAATAGTGATTGAGCTAATGGACAGTCTCAGTTTGGCCAAGTACAAGGCTTATAGATGTAGACTGGTGTCGTTACAGGATCTGTGAAACATTTGTTATTTTCAGCTGTGGAATCCCTCTTCAGGATGTCTCACAGGGGTTAGCAAATCCATGCTGATGTGGCTCTCTTCATTCATTCATTTTAGACCTAAAATCCTCTTACGCCCAATTTAATGGGCACTGTGTCTTCTGTCTCCCTATTTTTTGTGTGGAGTCTTTTTTGAGGATCTTTTCTCTTCCCTTTCTTCTGAATTGGTATGATGCTAGCATAGGGACGGTTATACAGAAAGGATGGAAGCAGCAGAAACATATGACGACACCAGCCTGCTCTACAGCACCTGCACATTTGATACAAACAGAATGTCTCCAAAAAGCAGGCTGAAATGAGCAGACACTATATGATAAATTACCTGTCTCCTTCAGTAATGCATTTTATGTGCTACCACATAGGAAATATTAGTGAAGATGGGAATTAGTAGAAGAATTAGAAGGGACTAGGCATAAGGTAGGTGACATCAGCATTTGAAAGGGAAGCTTCAGGCTTTGTGGGCACTAATGCCATTTTCCAGGGCTCACCCTTGGGACTGGATTTTTTTTAATAACTTTGGCAGAAAAAGGAGGGCATCAATTAAATTTGCCAGTGACATTAAGTTGAGAGTCGTCATCCATTCAGAGGAGAACCAGGATCTTATGCAGGAACAATGTAACCAAAATAATAATCTGGTATGTAGCAAACCTTTTGCTAGAGGCGCTTAATGCTCTTTGGACAAATGACAGTAAACTTTTTACAAATGGATAAACCAGGAAATGGAGAAGTAAAATGACCTAGATGCAATTAGGGGTGCACCGATAAAGATTTTCTCGGCTGATACCAACAGCCGATGATTAGGCAACCATATTGGCCAAAGCCAATCTGATAACCACTATTAGATTTCATAGAGTTCATAGACATTAGGGCTGGAAGGGACCTTGGAAGATCATTGAGTCCAGCCCCCCGCCCAAAGGGCAGGAAGTCAGCTGGGGTCGTAGGATCCCAGCAAGATAAGCATCCAATTGGCTTTTGATGGTGTTCAATGTAGGTGCTTGAACCACCTCCGATGGCAGGCTGTTCCAGACCTTGGGGGCTCGGACACTAAAGAAATTCTTCCTTATGTCCAGCCTGAAACGGTCTCGCAGTAGTTTATGACCGTTCGACCTCGTCATCCCTTGGGGCGCTCTGGTGAACAAACGTTCCCCCAGATCCTGGTGGTCACCCCTGATAAACTTATAGGTGGCCATCAGATCACCCCTGAGCCTGTGCTTTTCCAGGCTAAAGAGCCCCATGGCTCTCAGCCTGTCGTTGTAAGGTCTGTTTTCCTGACCTCTGATCATGCGCGTGGCTCTTCTCTGGACTCTCTCAAGCTTCTCCACATCCTTTTTGAATTGTGGAGCCCAAAACTGGACGCAGTACTGCAGCTGCGGCCTCACCAAGGCTGAGTACAAGGGGAGAATGATGTCCCGGGATTTGCTTGAGAAGCATCTATGGATGCAAGCCAGCGTTTTGCTCGCTTTAGTAGCCACAGCATCGCATTGCAGGCTCATGTTCATATTGAGCCTTCATTAGTTATAGAGCAAGGTGTTCTAAACTACTGATATAAAAATAAAACAACTTTTTTTGTTTGTTTTGCATTCGCACGCACGCACGCACGCACACACACACACACACACACACACACCCCCCCCCGCCGCGTGATGAGGAAGGATTATTTCCACTCCTGTCACCCCCTCGCCCACGGCTCCTACCCACAGCCCCACTCCCCATGCAGCCTGTGCTGCCATCCTGGGTGGGTGGGGCAGATCTTTTTGCAGACGGTGGCACCAGGCACATTTGGAGCTCCAGAGCACGCTGCTGCCTCAGTGCAGTGCCGGCAGGCCGCATGCAGCCAAGCTCCTGTAGCTGGCACGGAGAAGCTGCACTTGCAAAAGTGCCCAGTGTCTGGTGCAACAGAATATCCCTCACACAGCACCTTATCCTGCCCACGTGCAGCCCAGCATCTCTGGGGCAGCCCCAGCACTCAGGCTCCTGCTTTGCACGCAGTATTACCATGGCAGCAGCAGCAGGAGCCAGTAAAGGTCTCTTTGCTGAACATGGTAACCTGTGACCACTACCTGGTGCCCCCTTCCCCTCCTGCTTACCAGAACCTGTAGTTAGTCGAGGGCTCAGACTGGCAGCAGGGTACGGGGACCAGACTATGTTTGCCAAGGTGCTTCAGGCATGCTACAACGACCAAAAAAAAGCTGGTAGCTGGTGACATTTTATCAGTGCCAACAAACGTATTGGTGCATCTCTAGTTACAGTCACACAGCAAGTCAGTGATAGTGGAGAGTAAAACCTATGGACACGTTTATGTATGGAAGCACCGCAGCACCGGGCGCTTCGAAAAGTACCTGGCGCTGCAACACTTGCAGTTGTATAAGTGGCGAAATGCGCGTCTGCACTGAGAAAATGGCAATGGCGCGCTTTTGAACTAAAACACATAGAAGGTGCTGCCATTTTCTGCACGCTAACGCACATTTGGCCACTTATACAACTGCACACGATGCAGTGCAGTGCACACCAGCTCGTGTGCACCAAAGCGACGGATCTCCAGTGCATCGCAGGACCAGAAAATATGTGTATAAATGCCCTAAGTCTCCAAGCTTCCTGGCATGTGCCTCAGTCCCTGGTCATGCTGTCTTACTCTGCCTGAATGCCCAAGATGAAATCTGGGCCTCATTGAAGTGTGTGGTAGACCTCTTTTATAAACTTTCATTCCACACATCCCTGCCTGAGGGACTGCTTTTGTTTTAGCATTTTAAAAAACACTCGGGACCTGTAATCTAATCCGTTGTCCTTGGGCTATCCCAAATTTGTATTTGTGTCATGCCACACAACTGTGAATAGCTATGGAAAAAAATATTCTGCCTTAATCTGAACTGAATTAGAAATGAGAAGCCAGTGTCTTTTTGTTACTATCGTAAAATGCTAGGAAGGGGCAAGGAAAATACAGTATGCTAATTAAAGCTTCTGAGTTATTGTTGGTCATTCCCCTCCTTCCTCTTCCCTGCCCCACATATACGGATGAAGTGCTCAGGTGTGGTCATATAAACGGTGATTGTTAATCTCTTCCTATATCTTATTTACAACAAGGTCCTCCCACTGGTTTTTGGTGAAGACCTAGTACTAGAAGTTGCCAATTTATTTCTCTGGCCCTGTAGGGAAGTTCACAGCAGCCTGTCCCTTTTGGAGCTCTTCCACAGTACATAGAAAGCTCTTCAGATTTAATGCCTTGGATCTAACATACGCAGGTGAAAATGCTGTTCCCCTCTAGTGTGTCCTTTAGGTACAAAGAGAAGTGCTCATTACTTGTAATGGAAGCTGTTTGAAGTCTGTTGTGTTGGCTCTGAGATGGCTTATTTACTCTAAGAAATCAGCTGAATAAATTAGCTGGTTAGCTAATTGCATTGTGCCTTGTTTAGGGTGTGTGCGAGTACAAGGTGAGGATTTTCAGGGAGCCTTCTGCTTCATGAAACATTTGAACGCACTGCAAATGGGAGGGGAAAGAAAAACCCCAAACTTTGTGCTTCATATCCCTCTTCCTGATAGTAGCACGACCAGATTTTAAGCATGCTTTGGCAGAAGATGGAGATGATCCCCCTGGAGACTACCCCTGTAATATTCAGCAGCAGTGCAAGCTTCCCTTCCCTGAGCCCTGGTGGACAGGGACCACCTACAGTATACCAGCTCTACCTTCCAAAAGGGGCCAGAGGAAGGCTTAACTGAGACCCTGTGGGTCAAGCTCCAAGGAGGGTGGGGGGAGAGGGATCTGGTGGCAGGGGTTTACTACAGGCCACCACATCAGGAGGAAGAGCTGGATCTGGAGTTCTCCAGGTGGCTGGGGGAGGCCGTGCGTGCAAGGGATGTTGTGGTCATGGGAGATATGAATTACCCTGACATCAACTGGGAGCAGTTGGCCAGGTCTGGCCACTTGCGAAGGCTCCTGTCGTGTGTCCAGGACCTGCACCTTGTGCAGGAGGTACTCATCCCCAGTAGGGGAAACGCCATACTGGATCTAGTGTTAGCCTCTGGGG
>NW_017729028.1:29421516-29426835 GCF_001723915.1 Gavialis gangeticus | reverse complement strand
TGGTGAACAGATGTTCCCCCAAATCCTGATGCACACCCCTGAAGTACTGATAAGCTGCCACCAGGTCACCCCTGAGCCTACGTTTCTGCCAGCTGAAGAGTCCCCATGGCTCACAGCCTCTCTTCATCAGGCCTGTTCTCCTGTTCTCTGATCATGCGCGTGGCTCTCCTCTGGACTCACTCAAGCTTCTCCATGTCCTTTCTTTATTGAGCCCAGAATTGGATGCGGTACTCCAGCTGCAGCCTCACCAAGGCTGAGTACAACTGGAGGATGACATCCCAGGTAGATACAAGACAGAGTTTTGCTCACTTTGCCCGCTGCGGTATTGCATTGGTAGCTCATATTCATCTGGTGGTCATTCGTGACCCCCAAGTCTCTTTCGGTCGTGGTGCTAGCAAGTGTAGCATTGCCGAGCCTATAAGTGTGATGCGGGTTTTTATTCCTGAGGTGGAGCACCTTCGTTTCTCCGTATTGAATGCCATCAGGTTTTCATCCGCCCACCGTGCAAGCCTGTCGAGGTCGGCCTGGATCACCAGCCTATCCTCAAGTGTGGACACTCTTCCCTAAAGTTTGGTGTCATCAGCGAGCTTGGCCAGTCTGGTTCTGACACCAGTGTCCAGGTCGTTTGTGATCGTTTCTTTCAAGCTGGGTTTCCCTGGAGCAATGGTGCTCAACCTTTTGGCATCATGCCGAAGAGGAGCCAAGAAATCAACCTCAGGAGCAGGAAGATGGTTTGGGCCAGGGAGCCCGTATGGCTGTGAATCCCATCCATTTTGGCACCATGTTGGTGCAGTAAATGGGCACTCAGAGGATTCGTTGTGTCTAGAGGTGGCCAATTCAGACAGCGGTGTGGAGGCCTGAGCACCTCTGGAAGCAATCACAGAGTGAATTAGGCTCCTTACTGCAGCAGCTTTATCTTTCGTGGACACAATTTCTGGACTGAGCAGCGGTCATTACCCTTCCCATACTGAAAATGCCAGGAAAAGAATGTGTCCAGAGCAGATGTTGGAAACGTTTATTGACGGTCACTACGTTCCCATGTTCTAGGTACGGGATAGATGATAATAGTGTCGCCCACCAGTGAAAAGCCACCACCACTAGGGTGGAAGATGGGCAGCTCTTCAACAGTGCACATTCAACAGGGTTTTGAGATGCTGCTGAGCCAGTGATGGTTTCTTTTGCTTCCTCTGAGCTATGTAGTCTATTTTTTTGGCACGCCAATATTATCGAGATGGTCAGAGAAAGAGTGGAAGGCCTGGCATCTGGCCAACCCTGGGACGTTATTTGAAAGATTTTAAGTGATATTTGTCATCATTCTCTGTGTTCAGCATGTCAGCTTCCCTCCCACACTCCAGGACATGTTTTCCATTAATTAATTTAGCTGCCAATCTCAGCTAACTACCTTTTAAATCATTAAGTCCATATTATAATGAGCAGTGTTGATGAACTCTGGGCTGTGGATTAGGTTTCTGATTCCTTTGGTTAATATCTTGTGCTAGGCTTTGTTCAGCTGCCAGACTAAAGGGGTGAATTTTACAGGCTTCCACCATGAGAACAGGATTGGGTTTTTGAAATAAGAAATGTGAAGTAACAGCTTAAAAAATACAGTCGCCCTTCACTGGTGAGTAATAGTTGCGCAGGGTCCAATGCAGAAGGCTTTTGGGGTGAGGGTAGCTGCAACATGCCCGCAGCGTTTGATAGAGATGCCCCACCTGGGTGGCAGGTGTTGATCCTGCTTGGGAAGGGCCAAGTGGGTTCTGCTGACCCACTGAGAAGGGCTGGCGAAGAAGGAAGGGCAGTGGCTGCCCAGGGAAAGAGAATTGGGGGTGCGAGTTAAACGGTTCAAATGGAGGAAACCTTAGGAGCAGCTCAGCCCTGGGGAGGAGGTTTGGGCTGGACTGGGTCAATGAGGCCAAGCTCCAGGAAGGGGTGGGTGGGTGCTCCCAGGTAGTCTCCAGGCGTGCAACCTTCAGAGAGGGTTTTTTGAAGGAATCAAAATTATTTTTAAAATCCGTGTGTTCCCTTCAGTGAGACAGAAATATTATGCCATGGCTGATCTCAAAGAGCAGACTCGAAAAGGCCAGATCTCCTTGCCCCTCTTCTTCTGTCAGCATCCAGCGCTCTTTAATGCCTCGTTCACTCAGCACTGTGTAATTTTTCCTGACATAGTTCAGACACCTGGCCTTTGCGCTTTAACAAGGTGTCTACAAAGTATTAATGATGGTGTGCTTTTCAAAGGGTTACGGAGATGGAAGGAGTGTCCTTTCTGTGTTTAAGGCAGCCCCATTTAGTACCGGTACCTCACTAGCCACACCTGAGTGCATCTGGGCCTGGGGCAGACAGCTATTCCTGACTCGGCGCGCTAAGGGTCAGATTGGAAAAAGGATTTTAGGCACCCAGGTAATGTGCAATTTAGGTGAAGTTTAAGCACCTAATTCCATATGAGCAATGCCCCAAGCCCTGTCCCCGCTGCTTGGGCACCAGGAAGACTGAAGGTACCCAAGTTTTCACCAGAAAATGTACTTGGATGCCCCGGGCAAGTCCAGAACTGCCACCATGCTGGCTAGACTGGGGACTCATGCCTATGGCGTTTAAGGTTCACAAACCCAGGACCATATCCTTTTGCACCTCTTGAGCATATGCATGGACTTAGGCACCTAAGTGCCATTCAGTTCTACCCTGTTCAAGTCCCTGAAGTACTGTAATATAGAGTTATGCTAATGCAAAATGTTGGTTGGTCCTTCTCCTCCTCCTCCACCTCCCCCTCCTCACTGCTCTTTTGTGACTTGATCTTAAGGGTCTTGAGTGCCACAAAGGGTCCCTTAATGAGCTCTGACAGCACTGAGGTCTGATTCTTGCTGCTCCTGGACCTAAGTGGACTCAAGAGACAGGATTTCAGGCATAGCCCTCCCTTCAGCTCAGGGCTTTACCTCCCGATGTGCTGCTTTCTGTGCATCCCATTCCTAGGAGACGGATTTTCCCTGCTGTATGGGGAAGGTCGGCACCAAAGTTGGATTTGTGAATTCTGGTCCGAGTGGAGTCAAAGTCCGTGACATTGGGAAGATCAGCAGCAGCCTGTCTCACCAGCCCCTCGGCTATCAAACAGCAATAGCAGGGGTGACTTGCCTCCCAGGGCTGTGTTTAAGTTGTCTCCACATCCTGAAATTTTCCCTGAAGACCACGTATGGGACCAAAGCCCAGGCCATAGCTCTGTCTGACAATCCACTAGACAGGGCTAAGAAACGCTCTGTGTGCATCTGTCTCTTGCTTTCCATATGTTCTTATCTACAGCAACACAGGAAGGCGTAAATGATTGATCAAGACTTCTCAAAAATGGTAGTTGTGACATGGGCCTGAGATGATGAATTGAAATTGCTCGGGTTGCTTCAGCCTGCCGAATGCCTGTCTGGCAGGCTGCGATTTCCAAGAGCTTGTGACAAGAGCACCAGCTCTGTTGCAGGCTGATCTGATTACTCCACGGAGACAGATTCCTATTAGAGACAAAACCCAGCAGTTTCAGCTTTTTGGGCTGTTGCGTCTTGTATTGAGACACCATTCAGGAATATAATCACATCCGTCACTGCAGGCAGCGGAGCAAGTTTGGCCTCGGTTGTTCCGACATGCAATATCTCCATTCTGGACCCAACCCATGACTTCAGCTGTCTCAAGCAGCCTGCGGTTGGCTCCTTGTGGCATGTTACACAGCCGTAGCAACAAGTTCTGGTTTTGAAGGGTTTTTGGGCGGGTAGGAGGGATAAACTGAGCAGCTTTGGCTATTACAAATACTATTTTTGCTACGAGATGTTGCGGATTTAGCTTAAGTGGTGTCATAATACTGACAGGGCTCACGGTATGAGGCTAGGAAGAGTTGTTGCATTTGTCCTGGGTCAAGTTGTGCCTATGTTTGTCCAGGAACAGAACAGTCCTGGGATTGGCACGTACACACATCACCTTTCTAGTCTGGGTTTAGTGAGCGGTTGAAGGCCATCTTTTCTGTTCATCGATGCAATCCCA
The DNA here is from genome assembly GCF_001723915.1 of Gavialis gangeticus. NCBI lineage: Eukaryota > Metazoa > Chordata > Crocodylia > Gavialidae > Gavialis > Gavialis gangeticus. Next base: position 29,422,821 of record NW_017729028.1, on the reverse strand, counting down.
GGATAACAGTTCAGATGCACTTTGCAATGTCCCAGGATCAACTGTTAGCTCTTCTTATCCCGTGAATCTTTTTAGGGTTTGTCCAGGACAACAGGCATGTGTGTCTGAATGGTCACAATTTTGTATCAGGATAAAATGGTTGACCCTGGGACAAATGTGATTTCATAGATTTCATAGACATTGGGGTGCTCTGGTGAACAGATGTTCCCCCAAATCCTGATGCACACCCCTGATGTACTGATAAGCTGCCACCAGGTCACCCCTGAGCCTGTGCTTATGCCGGCTGAAGAGCCCCATGGCTCTCAGCCTGTTGTCATAAGGTCTGTTTTCTTGACCTCTGATCATGCGTGTGGCACTTCTCTGGACTTTCTCACGCTTCTCCACATCCTTTTTGAGTTGTGGAGCCCAAAACTGGATGCAGTACTCTAGCTACGGCCTCACCAAGGCCGAGTACAAGGGGAGAATGACGTCCCGGGATTTGCTTGAGAAGCATCTATGGATTCAAGCCAGTGTGTTGGTCTCTTTACTATCCGCAGCATCGCATTGCAGGCTCATGTTCATCTTGTGGTCAATGATGACCCCAAGTCTCTTTCTTCTGTAGTGCTAGCCAGTGTAGCACTGCCGAGCCTATAAGGATGCTGCAGGTTTTTCCTCCCAAGGTGGAGAACCTTGCATTTTTCAGTGTTGAACAACATCAGGTTCTCATCCACCCATTTCATGAGCCTGTCCAGGTCAACCTGGATCACTCTCCTGTCTTCTGGCGTGGATGCTTTACCCCAGAGTTTAGTGTCATCAGCAAACTTGGCCAGTCCACTTCTGACACCAATGTTCACATCACTGATGAAGATGTTAAACAGTATATGCCCTAGGACAGCCCTGAGGGACCCCACTGGTCACAGTGCACCAAGACGATTGGCTCCCATCAACCACCACCCTCTGGGTCCTACCGCAGAGCCAGTTCCCCAGCCAGAGGATCATGGTGAGGTCGAGGCTGCAGTTAGCCAGTTTAGCCAAGAGGTAATCGTGGGATACCAGATCGAAGGCTTTTTTAAAGTCAAGATATACAACATGGATCTCTTCCCCCTTGTTCAGGTGATAGGTCACCTGGTCATAAAAGGAAATGAGATTGGTCAAGCAAGACCTACCCGCAACAAACCCATGCTGGCTATCCCTTAGTATATTGCCTTCAGCTAGTCTGTTAAGGATAGCCTGTTCGATAATCTTTTCCAAGACCTTCCCCAGGATAGAGGTCAGGCTGATGGGCCTGTAGTTGGCCGGATCCACTTTCCTCCCTTTCTTGAAGAT
>NW_017729028.1:29416081-29416516 GCF_001723915.1 Gavialis gangeticus | reverse complement strand
AGTATTCCTCCTTGGTGGCGGTTCCAGTCCTCCATCCTTTGTAGGTCTTCCTTTTAAGATGCAGGAGGTCCACCAGGTCCCTGGAGAGCCAAGGGGGCTGCCATGCCCTTTTGCTGCCTTTTCTCTGAGACAGGATGGACTTTGCTTGCGCATCCAGGATTGGTCCATTGAGGAGCAACCACTTGTCCTGAGCTCCCCTCTCCATTGGGTTGTGGCCTTTTAGGGCCTCTCTGACAAGCCTCCTTAGCTTGTCAAAGTCAGCTTTCCTGAAGTCGAGGACTTCTATATTACTGACTGACTTGCCAGATTTACAGCAGATGGTGAAGGTGATCAGTTCATGATCACTGTCACCCAGCTTCCCTTCGATCGTTAGGTTCCTGATTAGGTCGTCCCCAGTTGCCAGTAGGAGGTAGAGCAGCGCTTTACCTCTCATTG
>NW_017729028.1:29359764-29411081 GCF_001723915.1 Gavialis gangeticus | reverse complement strand
TTCTTCGGGCACATCTGATATCTTTTATTAGACCAACTAAATAATAATAAAAGATATCAGATGTAACCAAAGAACCTTGTCTGCCTTTGTCTGTTTGTAGGCTGATAGTGGAGGAAGAACCAGTCTTGGAAATGTGTATCCTCTGGGGAGTAAAGGCTTGCGTGGTCATCCCTTTCGGACCGGAAGCTGGCCTCCTGAGGCCCTGCCAGCCCGACTGTTCTGTGATTTGCTAATGCTGAATTCATTAGGATAATGAGTGCACTGCTGAATTCATTTGGATAATGAGTAGCAGTAGCGGTGCTTTGCAGTGATTCCCATACACAGGATTAGGGGAGGGTTTGGTCATAGCACCCAAGGGTCTCTCTGCTCCATACCCCCTCTTGCTTTCATGGGGCTGACTGATATGTAGCAAGGCCCATCCATGCCCAGCATTGCACTCTGCCTCAGTTTCCCATTAATTTTCTCTTTGTTTTTACTCTCGGGGTGAATCTGAAATGTCCACCTCTTCCCCAGCAATCTGAGGTTTCCCCAGCAGGTGCTGTACCTCATGGCTAGGCAGTAGCATATGGAGAACTGGTGCCCCCCTTCAGCTGTGGGTTCCCAGTCCTGGGAGACTTACACCAATGGGCTTCATGTTCCCCAGAGTCCAGACTGCCCTGTTTTATTCTGGACTAGCTGCTGCCTCTTCTTAGATGACTGGCTTCCAGCTCCCTGGCATCTTCCCCAGTCTGCCTGGCCTCCCTCTGAACTGCAGCTTGCTCTTATTTTCCAAGCCGACCTGCTTCTAGTCACTTTGACCCTTTATCACTTCTCTTCTCCACCCAGGCGAGGATGCTAAGACTGGCATATGGGCAGCCAAGCCCCAGTCTGCATAAGGGGCCCCTCCTTCTGCGTCTCTGAGAAGCTTCTCATACAACCACGATAGAAAATTAGAATAAGGATAAGCCATGTGTTACCAGTGCTTGCAATACACAGCCTTTTTCTTAGAGCTCCAGCAGCTGGCATCAGGGGATTGTCAGAATTTCTACCTCCATTTACAAGAAACAGTGCCCAGAGCATTCAAGGCAGCAAAGAAAGGCTGAAACACCAGAAGAGTCCAGATGTATTCATTTTTCAGTCTTATCATTGCAAAGCTGATTTTTTTTTTGGTGCTTGACTCAGGATCTCTGGGATGTTTGAAGCCTGCAGGGTTGCAAGCCGTGAATCGGAAACCCTTAACAGGGATTGATAACGGTGTACCCCCTTTAGATGGGATAACCCAGTTTAGTTCCCTTGTTCTCAACATAGCCCTGTTAGTTTGCACCAGCTGAGGCCCCGTGCCCCTTGTGCTGGGCCGTTCAAGTCCTACGCCTCATTTGTCATGTGGGTTTTCCATAATGTTTTAATTCTGAGATCAGATTGCTTCCCACTTCCTGGAATGCGAGATCAGAAACCACATTCATGTCCATGTAATGCTTTATGGCAGTCTGGAACTCATGGGAGTCAGGGAGCAATGGCACTGAGCCCTGCCTTTCTGTGGCTGCCTGCTTCTGAGAGCCCATCCCTGTAATACCGGGGGGGCCGTTAGGTCGGAGGGTGATGTGCAAGTTCCTCTGGGCACACATTGGGCATGTCTACATGTGTACATTTAATGTGCATTAGCCCAATTTAAGGCGCATTAAGGGCACGTGTCTACACGTGCGTGCCCTTAATGCACCTTAAAAATGGCGACATAAGGCTGTTTGAGCTGAAATTTGATACCTGCATAAAGCAGGTATCAAATTTATGCGCGAATAGCTTAATCACATTAGCAAACGTGTAGATGCACTAATGCGCATTAACATGGTGTGTGTCCATTGACGGGACTAGCTTTAGTTAATTAACCCACATTAATGCGCATTAGCACATGCACGTGTAGACGTTGAATCACCTGAATGCTCATTAGGCTAATGCGCATTAAGATTAGGCCCGTATAAAAGCACACGTAGACATGCCTGGTCTGCCAGGGTTTCTGACAGCACCCCCGTCTGATCCTGCTGAACCAAGGGACCGTGATGCGGGCAGACATGCTTTGCAAGCCTGACGGGACAGCCTCGTTCTTCCGTGGGACTTGGAGCTCTTCTCAGCTCCCAGCCGAAACCTAGGAAAGTCTTGCAGTTGATTTCATTTGGGAGTCAGGCTGTGAGTGGACTGGGTTAAATGAAGAGCAGGTCACTGGAGAAGCCCTGGCTGCGCAGCTGTACATTTCCAAGGTACTTCCTGTTCTCCGTCTCAGCTGAAGGTTACCGCCTGAAACTCCTCCCAAGTGCAATTTCAACTGCAGTCAGAGGAGGATAGATAATTTCATGGGCTCATTACAGGGCGAGAGAAAGGAGATCACTCTGTCCATGGAAACAGCTGATGTAAGGAGCACTGTCTGGTGGTGCGTAAGATGAGGTGGTGCTGTCCATAAATTACTGGGTCTAATCAGCTTGCTGTTCTGCCACACAAATGGCTTCCCCAGCCTTTCTCTTTTACTGAGCTGCCAGTGTCCCACAGCCCACATTCAAGAAAGGACCCAGCCCCTCCATCATCCCTGGTTCGTACCCCTGCCCTTTTGCTGCCTTCGGGCACTGCTTGCCAGTTAGATTGCTCCCCTCTGTCCTCATCAGCAGAACCACGGGTAGGCCGAACGTGGGTGTTTTCAAAGAGGGGCTGGCGACCTGACTCCACAGCAGCTGGGTCTCCAATGCCATCTCACGGACATTTACTTTTGAAAGAAGAAGGAGGATCATTCTCTTCTCTCTTCCTCCTCTTCCCCGTGGCTCCAAAAAACAGTCAGCAGTCCTGATCTTTCCTCCTCGCGTTTTCCCATCTGGTGGTACCTAAGAAGTGGCGTACAACGTTCCTTTGCCTACTATCCCATGACAGTCTTTCCCAGCAGTGCGGCATTTAAAACCTTTTGAGCTCTCTTTGACTCTCCTCCCCCAAGTTGCTTTGCGGTGAAGGTGCCATCTTTTCATCTCGCTACCATTTAAACCGTTTTCTTCTTGCCGTACGAGAAGCTCCTTTGTTGGTGCACAAACAGAGCCTTCTGCTGACCGGCTTGTTTTTGTGCCAGTTGTTCTTTCCTGTTGGATTTGCTGGATTAATGAATTCCATGTTGGGTACTAATTAATGGCATGGCTTTCTGTCAAGCTTTCGATCGATGGGCGCAGCAGAGTCTATTACATCTGATTTTAATTAACTAAAAATCAAAGCTCCGCATTTGGGAAACTGCAGATGTGTGTTCTCTCGCCTCCCTCATCTCTTAAAAAGTAGAAAGAGCAGATCTTGGCTCAGAGCTGCAGTGATGGGCCCAGGCCTTCTGAGAAGATGATACGGAGGTATACGGCTGCAGGGTAGGTTATCGTATCTCATGCCCCTTCTTGCTCTCCCATCACCATGTCATCACCTTCACATGTGACTCTTCACTCAGCTTTTCTGAGATCGACAGCCCATTGTCCTTCAGTGCCACTGGGCTTGTCTACACGTACTTTTACATGTGCCTAAACTTAATGTGCATTTGCCTAATGTGCACTAAGGTGATTTAGGCATGCGTCTACATGTGCACACACTAAGGCGCATTAAAGCGGTGTGCGGACTGATTTGGGGCTAAAGTTAGTCCCAAGTCAGTTGGCATGCACTGTGTTAATGCACTGTAGCACATCTACATGTGCATTAGGGTGCTTTAGCTATTCATGCCTAAATTTGATACTTGCTTTTGCAGATATCAAATTTAGATGCAAATAGCCTAAAATCCCCATTTTTCAGGTGCATTAAGGGTGCTCACATATGGACCCGTGCCCTTAAAGTGCCTTAAAAATGGCTAATGCACCTCAAATCGACGCATGTAGACGCACCCACTGACACTCAATACAATAGCAGCTGACAACCCCACATGGATTAATCCTGAGGTGAGGCTGGAGTGATATTATGAAGCCAGTCAGGAAATGCTTTTTGTTCACAGAAACTGCTGGAGGAAAAATACTTTTCCTTGATAGCTTTGATTTTCATTAAAGAAAAAAAAATCAGTATTTTAGTAACTGAAAAACAGAAAGACCGATGTAAAAATGGAAAACATTTAGGTCACCAGCATAAAACACAAAGAATTAATTGGGAAACAAATACTTTCAATAGAAAATGTTGTTTTAAAACAAGCCATGGAAAGTTATAGGGCTAGGGGGCCTGTGTTAGGAGTCTAGCATTCTGTTTTCCTGGGAAGTCGCTTTTTTTGAAAAATGTTTCTAAGGGCAGAGCAAATAATTGATTTTTGGATTCTGGCATTTCTGGAGAATAAAATCGGGTTTTGAGTCATCCCAAAGCAATGTTGTTTTCAAAATTCACAGTGAACAGAACAGTTGAAAACAATTGTGTTGGTTTAGACAAAACATCACATTTTCAGGATATTTAATTTACCTTTTGAAGAGAAAATCAAATTGTCATTTGCAGTCAACATGGAAATATTTCATTTGGCAAATGTCACCGTGAGATGCTTTGGGGTCGTTTTTTTCCTTCAAAATTTCTCTTTAGAGTCAATGCACCAGAGCTGCTTTGAAGCTGCACAGGGTGGCCGCAAATGTGTATTCTGGGGCAAAAAGTGTTGCACTGGAAAAGCTTTGCCAAGCTCTGGGTCTGAACAAAAGATGTCAGTGGCCTCTATGAATGAGGCAAGACAGGGGGAGATCAGGCGCAGCAGCAGAGGTTATAGTGAAGTCTGTGACGGGCAGGATTTCAACCTGGGGCTCCTGAGAGGTGAGCAGATGCCATGCAGGGTCGGATGGCTTTGCCGGTCCCTCTCTCTTGTACCTGTGGAGCAACAGCCAAGCCCTTCTCTTAGGTGGGCGCTTTCACATGCTCCTTTCCTCCTTTGTGGGTTGACTTGTTGCCCTCGTCATGGTGCTGGATGTTGAGTTTCCTTCCCTGGGCCTCCTGCCATGCTTGCCGTTGGCTGACGACCATTGCTTGGCCTCTGTGCGGTCCCATGGCGCGGCCTCCAGAAGCATCCCCAGCAGCATCTGCCACACGTGGCTCAAAACTCCTACAGAAAACTTTCCTGTTGGACTTGTGCAAAAAGCGCTGTGCGTAGAGACCTTGAGGCAATGGCAGGTCACCATCGAGGCTCGCGGGTGTGGGAACCTGCCTCTCTGCAGCCCCAGGTATGAGCAAAACGCGGCTGCCCATCCTCCAGAAACAGCACTGAGCGCCAAAAAGGAGGGGAGGACCAAACATGGATTGACCCTGCTTCATTCACGGTTAACATTGCAGCGTTTCAGCTCAGCTGCATTGCTACAGGAGCGTGTGGAGATACTGGTGACACTGGGACCAGTTCCCTCATCCCCTTTTTAAAGCAGTTTCAAGTTGCGTCCATCCACAGCCATAGCCGGGACTCGGGTGCACGTGAAGAGGGACATTTGCTGAGATTCAGGGATGTTGGTTTCCTTTCTGCCAGCCACCCCGAAGACCTGGCTGCAGGCAAGTCATCATGGGAAAAGAGACGGGTACGTGAAACACGGCCTGCCCGGAGGAAGGAAGCAGCCCGGGTGGGTGGCTCGTCCTTCACCTTTTAGACAAATGAATGTCCCCCTCCCTCTGTCCCCGGTCGCACTCTTCTTTTGTTGTCAGTGCAGCGGGTCTGAACCGAGCCAAAGGCTGCAGATACCAGCTACCGTCTCCTCCTTGAAATCAAGTCACCAGCAGGAGAAGTTTCTGTTTTCCATTTATAAGCTCCCCGGGCCCTTTCTGTTTGACCGACCACCGCTCCTGTTCAGCAGCAGCACTTGCTCGCTGGGCCACGGACTCACCTGCAAAGGTTCGGGGCATGGGAGCAGTGACAGCAGTGGCATCAGCTCCTCGCAGCACGGCATCCCCATGCCCAGCATCCAGCAGGGAGCACGGTAGTGCCAGGCCTGGTGCCCGCCTGCCCAGTGCCATTCATTTGCTGCTTGTTCCTCCTCCCCCCTACCCCACACTGCTTCGGCAGATTGCTGTCCCGCCTTGCCAGTTGGCTCCTGCTCCCTTATGGCTGCTGGTGGCTGGAGCTGACATGTGCCCCGCTCCCCCTGCGTCAGGGGCAGCGGAGGAGAGGCAGAGCCACTTGTGACAGGGGCCGCAAGAGGAGACCAGCCTGGCTGGGAAGGGCAGAGGCAGCTGGGGGGGCCTGGTACAGTGGGAAAGGATCCCATCGGCTCTGGGAAATCTGTTCCTTCTGACTTGCTTCCTTGTGCACCTGTGTTCCCACCTCCTCTCCTGCCGCATGCCCTTCAGGGTGGCACCACCAGTTTCTCCTATGATTTACTGATTTCCCCCTCCCTTTCCCAGCCCTGTTTCCTCATCCACCTTCAGATAACCTAGCACGACAGCGCTCAGAGGCTGGTGAGAGGAGTCTGGAGCCCAGTGTCACTCCATAAAGCAGCTGGGAGATGCATGCAGCCACCCCGTCCTCTCCACTCCACTCCTGGATATGGAGGGTCTCAAGAACCGGGCTGTTTGCACCTTGCTGCATCCATTCCAGACATCAGGAGAGCAAATGAGTGCCAAGCCTTGTCTTGCCACCTGGGCCAGGGGACCCAGTTACAGCCCAGCTGTCACCCAACACAGTTAAAGCCTATTGGCCTGATTTTATTTTTTGGAAAGGCGCTGAGCCCCTGCACTTCACAGGAGTGCCAGTGGGACCTGCGGATGCTCAGGGGCCTGAGCAAATGAGGGAGCACAGATGGGAACCCCGTTCACATAGCTTGTCCCTGTTCACGCTGCGGGACAGAAATGTGCATTAACTGTGTTAGGGCAGCAATGTCCTGACCTCCCTTGATGCCCAGCTGGGACCCGGGATGGCCAGAAGCTGCGAAACGAATGATGAATTGAATCCTGCATTGCTGGCTGCTACCAGTGCACAGTGCCGGCTGCTTTTCATGCCGACTGGCGTGGTCTTGTGCGTGTGTCCCTGTCGGTCTGTGTTTTACACTTAGATTGTAAGCTTTTGGGGGCAGGGACAATTTCTTTACACTGGGCTTGCACAGCAGGATCCTGGTGTGCGACTGGAGCCTTTAGGTGTTACCATATAATGCACGTCACAAATAATAGTGATTAGCAAAATACATGGAGGGGCCCAGGAGTAAGCAATTCATCCCTCCCCGGAGAGGCCTGGGTGCCTCTTGCTGTTAGGACTGCCGAGCTGCCGGCTGCGTTGGAGTGAGCAAAATGGGTTAAGATGAAAAACAGTAGTTTGTTGTACTGTATTCCTTTCATATCTCCCAAGGTGCATCGCCGGCTGAAAAGCTAAAGAGCTGCGTTTAATGAAATTTTGCATTTAAGCCCATTAACTTAAGTGCTTAGCTGGGATGCACTGACACTTTGACTGGAAGGATTCTGTATCATTGTAATGCGCCACCCAGCCAAGGTGAGCAGGATCTTTAATTGATACTTCTGCTTTCCCCGAGACACCGAAGAATGCCTGACGACTCGGAGCCCGGGAAGGAGAAAGGCTCGCGCACAATAGAGATGGCAATGGCGCCTCGTTCTGTCAGCTAATCCCTTTGAATAATAGGCTCGGAATTGGCATATGAAACTATTTTGCTAAAGTAGGAGGAGGATTCGGCGGCCCAATTAAAGGATTAGCTCTGAAAGCCAGTACATTACCACTAAATACAGGCATTGAGAAGGAGTGGAAAAAAAACATTTTTCAGGCTTTTCGGTATTAAGTGCTGGCTCCTGCTCCTGGCTTTGCCATAGGCTGTCGGCAAGACCGCGGGCAAATGGCTTCCCTCTCTGTGCCTGGGACGAGGAGAGATGGCGACACGGGCCACGTCTGCTCCCACACCCCAGTGCTCGGGAAGCACGCTGAACTCCTCAGGCAGAAGGGGCTGCGGAGGCGTTTGCCGGTGTTGCCACCATTGCAGCAGCTCCTGGAGGAACGCCCCTGAAATCAGAGCTGGGTGAATGTGCCCAGGGCAGGGACTCTGGGGAACAGAAGGGTTTTGGTCTCCACTTCACGGTGAGACCCAGCGGGCTGGAGCATCCTGCCCAATCACACTGGGAGTCAATGGCAGGGCTAGAGATATCCAGTGCTCGGGGCTCTTGGACTCATGGCCCAGTCTCTTAGCCATGAAGCTGTTAAGACAGGCCTGAAATGCAAGGTTCTTCCAGGTACTAGTAAGGTCACACAACTATTATTAAAGTGACTGACCCAAAGGGGGTCACCTGACCGGGAATCCCACCCCGGCACCAGCTGAGCACTTCCACGTGTGGGCACCTGCTTGAGGGGCAAAGGCCTGTGGATGTGCATAATGGAGTCCTTTGTGTAATATGGATGGTGCACACTGCTGTACAGTGCATGCGAGTTGTAGGGTCCCAGCCGTGAACGAAGGCAAGCAACATACTGTTCCTTGGGACTCATTCTGCTTTGGGGGGTAGATAAAGCCTGGCAGGGCCTGGAGTAGTCCTTGACCCTCAGAGGGTGAGGGATTTAGGAGGGCCATGCAGCATCACAGCAGCAGCAGGGCTGGCTGTGCAGGGGAGATGGCCACTTCTGAAAGCCTAGGCCTTGCATGTCACTGAGCACGCCTGGCACTGCTGTTTCCTCCTCTCACGCTGTTTGGAAATCTGATCTGGGTGTCGCAGAGGCCTGGCCTGACTTCTCTCACACCTCCCCTGTTGCACCAGGGCTTTGTATTGGGAAGTGGGTCTGCCTTTCAGAGCCTGCCAGCATGAGGAGGAGAGCAGAGCTCTTTCTGGGTCACGCAACAGGGCTGCAGCGAAGTGCTGTACTCAGGTGGCTCTCACTGAGCCGCCTTAGCTGTGGCCTGGGGCAGGGACCTGAATCAGCATTGCCTTGCTGTCATTGATCCTGCATTGTTGTTGTTCCTAACAGCAATATTTTATGTGTTTTACCATAGCACCTGCAGGTCCCAGGCAAGATCAGAGACCCAGGGTAGGGGCTGGGCAAGCAGCCAGTCCCTCCCTAATTATGTAGAGAGAGAGGACAGAAGCACAGCAGCAGGTAATTGGAGGAACGAGGACTAAAACCAAGCTCCCCTGAGTGCCAAGCTAGGGCACGGTCCACTGCACCTCTAAGATCACTCACTGGGGAGGTGGCTCAGAGGCGAAGGCAGGGAAATGCATCCATGGTCTCTTTTCAAAGGGATAAAATCCTAAAGGGAAATGGGCATGATGTGAGACAACACCCATTTATCCAGTGCCCAGTGCCAAGTCATAGGACTTATTGCTCATTAATATTGTTGGATCTGAGCTCACGTGAGTCATGCAATTGATCTCGTGCTCGTGGGAACTATCGGGCTGCATCGGACCCCTCTCAGAGGAACCGTGGAGTTGAGCTGTCCTCAGCGCTGGGGTGACATCGAGCCAGCATGGGTGCAGAGCAGGCCACAAGCAGCCATGTGAGGAGAACAGCTCGGTTGCTGGGGCTGCGGAGGTGTCTCCTGGAGAAGGGGACGGCAGAACTTGGGAATTTGCAGGAGGTGCAACAAAAACAGGACAGAAGCCTTGATTGTCCCCAGGCAGATTCTCTTCCCTCTTCCTGCACCCGTGCTTTTATGAGCCCCCTCGCAGCAGCTGTTGAGTCCCTGCGCTATTTCTGCAGTGCCCTGGAGCAGCTGTTCCCATTTCACAGCTGTGGAACTGAGGCACAGAAATGAAGCAGCAGGCCCTGGGGTGGCCGTAGCTATCTGTGGCAGAGCCAGGGACTGAACCCAGAACCCCTAGGTCCAGTGCCTTAACCCCAAGTCCATCCTCTGACAGCTAGTACCCAGACCTTTTCAGCTGCCTCCCTTCATCAGCTGCCTCTTTCCAGCTGGGCTTCTGCCGAAGTCCATGGGAGCTTTGCAGGATCAAGTCCTCTCCGAGACAGTGCTGTGTCTTCGAGAGCATTGCTCCCAGCACAAAGAACAGTGCACAGGGACCAGTGAGGGCGAGGGGTTTCCCTTTGTTTAAAGCAACCATGGGGAAACAGAGCCCTCTCTTTCCAGTGGCCAGATCCTGTCCCAGGCTGGACAGGACTTCCTGGACCATGAAACCCTGTCCCCTGAACCATGTTATATCACCCAGTTTATGAGCCGATCTAACTCAGGCTCCTCTTCTTCTGTCAGCTCCTAGCGCTGTGCAGGGCTGAGCCGCAGGCTTTCCCTGTGCCTGCTTTCCTGACGACGGCAGGTATTTTTACTCCTGCCTGCACTGCAGAGCCAGCCCCGCCGCAGTGGGGTAGGCGGCAGCCTATTGTGCCCGGCCCGTCATCCGCCAAATTGCCAGCCGCATCCTGATCCCAGGATCTTTATTGTTGCTGACGGCTGGTGACGATGCAGAAAGAGCACGGCTTCATTTTCAGCTCTCGGGTTGAGTTTGCAGCTCTGGCCCTTGGGAAAATCTTGTAAACGGTGCAAATTTGCTGGAGGAGTCATTGAGGATGGGAATGTGACCCCGGAGAGGCACCGTGCTTGCAGCCCATTCTCCAGTAGGCGCAAGGAGGCCTCTCATTCCTCACTATTGCAGGTCGGGGCTGGACTAGATGACCTCGAGCTCCCTTCCAGCCCTGCATCTCCAGTTGCAGTCTGTGGGGATGGCAAGATGTACAGACCCCCAGCTTGCCCTTCCAAGTGACTGGGCCAAGGCGTCCCAGGTCTGACAGGCTCGGTCTTGCAGTCATTTTCCCCGTCATGTGTCTCTTAATCCTTTAACAAAACGCACATCCTCTGCCGATGCATAGTACGTGACATGAGCCCCAGAATCCTGGTGCCAAGGAGGGGCACAGCCCATGGCACCTAGTGCTTCCTGGCTTTCTTGTTAGGATTTAAAACCTCTGAGCAGTGTACAAATCACTGCTTTTCTTCCATGGACTGAACAGCCAGGAAGAGCACAGCAGTCTTTTCACATCGTGAGTCCTTTTGGCCAGGCCGGCAGTCACCCCCTGCTCCTTTTGCACCCGGAGACTCCACCCTACTTGAAACCTCTAAAATCCCCTTTCCACCGTGGGGGAGCTTGAAACCTTGAAGTTTGAAACCTTGAAATCCCCTTTCCGCTGTGGGTTGGAGTTTGCTCTCCCGCTTGCATGCCGTGGGGAGCACATGTCGTGGGGCACCATTGAACTTGGAGGCTGGCTGGCGGCTCGGGAGCCTGGCGGAGGTTGTGTTGTGCACCTTGCCAGGGCAGGCAGTTGGTTCTGGATGCCTGGCTGGAGTCTGCCATGCAGTAGCCAGGCTGTGGTGTCGCCATGCAAGCAAGCAACGGGCTTGGGTTGCCATGGGGTTTGGGAGCTCTTTGTGCCAGGCCTTATAGTAGAGCAGTGCAGGACTTCCCGGGGTAGTGGGCAGACCCCTGTTGTCTGTATTTCACCTCCCATTGGCATTCATCCCTTCCAGGATCAGGCCTCTGGGTGCAGTGCCACTGGTGCACCTCCTCATCTTGCCTGTTGCCATCACTCTGCTCACCCTTCACTGGCTACCTCTCACCTTCTTGCACCACCCCTACCTGCCCCCATCCTCTCATTGTTATTCCCTTCACACCCACAGGCCAAGCATCCTCTTGGTTTTCTTTTGCTGAGGCCCCTGTGGCTGAAATGTCCCTTTCCTGACTTGCTGGGGTGTGGGTGGCTCCTGTTACTGAAGGGCCTGTGCTCCTCATAGACATCAAGGTCATTTTTACACCCCTAGGAAGGAGGATCAGCCTGCCATCCCCACAGTTCAGATGAAGAACCGGCACTGAAGGGCATAAGGGCACCCGCCTGCTCCCCCGGGAGGTGCTTTGCTGGGATCATGTCTCGAGTTGCTGAGACTCCATAAATGCATCTTTTTGTTGTGTGCCGTCTCAGCCTTCAGACGGAGCCACACAGGAGCGAGGAAGAGGGTGACCCACCCACCCACGAGCTGTTTTGCAGGGATCCCGGCAGGGTGGCACAGGGTTGCGCTTAGGCACCTACATCCACCCATGCACTTAATGGGCAGAACAGGATCTGGCCCCAAGCGGCCAGTCCAAGGTCATGCAGGGTGTCTGTGAATTGAGCCCAGGTCTCCTGAGCCCCAGTCCAGTCCTCGCTTTGTCCATGTGATGTCCCTTCTGATTTGTTGCAACTCCCCCGCTGTCCTCTTCTCTCTCAAGGGCAGGAAAGCCCCGCTCAGCCCCCAAGGCCGTGCCAGGGTGGGGTGGGGAAAGCGAACCGGTGCCGAGTAACAAGCTATGCCAAATGCCTGGCCCGGAGCCTCCTGAGCTTTATGGCCGACTTGGTGTGGTTGTTGGCTCTACCACCTCCCATGCACCCCATCATGACTTACACCCTGGGGTAAGGCCCAAGCCTGACCCTTGGCTTGAAAGCAGCTGGCAGCTGGGGGTAGGTGACAAGGTCCGCCTTCTGGGTTTTTTTACCCAAGAGAAACTAGCTCTGCCTTCTCGCTCGAATAGGGGGTTATGTCATGTTTACTAAGAGCTGTTGGCCTGTGATTTCTGCAAGTCCTGGGTCCCTGCAGCTCCCAGGCACTCAGCAGTGCTGCACAGCTGGCTGCCTCTGTGTTACAGCCATGTTTTGTGTCTTGTAGGCTCTAGGATTTCCTCCGGCCTGGCCTTTGTGACTTTCTGCCGCTCGCCGTCCATCCAGATCCTGACGGAGTCGTCACAGATCTGTTTGCCCAGATATTTTAGCCTGCGCTAAGGTTGCGCTAGCTCACCTCTTTTCCAAAGCTTGGTCTTCAGTTTCCCCTCCTTCTGTCTTCTGCTTTGAAATGGCCATTTGTTAGTCCTTCCTCATTTACCTCTCATCCCCAACCGCAGCGGGCTATGGTCTGCATTTTGCTGCGAGTCAAAGTGACATCGTATCTGCTTTCACTGTGTGGAGGGGGACGCGCACATCAGCAGATCCGAATAAAGTCACAGCCGCACGGTGGGGGGCACAAAAGCCTCGTCAGGGCTCTGTTTATAACACTGACTTTCTGATGGGAAAAAAAAGCTGGTTCTGTGTAGCTAAAACCTGCCCTTTCCCCTTTCTGCAGAGAAGGCAGCTGACGACGATGTCCAGAAGTCCGACATCTCCTCCAGCAGCCAAGGAGTGATCGAGAAGGAATCCCTGGGGCCTCTTCTCCTGGAGGTAGGTGCTGCCGGTCATCTTGCTTTGAAAGTCCGAGTCTGCTGTAACGAATCCTGGGCCAGATGTCAGCTCTGTCATCTGGAGAGAGCCCAGTTGTTTTAGGGTGTTCTAGGCTGGATTCCCCCTTCCCAAAGCTGCGGGTAACCTTCTTTAGTCCTCTAGCTCAGCAAATCATTTAGGCCTGGGAGTCCATCCCTACTCAGCAAAGCACTTAAGCATGTGCTTCGCTCACTCTAGTTTCAATGGGACTTAAGCATGTGAGCAGGTGTTTTGCATGTATCAAAGCCATTATGAATAGCTGCTTACTATCAGCATGGAGGTGTCATGGAGACTCTAGATGCTGATGAAATCCAACACCCAGTTTCCTCCAAGGGTTACCGAATAATCTGCCAGGCTTAGAGAATTGGTCTTCAGGCTGAGGTTTTATAGTGTTGGCAGCTGGAATGTGGTGAGGATCTCCAGTATAAACTGGAAATTCAGGTTTCATGTAGCTCAGGTGCTCACTTATACCAGGAAGGGACCCAGAATGAACATTGGGTAGCTACAGGCATTACTGAGTGGGCAGATGTGGCACCTGGGGGGCAAACGTGGCACCTGTTCTGTATTACAGAGAGCTCGATATTAGACAGTCGGGGTTGGGGGAAAAGCCCTTGATCTTCAAATGCTCAACTGGTTTGCAAACTGCAGTCTGGGCTTGGGGCTCTTGAGAGCTTCCTCCCTGGGCTGTGGGCTGTCAGAGGCGTGGTGTCCCTGGAGCACACTGTTATATAAAGGATCTGCAAAAGTTAAGGATTTCCCAGGTCTGTGGCCAAAAGGGAAAATCCTGATCAACTAGTCTGGCCTCCAGCATCACACAAGCCATAAAACTGACCTGGTGACTCCTGCCTGAAGCCTGATGAGTGGCGTGTGGATGAATTGCAGTTTTGACCAAAGAGTTGCAGTGAAGGCGAATCTATCACCTATCTTGATAATTGTCAACACGGCTACATTATTGGCTATATTATTATTATTGGAGGGGCTAGGAAAGGGTGAGGCGCTTTGCTGTGTGCAGTGGTGGTGCCGACAGCCCTGGCAAACAGCGAGGTGGAGGAGCTTTAGCAGTGTCTGCTTTAGCTATGCCTGGCTCATAACAGCCCATTTTTGAGCCCTGATGTCAAGTCACAGCACTAGTAGCACCAGGTGGCCATTTCACGGATTTTGGGCTGAAGGCTTCCATGCAAATCCCTGACACACCTCTCCTCCCTCTTTGGGGAAGCATTTGTCCAGTGTACATTCTTGTATTTTGCTTGTATGCCCTCTCTCCCCAGTCCCGTGATGTAATTCCAGGCTTTCCACTTAGTCTAAGCTAGGAGAGGGATGTACTTTGGGAGAAAACTTAACCTCCAGCTGCATTGCCTGAGACAGCGGGTAGATAGAGCACCTTGGAAATGGTTTGGAGCATGAAAGCCTTGGTAGCTCCTTCAGCTCCCGTGACTCCTTGCCGTACGGTCATAGCCTTCTTCCAGTTAGCTAGCCGATGAGGAATGCAAATGAATTGCAGGAAGCCTGAATGCCAAGGGGAGAGCTGGGAGCTGAAGTGGCCCATTAGAAGGTAACAGCACAAAAGCAAGTGGGGCTGTGCTGTCAGTCAATGTAATACGAAGCTCTGCAAGGACTGGGGGAGTGTGATCTGCTATGAGACCAGCACTGGGAGCAAGCTGATTTCTTGGAGCAAAGTAGAGGCTGTCACCAGAGTGGCTGTGTTAGGCACCAAAAAGACATATTGGCCATCGGGAAGTGCTGACAGTGTTGAACCTTGAGTGCCCGTGTCTGCTTCCCGGCAGGAGGATCCCGGATGATGAGAGTGCCTTTATAGCCAAAGCCAAATGCCATGGAGGAGCTGCTGAGGCACAATCAAAGGTTCCCTACAAGCGAAGCTGATGGCTAGGTGAGAACAGATTTGAACTGTAAGGAAGGATCTGATTTGTGAAGGGAAGAGAAGACATATGCCTGAAACATGTGGCCAGAATTAATTGGAAGTTGGCAGCTTAGCAAAGGAAGTCTTCTGTCTAAAGGGAGCAAAAAAAAGCAGAAGTGGCATGCGCGTTGGAGCATGAACAGCTACAGGATGCCGAAGAGAAGACAGATCTGACGAGAGGAAATGGTGAGCCTATTCCAGACTGGGCTGAAAACTGGGGTCATTACAAGGCAGGGGAAGTTGAAGTAGATCAACTTCTCCATGACCAAGGTTACTGTTCTGTGCCCAGCAGCAGGCATGAGCGGGTCACTTCTGCAAGGAAGAGATGCTGAGCTGCGCTGCGGCGCTGGCAGCTCTGCTCTGAAAAGAATTTGCCACATGCCGCGTGTTAAAAATATTGGTAATAATTATACATACGCAGGTGGGAAGATCATTTTGTCATTTGAGACCCTTGCTGCCAGTATGTCAAACAGGTGGGGAAATTGCTTTCTGGTACAAAGCCACTGCCTGACACCAGGGCCCCAGCACCACGCACGTGACAGTTACGTCGACCCTCGCCAATTTGCATTGCTCGCACAGAGACAACGTGCTGTTGTTTGAAATGCACCGTAAACCTAAGTCAGATTGTGTATTTATCTCTGGTTTTCAGAGCCGATGTCCAGTTGTATCTGTACTTGTCTTGTAACCAGGGGTGCCATCAGTGCTTGCTTGGAGCTGGCTTCTGCACCACTCAGGCGCAAACCGCAGCGAATATAAAGGGCAGGACGAGGAAAGCAGGGGAGTTGTGTTTGCTGCATTACTTAAAGCACCTGGTTGCTCCTTCCTGGGGACAGTTGAGGCCTTGGGGTGCAGAAAACCAAGCCATTTGCAGTGAGTTAAGAGGCACTGAGGGCTCTATCCATGCATCCACTCCTGACCCGTGCTCAGTGTTAGCTGAGCTGCAGTAACTTAGTCCTACATCTCTGAAGGTTTAAGCTGCCCTGGCTTAGCTTCCCCAACCATGGGCTAGGAGCTGCTTTGCGGTACATCACCCTCCTCTCAGCTGCAAGGGGAGCTGCACCCCTCGTTAGCACAAGGAGACTCGTTCTCTTTGATGCGCCCAATCTCCACTCGCACGCTGCCCTGCCGTGTGCTGGCGAGTCAGGGAGCAGGCGTCCAGAGGTCTCCCAGCCAGCGGGGACAGGGACAGGCTGTCTAACAGGTAACCTTGCACGTGCCCATGTGATGTACCTGTCCTGTACACTTGTGCTGGAGTGCAGTAGCCTTGGTCCTGGACGCCTGGCTCCATGAGATCTGGTGGGATCAAAACTTTCATCCTCAAGGAGATGCCAGAGCTTGAAGTTCTTCTTGAATATCCAGCTCTGTGGCCACCCCCTTTTAGGGCTGTGCCCCAGATGTGGGGAGGGTGCTGGTGTCGCCAGCAGTCCAGAGGGATGAGGCTCATGTCTGTATAAGGGGGTGGGGAGCACTGTCTATTATAGGGTCAGAGCAGAGGAAACTCCCCAAACTTCTCCTTCCAGGCATATCTGGCTTTTTTCCACCCACCGTAGGGCACTGATGCTCATGGGGAGACCCCTCCCCTCCACCCCAGGTCAGCTTGGACTCAGGTGAGCTGGTACTGGGTCCTTGATTTCCATGCATCTCTGCAGACCAGAACAAACCCCCACAGCCCACCCCGAGGGGCAGGAGAGCATTACACCCCTTTTCTACACAAGGAAATGGGGCAAAACGAAGTCTGGAGCCAGAGAGGAAGGAGGTATCAGCACTCCAGAGTCGCATGCCCGGCTGCACCGGCCCCTGCCCTGCCACGGGGAGAGACGACTTGCTGGCCGGAGCAGGGGCCGCAGCGACGAATTAGCGAACATGTGCGCAGTGCAAAGACCACGCTGTCCACGCAGCGATACCAATATTATTAATAATGACCGTCTCTCTGCTCCCAATGGGCGATGCAGCTGAGGCATGGTTTCAGAGCCTGCCGACACCAGGGCTGCAACACAAAGACAACAGTTGGACTGAGGCAGGGCTGCTGCCGAGGTGGCCAAAATCCCTGGGGACCTTAATGCCGGGGCACCAACATGATAGAGGCCGCTTGCCAGTCTTTGGACTGGGGGTTGTATTCTGCAGGCCGTCTCTTCCCGACCCGTCTCCCTTTCCATGGCATTATATATTCATCACCAGATACCCTTTTTGTCACCCCGGGAGCCCATGCTCATCACGTGGGGCAGGACGGGCAAAGGCATGGGATTTATTCTCTTCCTGCTGGCCATAGCCATCTGTTGCATGGGCCAGGACTTCTGTCCTCAGCACTGCTGATAAGCTGAGCATTGGCAAACCTTGTTGCAGAACATTTCTTGATAATGGGACAGGAGTGGGTCCCGGTACCCCACTTGCATGTAGCTCAGGAGCCTCTTCCCTCTGCAAACCCCGGAGAGGACGACGTGCAGACCTGACCCTGCGCTTTCCCCCGCCTTGGCCCAGGATCCCAGGCTGCCCGCATCCTTTCCTTCCCTTTAAAAAGCAGTGAATGCATATTGGCTTCCAGCGAGGTTGCCAATGCGAGAGGCGCGGGCTTCTCGTCCAGTTTCCCGGAATGGATTATCCAGTCCCAGTTGCGTGCTGATGAGACATCATCCTGCCTGTGTTAATGGAGCCGTGATTGATTTACACCCCAGCTTAGACCATTTGTTAGGCGCTGATTCATTTGGTTTCCTTGGCCAATCTTATTTTCCGTCTGCCTTATTTGTGCCGGTCTCCCTCGACTCGATGCTGCAGCGTGCCGGATCAAGCTGCGTTCCCGTGATGGTGGGAGGGAGGGAGGGCAGCGGAGGAAAGAGCAGCATGTGCAGAAATCGGAGGAAAGTTGGAGAGCAAAGTTTAATGGGGGGCCGGCAGACAAACCCATTTGACTCTTCTGCAGGAGACAGGCTCTGCTGCGGGAGCATGAAGTGCAAATACCAGTTGCTTGGCAACAGGCAACAGCTGTGAATAAGGAAAATTGCCGCTGATCTGCCAAGGCAATTTTGTCAAAAGATTTCTTTGAAAAAAATTGCTTCCTGTTTCCAGCGTTGAACGGTGCTGTATGGCAAACCTGGTTTCCAGAGAACGCATTCAATAAGGAAGCCGGACTCTGTAGCAAAGTAACTTACTCCGGCATTAGACGGCAAATCACATTATCCTGAGCGGGGTCGGAGGGGCAGGTGGGTGATGCCGGGAGCAAATGGATAACGAAACCACAGACGCCGGCACTTGTTGGCCTGGCAGCGTGGGGCCCTGATCCTGCAGTCTGATCCACGCAAGGGGCCCGCGGGCAAGCCCGAGGGGTCAGAGCTCTGCCTGCCTTTGAGGGGGTCTCCCCATGCCGTGCGTGTGCAGGGTCAGGGCCTCCATTGGGGCACGTGGTGGTCATGACTAAAGGTGGGGGTGAAATTAGGCTTTGGGGAGGTGAACATCCAACCCTGCTGGCTTGAAACATCCAGGGACCATCCTGTAAAACAACAGTTGGCCTCTCTGCTACCCCACAGTTTTTCCCCACTGAAGCATAAGGGTAAATAGGGTGGTGATGCTGCTCCCAGTAAAACCAGCGATCATGCTCCTGCTGGTTGCATTTTGCAAGAACAAACCCTGTTTGCAGACCTGGTTCAGGCGATTGTGGGGCTTGGTCTGGCGTTGAGCTGCGTGCCTGGTATGTGGAAACGTGCATTACCCTGCAGAGGATGTCATCATGCCCCTATACAAATCCACGGTGTGCCCACAGCCTGAACACTGTGTGCCGTGCTAGTGTCTGCATCTCGAAAAGGAAGCAGTGGAACGACGAAAGGTACAGGGACGGGCAACCAAAATAGCAGGGGCCTGGAGCGGTTGCCATAGGAGAGGCTTTAGAGGCTGGGAATCTTCAATGTGGAAAAGAAAAGGATGAGGGGGGATATGATCAAGGTCTGTAACATGGTGAAGGGTGTGGACCGAGCGAACAGGGAACTGTTGTTCACCAAGTCCCAGAATACTAGATCTAGTGGGTATCCACTGCAGTGAGCAGGGCACAGGTTTCAAACTAAGGCAAAGTACTTTTTTTACCCACCCCGTAGTTAACGTGTGGAATTCACTGCCACAGGAGGTGGTGGAGGCACAGAGCTTACCTGGGTTCAGAAAAGGACTAGACAGATTCATGGATGCTAGATCTGTTAATGGCTGTTGCACAGAAGGGTTGGAGATGATTCATCTTTAAACCAGGAAAGGTGGACACCAGGGTGGGTGTTAAATAGAGAATACATCACTCTAGTTTATCCAGTTCAGTGCTCTCCCTGTATAGCACCTGCTTCTGCCGGTCCGAGATGGGGTACCAGGCTAGATGGACCACCGGTCTGACCCAGTATGGCACTTCTTATGTTCCTAGGTAGATGCAGAATATCTTTTGTTCCTGGGCCCCAATTCAGCAAATCGAGCATCAGGGCCCTGCAGCCTGTTCTGACTCTTCAGAGGGCTTGTTGGCTGCTGGCTACCCGGCACCAGATTATAGAGACCTATTTAATGTAGCTCCCAGGGCCAGAGTACATGCTTAAGCAAATGCACTGTTATTTGATCCTCAACAAAAGCTCCGCGGAGGTTATGAAATCCTTCATTACCATTAGAGCCCCTTGGCTAATCATAACACACATCGTCGGGGTGGTTATTGCTTTATTGCCATCAAGGAGATCCAGCTGACTGTGCTTTAGATAATCTCCTCTCTCAGGTCAGCTTGCTCGATTAATTATGCATCAGACACCACCCATAGATAACGAGGAGTCTTTCGTGCACCTAAGAAAAAGGATGAAAAACAACCCATAGAGGGGACTAGGTAGGGGATAGTAATCACAGGACAGAGCAAGACAGTGTAGGAAAGACCAATATTAATTGTGCCAGACTGCTTGAGGTCCCCTGGCCTCTGTGTTACAGTGGAGACTGGGGACCCTGGAGAGACCAGAGTCCCATTGTGCTGCGAGAGGCAGTCCTTACCCTTTTCATCCTAAAGAGAAAAGAAAAGGAGGGTAGATGGGTGTGGAGGGGCAAAGGGACTGCCCTAGGTCATTGAGTTAAGCTGGTGGCATAAAACACAGGTCTCCTGACTCCCTGCCCTCGCCCTGACAGCCTCTCTCCTCTGGGCATTGCAGGCGCTGGATGGCTTCTTCTTTGTCGTGAACCGGGAAGGGAGGATCGTGTTCGTGTCTGAGAACGTGACCGGCTACCTGGGCTACAACCAGGAGGAGCTCATGAACACCAGCGTCTACAGCATCCTGCACGTGGGGGATCACGCCGAGTTCGTCAAGAACCTGCTGCCCAAGTCTCTCGGTAAGAGGCCAGTCTCGGGGTTCGTTTCCCCCAATTCAGACAACGTGGTTTAGTTCCAGTTTTGCTCCGCATCTCCTTGAAGCGGCAGCAAACCCGGCGGCATGGGATGGTTATTGATCTGGTCTTTGGGGGCACGTCCAGCATGGCCTGTGGAGGGAGGCCGGGCCCCTTTCAGTAGCAGTCCTTACCTGGAGACCGTGTCCTGGACTATCGAGAGCCAGAGCCTCCTGCAGGTTACTGGGAGCTTGGGTGCTGCACAGACGTGGGCTAGGTTGCAAACGCCCTCCTTCTTCGATAGACAAAAGGCTGACTTTAGAGACATCCCTTCCCAGCATGCACCACTCTCTGGAGGGGAGGGGGCAGGTTTCAGAGCTGTCCATTCCCAGCACGCAGTGTTCTCTTTGGATTTGAAGAGGCTCGCTGCACGGGCTGAGTTGGAGCATTGCATGCTGGGCCTTTTAGCCTCCCCTGCCACTGAACTGGGTGTTGATGGAGCATTGCATGCTGGGACAGCTCTTCTGATCTCCACGTAGCAGTATTTAACCCTTTCCTTATCAGTACCACCCAAGGCTTTCCACCTAGGCACCCTCATTGACCCTGATTTAGCCACATGGAGAAGCCAAGTCCCCCCAGGTTGGAAACCCTTGTGCATGGTCAGCCTTTAAGCATGTGCTTAAGTTGCATTGACTTCAGCAAGCCTTAAGCACATGCATGAAGTCAGCCATGTGTTCAGACACTTTCCTGGAGGCAAATCTCCATATTCCATAACTAAGATAAGAAGGTGCGAACTAGGAGCAGTTTGAGGGCCAGGGGGTCTGTATGAGACCAGTTGTCTGAAGCCCGGGCCTCTGTTTTCCCATGTGTATAACAGCTTTGCCCATCTCTCAAGGGCTTGTGGAACTAGATGCATTAATGTACGTGGAGTGCTTTGGGGCTCTTGTATGGAGGACATTATAGACTTGCAGAGTGCTGTAATCACCACCTGTCAGATGCTTACAGTATTTATGTGTTGGCGTCTGAAGAACAGCACTATCTGAAGTGCTGCTGTTAGTGCAGTGAAGTTAACCCCACCGCGGCCGGCACTTCATTACAACGAGACACGTGCTCAAACCCAGCGACTGCACAGGTAACCCCGGTGCGGGGGTAGCAAAGTTGTATAGCTCCGCCTCGACCCCCGCAGCCTGACCAACCTTTGCACAGCAAGAATACATCCTTCCTATTAATGGTTAACTGATCTTCACTTTTAAAAAGGGCTGGTAGAGCTCTTTCCCTTGGCCTCCCATGGACTGGGGATCAGCAGAGGCAGTCAGGGACGGACGTGCATTACATCCGCTGTGCCCAGCCGGTGTGGAGCGGAGCAGTATGTGCCGGGGAGCACTAGAGGGCAGAGACGGGAGGGAGTTGGGAGGAAGAACTGCTGGAGGGATGTTGCTTTTTGCAAGCCAGCATAAGGAATCCTGCTTAATCCTCCCTCCCGCCCGCTCCCCGCTGCAGCACGCGGCACCTCATCGGCCCTTAAGCTCATTTTTAAAATAAGGTGCTTACTCCACAGCACCATCATGCTGCTCCTGGCGAGGACGTCTGTGGGCGACACACCTGGGGCATTTGACTTTACAGGGGCGTTGGTAAGGCTGACGTGCCAAATATGTGCCCTGTCTGTCGAGGTTGGGGCAGGCTCAGAAGTTTCAGGCCCCAGGCAGCAAAGAGCACAGTGCATGCTGGTTTGGTATGGCTGGGTCGCAGCCAGCCGCCTTCAGATCGGGGTGTTGTTGGAGGAAGGTCAGCTCTGTGGGCTGCCAGCCTTGCTCACCTTCCCAAGTGCGGGTGCTAATCTTTCTAGGTATAACACAAATCCACTTGTCAGTGTAATGGCTGCTAGAAAGCTTAGGTGTCTATTCAGACCCAGGACTGGTGTTTTCCAGCCCAAATTCCCCATTGTGCCAAGCAGTTGTAAAGCAAAGCTGGAGGTGAGTGGATGGGTGGGTGGGGGAGCAACTAGGGGGTCATTAGCTCTTCTCCTGCCTCCTCAGTGTATTTTCTCTTAGCCTGGTGGGGACAGGTTATGGGTCCCTCTCCAAGCAGGGGGGTGCCTTGCTTCCTGGGGGCTTCCTTCACGGGCAGGTGAAGGGGGTGTCGCACCAGGGTTCCTGCGGACTCTGTCCCACCCACCGCAGAGACACGCCATGCAGAGCGCTGGTAGCCCCACAAACCGAGCAGGGCATGGCCAGGCCTTGCATGCGCTTCCTCCAGAGCTGCTGACTCAGGCTGCCTGCAGCGGGGAAGCAGGCGCAGAGCTGACAGATCTCTCTACTCCCACGGCTGCACCACTTTCACCAGAGCTGTTCAGACTGGCGTGAGCTGCTGTGTTGCACACTCTCTTACTATAGCTTAAACCTGCCTCCTGGAGGGCTAGACTCATTCGGAAGGAATCAGCTTAACCCAAATTGCATTAAAGCCAGGGGTCCGTCCATTCAAAACCACCCAAGTAGAGTCTTTGCACTGGTTTAATAAAATCTAGGGTCTGAACTAGCTCACGTGCATGCACAAGACCTAAAACTTTCCCAGTCGAGACTCGAAGTATTTAAAGCCGGTCCTGAATTCCCAGCACGCAAACAGCATCTTGGAATCCAGACTTCTGAGAATCCCAAGCAGCTAGACGAGGCTATGTCAGGCATGTTGTGCTGGTCTTCTTTCAAGGGCTCCTCAGCTAGTAGCTTAAATGCCAGGTCTCCAACTACGGGGAATCTGTACAGCTGAGTTATAATCATCCGAAAATAGCGGTTGATAATAGAAACGTTGACATGGCTGTAACTGTGCGATCAGGGAAACTGGAATGTGCCGCTGTGGTTAGACCACTTCCAAGAAAACACACTGGAAACTTTCTCCTCACTACATGATCTGCCACCACGCGGCTCTGCAGCAAGGGCTTTATCGTGCTGGAAAGAGCGTAGGCAGCGGTTGCTTTCTGGCGAATGCTGGAGGGAGGCCTCGCCATTCTGCGGAAGCAAGGAGAGCAGCTTTAGTTTCCCCCAGCAACACCAGCGTTGTGGACAGAAGTAAGGATGACGGCCCTGCCCATGCCAAGAGCTGGCCCGTGGCCCCATACCACCAAAACCCCGTTTGGGCAGCGTACGCACTGTGCTGGGAGGGAATCAGCAAATCTGTGACAACCCCCCTCTTCCCCCTTGCTTGTCTCCCTGTCTCTAAAATGGCCTGCTGATGTCTAGCATCTGAAGGTGCAGCCTATGTGAAGGGCCAGATCCTGAGTGGGCCTGTAGGCACCTAAATGGACCTTGGGGGTGATTAGGCCCCTGTGGTACAAAGAGCGGTCCAGCCCCTTGGGTTCCTCCTTTCATTAGAAGACTCCACTCGAGCCTGAGAAGCTTCCCCGGTGCCTCCTCTTTGGCTTCTGGGCATGGACTAGGCATGTGGTAGCTCCAGTCTCGGCAGCATTGCAATCCTGATCCCTTGCCATCTGAACCCCGCTCTCCTGGTGACAATGCGAGCCTGGCTGCAGCCGTGCTGGGAGCAGCCCTGCCAAATAATTGCCCACCCCTGGTCTAGTGTCAAATGCCTGAACAGCCCTGGGAGCACGGACCCCCACACGTTCCCAGACCCCGTCTTGCTCTGTGTGTGGCCCCATGAATTGGCTGCCCCACGGCCCAGCTGCAGCATGGGGGCTGAAGGGCATCCTCACTCAGACTGCTCCCTAGACCTAGTGGTTTGGGCTTATTCCTGCTGGGCAGCAGGTGCGGATTTGAGTCCTCTCTGGCTGAGGAGGGTCTAGAGACCCTGGGCGAGTGCTGTAGCCAGGAGACTGCTCCACCATTTGGGACCCATCTGGGGAAGAGGGATGAGGCATCCTGGATGCCAGGTAAACAGGGACTGCTTATGTGCAGCCTGATAAGGTGCCTGAGCCTCACCGGGGGGTGGGGTGCAAGGGTTTCGGTCGCTCACTTATCTCTATAGCATTGTCACTGTGCCAGGGAGGGCTGGCTGCGCCGGAGTCGTTCAGCGGGGCCGCAGCTCCCTGCTGGGGAAGAGGCCTACTCTTTGCCTTGCCCCTTCCCCACGGTGCCTGAGGCACCCCCTCTCTTCATTCTTGGAAGAGCAAACACGGTGCGGGGCTGGCAAGGAGTTTTGTCACAAAGCCATGGGTGCGACCAGTTGTTCTCTGCAGCGCTTTTGTTCCTTGTGCTAGCGGCTCGGAGCATCCCCAGAGGCCAGGCCTCAGTCTCAGCCTAGCTCCAGGGTCTGTGTTTCGACAGTCCTCATTCACAGTGGGGCGTCACTGTGGCATCACCTGCTGGAAGAGCTGCCCGTGCATGGGTCTCCAGTCGCACAGGTCTTATCTGCCTGATGGGCAGGTGGGAGCAGTGGCTCTTCTGTGGGAGTCAAGCTGTTTGCCTCTAGACTCCTCTTCAGAAAGGAGGCCTGGGCACCCCGGGCCTCTGTGCAGCGGCCGAGGTGCTGCGTCTGGAGGTGCAAGGACTGGGGTCCCAGGCTGGCCCTGCAAATGCTGGCAGTGTCACAGAGCATACTGGCTGTGGGGACTGGCCAGAGGGCTCAAGTCAGGCTGATTCGCTGGGTGTGGGGAGTCACAAGCTCTGCCCTGACTCACTGCATGGCCCTCAGTAAGTAATTTCACTTCTGCATGCATCTTTATGCCCGGGTCTCAAGCTAAGAGGCTGCTACATGTTGGGTATAGCTCAGTGTCATCCACCCCGTGACCTCTGGTCCTGTGGGTCGGGCATTGCCCAGGAGGCCTGTGTCCTGCTCCTGGCTCTCACGTACCTTGCCAGGTAACGTTGCATCACTCATCCCCCCAGCCTGGGTCTCTCTTCCCCCTGCCCTCCATTCTGCAAGCAGCGAGTGCTCTCAGCTGGCTGGAGAGGCTGATGCAGATCACACCCATTTCACTTGCCCTCTCCTCTCCCGTCCCTGCAGTGAACGGAGTTCCTTGGCCTCAAGAGGCGACCCGGCGCAACAGCCACACCTTCAGCTGCAGAATGCTGATCCGGCCCCCCGACGAGCCAGGCGCCGAGAACCAGGAGGCCCGCCAGCGCTACGAGGTGATGCAGTGCTTCACAGTGTCCCAGCCCAAATCCATCAAAGAGGAAGGAGAAGGTAGGGCAGGTGCTGTGGCTCGTGGAGGGAGGGGCCGGGGCTAGTGTGGGAGGAGGGGGCTACCTGTCCTCTGCAAGCAAGAGCAAGGAGCTTGAGTGCAGCTCCCTGTGGCACTGGGGACTGCGCAGGTACAGCACCGGGCCCGCGACAGCCAGGCAGGCTCTTTCCGCCAGAGGAGCTGTCAGGCCTGTTGCCGCCCCAGGTCTCTCCTCCCTGTGTTTTTCATTCTGATTCACCTCCCATGGATCCTTTGAGCCCATCTCAGCCATGGTGCTGAGTGGCAGAGTGGGTAATTCACCTGTCCAGCAAGGGCCAGATTAACCTTTCCTGGGAGTGTGCTTTGCAGCCACAGGAGCACCCGCATAGAGAGCAGGGCTGTGTGAAGCAGGGCGCTATGGAGGGGAGCCTGCCAGCTCTCTGACCTGGGGAGATGGGCTCCACACAATGCCCAGCTGCTAGACAGGACCTGTGGGCCTTGTCTGGCTCAGGGCTTCCTAGCCAGCCAGGCCTTTCTCACCCTTTGGAGGCAGAGAGGGGCCAGTTTGCTCTCTCATGCAGCCAGAGGGCACAAAGGGCAACCAGAGGTGGAAGCCCAGGAAAGGAAAGCATCTTCTGGTTACCTGGAAAGGTCCCTCCCAGCGAGGTCCGCCTTGCAGTGCTCCTCCTCTGAGCTGGGGAGAGCTGCTCTTGGAGGGACTGAACTAGACTGTGCTAGCCAGTCACCCTGGTCCTCAATGCCCCACTTGGCCTCTTCTGTCACTACCACTTCCCTCCCTGGTGCTGCTGGGGGTATTTAGTCACCTGCTGCAGTGCTTCATTGACAGGGGCTCTAGCGCCTGGTCTGTGCTCTATAGACAGACGTCTCCAGGCCCCCCTCATAGGCACAAGGGTCAGCCTGTGCAGCTCAGTCTCAGGATCAGGCCCCTCGTGAGCTCCCCCACCCCAGTTCTCTAACCACTGGAACAAAGGCGCCTTCCCACACAAGCCCTGCCCTCATTTCCATGGCCCAGCCATTATTTTCCAGTGCATTAGCTGAATTAATCCACTGCGGCTTACACAGGGGATCACGACTGGAAGGAATAAATTACAGTATTTTATGACCAGAGACTTTGCCTGGAGCCGACAGTTGTTGGCGTTGGGCGCTGACTTTTATTGCACGGCACTGCCAGAGCTGAAAGGCCGTACAATTAATTCCCCCCAGTGCTGGAAGCCTCCCTTTTCCAGCAAACTTCGGAGAGAGCTTCGCAGCTGCGAAGGGCTTGATGATTGCCCAATGTAAACACTCGCAGGGCGGGACGTGGCAGGCGAGCACGGCAGGGCTGCGTTCATTGAAAACACTGCTCAGCGAGTGGCAGCTCTAACCTCAGGATCTCCTGTCCCTCTCCCCTCTCTCTCATCCACCCTGGCAGATTTCCAGTCGTGTCTGATATGCATCGCGCGGAGATTACCTCGACCTGCAGCTGTCACCAGTACAGAGTCGTTTGTGACCAAGCAAGATACTACAGGTACCGTTCGGAGGGAGGCCAGGGCTTGTTGCATGCTGGGCAGCGTCCTAGCCGGGGAGCCGCCTTTGCAGTCTGAATGCGCCTGGGCTCAGCATCAGTTCAGCTGGACTCTGGTATGTTGGAGTCTGGCTGGACATAGCATGCTTGCAGGACTCCAGCCAGCCAGGCAGATAGTGCCATAGGATGCTTAATTTAAGCAGGCTATAGAGAGAGCTGGCGTGAAGCTGTCCAGCTGTGTTTGGGCCCTGCTTTTTTAACAGCAGTAGGTATTACCACATTTCCATGGTTCTGGAGGGGGTAGAGAGATTCTGAAAAGACTGAGGAGCAGGTTGAGAAATGCCTGCTTTCTGGTGGGTGTCCTTAGCAGAGGAGAACACAACGGGAGCCTGAGACATCAGCTGGAGGGTCCTAGCTTCTGAGCCTACCTTTACTCTTGGATACGTCCTGTTTTCAGCCACCAGCCACGTGCACCCCCGTGTTATAGTCATCGTGAGCCGTGACCTGCTAGGATTGGCATCACCGTGGCTCAAGCTGCATTTGTCCAGATAGCAGCAATGCCTGCTGGCAAGAGGGCTCATGCTGCCGGGTATGCTGGAGCATATCCCCAGGGGCCGCACAGTTGTGTCCTGCTTGCTTTGTTGTGCAGCTCAGCTGCTGCAATGCAATGGGCCTGCTCCTTGGGTGCAGAGCATGCTCCACCCCAGTGAGCTTCAAAGGGATCAAGGCTGCTTACTGCTTTCAGGGAGAGCTGGCAGGCTTGGGTCTGCTGGCTGGTTCCTCCTCTCTGCTGTCTGGGCTTATGGGAAACTAGGGAACCTCAGCTCAGCAGGGATCTAGCCTTGGGCCCAGGGGCTGACAGGCTTTCACGTGAGGGGAACAAACCCAGAGGACACTAGGGGCTAAATGCCAAGGCTGTTGGGCTGGATGCAGACTCTAGTCTGCTCCCTGCAGCTCTCCACCCCCTTCATTCCCTGGCTCCTGTGTCCCCTTGTTATTCGCAGACCCCAAGGGTGCATGATGAGGAGGTGCCTCACTGCTCTTCTTTTGCCCAGAGCCCTCTAGGCAGGTGCTTCACTTTCCTGATCAGTCCAAGGGCATCTCTGGAAGTCTCCTTCCTTGCTGGGCTGTCAGGGAGTTGAGCGCACATGGATGCTGCAGTGCTGAGGCAGAGGCCTTGCTGATAAGGGCAACACACAGTTGTCTCTGCCAGTGATCCTCGGAGGCCTGATTTGCACCTAGATGTACATGCGTGTAACTCCTGCAAAGCCAGAGCAGCTCGGCTCTGTTAAATGCATCAAGGATCATGCCTGCTGCTTGCTTTGCAATTCTCCCTCACAGCGAAGCGCGTTAGCTCGGGGTACCTGGGCCTGTGTTCCCACCTGTGCCGTGGACGTGGCTTGTGCATGGCCCATCCATGTGCCAACAGTGTGCCTTCTCTCTTTCCACCCAGGTAAAATCATCTCCATTGACACCAGCTCCCTGCGAGCGGCAGGCAGGACTGGCTGGGAGGACCTGGTGCGGAAGTGCATCTACGCATTCTTCCAGCCTCAGGGCAGAGAGCCGTCATATGCCAAGCAGCTATTCCAAGAAGGTAAGGGGGCCTCTCCCTCGCTCTGCCTGGCAGGCCGAGCCAGCGTGGCCGCAGACAGAAGCCACCACGTGACCCCCTGGCAGCAGAAGCACGTTCTGGAAGAAGCGAGTGCTGCAATCAGTTGCAAAGTGCCAAAGGAAGCAGCATCACTGGCTCAGTAGCACTGGCAAGGCCCCTCTGGTATGAGAGGCTGGCCAGGGATCTCACGCCTTTTGCTCAGCTCCTGCTCCCAGCCCAGCCCCACAGCAGATACTTGGCCAAGGGGTAGCGCTGGCCTGAAGCTCACAAGTCTCAGGCCAGTTTTGTTCCCTCCTTCAGGAAGCAGAGCAGTGAGGTGAATTTGCACAGGCAGCTAACGAGGTGCTTTTGCTTCCAGATCCCATGTACACACCACCCCCCAAGGAGCCGGCTTCCTCTGCCCCCTTTTTCCCAGATAGGCCTTTTTTGTCTCTCTGGGCTCCCTGTAGGCACTTGGCTGAGAGCTTTAGGATGTCCCGTCTCCCTACCATGCCGCTCATGGTGGAAGCTCCGTGTGCTGTTGGGGGACACGTGCACAAAGAAAGTCCTGATGGCCCAGTGTAGCACAGGGGCAACTGACGTCTGAGCAAGTGCAGTGCCGGCCACTGGGCAGTGGGTAGTGCCTGTACCAGCTCCCAGCCACTGCTTGGCTTTGCAGGGCTGGGCTGTGCGTGCCCTGTTGGGGACCGAACGATTCCTGTGGCTGCGTGCTCGAGGACGGCACTGAGTGGACTCAAGTCAAAGCTGATAGATAAGGCGGGCAGGCCCCTTCTGTCCCAGTGCCCAGGGCCACCGGTGTGCCCCCAGCTTGCACACTGACAGAGCATCAGAAGCAAACTTGCCCCTTCAGACACCTGCTGTGGTGTGTGGGGTCAGAACGGTGGGAGATGGCAATGGGAGCAATACCTGGACCATTGCCGCCTGCCTGGGGACTGCCCCTGGCTTGCCCTGTTTGCACACAAATAGCTGGATTCTCAGGGGTTAGTTGCTATACCCAGGGCTTGGGGGCAGTGCCCTGCCTCCCTACACTGCAGGTGCCTGCCCCTTGGGCCCCTCCTACCTCCATCCCCATCTCCCCTCCACACCCAGAGGAACCAGGGGTCTGTTTTGAACAGCTAAGGAGGCTTGTCTGCTTTCTCCCCACAGTGATGACCCGTGGCACGGCCTTCAGCCCATCCTACAGGTTTACACTGAGCGACGGGACGGTGCTGAGCGCCCACACCAAGTGTAAGCTCTGCTACCCCCAGAGTCCTGAGATGCAGCCCTTCATCATGGGCATCCACATCATCGACAGGTGAGGCCCAGAGCTTAGGGCAGGGTCTGGTTGGGCAGGCCAGAGGAGTAACGCTGGGGAAGGGAAGGGCATAGGAAACCAGGCCCGGAGTCCACTGTGGAAGAGCAGCCTGAGCATACAGGGCAGTGAGCTACTGGAGGTCTCCCAGAGTTAATCTGCAAGCCTGGAGCCATAGCAGGTGGGAAAGAGTGCGATCCCAGCACTGGTTCTGCACCAGCAGACAGGGGTGACCCCTCTTGGCCAGCTGTGCTAACATCTTCCAGCTGTGCACTGCAAAGCCACCGTGCTGCCCGGGCCTCGGGCCACATGGCGAAAACCAGCACAGCGCTTCCCCCTGACTCCTGTCTCCTCGCAGTCGTTTCAAACGCCCGGCACCATGGATTCCCTCGGCTCTTTACAGGCATACTCGGGACCTTTCCCGGCCAGGGAGAAGGGGGCTGAAGAACAGGGGCTCGGGTGCTGGTCTGTTCCCTCAGCACCGGGCTTTGCCTGGCAGCAGGGAGAGCAGAGGGATAGGCCGTCCTTGCCGCACGTCGCTGGGTTGTAGCTGCTCAGTTGCCATGGTGCTGTGCATTGCATTAAGTGCCCACGAGAGCATGTGGCTAGGCCTGCTGCATGCCAGGATGCTGCTGGGAGGCGAGCACTGTGGTGGGGGTGTCTGAAGGAGTCGAGCTTGCAAGGTGGGCCTGTCCAGCCCTCCCAGCCTGGTGCCTTTGGGGACAGCAAAGTCCCAAAGAGGCTGAAGAGCTTTTGCTTGAGCTCATCCTGGCTTCTGACTCGTGTGTGTCCCATCCCTCTCTCTCTCTCTCTCGTTCCCTGCAGGGATCACGGCATGCTCTCTCCTCCAGAGAACGCGAACTCCGCCATGCCCCTTCCGCGGGTCAGCCCCTCGCTGAACCCCAGCATCAGCCCGGGGCAAGGCATGGCCCTGCCACCCACCATCCCTCCATCCAACGGCAGCATGTTGGCAACCAACGTGAACCAGCAGCCAGGCTCTGGCCTCCACAGCAGCAATTCCACCACCAGCCAGCCGAGCTTTGGGTGTTCCCCTGGGAGCCAGATAGGAGCCAACGTTGCCTTAAGCCAGGGACAAGCGGGTCCCCAGAACAGTAACCACACTTTGAACCTCAACAGCTCACCTATGGGCAGCCCTGGCATGACACCGCCGCAGTTCATGTCTCCCAGGCATCGGGTTAGCCCAGGACTGGTCCCGCGGCCCAGAGCACCCAACAACCCTTTCTCTCCCACCATGCCCACCATGCACTCCCCCGTGGGCATGACCGGCAGTGGCTGCAGCAGCGCTGGAGGTGCAGGTGGCAGCGGCAGCCGGCCCTACCCCAGCGCTCCAATGAACTCTATGCAGGTGCTTGGCGACAGCCCCAGCACCCCCATGGGCTACTCCACGCCACCGCCTGTCCTGCGGCAGATGAGCAACCAGAACTCACCCGGGCGCCTTGCCATGCAGCCCATGAAAACGGAGTCGAAGGACAGCAAGGAGATCGCCTCTATCCTGAGTGAGATGATCCAATCCGACAGCGGCTCCGGGGACAGCAAGCCTCTGGACTCGGCCATGCTTCACGCCAGTGACAGGCTCTCGGAGGGCGATGCCAAGGGCGCCCAGGCCACCAGCCACAAGCTGGTCCAGCTCTTGGCCAGCACAGCTGAGCAGCAGCTGCGGCATGCCGATGCTGACACTAGCTGCAAAGATCCCTTGTCCTGTACAGGGGCCATGGGGACCCCGGCATCCGGGAACCCTCCAAGCACCACATGTCCCTCCTCCCACAGCTCGCTGACGGAACGGCACAAGATCTTGCATCGGCTTCTGCAGGAAGGCAGCCCCTCCGACATCACCGCCTTGTCCATGGAGCACGACAAGAAGGAGAATGTGCCCAGCACCCCCACCGCCCCCACCACACACAGTCAGATCCCGGGCACACCTGAGATCAAACTGGAGCCAGAGGCCTTGAAGAAAAAGGACATCAAGGATCATCAGCTCCTGCGCTACCTGCTGGACAAGGACGAGAAGGAGCTGGCTGCTGCCCCGGCCCTGAGCCTGGACGATGTGAAGGTGAAAGTGGAGAAGACGGAGCAGATGGACCCATGCAATACGACGCCAGCTCCGCTGACCAAACCTACAGCCGTGGAGGAAGTGAAGCTGGAAAATCAAGGCCAGGTGAGTCTGCACGTGAGACTCCATGCTGGTAAAATGCTCGCCCTGTACCCCTCAGTTTATACCCCCTGTTTATACTGTCAGCAGGGTCCTGGCTGTGGGCTGGTCGTGCCTTCTAGACGGCTGCCCCAGTCTCCTGGCTCGCTCCCTCAACAGGGCTGGAGCAGCTGTTACGCCTTGGTGGAAGCCAGGAGATGCTCGGTGAGTTCTGCTTTAGCCACAACCCCTTCCCCCCAAAAAACCCCTGTGGCCAGTTAGGAATTTCTTGGTGGTCAGGATGCTGCTTTGGTAACTCAGACTGGGGCTGATCATTGAACCAGGTTTCAAAGGGGATTGGGTGAATCCAGGCAGGATTGGTTCATCATCCTCTATTAAATACGACTGCTAGGGCCACAAGCTCCAAATCAGGATTTCCCAGGTCTTTGCATGCTGGGAGCTGCAGGGAGAGAGGGACCATGGGACAATCAGTCTGCACAGACCCTGCAGAGACGCTCTTCCCCTTTTGTATCCACTCTGTGCCCCTGTGAGAAACGGGAGCTGGGCTGGAGAGACCTGTGGGCTGACGCCATGCAGCAGGTCTGATGTCCGAGATCAGTGGTGCTCAAACTCCAGCCCGTGGAGCTACATCGTCCGCAGGGCTCCTCACAGGTACGGAAATCTGGCAGCAGGGAAGCAGTGGCACTTAGCACCGTCACCTGTCCCCCACCGCCAAATTTCCAAGCCCTGTGGGCCAGATGGATGTAGCCCTGCACATGGGGGCAAGGCCTTTGGGGTGGGGCTAGTGCACAGGGCCAGGGCCAAGGCCTGATCCAGCTCATGGGACTGGGGCCGCGGGCTGGAAAAGCTTTGTGTACTTGATCAGGTCCACAGACCACACTGGGCTTGCAGACCAACCCCCCACCTCTCCTCCAGCCCACAGGGCAACATCAGGAAAGAATTCAGATGCTCCTGCTCTGAGTTAAGTTGCAAGAGCATCTCTGTTATCTAGTAACAGTGCACTACTTTTGACATGCAGGCGTGCACACATGCAGTATAGTCAGTCTGCTTCAGTACCACAGTCCAGTGCTTGGATTTGTTTTTGTTCTTCACGAGCGCCGATAGTGAATCAGAGAGGAAGTTGCAAAAAAACAGGGAATCTGACTATTGTTTTACCCCATTTGGTAGATGATAATGATAACGTGTGCATTTAGATAGTCAGTTAGACACTTCTTGTTGGCCCTGCACCCTCAGTGAGGACCTGCCACGGCAGGAAATTGCCCAATGGAAGGCCATTAAAATGTAGAACAAGGTACGCTGATACTTTGAACGCTGGTGCTGGGACCGAGGGGCGGAAAGGTGTTTTATAAACCCGAAAAAGCCATTAACCCAACTCCAGGCATAGTCAGGGGTCGCGTCCAGGGGAATTTTCAATCTGTTGCCCACTTGTTGGCTGAGATTAGCAATTACAAGGGGCCTTTAGTTATCCAGAAACTCTGATTAAATTGAATAATCCGGTGACAGATCCCGACGATAGAGATTTGGGCGTATAAATATTCATTACATGCGGCTGTGAATAGAAGAGATTTCTTATTTCTGAAAACCAGGGGAGATGGTAACACGGATAAGGCTGCTTAATCCTTTTTAAGCAAATAGAACAGAGAGTCTGACATTCAGAGCAAGGCTGATAGCCTGCTTACTGACTGTGTCAAATAGGGCAGCTGAGTTGGGGAGATATTATATGAATAACAGAGTGCTCTGAAAGCCTCAAATGACAAATACACAATAAGCCTCTTAATAAGGCTAAGGGCTCCATTCTTTTGGGAGCCGCAGTTCGTTCTCCTGTAGGCAAGTGGAAACCGAACTCTTTTATATCTCCCCATAAAACACTCCTCTCCTGCCAGGATGGCCCCGTTGCATGCATGCATTAGCTGGTTCTCTCCCCATTCGAGTTCTACCAGCCATTGAAATGACCCCCAAAGGGGGGAAAGCCCAAATTAAGGTGGGGGCTGGGAGACTGACAGACATTGTACTGGAGTCCTGCTCAAAGGGCTTGTTTGGACTGGTTTGGACAGGGCTGATCCTGCCATGTGACCTCTGGAGATGCCTTCCAGCCCATCTTTTCTACTATTCTGTGAAAGGCATAGAGTGCCCACAGGGCATCATGTGAGCAAGGCATTCTGGGATGTCCAACTACATAGACCGGGGAGGAAGGTCTATAACACACGCACACACAACAGAGAGGGATGACCTGCTTGCAGGGAGAGCGCTGGGTACCATGGGACCCCATTGGCCTCTGCTCTGGATAATGCAGCTGACAAAGGATCCTCAAAACTCATGTGTTTGCCGAGGGCTAACCATGCACTTAGCACCGGACAGAGCAGAGAGGAGACTGTCCTGGGGTCCAGGCCTTGTCATCTGAATGCATCCTTAGGACTTTCCATCATCTTTGCAATCAACCTCACAGTCCCAGCCCAGTGGATGACTTCTCTTCTCTTCTCTTCTCTTCTCTTCTCTTCTCTTCTCTTCAAGACAGCTCTGGAGCATCACGGTGACTCTTTCCAAAGAGTTAATAACAAAGAGCTGGAGAGAGCTTTTTGTCTAAGTCCACAAACACTTACTCCTACAAGGAAGCAACCGCGTAACTGTGCAGCATCCAAGGGGAGAGTTCAATATCTGAATTCCTCTTGTTGCCCATATTGCTTTGGGGGTTTTCTGGATTTTGCGTCCAGCCACCAATTTGATTTGTTGCATTTGTGGTTAGCTGGAGATCCGGCCAGTGAACCAGGAGGGAGGCCTTTGACTGAGGGGCCAGCTAAGGACAGTGCATTGGCCTCAGAGCCTTTACTCTTATTTTGCATGCATCCTTTAGGGAGCTGCATAGCTGAAACACTGAGCCACATACCAAGCTTGCAGAGCTCCTTGCTGCTTGATACCAGCGCAGGAACCGCAGCAAGGTTCAACCATGGGTAATAGAAATAAAACTGTAAGTGCTTAAAATAGTAATGGAACATGTGAAATGTCCTGCTTCAAAACTGAGCCAGGTAAAAGGCAGCTTTCATTGGCTGCAGATTTGTCCCCAGAGTGCCCCAGAAACAGGTTTTGGCACCTTCTATAACTGGCACGGGCACTGGCCACCCCTAGAAGTATGGCATTGCCAGGCCCACCCATCCAGATCCCATGAGCTATAGTGATCGTGAGATCAACTTAACAGCACTTGCTTTCCTTTGTCTTCTGGGGTCTGAGCCTGCCTGACCGGGAGACTCGTGTTTAAAGCAGTGAAAGCAAAGGTTCCTGTGAAGTCTGTATGAAAAATTCAAAGAGCATGAGATTGGGCAGGAAACTGGAACAGCCTGAGCTCAAAGAGCCAGTGATCTGATCCTGCTTTCTAGTACTGCAGTGCCTACATTTCTCTGGGCCATCCCGCACCCTTTGCACTGCGTGGCATTGCATGATAATTTCACAGCACGGAGCTGCAGTGAACCACCCGCCCAGGGTCAGACCCAGCGCTTGCTGATGCCACTTTGCTTAGCACAGGACTCTGCCCGCGTCCTGGATGGTGGCAGTGGGAAGCACCAAGGTTGCTTATAACTGCAGCATAGAGGAGAAGGCCTCTTCCAGGTTAGCCTGGCCATTTTGAGTTTCTGGGGCACGCGGAGACCACTAAATAAAGACTGTCTCATGTGTCGGGGGTAGGCTTCTCCCTTAGCTTAGGATCATAAGGCTTTTCCTGCTTTGGTTTCAGGCCAGAGGGAGCTTGCATAGTTAAGCATGCAAAGAGGGCTTGTAATAAACTGTGTTGGACATTGAACCGTAGCAGCAAGGCTGGAATGTCATTGGGATGCAGAGCGCAGCCCCGGCAGGGGAAGCATTTGGGGAGCACCACACTCCAGCGTTCCCCAGCCTGCTGGGAAATCTGCAGCACATTAGTTTTTATATTTGCAGCAGAGAGGCGAGTCCCCCGGATGTGAAGATGCGCTTTTAGCTTCCCGGGTGGATGCGATGCAAAGTAGAGCCTGCAGGCTTGATGGCGCCTGTTCTGCCAGAGAAGTAATAGCCTCTTAGGCCCAGTTCTGGAGGAGAGAGGGCTGTATCATTTAAATGACACCACAGGCTTCTATTAATTAAATTAATCTCATCAGTGGTAAGTTAAAGCAATCTCTTCTGTGCTTCGGGCCACCAGACACATGGGACGAATGCGCATCGTGCAGCTTGCCAACCTGGTGTTTTTAGCGGGGTTCGGTGTTGTTTTTGAGCCCACTTCCCTGTGAAGACTTCTGGCCCCAGCACTGACCTTAGGGGCATGGTTGGATGGTGGAGGCTGTAACTCAGGAGCGCTGGCACTGATCCCTGGCTCTGCAAGAAGGAAAGTCCTTAACATTTGTAGAGGAAACGTCTACCTCTTTTCTCACACGCAACGGTTGTATCCGTCCACCTTCACCAAGCACCAACAAGCTCTTACACGCTGGCTTCTGCCTTGCGCGTGCCTCTGGGGTCAGGAGGGCCCAGACAAGACCAGCGCAAATGCATAGAAACACAAACAGCATAGAAATCACTTCTGATGCCAAAGTGCAGCAACTTCTGTGGTGGGATTTGGCAACTTGCTTGACCAAGCAGCTCAGGGCA
Source organism: Gavialis gangeticus (assembly GCF_001723915.1). Lineage (NCBI taxonomy): Eukaryota > Metazoa > Chordata > Crocodylia > Gavialidae > Gavialis > Gavialis gangeticus. The sequence continues at coordinate 29,374,414 of NW_017729028.1, read as the reverse complement.
GGGAACGAAGAACGCTGCATCAAGTTGAAACTTCAGGGGAAATTTAGGTCAGCAAAGATGACAACCAGCTTAATATAACAGCTGGGAATAGGGTCCTTGCTACTGCAACGACGCCATGGACTTGTCAAGCGTTTACCAATTAGGAACTCATCAAGTGATTTGCCCTGACGATTTCGTACCCTCAGAAGTGGGCGCAAAGCTGCACTCTCCCCTCCCATGTTAGCAGATGGTGAGTGGAGTAATGAAGTGCAGGAATATGGTATCTTCAAAGGTACGGCCTGTCCCAGTGATGCATCTGAGCAGGCCTTCCAGGCTCCTGCGAGGCCTGCTACATTGCCGGGAGCAGAAGCATTGCTTTTGTGGCTGGCATTAGCCTTTCTAGGTGACAGACTGGCAGCGCTAGGCCCTGCACAGCTCAATCACCCCCCTGCCCTGCAGAACAGCAGTTCCCTACGTGTATCAAAGCACATGAAGTGTGAGGAAGAGCTTAGGAGAAGGGAAGCAGTTGTGTGCAGGCTTCATCTGGGAGCCCGGTCCACGTCGCTGCATGCAGAGAAGCGCAGGCATAGGAGCTGTGTATCACTGGGCAGGGCACTGCAGTACAACAGCAAGGGCAAGAAGAGGCAGGGAATCGAAGCCCAGGGCTTGTGGGCTTCATCCTTTTCACTTTGTTGGCTTGACAGCTAAGCCTTCCCCACTAACCCTCTCTGTGGAAAGACTAACTCTCCTGGCTTAGCAGGCCGTAACTGATATACCCGGTCACGCTGGACAGGGGCTTTGCTGGGCGATTAGCCTGTTGTTCCCCGCTGATGGGATTAGGCGGGCTGGCATTTGGGTGGCAGTAATTGTGGTGTTGTTTAGACACCATAGGGACGGAGGGAAGCTGTCACTGCGCAGTGTTAACTGTTCGCTCCAGGCAGCTGTGCGCGTGGCACCAAAACGCGGCTCCAAATGACCTTCGGCCATGCACCTGCCTCTAGGGTCGGGAGGGCCTAGACGAGACCAGCCCAAAGCATTGAGTCTTTCGTGGACTTTCCAGCCCCGGTAAGAGTGTGGGAGCCAGGTCAGCCTGACAGCGCTTTTCAACCCACGAAAGCACTCGACAAGAGTGAGCCAAGGCTAAGGCTGAGACCTCCAGGCAGTTGGCTTCATTTTGAAGCCCCATTCCCTGCTCCCTCTTGCGTCAGTCCTGTGACTCCATCCCGGCTCCCAGGCAGACCGCTTGACAAGGCAGCTGTATTCGTTATTTTTTCCAAGGGCTTTGTGTGACTCTGTGTAAAGGCTTCTCCTTCAGGGCTTCCCCTCTTCTAGGTAACAAGACAGTCTGCGTGGCCTCCTAATGAGTTACCTGAGTGGTACCCTGCTTGCGTGAGTGGTGAAGTTAGCTATCGTCACTTCAGCTTATCGGGATGTTACCTGCGAATGCCTGCAGTATCCCGGGACAGAATTTGCCTGCAAATTTATTGTTAGAAAGATTTTCTCTCTTAAACCTGAATATTTTTCTTTGCTAATCAAAAGGCAGGTGTCTCTCAGCTGCACCGCTCCATACATCATTAGAGCCAGAGTGTACCGCTGTGGTCCTGTAAACCCAGGTCACAGAGTGCCACCCAGTGACTCCTGTATCTTGCCCCATATCTTATGACGGGGGGCGAGTGTGTCTTGTAGACAGGTCTTCTGCCTTGTATAGAGCGCTCCCCTACCACCATCGGGGTGCTGTATAGTTGTGTGCCGTACATGACCTGTCTGCCCTTTTTTTGCAAGGTGCATCGCACCCAAAGGAAAATTGCTGTGACAACCAGCTGCATTTCTCTGTGGAATTGTGTGGTCCTTTTGCAGAGTGTCCACTGAAGTGCGCACCTTGCATTTGATCCTCCGTCTAAGCGGGAACCGGCATGTTTGTAAGGGCGTTCCTTTCCTGTGGACTCTGGGCTTAGAATCTGATGGAGAGAAAAGGTGGTGGAAAGCCAATGGGCAGATATTTTGCTGTAACTCATGGCATTGATAATTACCACCTAGCTCAACCATACAATCCTAGAGCAGTGAGGCTGGAAGGGACCTCCAGAAATCATCTAGTCCAACCCCCTGCCTGAGGCAGGATCATCCTTATCCAAACTATCCCATACAAACCATAATATAAACTCTACATAGGACTTATTCTACGTAGTTACACCTTTCATTTTCGGAGCACTGTGTGAACTTCATCCTTACAGCCATGCTGCGAGGAAAGCAAGCGCTTGCCCTGCTGCAGAGGTAGAGTATATTAGCAATGCCTGCCTAGTTGCCTGCCTGCCTACCTATTGAGATGCTGCCATGACCGTAGAGAGCAAATGATCAGTCCAAGCCGATCAGGAAATGTGATCTCTGCTCAGACAGAGACTGCGCATCTCGGAGGAGAGCAGCTGTTCAGAAGCTGCATGGCAGAGTCTTGCAGGAGACCCAGGTGATGGGGAGTATACCCCCACCATGGCTATACTGCCATGTCCGTGAAACAATTGAGGTGCTGGTAGCAGCAATCTACCCATCTTTTTGCCTGAGTTGGCTCAGTAGAGTCCCTTCTCCTCATGAGATCGTCACGTCCTAATCGTTTTATGCAGTGCATTACCACCTGAAAGCACCTTTCTGGGCTTGTCCCTTTGTTGGGAGACTTGATAAACGGGTGACGTTTTGTCAGTAAAAGAGAGGGGAGAATAATCTAAACAGACAGCGCTGTCTTTTGCCATTTTCTGTGCTGTACTTGAATAAATATGGAGAGAAGTCTCTAGGTTGGATCCTCGGAGAGCGATAACCTCGAACTCATGTTGATGAGGTGCGGTGGCACTTTATCAATGCCAGTCGCTCCACTTCCAGGACCTGTCTGCACCAGGCGAGCATGATACGGCCGCGCTTTGTGTCCTTGGAGAGTGCCAAGGTTTTCCCCTCCCGGGGAGGGTGAGGAACACAAAACTTGCCCCAGGAAGCAAAAGCATCAACCTTCCTCTGCCACAGCCGGGGGCTGGACATGGGGCTAGCAGGGCTCCGGGTGGTGTTGCCTGAGCGGGCGGTTGGCGGCAGACTTCTGCTCTGCTTTCAGGCCGCTTGCTAGACAGCCTCTGCCTTTGGTCCACTGATGTGATGTGGCTGTCCCCAGCAGAGAGACCTGCTCATCCCTTCAGAGGCCATTCTGCATTTCCAGATAACTAACACAGCTCACGTAGGATGCAGAAGGCGCTTGTCACGGGGGTTGTGGAGACTCAACCTCGGTAACCTCTCCTTACCTCCGTAATGAAAGAGGAAGGGAGCTGTTCCTGCCTCTCCTTTCCCAGATCCTCCCCACTGGCCATCCCTTGCATTCCTGCTTCTTGCTGGAGGCCTTCCCTGGCTTTGGTTTCCTAAGAGGCTAATTTATCTTGTCCCCTTTTGCTAATTGCGGAGTCTTTTCTTCTAAGCAATCAGCCGGCCCCTTGCAAGGCCCTTGTCAGAGTTTGCCTTGGCCACAGCTAGCCTGCAGGCCCCTAAGAAGCATGAATCCCTTGCTACGAAGCAGGGCAAGGCTGAGGCCAGCCCCGAGCTGCCCCATGGTGAGACGCCAAGGGAAGCTTCCCACCCCCGGGCCTGCCCTTCAGTCGCGCAGCTGATTTCTCCACGGCCATGCGGATGCCTGGTCTCTTTTGTGAAAGGCACAGCTGCCTGCATACCCCAGGCCGCTGGTAAATCTCGTTATATTCATCGTAGACGTGAGGACTGTCAGCTCCAACCTCATAGCCCAGCTAATGACCCGGCTCCCCATCACGGTGTTCTTCCTTCCCTGCATCCCTTGGTCAAATGCAAATGTATTTGAGCTCAGTAATTCTGCCTCGGTCAACGTGTACATTGCTTAACACACACGCGGTTTGTTATGCCGTTTTGAGAACCACATTCAGATGTGTCCTTTGACTGCGAGACTTTAAAATTTGGCTTCCCTTGAGCGGTTATTTTTAGCCACAGCCCCATTTATCTTGTCCCCTTTTGTCCCAACCTGCTGCTTCACAGGATTGTCATTATCTCTACTGGTGTGAATCGCTTCCCCAGTAACTTCCCCATTTATTGGACTCCCCAGGCCAGACATCTCCTCTTCCACTCTTTGCCATGATGAAGATTGTAAAGGCTAAATTATATTTTACTAGCTCATCAAGTACGGCCCTAGGCAAAGGCTCACGTAGAGTTTTGGAGAGTTGTTCCATAAAGCCGCTTCTCAGGAGAGGTGATTTTTTAACTCAGCTTAAGCACCTGTATATTAACAGAGCAAACCAGAGCCTGTTTAATAGCTGTAGGTTTGCTACAGCCCCTTCAAGCCATTAATAATATTTGTGACTATCATAGTGGTGTCGTGAAACCTCAGCTGAGAACAAGGCCTCGTTGTGCTGAGCCCTGTATGAACACAACAGCACGGGACCATCCCAGCTCCAAAGGGCTTACAGTCTAAATAGGCAAGAGAAATTAAGAGCGGGGGCAGGGTGGTATAATCACTCCTGTTTTACAGCTGGGACTTGAGGGGTAGGGAGGTTAGATGAGACGGTGTCACGCAGGAGGCTTGTGCCGGGTTGGACCTGAACCCATCTCTCCTGACCATAAAACGACCCTCCTCTACTGTGCAGGTGTTTGTCCCCTGCGAGGTGGCTGTGGGTCCCCCGTGTCTGTAAAACGGCAGCATTTCATGGTGAAGATGTCGCTGTTGCCTCTGTCCTTCAGTGCTCTGGGTTTGCGCTAGCCTGTGGGGTTGCAGTCTCCCCTTTCCCTCCAGTTTCACGCAGGGAACGCCACTAAACACCAGTGGACGGACACTGCCCCGAGCCTGGAGGCAGGAGGGAGGGAAATCAATCCCTGCTGCCAGGCTGGCGCTCCTATGTTCTCAGTGATACAAACCCAGCAAAGGCCTTTCCATCAGTACTGAGGGAGGGGATAGAAAACTGCACTGCAACAGGCTTGAGGCGCAGGGGATGCCGTGAGCCCCACGCAGTTTTAGCAAGCAAGTTAATTATAGGGCTGGGGAGAAGCCGGGTTTGGAATTGCTCGTGTAGTTAAGATAATGGAAAGCTCTCGTTCCCCTCGCTGGTGGCCAGAGGGTCTGCGACTCACCCCTGATCTTGTTTCCTCCCTCAGTTTGCCGCCGACCTCGACCAGCTCGACCAGCTGTTGCCATCGCTGGAGAAGGCAGCGCAAATGCCGGGCCTGTGCGGGCCAGACAGAACCGAAAGTGGCGTGGCAATCAAACCCGAGATGATGGCAGCTCCGCTCCAGGCCAGCAGCATGGCAAGGACCCCCGCGGGTCTCAATCGTACGTGTATGGCGGGGCAGATCCCTGCGCTCTCACACCCCCACCCCCAGCACTGGGGAGGCTTTTTGCAGTTGCATGGGTTTTCCATTAACGCTGCATGGCTCTCCCTTGTAGAGAACTGTGACTGAGACCCCTCCCGCCCCTGCCTGCATTTCGACCCACTGTGACGTGAGTGAGTAAGAGGGCAGGGGGGTGTCCCTGCACAGGTTCAGAGCTGGGGACTACACAAGCAGACAGGCTCAGGAACGAGGGGGTCACTGCACATGGGCTTGGACAGTCACCGTCGCTCACAGGGCCTCCTGGTTCATCCCCAGGGAGACACCACAATACATAGCCTGGTCAGGAGAGGTGAGGCAGTGCAAAACAGCCTCAGCGCTTGCGCCCGGAAGAGCTTGTGGGCAAAAGCAGAATCAACTGGTGGAGCTTTAGTGAGGGCAGCACGGCTTCCCCTCAGGAGCCCGAGGGGTTGCTCTGTCAGGTGGGTCTCGGGCCACATCCGCACTGCAAGGGCAGCCGAAATCCACTGTGCCAATGGCAGGGTTCAGTACGGTAACGAGTGTGGTAACATGCCGCCTCCTCCCCCTGCAGTGTCCAGGTACGAGTTTGCTTGTATAACCATGTCGGCACCAGGGACTTCGGCCAGCACAGCCCTGCTGGTTGGGGATCACGCCCCGGCACCCTGAGAGACGGGACAATGCTGGCACAAGTCTGCTGCGTTGCTGTCGTTTCGGTTGAAACTGTCCTCGCCCAACCCCTCCATTCCCTGCCGGCCCCAGTGCAAAGAGGAGCACCAGATTTCAGCCGTACGAGGCCCTCCCTGTCCCCCCGCTCTGTTTCAGGCTGGACAAACTACAATTGGTTTTTATTGCGTTTCTGCATCACCGTGAGCCAAAAGGATGGGGGCGGGGGGATAAGTCACATTGTCACTGGAAATTGCGCTGAGTCCTTAAAGCTGAGGTGCAGATTTTGCTATCGAACAGGGCTGTCTGAAGGAGTCCAAAGGCTGCGGGAGAGGAATTTTCTGAAAGGAAAATCTAATGGTTGGCAGAATAATGCCAGATATAAACCAATTAGCTGCTGTTTAACATTCTACCTAGGGAGGGATAATCCACGCATTACTTATTCAGCAAATAGAGATAATGAAGCTGCTGGCTGGCTCTGCAGTCTCAGGCAGAAGCCAGGGAGAGAGACCCACCAAATGGCACTGCCTGGCTGGGGTAAACCAAGAGCCTGGGTTATGTTCTGGCCATAAATCCAGTGTCTTCAGCAGAGTAAAACCCTACAGTGCAAGGAAGAGCGGCTCAGCGCTGTGAGGAGGAGGAAAACCTGGCTTCGTGACCGAGGAGTGGACGTGGCTTTTGAGACGACGCTGGTGCCCTCCTGGAGTAGTGTACAGCTGAGCTGCGCACACCCAGCAGCTCGTGCCCTGCTAAGAAGAGCACTGTGGTCTGTGAGCAGCAGGTTGGCTCCGTCACTGGGGCTGGCCATTAGTGAGGGACAAGGCTCGATGCCTCGGGGAGAGGCAAGGACCTGCATCCAGAGCTCCAGGCAAGGTGGGAGACAGCACCCCAGGCATTGAACCTGGCGAGAGCCGTGGATGACAGCAAGCCTGTCGGAGCCCCGTGCTGCACAGCTCCACAATAGAGGATAGCTGGGTGTGTGAAAAGGAGCCGTCAGCTCTGTAATTGTAACCATTGACCCATTGTCCCATCCCCTCCCTGCTGAATTCGCAGCTAAAGATCAGACGGCAGCTTATCACTCAAACCTATTATTTGCTCTCCCATTCGAAGGCCAAAACAGACAGTACCTTTGGGGACCTGCGTATTAGGGGCATCTATAATGCAGTGACACGATGAGTGCGATTGTAATGGGACTTACTGTCTGTGGGGCGCAAGGGAACCTTATACCAGAGAGGAGTTAAACTGAGATTGGCAGGGGCAGGGAGTAGGTTTATAGTACAATCTGCAGTGGGAGCAAGCCCAGTTACGCTCCTGAAACTCCAGCTGTGACTCTACTGTACAAGGAGGAACATTAGCCAGCAAGAATAGCTAGCTCAGAGCCGAATGCCTGGGAAGAAGCCAGTTTGTTCAAGTTGGTGCAGTTGGGTTAAACTGGATGGGTAACCCATGACAGGAGAGAGATGCCAGATGGTTAGACTGGCAGAGAGTAACATGCAGCTGCCTGGTCTTTGCATTGGCCCCACGTGCAGAGGTGACATTCAACCTAAGGGCTTGGCAAACAAAATGCAAGGATTTGGTGGTTCAGAGGGTTCAATAAAGGCCTCTTCAGTTGCCCTGAAGAAGCACAACCCCTGAGCAAGGGGGAGACACTCAAGGAGGGGCTGGAAGTACCTGCAGCAGCACCTGGCTCTTCGCCATCAAGTGGGATATGTCTCACACCTGGATTCTGCACATGACCAACACAATTTCTTCGTCCTGGTTTCTTTCCAAACGGCTTAACATTCTCCCCGTCTTGATGCTCAGTATCAGGAGGCTGGATGTTCATTCCAGGCTGGCAGGCACCATAAAAATAAAGGCATGTGGGGCTTCTTTGCACTCCTGCTCCATTAAACCCCCGCTGAGAAGGGGCAGAGACCTCTGGCGGATGGTAGGTGAAAGTCATCCCCCTGCTGCAGGCCATCAGCACTGGAGTCTCCTGGCCCTGTGCAAATCTCTGCACCTCCGCTTTAATGACCAGCTGTAGTGATGGGATGTTTGGAGAGTGAAGCACGTGGGGCAATTCCCAGGGGTTCAGAACATGCCTGGTTCTTGCTCTCTAACAGGTAGGCACAAAGCTCCAGGCAGGTCCAGCTGCCTTCTGCATACCCTGCATTTACTGTTTGCTTGGGCTTCAAGCAGGTCATGGCTACGTAACGTTATAGTTGTCCCAGCATAACTGCCCGTGCGTATGCTCGTACTTCACGGTCACCTCCTGATGAAGGCGTGTTGAATTACCTCTCATTTACCATGGAGTAAGAGTGTGCGCACAGGCCGTTTATCCTGAGGCACTGGCCCCTTCCTCTCCACTCCTCTAATGATGGCAGCCTGCACGATCTGCGTTTTCACGAGGGGCAAGGCAGAGCCAGGTCACTGTCCAGTGCCGATCGGTGGCTTTTCTGCCCTGGGTGCAGCCGGTTATTGCTTGCACTCTGAGGCATGATTGCCTGGATGACCTCCGAGTGACGGAGTCGCGGCCGGCAGTCACTGCTCCCGAGTGCCATAAGCATGCCGTTCCCCTGTTAATCCCCCTCTCGCCCTCCAAAGTTATTGATGTCAGCTCCTTTCCTGGCAGGGCAATGAATCTGTCGAGCACTGGCAATGTTGCGATGAGCCCTTGGTAGCTGTCTGAGTTGTACTTATTTATTATTTAATGGCTCTCTAGCTATTAACAGCGGGCAGGGCATGCAGGCTGGTCGGTCTCCATTTGAGTTCTGCGACCCCGTGGAGCCACCTCAGCTCAGGCCAGCTCCTTTTCCTGCAACGAACAGCAACAGTCCTCATTTCGGGTTCCCGTCGGAGCAGGGCAGGGGGACAGTAACTGGACCAACCCCCTTCCAGCCCGACACAGGTACGTACTCCCACAGGAAACCACGGATCTGGGCCTGCTCTTTCCTGGCAGCTCGCAACAGCCATTTCTGGGGGGTCTACCGGTATGAAAGCATAGCAGGGAGAGCACCCAAATTGGTCCAAACCCCACAGCGCCGAGCATCCATCAATGACATGAGTGGGAGTCAGGTGGGGCCTAGACCTTGTGTTTGGATTTCATGCTGGTGGGGCAGGGCATGTATTTTAAGAAATGAACTTATTTATTCACATACCAACACTCACCTTTTGCCCGAAAACTAGTGTTCAGAAATTAGGGTCGGGGTCTTAAACGCGGAGACTGATCTGGAGCAGTTTGGTTAACGGGAAAGCTCTTTCTTTTCTTCAGTCTGCTCTCCCCTAAAGAAAGTGCGAGTCTTATTTGTGGCCGTGCAGTGTGTGAATAAATGAGCTGTTTTAAGGATGGCATGGGACAAGCTGCACAAGGCAACATGGTCCTGCCCTGCTATCTACAGACAGAGGGGCAGATGCAAGAACGAGGCCTTTCTTGCCTGCAGTGCAGTATCTGGGAACAAGCCTGCACCCCTGCATATCCGCCCCTTCTCATCGCTCTGCTTTCTCAGTGGAGCATCACAACTTGCAGGGGTTGGAATATAGGAATTCAATTCACTTCCTTAATCTGAAATAACCTGACAGCTCTGGTGCCCCCCATACCCTGACTGTTCTTCAGAGGCAGTTGGCTTTCAGGCTCTGCCTTTTCTGTTTTTTAATCTGCATTATTTCAGATAAAAATGATGTTCTTTGCCTTCCCTTGTGCCTAGAAAGATCTGGTCCAAGGTACAACCAGGACTACAGCACAGCAAATGCAAGGGGGAAGGTTCCTCTGGGCATTAGTCCAGACCAGCGGTTTACCTTTTTAGACCCCAGGCCCCCTCCATAAGTCTTGTGAATTGAGGAACATCCCACTGGAAAAGTGAATGTATTCATTACGGTGCTTCCCACCCACCACAGGGACTGGACAGGTTGGTTAGGAAGGAGGAGTGACCGGGCAGGGACAAGCCAGTACGTCCCTCCTCCCACCCTGTAGCACCCTTCAAAGGATCTCATAGCATCCCTGGTTGAGAATTGCTGGGGTAGACCATCTTTGCATACAACTTGGCATGAATAAGCTGCTTTTGAGAGCTGGTGGGGCTACCTGAAATTTGGTGTCAGCAGCTGGCTTTGGCTATGCTCTGCCCAGAAGCTTGTGAGAATGTGGATGAAAAGCTGCAGGGGCAAGGATCTCAACACAGGTTGTACATTAGACTATAATGTGCAGGGTGCAAGGCAGGACTAATGACACAGTGGTAGAGATCTCAGTATTCCCACTTGCCGGGCTGCGCTCTGGCTGGGCAGGACCCGTTTGTTTTGTCCTCCAAAAAGGAAGGGAAGTGCTGTAATGGCAGGCCAACAGCAGGGAAGGAGATCACAGGCAGTCTCCAGTCCAGGGTTGCTCATCTCAGCCTGAGAAAGCAGGAGTTGCCAGACTGGATCAGGCCATATGGTCCAGTGTCCTGTCTCCAACACCAAAGGCAAGTGAGATCTGTGGATTTGGACCTAGACTCGGAAATGTTCGTTACTAAATGTATTGATCCCCAGGGAGTCCGGTACAGAACCTTAAATTCCACCCACGGTTTATCTGACCATGCTGCTTTCCACTGCCCGGCCAGAAAATAGTAAAGATTTGGAAATGTAGAAAAGTAGGGCTGGAAGGGTCCTCAGGAGTCCGTCTGGTCCAGCCCCAAGGCAGGACTGGCCCTATCTAAACCATCCCAGCCAAGCGTTTTTCCAGCTCTTGAAAACGTCCAAGGATGGAGACTCCACAGCCTCCCGAGCATCTGTTATGGTGCTGAAACGCCTGCAGAGCAAGGAAGTTCTTCTTAATCTCCAACCTAAATTTGCCTTGCTGCAGTTAAAGGAGGAGTGTTACTCCTTGTCCTCTGAGGCACCTCTGAGCCTGTCTCTGCGAGGGTCGTTGTCTGCTTTTGAAGTCAGTAGGTGCCTAAGACCAGCTTCACACAAAATCCAGGGACCAGCTTGTCAGGTAGTGTTTTGCACTAGCTTTCCTTGTCTGGAGCGCTGTGTAGGGACTCGCCTTGGCTTGCAAGTGAAATGAGGTTGGCACTTCCAGTCCTCAAAGGCAGCTGGAGAGGAGGTGGTTGCAGCCTAGTGCTGCATTAGTGAAGGAGGCCAGGGCCAAAGTGCAGTGGGGTAGCTGGGGGGCAGATGACGTGCCGTGTTGCAGATTTCTAATGGCCACGAGCAGCGAAAGGCCTCCTCGCCGACGGACTTGACCGCAAGGACCTCAGTACAAAGCACTAGCGCGATCCCCCTTGTAAAACCATAGCTTTTGGGATGGCTCGGGTCGGGTTGACCTGATACCAAAGGAGGATTTGGTTGATCTCAAGGAGGAAGAAGGCACCTGGATTTCTAAGCCATCGTCTCACTGATGGGTGTGTACGGGGAAGAGCCGGGGACCACACCCTGGCTTGGAGAAGCTGCCAAGCTTCAGCACAAGTGAAGAGCGGGGTCGGTGTCAGAGGAGCCTGCGGGGAATCTGAATTGGGCTGCAAAGCAATTGTGCATGGGGTTTTCTCTTGCCCAGCTGGAGCGGGCCCCGCTGCTGCGCTAGCACTTCCTTTCTTCTTCTGTTGCCAGGCAACCTTAAGGCTCTTGTCTTTCTGCACAGTAATTGCAAGAAGTAAATGAACCCGCGGTGGAGTCGCCTCTCCAATGTGTGGCCGTAATTAGGATAGCCAGCCCGGCACAATCCGTGAGAGGGAGGAAGGCACGGGGACCCCTCCTCCTTTTCCTCCAAAGGGAGGTCTGGGAGGACGTGCTTGAAGGAGGTCAGCAAGATGGATCCAAGCAGCGTGCTCAGGTGGTAGGGCTAGTTTCACGGGAATTCAGTTGCCGTTTATAACAGCTCTGCGTGGCGCCGGCCCCAAATGGGGTGACTGAGGCGGGAGCCTCTGGAGCTACAAGCATGGCCAGTTGGTGCTCGAGCAAAGGATTGGGTCCATTGACAATTAGGAGGCTCACAACCCTCTTACATGCCCCAGCCACCAAAGATGAGCCAAAGCACTCGCACGGGATTAGGTTCAGTGGGGAGTTTTGAATGAGGACACAAATCTCTGTAACTGATAATGGTTTTAATACCACATCTCGTCTTACTGGAAAAAGGGAATTGGCACAGATGAGCAACATGCAGGGAAAAAAAAGACTTTCCATTTATTTTAGTAACTGCCCAACAAAGTGAGTACTTGAGCCCCTAGAAATGATAGTCGTTTGGGATAGAAACAGGTGCTCAGAAGCAAAGCCAGGATGGTCTTGCCCATCGTGGCTTTTCTTCTGCACTGGTGTTGAAAGTTAGGTTAGCCAAGAGGCCGTTCACTCTTCAGGATCAACTCCCATTTCCAATCAGACGATGCCACCAAGTCTTCAGGCGGAGTGTGGCCCGGGCTAGGGCTCAAACACCTGCTGAATTTAATTTGCTCCAATTAGCCCTTTCCCTTTTAAAATTAGTTTCTATGATATCGGAAGTCAAACAGCATCAGGAGGCATGTGCAGGGGGTTCCTTTTTGCAAGCAAAATCTCCAGTAGGAATAAGAAAGAACCTGTTAGCTGGCTAACACTGTAAAAACTTCCCTAGATCCAAGTAGAAGAGGCATTTTTTGCAGGGTCACTGTGTGTACAGAGTGGGGAAGAGACCGTGGCACCTTATCAGTGTTTATCCAAAAGATCTTGTCTGCATCTGGTAGCTGTCACTGGGCTGAAAAGAGCTGCCTCTTGATGTTTCTGCCACTAGGAATGAGAGCTCTCGAGGCCTCAGTGAGTGTCTTGCACACTCTGAGCGTGTCTGTTTTCTGAAAATGCGTGTCATGTATTTTGAAATCTGAGAGTACCAGTATCCTTGCCTTTACTGCTTATTCCATAATGGCAACACACTGTAGCTGTCCTGCAAACCCTGTCCACCTCTGTCAAAGAAACAGAGTCCATGCATTTGGGCAGCAGTAGGTAACCTGGGCTGTTGTGATTTGGGCAGGTATGTGGGGCGGTGTGGAGGGTGAGGGGAGCGAGCTGCCTTTGGTGAAAGCTTGGGTACTCTGCACATATACAGTGCATGTGCCGTGCTCATGTACTGATAGAAAGCCAACGTGAAACAAATCACTGACCCACCCTGGGTTCCTGGTCTGAGGTAGCAGGAGATGGGGCAGGACAAGGGGCTTGAGGCTTCTGTATCATCTCTCTGTCTTTGGTGCACGCTGTGTGCTCATCACCGTGGTATCTGAGTAAGATAAGCAGCCCCCCGTTTTTTAATCCTCTGGTAGTGGTCATCCTTGTCCACACAAGCAGCTTGGACTGACCTGTTGAACGCTTGTGGGAATGGAGACCCGCCAGTGTGAACCAAGGTCTGTCAGATGACTCCCAGTTGTCCCACCATTTGTCTAAACAGGTTTTTTTTTCCCCTTCCTTTTACTTTCTCCCTCTCTCTTCGCTCACCTAGACACAGAAGGTATTTCACACATGGGTGCAAAGGATGGTAAATGGGGAAAAACTTGTGCAACTTCCCCCAAGATGCTGATTGCGAGACCTCTCCTCCTCTGTAACACCTTGTCTCCCCCACCTTTGCTTTTTCCAAATCAGGAATATCCGAGCTGGAATTGGGAGTTCCAGATCACCAGTTTGGGCAGCCAGGAATGGGCGACCAACTTCCATGGACAGACAACACCATGGCCTCCATGAATCGAGGACCTTTGAACAAACCAGAAGAGTAAGTAGCTTGGGTTTGGAAAATCTGATCTCCAGTACTGTGAATGGCCAGAGCCATAAACCAGTGGTGCTGGTTTGAACCTAGCAGTCCCCAGCTAGGAACCACACACCGTGTTTTCAGGGTACTGTTATTTCCTGGTAACACCAGGGGGAACCAACCCAGGTTGGGACCCCCATTGTGCTAACTGCTGCACAGATATGTAGTGAGAAGCAGTGTCTGTTCTGAAGAGCTAACTTTCTAAGTCTGCAAAGGGGTGGAAGTGGAAGAAGAGCCACAGAACATCTTGCACTGCAGGTCCACAAAGCCAGGAGTAGAAGTCAAGTCTCCGGTCTATCTATCATGTTAGCACCTGGCCAATAGACCCAAGTATTTGGAACAGCACTTCCCTTCCTGTAAAGCCTCAAAATTGATTGTATGGTGCATGAGCTCATGTGATGGTGGCTCTTTATAGTCCATGCTCACCATACTGCGTTGGAGATAGAATCAGTCCATAACCTCATAACCTGCACAGTGGCTAGAGGTCACCCAGGGAGCAAAGTGCAGCTGTTCCTTGTAATTAGCAGAGGATTGTGGGATACAGTAAGTTGGAGGATTGTTTTTCAGTTGTTCAGGGAATCGTGGATCCAAAAGGTCATGAGCCCTTTGGTCTGTTGATCTTAAGATTGGTGTCTGGCCACACGAAGGATTCAGATAAGATCTCTCCTCCCCAGAGCAGCCTGTGCAGCTTGTGGGAGGAAACTCTTCTACATTGATCTGCAGCTTCCCCAGTATCTCACTGAAAGAGCAATATCGAGTTCAGACCAGAATCCTACCGTAGGTCTCTCCGCCAGGGAAGGTCTTGTCAAAGACATGAAGGGAGATTAATGTTTGCTGAATAAAGCCCTTAGACAATGAGCACAAAACTCCAGTAAGATAGTTTCATAGTTTCTAGGGTCGGAAGGGACCTGAGCAGATCATCTAGTCCGACCCCCTGCCATGGCAGGAAGAGCACTGGGGTCAAAT
>NW_017729028.1:29323240-29359153 GCF_001723915.1 Gavialis gangeticus | reverse complement strand
GCCCTCCTAAAATCTAGGGCCACCACCTGACTGCTTGCCTTCGCTACCTTACGCTGAATGGTGAATTCTAGCAGGCAGTGGTCACTGTCGCCCAGGGGGTCAAGCACCCGCAGCCCCCTCACCAGGTCATCTCCCGTGGCCAACACCAAGTCCAACAAGGCATCCCCCCTGGTGGATGGAGCAGAAATATCCATATCAAGAACATGAAGGGGTTATTCATAGATGTTAGGGGCTGGAAGGGACCTCACAAGATCATCGGGTCCAGCCCCCCTGCGCATGGGCAGGAAAGGCTACTAGGGTCAGATGACCCCAGCAAGGTGAGCGTCCAGGCGTTTTTTGAAGATATCCGGAGTAGATGATTGTACCACTTCTGGGGGGAGTCTATTCCACACCCTGGACACCATGTTATGTGTAAAGGCTCCAATTCACTGAATGCAGGGCTGTCACATTCATTTGGCCCCTTGGGCCAGGTCTGGACTGCAGGGCTTCTTACAGGATCCGGATGCACCTCCATTGCTAACATCCGTAAGTCAGCCCCAGATCAGTCTACCCTAGCAGGTTGCTAGTTCTGCAGCTTTGTCTTGGACTTCAGCTCAGAAAACGGGAAGGTCCTCTTGCTGTCTGGAAGAGCTAAAGGGTTAAGATCCCTCCATGGAGCTGAAGAGAAGGGCTGGAAACCAGCCTGACTCAGTCTTCCAGGGAAGTCGTTGTCTTCCAGTCTCCGCGTTGCGTTGCTTGTGTGCACAGGGCACGTTTGGCGACAGGCAGACTAATTTTGAAAATCAGATTTTGAGTCTTGGCAGTCCTAAGCCACAAGTGCTCTCTTACCTGCTTTAACAAGGCAAAGATGGCTGTGCTGGCCTTGGCAGCCCTGCTGCTCTCCGTGCGTTGGGTCGGCAGACTTGTTTTCATCCTTTTTTTACACAGCCAACATGGGTGCCAGAAACGGGAACTGGAGTCTCTTCTGGCTCATGCCTTAGAGTGATTCATGCAGTCGCAGTGGCGGGGCTAGTTTACGTGGGAGAGGGCAGCCTTTGATACCCGCATCTTTGTAACTATGGGGAAGGGGTGAGCCAGAAAGATCCAGCCCGACTCTCAGTCTGGGTCTTGGCAGCAACCTGCCTTTGGTCTTGTAAGTGGTGCTGGCTTGCGCTGGAGTCACCAGCAGGCAATACGCCCATGCTCAGTGCTGAAGAAGAAGCCCCTGCCTTCAATGCAGCGTGTTTTGCTCAGTGTTGCTTAGGCAGGTTGGCATCAGTGTATTCACTGGGCCTGGAGGAAAGCTGATCCTCAGCCCAGTGTTTTAGCTCCCGTTCGTAATTGTGGTTTAACCAGGCTTCAGTCACTAATGTGCGGGGAGAGTGTGTTCAGTCACTTTTTTTTACTGTCGATGGGACCCACGTCAACGGTAACATCTCTGCGGCATAACCTGGGCACTTGTGTAGTCAGTAGCAGTGTTCGCTGTCTGACTGGGCAGTGGTGGGATCTAGGAATGGCACCTTGCAAAAACAGAGAGCAAAAGCATGCTCTGATGGAAAGAGCATACAGACTCTTTCTCTGTTTGTAGTGGGAGACTACAAGCAAATGGGACGAGCTGACAGGGGAGCACATGATAGTCATGGGGTGAGTGGCATTGGTCACCATTCCCACAGCTCCTTCCACATTTGCTAGGACTCCCTATAGGGTCCTATGCTGTAACTCTCTATAGGGTCCTATGCTGTAACTGTCTCACATTAAGCAGCACCTCCACATCCAGCCAGGCCACTAGTTCTCTTACTGCTGCACACCTGGGCTGCCCAGGCGGTGGTGAGGGTTGGAGAACTGGGCACTGAGGGGACCCCACTTGCCAAGCCCAGCCTATTTACCCAGACTCAAGACCCGCATCCAGCACGTGGGCTCTGACAGGGGATACATGTCCTCTGGATGTGTGTAAGATCAGCCCTTCTGCAAGTGCAATAGCGGGGTCGGAGTCTGCTTTTGCAGGCAGTGCCACGAGGCTCAGCGCTCTACGTCCGTGCCTCGGCAGGCACCCGGGCCTTTGCTACAAGGCTGATCTCCGCTGGGTGTTCTCGAATCCCTCCAATTCCTGATTCATCTCCCTGCTGAGCTCTACAACACCACTTGAGGCTTTAGACATCTTAAAATAAACAGGCTCTTGATGAAGTATTTCAAGCGGGGTTACAGCTTGTTGTTGGTCTCTGGGTAAAGGTTGCTGTGGCAATCCTTGCCTTGGAGCCGGTGCTTGTACTCCAGATCCCTCAGGAGCGCTAACGGAGCTGGGTAAATGTTAGCCATGATGCGATGGTCCTGGCCGTGTCTTCTTCTTTTACCTGGAGCCACTGGGGCGCAGAGTTGGGCACATGTCACTAGGAACTGCACTCCCTTATGGGGGAAAATCATGCCTGTGCAGAAGGCTTCATCCTGCCTTCATCCTTTACTTACGGCATGAAAACCATCCAGATAAGAGAAGTGGCCTGAAAACACTGGGAAATGCGGGACAGAAAAGACCCGTATTAATATAGCATGAAAGAAAAGGGGGTCATCTCGGCATCCAAGAACAGCTTGCTTAGTCCTTTCATGTAAAGCCCGGCCCCGACTGGTGTTTATTATAAGTCTGCAGGGGTTTTGCCTGCTGAAACGCATCCTCACCCTGATTTGAGAGGAGGCTGGTGCTTTTTTGCTGGGGCAGAGTCTCTGAGCAGCGTAGCCAGGTAGCCATGCAAATCCCTGCTGTTGTGCTTCATCCATGGTGGAGGCACCAGAAGTAGCAGCCGGGAGGTGAGAAGTCACCTGAATGCACTGCTGGGCTCCCAAAGGGAGCAGATGATTAACTGCAGAACATTAAAGCAACTTGTGGACATAATAGGATGGGACAAACCTCATTTGAGGCCTTTCCCAGGAACAAAGGCCATTCACAGAATAAAGCTAGTTATTAACTCCTTAAACGTAGACTGCAGTCTGGGAGCATGGAGACACAGCTGCTGTCATTTCTGTACATGCTGTCTCAGCATAACTGTAGACAAGCGGGGTGACAGCAAACTGCTCACCATAGGATCTGATTGAGGCTGGCTGGCCGTAGCTTTATAGAAACATAGCCCAGCGGGGCTGGCAGGGCCCTCAAGCATTCCTCTTATCCATCCCCCAGCTCAAGACAGGACCATCCAGGTCCGAACCAGCCCAGTCTGACCTGCTTTTAAATCTGCCTTATGCTCCAGCTTCCACAGTGATGGGTCCCATTAGAGACCAGATTCGCTATTGTGTGCAAAGGTTTTTTATTGGTTATGTGTGGTATTAGCTGAGTTTTCCCTGCTGCATGATGTGTTAATTAGAGGATAATTGAGGTTCTCCTCCAGGTGCACATGGGGGCCCGCAGTTTTATGAGTCTTGCATTTTGCAGCCTCTCTGGCCCGCCTGTTGCAGAAGACTTCCTGAGTTCTTCTCTTCCTCTGGGGCAGGTGCTGGAAGGCGGACAGGTTTCTGCTCCTGCCTGGCTGTTTTGTCTTTGCCAGGCTCATCCTGGGCCATTTTCCTAGAGTGGAGCAGTGGCCTGCAAGGACCATGTGCAGGGCCTCTGTGTTTTCAGAGGCATGTGGAGGCCCCAAAGCCTGGGGCTTGGCTTTCTGCATGGCCAAACTCCACCATGCTTCAGAAAGCCAACCTGCGACCTGTGGGATAGCTCACCGATATGGAGACACTTTGCAGCAGGCTTGAAAATCAGTCTGGGAGGGGAAATGGGGGGATTCAGGGCTCTGGGTTCAGATCCCGGCTCTGGCCCAGACTCACTGTGTGCCCGTGGGTGGGTCTGGCCATCTCTGTGCTTCCTCCCTGTCTGTCAAGGCCAGTCTCTCTCCACTGTCTTTACACTGTGAGCTGTTCAGGGCAGAACCTATCCCTCACTGCTTTTATCCAGAGCGTGTTACAGTGCACTCAGCTGAGGTCAGTAGATGCAACCCTAATACAGGTAAGCTGTAACGCATGGATGCCAAGTGCACTACCCGCAGGCTGGGCCTGGCTTGCCCGATACGCCGCTACTGGTTACCCAGATTGTGCAGAATCGCGGTGTTCATTTCTAAGCAAGCACCTGGCCCTCATGGCCTCAGAGAGCATGTTCCACACGTGACCCACGCGTGACCGATGAGATCAGGGTCAAAGGAGTGAGCTCCTCTGCTCCTTGCTGATCTGACTGGAAGCTTGCCGTGGCAATCTGGTGTCAGAGCCTCAGCATCAGCGGATCCCTTGCGCACATGGCCCAGGGTGTGGGTGGGAAGGAAGCCCGTGGTGGGTGGGATCTAGATATTGATGCAGAGAAGGAAGCATGGGAGTCAGGAGTAAACAGCCATTTAGTTCAGTGGGGGTCGTCCTTCTT
Source organism: Gavialis gangeticus (assembly GCF_001723915.1). Classification (NCBI taxonomy): domain Eukaryota; kingdom Metazoa; phylum Chordata; order Crocodylia; family Gavialidae; genus Gavialis; species Gavialis gangeticus. The sequence goes on along the minus strand of NW_017729028.1, from coordinate 29,354,787 downwards.
GGCAGGCATGCCACAAACGAGCCCCGTGCCCCCTCTGAGTGCCGATCTGATGATCCATGTTCCCTGCCTGATCTGCTGCTCTGCTTTCTGCTCCCCACCCAGTCTGCCGCTCCCCTTCCCAGTCTGTCGCATGCCACACACAAGGACTGCCCATGCAGGTTGGCCACCCCTGGCTTACGTCCTGCCTCCTGGCTCTCCTGTCACCTTGATCTCTGTGTGACTTCCACTGACATCAGCAGGGTCAAGGGCAGACATGATTTCTGTCCAAGCCCACGGTTTAACATGGACTCACCCTCTTTCTCCTGGTGACTTGGGCAGGCTGAGCAGGGACAACAGAGCATTGGCGTGGACAGAGCCTAGGGACTAGCATTTTAGCTTGGTGATAACAGAGGCACAAGCAGCACAGACTGGAACAAGCCCCACTTCCCATCTCGCCCTCCCTTGTTCCTACCCTGAAATCGCAGAGAGCCCGAAGCCTTGCTTTTCCCTGGATTCAACTGTGTGCGTTGGCCGTGGTGCTCCCGGTCAGATTGGCTGCAGTTGCTTAGCCTACATCTGGTCTTCATCTGGAGCTAACAGGATAAACATGTCTGCTTCTTGGGAACTGCTGGCACATTCAGCTTCTCCCCTTTGTGCTTTTCTGTAAGCGTGATGTGCCGTGGCTCGCTCCATCGCAGCAAATCCCGTTGACTCCAATTAGTCACGTCACTGGAACGTCTCTCATTACATATTAATCTTAATCCCAAAGCCTGTTGAGAGAGCTCCTCGGGGTTTTGATTTCTGCGGCTAAAGGGTTCCCTTTGCTTTCAGCTGCTTCCATTCCAGCTGTTCCAACCTTCCCCAAGCCTCTCCGCCTTTTTTGTTTCCCATTGCTTTTCCCAGCAAACGGGGGAGGTGTTTGCAAAAGCAAAACCTAGCGAAACCTCCCTGAAGCTCTGCCCTTGCTCCATGTCGTAGTGGTCTTGAATTGGGCTTGACTGGTCCCTAGGCTGTGCAGTAGGGCATGGGCGTAGGCAGATTTTACTCCCGGTGCCTTGCAGACGCAGCGTTGGGTTTGTACGCTACGCCACGGAGCAAATAGGTGTCCGGTGTTCAGAAAGTGCAGTGCAAAAGCAAAAGTAATGCTGTTCCCCTGTGGGAAATGCAGAGCAGATCCGTGCCCTCTAACATCTTCGCTTGCCTTGTCGTCCCTGCAGCCAGTGCATCACTTCCCAGCTAGACGAGCTGCTGTGCCCTCCCACGACGCCCGAGGGTCGAAACGACGAGAAAGCCCTCCTCGAGCAGCTTGTGTCCTTCCTGAGCGGCAAGGACGAGACGGAGCTGGCGGAGCTGGATCGAGCACTGGGGATTGACAAGCTGGTCCAGGTAGCTCCGCTGGGGCCTGGTGGGGGATTGTGTCCCTGGCTGGAGGCTGAGGCCTGGAAGTGGGTTCCAAGGCGGGTTTCCAACATCTGGTGCTTGTGGGCCAGATGTGGCTGTCAGGAAAAGACCTCCTGAGGTTCAGAGATTGCTTAATACCATGGTGCTCTCCAGGGGTGCTGCCAGCAGGTTGGAAGCCCATGATAGAGATAGCAAGCTCCCTGCTTTGAAAACGTGATCTCCCCTGGGAAGCATTGGCCATTCAGAGGCACCTGAGCTCCTGCGTCCTTGGCTGCTAGCGTTGCAGTGAGCGGGGAAACGCTGGCAGGCTCTCGTGCTGCCTCACCTTGCTTTGGGACAAGAGCGCTGAGGGGAGCTCCAGCTGGCACCTCGCGAGCGCAGATTCATGAGTCTCGGTTATGCTACAGATTGCAGGGCCAGCAGCTACCTTTCCTGCCAAGACTGGCTCCCGTCACAGCAGTCCTCCCATCTCTGTTTTCAACTACAGGCCAGTGATTTGATTCTGGCACTGGCTTTTTATTGAGAGAGTGAAGTGGCCCCGATCCTGCCCTGAGACCAGCGTGGACCGAGCGGTTTGATGTCAGCCCCCACGGGCTCCCACCTGAAAGCAGGGATCCACCCCTGTGTGCCCAAAGGCAGGATCAGGGCCTGCAAGAACATGTCAGGCTGTCACAAATAGTGAGGAAGAGCCCGGCATGACAAATGTCTGATTTGGAGGAAAGATAGAAGGAGCAGAGACAGAGAAGGAGTGAAGTAGTTTGCTTGGGACGGTCTTGCAGCTGTTTATTTTTCCAGTCCCCACAGGCTTGAACTGTAATCCTTCCCTGAAGCACTCTCAAAAGAGGGCTAAAATGGGGTGAGCTCCTTCCGATCTGCGGGCAGGTCCAGGATCCCGATGGCAAGGGATGCAGTGTCCCTGAGGCATGCAAAATGGAGCTCCTGGGGCAACCCGACAGGGCGGCTCACATCCCTCTTTACTGGCCCATTAAGAGGCTTGAGCCTCAATTGTGAAACAAGCCCGCGTAGGCGATGAGTGATGTGGGGTGACCCATCTGAGACACCTCCTGGGAGGCTGGACTTCCCGAGGGTGTAAAGCTCTTGCCTTGTGAATGCTGTTGTCCTTTTGAGGCATCCCAAATTGCTAGCTGCTTTGGGGCATTTAGGCGGTTCGCAGCCTCCGTGGCCCTTTCTGTCACTGACCCCTCTGCTGAACCGGGCGCTGTGGACCACTTTCCGCCAGGGCCCCCCTGACTCATTCAGCTTGGGTACTGAACAACCGCCACTCGCTCCGCGTCCTTGGGCGAGGGCGCGAGCCTCTCGATCTTCTGTCCGAGACGTCGGATTTGGATGCACCAGAGCGCAGGGCCTGCCCCAGGTGAGGATGTCAGTCATCCTCCTCCCGGTCCCTTCAGGCAGGAGCTTCATGCTTGGAATCGAAGCCCAGTGTCTCTCCTGTCCAAGAGTCATTAATGTTAGTCTTGGGCTTTTCCCCTGGCTCCGGAGGATGCTTTTCTGCAGCTTGTCATGCTGTGAAATACTTACTGGAAATAAGTGTTTATGGGGGCAGGATTCAGGTAGCTCATCTCCTCTTGGGAGGTCGGTGCAGGACTTATCTGCTCTCATCTCCAGTTTCCAGCCCGAGCTTGTTCCAGCTGCTTCATCCCATTTCTATCCTTTTGTTTCATTAGCTCTTGCCCCTCCTGAGTGTCTACACTGAGCTCGTCTACGCTCTGGATTTTGCCGCTGCCTCTGAGGGAAAGGTTTTTTTAGTGTTAGTTAACCTGGGGAACTCTCTGCCACAGGATATTATCTTTTCCTTCAGCTGTCCTAAAGCTAAAGCCGGATTGTGTGGATGGTTCACATCACCATTCACACCTATAACCCCCACCCAAGTAGTACTGTTTGCCATACTTTTGGTCCCAAACCTATCCTGCGGAGAGCCCACCACAGCTCAGAGGAGGAAAGTACGGCACTTCTTCCAGCCTGAAATCACTGCAGACCAGTTTGGTCACCCAGTATGATGGCCTGACAGGTATTGCTCCAGCCACTGGTAGCTCTTCAGACCATTGTGGTAGCTGGGGTTTGCCGGGGAACAGGGGAGCCCTGTTGCAACCCCCTCTGGCCACCCCTGCTTGCAAGTTGTAGGAGGGGTGACGGAGGAGACGCTTGAGGTGACTGGGGCAGCGCATCCAACCCGGGTGTCTCCAGAGAACAACGGACACTCGTCTGTCTCCCTCTCAGCCCCGGTGATCTCCTGCCAGCAGTGGAAGCTGGGTGGGCTGGAGAATCGGGCCCCTTCTGCACGAGCCAAACCCTTCTCAACTTCTGGCCGTAGTTCACATCCAGGCAAAAAGTCCTTGCCCTTCTTCAAAGGGTTTTGGTTTTTATTAAGTCCTGGGTCTCCAAGGAGCAAGAGGTGAGCCGTCCTCCCGGCAGGTGCTTCCTGGACTGGTCCCTGCGACGAGGCTCGAGCGGTCCGGGACGGGGCCCGGCGTCTCCGGGTTCTGCACCAAGGGCAGCACTCGGGTTAATCAGCGGTTGTGGAAGTAAGAGCAGGCCACACGGGCCAGGGCCTGAGGAGCCAGGGACACGGGTGGCAGTGGCTTTGACCTGGGGCTGGTGCTCTTGAGAGCCAGAGCCAACCCCGTGCATCTGAAACGCAGGCGGGGGCTTCGCTGCTGACTCCTCTCCCCTTTTCTCGACAGGGAGGGGGGCTGGAAGCACTGACGGAGAGATTCCAGCCCCAGCAAGTGACACCGCCTCTCCTCATGGATCAAAAGCCCGGCATGTATCCCCAGCCTTACTCCTCCGCTCCCACCGCCAACCTCCCCGGCCCCTTCCAGGGCATGGTCCGGCAGAAACCTTCCTTTGGGCCGATGCCCGTCCAGGTACCTCCGCCCCGAGGGGCTTTCCCCACCAACATGGGCATGCAGCCACGGCAAACCCTCAACAGGCCCCCGACAGCTCCCAACCAACTGAGACTCCAGCTGCAGCAGCGACTGCAGGGGCAGCAACAGGTGAATGAATGTTTGCTCTGGTTTTATGGGGAATCCCATTAGATCGGGCTGGGGGAAATCCCGTGTGCAGCTTAGGGACCCCCCAGGCTGGTAGCAGAGCTCATCACCCTGTCCCGTGCTCATCGGTTCCACTGCCCAGGAGTCGCCTCTGGGCACTTTCAATGTCCGCGGGTCTCGCAGCCCCTCCAGCTGTTGAAACCTTCCTCAACTCTGTTCCCAGAGTGCTAAGCCCCTACAGCTGTGAGCAGGCTGTGCACCCTCCCCTGCCTACATATTGCCAAAGCCCTTCCACCCATTCCCAGTAAGTGCCTGAGCTATTAAGAGCAGCACGAGCACTAGGCATCCCTTTCAGCAAGTAGTCAGCTTCCTTGGGGATGTAGCAAAGGTAGAAGGAGAATTGTTACTGGGAGTCGATGGCTTGTGGAGGGACCAAATACGTGCAGCAGCACCAGAGAGAGCCAGCACTGAGTGGTAAGGCGTCTCTGATTTCTCCTCCTCTGCAGTTGATACACCAGAACCGGCAGGCCATCCTGAACCAGTTTGCAGCCAGTTCCCCGGTCGGCATCAACATGAGGGCAGGCATGCAGCAGCAGATCACGCCACAGGTAATGCATCTGTCGAGAGGGAACAAATATCACTGTAGGAGCCAACACCACTGACCTGAGAGCAGCCGTGAGCTCTGGCCATTCCCAGGGCTGATGGCAGAAAGAAGTGCTACCCACATGAATCGGGGGGAGGATATGTGCCTAGATCACTCTTCCACGTAGCTAGCTGTTTTTTCAGCCTAGGAAGAGTATCTCCACCTGGAGGGGATAGACATTCTGGTTACTTAGAGATGAATTGTGCTGGGCTTCGTTGAAGAGGGGCCCTGAATTAACGAGCGAAGTTCTTTTCAGAGTGTAATTTATAGTGAATCCTTTTTTTAATGATCCTTGTAAGCCCCAGGTCCACAAGTTCCATTTTGCTTCCAATAAAGAGTGATAAAATACCTGCTCAGCGCTTGGGTAGAGGTTGAAAGGTGCAGACAGTTTCCATTGGAAGCCTCTGATTTTAGCTGCCAGTGCATGAATCAGACTTTCACAGCATGGGCTGACATTTTCTAAGGTGATTAACTTGGGGCAAATCTGGGTTTGGATATTTGGGAAACAAAATCTGTTACTGAAAGAAAGAGTCTTGGGCTATATCGTGTCTGATCTACAGTCAGAAAGTTGGGTCTGAGATTCCAAAATTGGCCTTTGCTGACAAAAAGCGCCTTGGCACGCGCCCGAAGAAACAGAGTTTGATGTGAATGAGCGAGTGGTCTGTTAAAGTCGCCTGTTTTGCAACCTAGGCATGGGTGTCCCAGCAGGCCAGGAGCTGTGCGGACACAGAGCCAGGTTTAGTCTATGGTGCACTTCAACCAACACAGCTCCTAGGGCTGCCACCAAAACTTTGGGGGTCGCTACCCCTCTGTGGTAGCAGCTCCCTCCACGCTGCTGCATGAGTGAGGCCTCTGCCACCACCCAGCGGTGGGCAGACATGGGGCGTAGACACTCCTGCGCCTTCTGGCAGTGATGGCAGCTGTCTGGGCGAGGACACAGCGCTCCTGCTCCAGAGAGCTTCCAAGGTAAAAAGAACAGGAGCAGGGCATAGAAAGGGGAGGCGATTTGACCAGGCCCACACAGCAGGTCAGTGGCAGAGGTTGGGTGTTAAGAGCAGGTCCCTGGGTACCCAGACCTGTGCAGCATTGAGCTCAGCAGCATGGCCTAGCACTCGCCCTGGAGAACAGATGGAGCGGATGACCTGGGTCTGCTCAGGCGCGTTGGTGCCGGTCAGGTGGGCAGTGCGTAGCTGGCATGATACAGGCAAGTCAAGCCGGCTCCTGCCCTGCGGAGCTGAAAAATGGGCAACATGAAGTCCACGGCACAGGGAGGGCAGGACATAAGGTAAAAACCCTGGTGATGGAGCAGTCTGCATTTGTCAGACCCAGCGAGCAGACACTGGCCTCTCTTGGCCAGCTCCAAAGCTTGCTGCCAGCAAGGCTTCTCTGAGCAGACCTACTGCATGGGCACAGCCTGAGAGAGCACCGCCTCCACCATCCCCACCTCTCACACCTCCCATGGGGCTTTAAAATGCCCCTCAGGATGGAGGGCAAGACAGAGGGGCCAAGCCGGCACGGAGGGAAGAAGTGGGTGGAGGCAGGCTGAGCTGTGCACAAGGCCCAGGGTGGGGAAGTGCTTGTGGGGATGATCCAGCACCAACCGCGTGGGACCATGAGGATGAGCCAGGGGGCTGGCGGGAGCGGAAAAGAGCCGGAGCCTGCAGCAGACGGGCACTTTGGGACAGGCCTTTCCCTCGCTCAGAGCTACATGGAGCAATGAGCCTGGAGTTTCTGCCAGCAGCCGCCGGGAGCCCCAGGCCAAGGTCTCCTGCCTGTAGCTGTGGTGGGAACATGTCTTTTCCATCCCGTCTCTCAGGGGGTCTTTGAGGTATTCTCGTTCGGGACTCGTGCATGGAGGCAGAGCCGTGATGCTTCCTGTCTGCCCAGCCTCTGACAGCTCCAGTTTGGCGGAGCAATGGAGTGTCCCCAATGGCTCCTGGGGGGTTTAGCGTTTCCCTTGCCAAGCAATGATGGATACCCCTGGCTTGGACCCAGGGCAGAGTTCTCCCAGCTGTAACATCCTCCTTCCTATTGCAGCCACCTCTGAATGCCCAGATGCTGGCCCAGCGCCAGCGAGAGCTGTACAGCCAGCAGCACCGGCAGAGGCAGCTCATGCAGCAACGCGCCCTCCTGATGAGACAGCAGAGCTTTGGGAACAACCTCCCGCCCTCGGCCGGCCTCCCGGTGCAGATTGGGGCTGCCCGCCTCCCCCAAGCACCCCCACAGCAGTTCCCCTACCCCCCGAACTACGGTACGAGCCCTGGGAACCCACCCACCTCCACCAGCCCCTTCTCACAGCTGGCGTCAAACCCTGAGGTGGCGCTGGCCAATCGCAACAACATGGTGAACCGGAGCATGATGGGCAGCGTCGGGGGGCAGTTCGGCGCTGGGATGACCCCACAGATACAGCAGAACCTCTTCCAGTATTCGGGATCGGGTACGTCCACAGACCTGAGCACGGGCAGCACCCTAAAAGCCAAGGAGGTGCGGGGCACTGGGTAGATGGTGCAAAAGCTGCTCCTAATGGCTTGCAAGGGCACCGGGTGAAGCACTAGGGAGAGACTCAGGCAAACATTTGTATAGGGCTTCTCCTGTGCTAGTCTCCAAGAGCCTCAGGAAGGTGGGTGTGGGGGTCATTGCCACGCATGGGGAAACTGAGGCATGGAGCAGGGACCCAAGCTGAGGGGTCCCAGCAGTATCAAGCCAGCCCAGCGCTCTGCCCCCCGCCCTCACATTTCCTTTGGGCTGCTCAGGTGAGATCTCCACGTGGCTCCTGTCTTCCAGAGGGACCCTTTGTACAGGCAGATTGCTCCAGAAGGTGATGCCGTACGGGGAAATAACCCCATCCTGCCAGAGAACAGACGTGCAGACCGATGCTTTGCTATAGCTTTCCTTAGCTGCAGGCACTAGAGCACGGCCAGACCCCCGCGGCTGCTCCAAGGAGGTGTCTGACCGTGGCCATAGCTGGTCAAGTGGGGATGCCAGTGGGGTACAAACGCACCCTGTTCAAATGGCACCTGCTCGGGGCAGCCTGGCATGTTGGCAGTGCCTGGGGGGTCTGAGAGGCACGGAATAGCAGACATGGACCCCCATCCCCGTGGCTCCCGCTGGGGGATTTGTGGTGCAGTGGCCTACAGCGAAGCTGTCTGTTTTGCTCCACAGGCATGGGCCAGCAGAACGAGCCCGGCTTTGCCCCCGCGCTCAGCCCCAGCAGCCCGCTGATGTCGCCGCAGATCCCTCCTTCCCAGAGCCCCATGCTGCAGGCGGCCCCGCCGACCCCCGGGTACCAGTCCCCGGACATGAAGACCTGGCAGCAAGGAACAATGGGGAATAACAAGTAAGTGGCACTGAGGGGCAGTGATGCAGGGGCAGGGAGAGGGATAACACTGCAGCGCCTTCCCCTCCGGCTGGGATCTGCGCCTCTCAGCCCAGCCAGTCAGGAGGCAGGGGGAGCCAGTAGGTATGGATATGGACACCCTGCCCCATTGGTGGGGTCACACCTGGGACTAGGGTTCAAAGCCGCGTGCGTTTGCCACCTGAGCCACAGTGGTCCTCCTCTAGCTGGAAGTAGGTAGCAAGATGTCGGACGCACGCTGGAGGGAGGGTGCCCTCTCGGCCCATAACTGCAGATCCTGTTGGTAACGTGCTGTGTTGCTTCCTAGACGTCCCACCAGGCAGGAGCTCCATTTCCCTGGTAAAAAATAACCTTCGCCTTACAAGACTGGTAGCTCTCCCCTTCTGAGAGGACCAGGGTGGGCTGGGACGGGGGAGCATGGAGCAGGAGGGGAAAGAGAGCAGACCCTGGGCATCCTCCAGGTACTTGGCATGGGCTCTGGCGGCAGAAGCTGCATGAGTAGGTGGTGCTAAATTGGCCTTGCTAAGTGGACATGTGTGTCTGACAGCACGTGAAGCAGGGCTTGTGCTTTAATTAACATCAGTGCCTTACTGAAGCCTCAGGAGAGCAGTAGCTTTACCAGCCAACCCCAAACTGGACCCTGCTGCCTTCCTCTCTGTCCTGGGCGACCTGCACAGCTCAGGCCATGTTCCTCCATCAGGCCCTGCGGCCGTCTCTGCTGCTTTACTTAAATCAATCTGGGGCAAAACTGTGTATCATAAGAAATCACCAGAATCCTGCTCCTTCCAGATATTGGGGTATGAAAGCCTACTGGTGCATGAGTGGGCTCTGCCCCTTTGTCACCTACAGGCTGTCCTTTAGGTGCCCTGGTACGAAGTCATTCAGCTGAAGGTGCGAAAAGATACCTGCTTTATTCAGCACAGTATCGTTCAGCCCACTCTGCATGGGGAGGCTGTCCCAGTCTCTGGAACGTGCACAGGGAGGGATCGAGCTATCCAGAGAAGAAGACAAATAGGCCTAAAGATGTGACTGTGCACGATGTCGTGTCACACAGACCAGGGCCTTGCTTCGTTTCTGAGCTAAACTGTCCTGTTGCAGGTTTTGAAGACCCGGGTAGACAAAGCCCTGGCTGGGATGATGTAGTTGGGGCTGGTCTCACTTGGAGCAGGGGGTTGGACTAGATGCGACCTCCTGCGGTCCCTGCAACCCTAATTTTCTGTGATACTCTGACCAGGACTCATTTGATAAGGCCTTTCCTTGCTAGCACTGTTTGTACCCTGCTCTCATCATGCTGGACATATGCCTGATGGCACAGACACCCGAAGCAGAAGTCCCACACATTGCCCTACTTGCTGTGGGCTGGATTCTGGCTTGTAAAGCATTTGTCCCCGTTTCCAGGAGAGTTATTTTGATCTCTGGCACTGTCCAAGCTCTTCCCCGCTCGGCTGTTCTGCCGTGTCTTGGTTGCAGGCCATGTTTCTCATTCCTAGGGTTCCTTCAAGGAAGGCACGCTCTGTTTCTCATTGAGCAGATCTCCACATTTCTTGGGTTTCATTAAATCCACTGCTGGCTAAGAGTGCTGCATATTTTTTTCATCCAGCCTAGTGTTGTCACCAAGCACTGAGAACGGGCACGGTGTGGCATCAGAGTTGTTAGCCGGGGAGAGGATCAGATCTTTGAGCAGGACCTTTGGTTCTCGGTGGCGTGGCTCATGCTAGCTGTTCAGGGGCTGGTGGTCGCGGCATGGACAGGAACAGCCAGGATACGCACCAGCTCAGCTCTCCCTGTGCTGAGCCACGTTGCACGGCCCTCGGCTCCGCTCACCTGTATGCTGGCCAGTTGCTGCCCTGGCCCCAAGAGGAAGGACCTTTGTCTGCGTGGTCAGACCCCCAGGAAACGACTATGCCACAGGCCGTTTATCTCGGTTTGCGCGGATGAGAAGACACTATGTTAGAGCCCAGAGGAGGCACACGGCTGTGTTGCACACCCATGTGCAAACCTGGGGCTTCCCTTTCTCTGTCCTATTTTCCTGCCATGGTTCAGATCCTCCAGCCTGCCCCAGAGCAGTGCCCAGCCTGTTTGCCTGGTCCCAGTCCTGATGCTAGAGTAGCACAGGCTCCACCCTGCAGACAGCAAGGGCCAGAGGAAGCACAGACAGCCAGGGCCGACTGACACCTGCACCCTGATAGAAAAGAGCAATGGGCCCGTGTCATAAAAGCTGGGAAGTGGCCAGGGCAAGGGGAGAAGATCTCCCTCCACAGCCTTCATGTATCTCCTCCTTTTTCTGTCTCCCAGGTAGGGATCGCCCTGAGACTTTGGCCCCTGCCTGACATTACATATATCACGCAATTCACTGGTCAGTCTCGCAATAAATTTAAACCAGCCACATGTGCAAAGTAATTATCGCACCATAAAAATGGCCGTCCAGCTATCAAAAGAGCCGACCAGCTACATAGTCAGTGCCTGAAAATGTGCAACAACTTTATAGCTGGTTTCTATGCAGCTTTCATTTGGTTAGTAGATGAGAAGGGCAAAGCCAATGGGCTGGATGCCACCTGCAGAGAGTAGAGAGGGCTTTGTGTCTTGAAGGACTCGCCCCCGAACAGCTGCCCATTCAATGCCATTCTCGGCCGTGGCGTGACCCAGCCCCTGGGCTCCTTGCCGCTGAAAGCAGTGGCTCAGACAAGTTTTTGGGGTAATGGGTTGCAGTGCTGCATGCCGGAGGGCGGCTGCATCAGCCAGGGAAGATTGCACCAGCAACAAGTCGCTTCGTGTCCCTTCCCTCATGGCTGGGATGAGCAGAGCGGCTCAGGAACAGGCTCCCCAGCACCTGAGCCCTGGCTCCTGAAGGCAGGTTCCCTGTCCTGGGTGCCCAGCCTGCCTGGGGAGACCCATTTCCCAGGGTGTCTGTTCTTCGAGGGCCTGGACGGCTGTAACAGGATGAGCCTTTTCATTCCCCTTGGGTCTGTTGCATGCCCCTCTCCCACTCCAGAGTTCACCAGAATTAAAGCTCAGACCAGATACACCCAGGCAGAGAGGAGAGGGGGATTATGACCCAGGCCACCCCTGTTTTGGCTTGTGATGTTGCAGTCTGGGTCACCACAGAACAGAAATTATTCATTCCCCCCCACCCGCAAAATGGAAAGCAAAAGCCAACCTGCTGTGGATTGAACAAGCGCTTTGTCAGAGCCACAGCACAATGCTCGCTTTGTCGTCAGGCGATTGCCCAAGTCTCTAAAGGGAAACTGTAAATTTAGAAAGAAAACACCGTTTCCAACAGGGCAGGGTGTTTGGCTTTAAAATGGTCAAAACAGAGCATTTGGCCTTTCCCACAATTGTTTCTCAGTGTTTTTGGCTGAATCTGCTGAATTTCATAGTTTCATAGTTTCTAGGGTCAGAAGGGACCTGAGCAGATCATCTAGTCCGACCTCAGTTTGATCCGACTTCGACCTGAGTTCACAAGTAGCTTTAGCTGACACCAATGGGCGTATTTCAGGGAATAAAGCGGTCACTGAAAAGAGCTCCCTGAGCCCTAGACATAGTCTGGGCCTGTGGCAGCAGGAAGACCGCCGCTGTTGCGCTGCGCCTGGTTCAGGTGTCGTTACTCGACAAAGGATGTGGAAACAGTGGAGGAGGGTCGGAGGAGACACGGGAACGGGTCAGGACCTGGGGGACCAGCCGAGGAGTTGGAGAGCAGCCGGAGCTCAGTCTCTTCAGCTGGTTGAAGAAACAGGTGAGAGGCAGCCTGACCGCAGTCGACAAGTACTTCCTTGGAAAGAAAGAAGGGCCTGGGACGCTAGCAGGATCGTCAGAAGAACCTCATGGTGGACGCCTGACCACCTCCAGTCGCTTGGGCCACACGTGCTGGTCTTGAGGCTGGACCAGAGTCTCTCAGGGGATATAACAATCTCTAAGCTGCTGCCATGGTGGATGACGATGCTTCGAGCTTTTATTTTGTCTCCGAGGCTCTTTGCTGTTGTGCTGCCCAGCACCAAGGTCTGTGGACTTTTGGCCAAAGCAGGGCATCCAGTCGGACCGTCTTTTCTCTGCTTCCCTCGCAAGAGTGGGGCTGCCTCTTAGACCGCCCCGCCGCGTTTCACATCCCAGCCAGGGAGCCCTCTGCTCAGGAAGGGCAGACGGTCTCCGTTCAAAGCACAGGTGACACAGGCAGGTTTTCTGGCTTAGGACCGGCCACGGGGCTGCCCCCTGCTCGTGCGTGGTCCCCTGGCCTCTTTCCAGCACCCAGACACGTGGGGTGTCCATGGGACCTTCCATTCCCTGTTGGGTAACAACGCACAGGGGAGGCAAAGGACAACTCCCCGAGGCCTCGACACGTCCATCTGGCGCTTCTGCTTGTGAGACTCAAAGGGGCAGAGATCAGCCAAAAGCTGGCACTGCTGCTCTGTCTCAGGGAGCAGGGACCCATTGTAGCAGCTGGGGGAGTGGCAATTGCCCCCTGCTAGAGAGTTCTGCTGGGGGGGCGGTATCTCAGGGCCGCGCTCGCCCGGTCTCACCCTGTGCTTCGTTCTCCTCGCAGCGTTTTCAGCCAAGCAGGGCAGAACCAGCCGGCGCCCGCCCAGCAGGGGATGTACAACAACGTGAGCATCACTGTGTCCATGGCAGGAGGGAACACCAACGTCCAGAACATGAACCCCATGGCCGGACAGATGCAGATGAACTCGCTGCAGATGCCCGGGATGAACTCCATGTGCTCCGAGCAGGTCAGTGCCCGCAGCAGCCTGGCAAGGACGCCGTGATGCTGCTAACCCACGTGGCGTGGATGTTTCTAGCAGGTCTCCATGACCTTGCTCATCTCAGTCATTGGCTCTGCCTGCCCCACGCCGAGCTTCTGGGCCTTGTGCTGGGAGGTGCCTGGCTCCCCGGGCCAAGAAGCGAGCGGCTGTGGAGTGTACAGTTTTCCTTGGTGCTCTGGGGTCCTCAACAAGCCAGATGCTGGCTGCAAGGGCTGGAAGCCGCCTGTGTCTTCTCCTATAGCTCGGCTGCTCTCCGGCTGGGGTGTGAGGGGCCAGAACGCCCTGCCTCGTGATTTATCTCCTGCTTCTGCACAGCCCTGAAATATCTCCCTCCTCCATGAGCTTCCTTTAGGCATGGGGAGAATTCACTGCCTCTGGCAGCACAGCTAGGTGGGTGCTCAGCTGGCCTCGGGGGTAACGCTGTTCAAGGGCTGGAAGGCATCAGGTCAAGGCCTCTCTGTGGTGCTGACTCTGATGAGCTCCTCCAGGGGAGAGCCTGGTTGGCCAGACTGGGGTAGCTGGGACAGACGTGTAGACGAGGGATCAGACTTGCAGGAGAGCAGTAGTTGTGCAGAGCATGCCTGGCTGCCCGTCCCTCCCACAAGTGTGCACCAGGGGCTCCATCCTATGCCAGGGGAACACCAGGCAGGTTGCATCGCACTCAGACAGTCCCAGGAAGTGCCTCCATCTCCAGCTGGGAAAAGCGCTTCCGGGAATCCCAGCCAGCTCCTGAGCCCAGTGATGCCTCCAGGGAAGGGGGGCGGTATCAGGCTCTCTGTCCTCGTAGGTGGTCAGGGCTGCAAGGGTTTCTCCCTGAAGCAGGATCCCCACTGCTCATTGCCGGTTGCTCCTTGGTGCAGCATCCAGCTGGGTGTCCTGAAACCTGATCCTCCTCCCAGTTTCTGGATCTCACTCGTTCCCACTGCTTCCTTGCACCACTCCCAGCAAAGGGCGGGTGGCAATGCAAGGTGACACCGGTGCTGAATGTACCCCCTGCCTTTTGCCTGCAGCTCTGAAGCAGAACTTTGTTCTCCAGGTTGCTGCTCGAGGCTGGCATGATGGTAAATGCAGAGAGGCCACGATGCGTGGTACATGTGCGCACACACGCACCCTCCATGCCGGGGCTTCCTGCCAGCGCGGTGTGCACTGGTGCTTCATGTCAGAGACATCCCTGGGAGCCTGTCCCTGCAGTGTCTGTAAGGGCATCAGGGATGCTCTCAGAGGACTAGCTGCCTCACTGCACAGCCAGGCACAGTCTGGAGGGACCCAGGCACCATCCCCGTACCGCCAGCAACTGTTGTGACAGCACTGCCGTGTAAATGAGGGAAGCTGGTTCCATGTCCCCTGCTCCCGGCAGCCAGTCCCCCTCCTGCCCACGGCCCTGCTCTGTGGTGGGAAGCTGCCTTTGGCCGCTTGTGAAATCCAAAAGCGCAAGCTCAGCCCTTGGTGTCCCAGGCCAGCCCAGAGGTTGCTCCGGCCTTGCAGGGGCGCTGGTTGTTTGGGCCGATGGGGCAGTGCCAGTGTGCAGTGAGCTGGGCCATGTTGCTCTTGGCTGCGTCCCCTTTAACGAGTTTCATGTGTGAGCATGTGTCCGTCTACGCTGACGCTTCCTAGAGCCCAGTTCCCACAGCAGGGCCTCCCGGCCAGGCCAGGAAGCCTCCTGACAGCTGTCCGCGTTGGCGTGATAAGCACTCAGGGCACCCAGCCCGCTCCTCATGGTGCCCGTCGGGCACTGGCTGTTCTCCAAGGATGCACTGGCCCAGGCCCCGGGTTGCCGGCCTCGTCCAGGTCACGGCATCCCAGCCAGGAGAGGATTAGTCCCTGGCGCAGCGTGACGCAGCAGCCTGGAAGTGAAGCCAAGATGGGGTGGGGCATTCACCAGCCAGTTTGGTGGCAGGTCCCGCTGCCTGGAGAGAAGCGGCTGGGGCTGGGGAGGCCAGGCTTGGGGGCAGTGACCCCTGGGGTCCCTCCACCTCTACCTGGGGGTGATTGTAGCTCAAGCTGCTCCGGACCAGGGCTGCAACCCTAGGAGAGCATGTCTTGTCTTGGCCCAAGGGTCCCTGCTTACCTTGTTCGTCCCAGTCCGGTGGACTTGACCATCTGCCCCATGCCTCAGGTACTCTGAGGTCGACCTGCCCAGGCGGTGAGGGGACGCTGTAGTGCACAGGTGTAGCTCAAGCATGGGATGACGGGCCCACCCATCTGCCTTACCAGAGCAGGGCCAGCCTGTAACCTCCACACCCTTGTGCCAGCACTGTGATGCCCTCCCCAGCACTGAAGCAGGACAGGTGGGAGCGCAGGGAGCCATGTTGGGAGGGAGGTTTGCTTTGCTCTCCTGAACTGAACAATGACTGAGTCTTCCTCTTGCCCTCAGCAGGTAAATGACCCGGCGCTGAGACCCACGGGCCTTTACTGCAACCAGCTTTCCTCCACTGACCTTTTGAAAACAGAAGCAGACGGGGCGCAGGTCAGTAAGCCACTCCTAAGCACAGAACCATCCGAGGTACAAACAGGAGGCATGGGACGGGTCTGGGGAGGTCCCTCTGGAGTGGTGAACCCTCCCAGACTGATCCAGTCTGCCAGTTTGGCCACAGGCAAAGGTCCCCGTAGTGGCCAAGGACCTGTCAAGCCATTCACTTCAGGGCTCCTGCCTCTTCTCCACCTGGCCAAGAGCTGGGGCTGGCATTGGCCATCACTGCCTTAGGAACCTCACCTAAACGCTGCCCTGGATTTAGCCCACTGCGAATCCAAGGTGGCGAAGGGGGCTGAGCTGAGAACATGACTGAATGCCCAAGTCAGAGGTCGCCTGAGTCCTCCTTGGGTCTTACTGGTCCCCTGGGACAGCAAAAGGGGGATTAATTTCTTCGGAGGTGGCAGGACAGTGGGTGCCCTCAGCGCCTGGCACAGCTCACAGGTCCTCTATCTCAGGGAGCACTCAGCATCCTCCTTTGCCCTCCCACCTTGCAGCACTGCCAGGCTGGGTGGTCGTCAGTGCTGTTGCTGTACCCTGGGGGTGGGAGGAAAGGACCCGGATCCAGCACGTGCCCGGAGGCTGCCAGTGTCCTGCCAGTTCGTGCAGAGCTGACACGTTCTGCTTCTGTGCAAGGTTTGCCCCTGCACTGGGGATCTCACGACATCCCCTGCTCGGGTGCTAAAGAGGCCGGTGTGTTAAATTAGCCTTGTCAGCGAGTATGTGCTCAGACCAAGGGATTTAGCCGGGGGCAGCTGGGGGGCGCTGCTTTTGCAAAATGTCCTGGATCTGTATCCGTTTTTTCCAGCCTTAAAGGGAACGGGTGAATAGCTTCTTACCTCCGGCCTGGTGACCGTCTCTTCCAAAGCTGAGCTAAAACAAAGTAAAACTCAGTGCTTCCTGCTGCCTTAGTAACCCCTGTGAGAAGTCACCACCCGTGCTGCTCTTCCCACTCGCACCATTAGGTTTCCCTCTTGGATTTCACTCACTTTGCACAGAGAGAATTAACCAGTCCGTTCTCTTTTTCCCATGCTCCCCCTCCCCCCCCTTTTTTGGTGGCTTCTCAACCAGGGTGCCACAGCACCCTAGGGTGCCATAAGATCCTTTTGAGAGTGCTGCAGGGAGCTGTGCAATATAAGCACTGTCAGGTGTGCACCCTTACATGTGACTGATACAGTACACCCAGAGATTTCCAGCAGGGATCTGCAGCGGGGCTGGCTCAGTTCTTTGCAGCAGAAAAATGGCTCTAGGATTTTTCTGGAGTCAAAAGCCGAGTGGAAGTTCAGAGCTGGTGTTTTCTGAGGGGGGCCTTGAAGCTAACGGGGGGGTGGGGGTGCTATGTCTAACAGGGTTGGAGAACCAGTGCTCTGGCATGATTGGGTGGATTGCTGCCTGGATTGGTGCCACGATGCCTGGTTTGGTTTGTGAGGACAGTAGGGAAACGCAGGACCGTCCCCAACTTGCCCTGTTTTCACTGGAGAGAACAGAGACGTGACTTCCTACCGCTCCGACGTGCCACGCAGCGCTCCTCTCGGACCCTGCTGACGGTCCCGTGCAGCAAGCGGGATAGCATCAGTGGCGTGGCAGGCGCGTCCCACCTCGGCACATCCCCCCGGTCCATCGGGCAGCTGTCCAAAGGGTTCCGCCCGTAGCAAAATGGGAAGAAAACCAGTTTCTGGTCTCAGAAACTGCGCTCCCCTTAGTGCCAGGTCGCTCTCCGCACGAAGCTCCAGCTGCCCGGCAGCTGGAGACTTGGGCATGCCAATTTTTTTTTATATCGTTATTTTTATTTTTTTAAATGAAAAAACGTGTGAACCTGTCGGAGCTCTGACCCGAATGAGTGCAGCGGTTTTCTTTTTATAGGACAAGAAGACAGAAGAGTTCTTCTCTGTGGTGACTACAGACTAGAGGAATTCTCTAGTGAGTTTCCACTTCACGTAGTACCCGCTCCGTCAGCCGAGGGACCCCTGCCTTTTTCCGTCTAAAAATCTCTCTTGTCTTTTGTGTCCCAGCAGGTACAGCAGGTTCAGGTGTTCGCGGATGTGCAGTGTACAGTGAATCTGGTAGGCGGAGACCCTTACCTGAATCAGCCTGGTCCCGTGGGCTCCCAGAAAAACGCATCGGGTCCTCAGACCACGCAGGCCCAACAGAAGAGCCTCCTTCAGCAGCTACTGACTGAATAACCCGCTTTTAAAGGAATGTGAAATTTAAATAATAAGACGTACAGAGATATATAAATATATATATTATATATTTTTCTGAGATTTTTGATATCTCAACCTGCAGCCATTCTTCAGCTCGTAGTGTTTGGAGCAAAGAGGTGTTTTTTTTGTTTTGTTTTTTTTTGTCGGTGTCATTTTGTTTCGTTTGAGGGGTTTTTTCCCTTTCCCTGTTTTTTTTTTTTTTTTCCCCCCCCTTGTTTTTTTCTTTTCTTTTTGTAAAAGGCGTCGGACGTTGGCAAAGCGACGAGGCAGGACAGTCGGTTTCTTGAGCCAAAATTACAGATGATTCTTATTTTTGTAATCAGTTGCTGGCTTCTTAATCTGGACGAAGGTTTCTCGGGGCCGCGGGGGAGGGACGGGGAGAAGACTGCGTCGGACGAGACTGCGTCGGAAGGAGGAGGATTCTGTCAGTTTCAGCTGGATCTGTCACTGATTCGTGCCTCGGGACCCCGGGCGCGGGGGGATGCGTGGAGGACTCGACGTCGGACTGTCAGAAACGGCCGTTCTTATTCGCACTTAAAACAACCAACCGACCTTCTCTCCCCTCTGCCCCAGCCCGCTCGTGCGTACAATCAGCTTTTTCTAGCAAAATCGTGAGTTTGTCAGTTTTCAAGATAAAAAACAGAGTATTTTGACCCACCTTTTTTTCCATGTTTTATGCTGGTTTAAGGCCTCTCGGACAAGAGGGGCCCCAAATGTGTACATTACAACGAGAGAGGGGAAAAAAAAATAAAACGAGAATAAAAAAGGCAAAGGGAAAAAAGAGAGAAAAAAAAAAGAACAGTTTGGGAAAAACTGCAATAATTTTTAGGGGGAAGGATGGGGGGGTGGGGCCTGTCAATTATTGTAGATACAAATTTTCTGATTAAATATTAAATAAAATTAAGCAGTCGGTTCTTTCTGCTTGGGTTGTGTTTAACCGCTGAGGTAGCATAAACTATTTAAAATAACGAGGATGATAAAATAATAATAAGAGGAAGAATTCAGTTACCTGCTGGGAGATAGCTGCTTTTTTTTCCCCCTCCAGCCTCTCACTGTAAATAGCTTGGGTCTCTTGTATAAATTTGGTTTTACTTTCCTTCTCTCTTTTATTTGAGGATTGCTCCTAATCTCACGGTGTTCCTGACTTACCGGGGGGCAGGGCTTTTCCCCCCCTCCCCTTCTTTCTCTTTCTACAATCGCGCTGGTGTGTGGAAACCCTGTAGCTTTGTCGATTTGAATATGCAAGTTAAAAACCAACAAAGAAACCCCGTTGCCGGCTGCCGTTCTGTTGTGTTCTGCGCTGACGCCTGCCTTGCGCTTCTCAGGGGGCCCGCGGGCCTGGGGGCTGCCCTGGGCTTGGCGGGGGCAGGTTCGAGGCTGCAGAGAGCCCTGGGCTTGGTGTTCAGAGGCGCCGAGAGCCTGCGGTTGCCTTGCAGCGTCCGTGGGAGCGCGGGAGCGCTCGGCCCCTATGGAAAGGACATCGAGGGCGGGTTCGGTCTGCCCCAGAGGGACACCACTTCCAGGAAATCGGGGAGTGCCTTTGTGGTGGTTTGACTTATGTGCCCACAGGGGATTTGCTCGCTGCCAGCAATAGAAACAAGAGGGGGGTTCCCTTCCTGCAGAGCCGTCAGCAGCCACAGAGCCATTTTTGGCCCCGTCTGCTGCCCCCTTGGCCCCAGTCACCCCCGGTCCTGCCCCCTGCAGCAGATCCCTCCCCGAGGAAGGAGCTACGGTAGAGGAGGAGGCATGGGGCTGGGTGCCAGGCAGCTCTGGTCTCTCCGGGTGTTGGGTCTCCCTCCTGGACTCCCTGTGGGAGGGCAGAGGGAGACGGCCCCGGAGCCACAGCTGGGCTAGACAAGAGAATAAACGCTGCCAAGGCCCAGGTCAGATCTGGCCCTACCCTCAGCTGGACTTCAAGCAAAGCCACCACCAGCCCCGGCTGGGAAGACACAGAGTGACATCCCAGTGCCCCAGG
Organism: Gavialis gangeticus; assembly: GCF_001723915.1. Taxonomy (NCBI): domain Eukaryota; kingdom Metazoa; phylum Chordata; order Crocodylia; family Gavialidae; genus Gavialis; species Gavialis gangeticus. The sequence continues at coordinate 29,334,992 of NW_017729028.1, read as the reverse complement.
GCTGTGCTCCCTGCCCCCCACCGCACTGAGACGTGGCCCTGGCAGGCTGTTTGCTGTGGGCGGCAGGTGGCTCTTCTCCCTCTGGCCTTTTTCCTCCGGAGGCAGAAGAGCTGTAGCTGCAGATGCAAGAAACAAAGCCCTGGGGGGCCGGTCTTCAGAGCTCTGAGCCACAGCCCCAAGGTAGTTGGGCCAGCTCCTTGTGGGAGAGCCCCTGGGCTGCACGGAGAAGCCGTGTGACCTGGGCTCCAGCTGCCCCTTCCTCCCAGCCCACCCCCTGCAATGCAGCTGTTGCTCTCACAGCTGGGCATTGAGCTTGGGTACAAGTGGAGGAGAGAAATGCAGCTTTAAAACCATCCAAAGCATGTGTGTGTGAATACTGTTGCCTTGTTTGCTGCCCAAATGCAGCTGCCTCTGGGGTATAACACAGCATAGAGAGAGTAGTTCTCAGTGCCCCTTTGCAACAGTGCCGGAGCAAAACAGGTGTGCAGGGATAAATCACTAGATGGTTTCTGGGTAGGAATGCAATTATTGGCACTAAGATTTGGCCAGACTCCAGGATTAACAGTCTGTTCTTGCAAGAAAGTGCTGAGGGAGCTTCTCGTGACACCGTGCACTCAGGACCTGGGCTTTGGGGTTAATTCAGACGATGGAGACGTCCGTCAGCCAGCTCTGGTGGTAGCTGTCCCAGACCTCTTCGGTGCTGGCTCGATAGCCAGATCTCTCTGGTCCCAGCCCACCCAGAAGCTTTCCCACTCTACGCTTATTCCCAAGCACCCCCACTTCAGCCCAACAGCAGTGCCCAGGCTGCGCGGAGATGAACCGACCCTCTTTTCCCCTTTGCTCTACCCAAAGGATCAGCTCCAACCAGCTACACGTGAGGAGCACAGAAGAGATGTTCAAGGGTCTTCTCTGGTTACCAAAACCCCCAGTAGAAATGGCCGCATTGCACCAAAGCTCTAGCAACCCTCCATGCCCTTGAGGTGGCTGCCAGACTCACCCCACTACAAGGACGTGCCTTGTCCTAGGAGCAGCCTGGCCAAAACAGCTGTCAGAAGGGAGCCAGCAAAACAGCCAAGGGTGTTGGGCCAGGCCCGAAGGTGCTGACATCGCCACCCTGCCCCGGCCCTGTGCTTGGACCATAGGGCACATTGCCAAACACAACCACCCTGCTGGAATGAGTGTAGCCTTCAGTGGACAGAAAACCCTTTCCTCTGCCTGTGCGGTGGCAGGATTCAGAGCACGGAGCACCCAAGGGACACAAGACAGGACAAAGCCGACATTGCCCAGGTGCCTGGGAGCTGTCCTCTGTATCCAGGCAAAGGGCCAGAGTCAGGCAGCATTTCGTGGGGGTCCTGCAGTTGCTGTCCCTGTTGGCTCCTGGAGTCACCTCCCTCCTCACTCACCCTGCTCTGGATGTCCTATAACAGCACGTGGCTGTGCAGAAGACTTGGACGCAGCCTTTGCACCGTGTGGACCTCCCGGCCATCTCCCTCCATCAGGGCCCTTCATGTGGATCCTCCAGTCCTGCAGCAGCAGGAGGTACTCAGGTGACTCTTAAACCATGCAAAAGACCCAGCTGTCTCCTGCCAGAAGCTCCCAGTGCAGCCGGGGCGTGCTCTGATCTCGGTGTGAAGACTGAAGGGGCCGAGGCAGGAGACCAGTGAAGCTCCCTCAATGCAATGCATTTTAACTCAGGCCACAGCTTCAGAGCAGGGACCAAGTCCAGAGCCTCCTGGGAGAGTGGAAATGTGGTGTGACCTAATGCAAGGCACTTGCATTGTCCCCTCTGCATCTGGAGCCCTTCCCCTCCGGGCCTTGGGACGAGTTCCTCAGGCCCCACTTACCTCAGCGGGGAAACCTGGGGGCTGAGGTCCCAAAATTTGCTTTCTTTTTCTTGACCAGACCCTGTTGCCGACTGCTGCCTGGTGGGGAACCTAGGGGTTAGGAGACCCAGTTCCCAGTGCTGCCCCGGTGGCCTGGGATCTACAAGCACCTCTGCAGGGAGACAAGGCTCTTCGAGCTGGCAGGCAAGGGCTGGGGGATGCCCATAGGAAGCAGCTGCATCTCTGCCTCTTGATGTCATCAAGCCCAGGCCAGATTCAAACCAGGCTGAGTCGGGCTGGATGGCCCCTTCTCACCTTAAACTCCATAAGCCCAAAGTCACCCAGGCCCCGTGTTTCCAGCGGCCTCTGAGCCTGGCTGTTGTGATTCCTGAGCTCCCCTGTGGCAATTCTGGCTCTGCCTCAAGCTTCACTGGGTACCGGGAATGGCGGTGCCTTCCAGTAGAGGCTACTTTTCCCAACATGGAGCCTGACTTCCTGCCTCAGTTTCCCTACCAGTACTCATTAGTTAAGTCCTTGTATTCCTGCACTACCTGCCGTGGGCTGAGCATGGCCCATGTGTGGCTCCCTACCCAGTCAGCACACTCGGGGCAGCCTAGGAGTGAGGAGTTGTCAGTGTCGAGGGTCTCTTGGCTGGTGATGTTGAGAGAGATGGTGGAGCCTGCAGCAGGGTCAGTGCAACATCTGCTTGTTGGGAGTGCTGTAGAGCGACCCATGGATGGAAGAGGCCGTGGAACAGAGGAGAATGGGTACAATGTGACCACTCATGCTCACACCATTCTTCCCCTGTTCTCCCAGGTATGAAGCCAGAGAGCTCAGAAAAGGGTTGTTCCCTTCCTCCTGCTTAGCCAAGCCAAAGACAGCCCCGGCTGGGGCAGGGTGGGGGGAAGAGGGTAGCCCTCGGGTTTTGTGAGCACTGATGGTTCTGGGTGGAGTCCACACAGCGCCAGGAGCAGCTTCACCCAGGCACGATAACAGCAGCCGGGTCAGTAGCAGGCTCTGTGCCCAGCCCCTTTGTGGTGCAGTCAAGGCAGGTGTGATGAACTGAGGGCTTTCCCCAACCCTCCGTTTCTCCAGTGCAACTTTGCCCCAGCTGGCCTGGGGAGATGTTCTCGGTGGTGTCTTTGATGCCAACTTCCCTTCCCTGCATCATCTGCAGTGGGGCTGGCATGAGTGGTTTGATCAGTTCAGGGTCCATGGTGCAGACTCTCTGGAGGAGCATGCTAACAACACCCAGTCATGAACGGCAGTCGCTGGACGAGATGGATGAACAGAGAGGATGGGCTGGGCTAGACACAGTGCGCTGCTCCAGATCACATGTGGAGGGTGCACACAGTGCAGCGAGACATTTGTCAGCTTGTTCCTCAACTGCAACATGTGCAGCTCCTGCCCCAAAAGGCAGCAATATGAGGATCAGGGTCTCCTCTTCCACTCCATGCAGGAAGCAATCAACCAGTCACCAGTCAACCAGCAAAGCACCAGGCATCGTATGCTCCAATCTACCGTGCTGGGGGCAGGGATTCATGGCCGTCAGCTGGCAGGCTTCCCTCCCAATTTAGGCCTCCCAGTGTTTAGCTTTGGGGGCATTGTGTACCATCGTGGAGCTGAAACTACGTGAGCCCCAGGCCGTTGCTGGTGAACAGGAACGGGCCATGGGGGCAGGGCGTTGAGCCGGGGAAGCTGCCAGCGCAGGGATTGCTGCGCAGCAGGAGGGTGTGAATGGACAGATCCGTGGTGAGGGCCTGCACCCACGTGGCCCAAAGGCCACATATCTACAGATGCCCCTCACGCACCAGCTCAAAGTCCCCCCACCGTGCTCAGCTGTGACAGCGGCAATCACCTCCTTCCCGGCAGCTGCAGTCAGTGCACAGCCCTCGCCAGACCCCCAGCACAAACTGGGTCCTGACTGACCCCCTCCTGGGGCTTGTGAGCAGGCCTGGAGCCAGGGGAGCTGCTTTCCTCGCATGGAGACTTCCAGGGCACCGAAAGCTGGTTGATGTCTGTCCCTCCCTTGGTGCCACCTGTATGGCTTCGGGGCCTAAGAGCCCAGGCCAGCTTCCCAGAGATCTCCATTTGAGAGTTTCACACCTGAATGGTGCTGCCGCTGCTTCCATCATTTTTGCCTGTGGTTTCTCAAACCATCTCTTCTGCTCTTATAAAAGTATCCTCAGAGCCTGCCAGGCTGGCCCCTGCCTGCACTGATCCCGGGCTGAGGTGTAGCAGCTGTAAGCCCATTCAGTAGCGAATTTGTGTGCTGGCTTTTCATGGCAACCGAGAAATCAGTGGGTTTCTGTGTTTTCTGGCTGCTTAATGGTGATAAATGGAAGGGGAAGAAGGCTGATGGCTCTCCCCCACCTCTCATTAGTTTTGCACGTGGTTGGTCCCTGGGAGACAAGGGAGTCTTAGGACTATGCAATGGTAGGGACTGTAGCAAGGGAAACAAGATTCCCGGAGGAGAAGGAAGGATTTCAATTTAGCCTGTTTGACGCTGCTTTTGTTTGCAGCTGTTGTGTTAAAGCCTTCTCTCCCTCACGCTTGCACCTGCACTCATGCTCACATACGACCCTAGTTGTCCACCAGCTAAGTGGTTGGGGAGTCCTCAGTGGTTGTGCCAACCTTCTCCGAGAAGGACAACTGCAGACACAAGAATAGACGGTCCCAACAGCCCTGAGGGAAGAGGTTCCTCTTTATGGAGTTACAAACCACCTGTCAGGCAGAGTCTCAGGAGTAATACCTGCAGAGACACTTCCCTCATTCCTAGATGGGCCCAGGAGCCTTGTAGGCCGCTGTCCTTCTCTCTTCCCTTCTTGCCTCAGTTGCTGCTGGCTGGAAAACAGTTCCATCGCCATGTGCTAGTGACACCCTTTCCAGCCACCCACTTCCACCTCCTCAAGGGCAGGCAGAGGGGCCAGGGGCCGTGCCAGCTCCAAACACAGCCCTACTGGGGAAGCCAGCAGCTGCACCTGGGCTCCGAGGCTCTGCTTATCCTAGCAAGTTCAGTTGGTGGAGATGACAATGTAGACTAGGATGCAGGTATCATGATGGGCAAATGAATGCCCCAGAATCCAGTCTACACCACAGCACTCAGGGCTGGGGGAACTGCAGCTGTAAGCTTTGCTGTGGCACCAGGGGTCCTCTCGGGTCACTCTCTGCAGGCCTCTAAACTGGGGCTGGGCTCTGCTCTGTAATCTGGTAATGCCACTGGTGTCAGGAGTTAGCAAGGCGTGACCATGGAGGCCAGCCATCCTGGCTGTCACTCTCCGGATGCCACCCTTATGAGCTAGTACCTGCTCTCAGAGAACCAGCCTGGCCTGTCCCCATTCTCCGTGGGGGACTGAGCCTCTTGGCTTCGAAACACAAAGGCTTTTCTGCCCAGGAAGTTTCTCCTGGACAGATTTATTGTCCAGCTGGTGTGGGATCACTGCACCCATTCAAGCCACAGTGTCACAGTAACAGCCCCATGTGCTCCAGCCATTGGCTTCACAGCCTGTTTGACAGCTGGGGCAGGGCTGAGTGGGTCTTCGGTCCCTGTGGGTTGGCGGCGGGCTGGCCTGGCATGAGCAGAATACCCCGGGCCTTTCTGGGAGCCCATCCTGCCCTGTGCTCATGTCCAAATCCAAAGCTTCAACACAGGCAAAGGTGGTGATGCTGGTTGAGCCTGGATGTAGGGAGGAGCCTGGCCTATTCGGTAGAAATCATAGCTCTGCCCACAGCCACCTGTGGCTAATGTCGCGGTGCACCACGAATGTGTTTAGGCTCTCCAGGGATGTCGGACCATGGTTTTGAACCAGGAAGTTGGAGGGCTTTCTCCATCCCCCAGTCCCTGCTTCTTCCCCCCAGCTAGCATGACCCTGGGGGGAACAGCTTGGGGCTTCAGGGGGATGGAGAAGCATGAAGCCATGCGCCCTGCCAGCCCGCTCCTTCCCAGACTCACAGGACTGGGGCAGCTCCTGGGTTACACTCCAGTGTGGAGAACCAGGCACCCGAGAGTGTAGAGGTTGCTTTAGAAAACACTGCAGAGCCCAGGCTTCGTAACGCTTTGGGCTACTCCGTCGTTGCCCTCCAGTAGGCTCCTACCCGCGGGGGACTAACATTGCAGGGTTGTTTTTAATTATCTGAATATCTATTAGTGAATGAAGCTCTGCTCTGGTTTGGATCTGGCTAGAAAACCATTGCACTCGGACAGAGCTTTCTTCAGAAAGCTGAAGGCCGAGTAGATTGTTTTTTAATTGAAAAGAAACCAGCCGAACATGCACCTCCCCCGTAGGTTTCCTCTGCTCTGAGACGCCGGAGACGGGAACTTGCTTCATCATGCGTTTAGCCACTCTCCTCTGCAATGAGGTATTTAGAGAGCACTTCTGTCTTCAAGAAAATGCTTTTTTTTTTTTTCTTTTAAACTGTGTGACTCTTGTTTAGGATATTTTTTACTGTATTTAAAAAAAAAGGAGGCATAAACAAAGCAAGGCCATTTACAAGTTTCTCGAGCAGGTTGACTTATTCTTGCTTTCTGTTCTCTTCCTGCCTTTCTTCAGTGTTTAATTATACTGTTTATTGTAAATAAAGTCATTTAAAACTTGGCTGGCGCTGAGTCCTTGGATCCATTGGGGCTTCGCATTTCCACGGGGAAGACATTGTGGGATGAAATGGGTTGGGGGGGGAGGATCTCCCCCACACGGGTTTTTTTTTGCCCCCTTGGCTCCGCTGTCCAGCATCATCCTTGGATGGAAATCGCGGGAAACGAGGATTGGACAGGACCCTGGGAGGTTGCATCGCCTCTCCTCCAGCCCCCGAAACCGGCGTCCTTGCTCCGACAGCAGCAGGAACGGCCGCCGCATCAGCCACAGAGAAGGGGCCCGCGCCCGGGTCTGTCACCGTGGCCCCTCGGTGGGAGATCAGGGCCGACCAGCTCCGTCCGCTCGTTACTTCACGAGCGACCTCAGCCAACAGCCACGAGGGGGACGGGAAGCGGGACAGGGCTCCCCTCACGCGGAGGTGTGAAGGGGTCCCCCTTCCCCAGCCCAACTCTGTTTTAGGAAAGATCAGAGGTCAGCCCCAGGCTCAGGTCAATCGGGTTCCCCTCCCCCGCAAAATAGGGGTCTCCCCCGCTTCACGTCGCTCCCCTGGTCCATTGGGGGCATAACTGCCCCGGCAGGAAAACTGGCGCTTGATGACGTCACCCTGCTGATGCAGTTCTGGCGTAATTGCCTGTGACCACCTCCCTCACCCCCACCCCCAGCAGCTCGGGAGCGGAAATGAGAATTTTACGCGGGGCATGCCGGGAAAAGCGGCCGCCATCTTTTTGCCGCGCTGCCCGCGCCCCACAGGAAGCCCCGAGCTGACCAAGTAGATGCCTGCCTCCCTTCTCGCCATGGTTTCGGAGTGGCTGGCGTCCTCCCAACAGAGCCGGCTCCCCTCTATTTCCTCGAGTGTTCGGGCTGTCCCGCTTACCCCCTAAACGAGCGTTTAGCTGTTCTTCCCTGCCTTTTTCATCAGGCAGAGCTCCGGCCACACCTCCGCGCGCAAGAAGGCCTTTTCCAAGATGGCAGCACGTCGGTGAAGCCGAGGGAGGGCGGAGAGTGAATGCGCTTGCGCGGCGGGGACTAACCATTCCGTTCGGAGAGGGCGCGGACGAGACCATTGATCAGCACCGGGGAACTCGCAGGCCCCTTGGAGAGGAACGGGCTGGAAGATACCATATTTGGCTGGGGGGGGGGGGGCTAGTTGTGGAAGGGCCCATTATGTTTCCGGGCGTATAGGAAGTAACCACTGAGTGTAAGTGTTCGTTTCCCATCAGGGGTGCGCCGGATTCCGGGTTTTCTCCGATCAAAAATGGCAAGTTATGTGATTAAACCCCCCAAATCCGTGATTAAAATGAAATATATATATATATGTCTCAGTTGAACACAATGTTGTCTTGATAGATTTGCAATTTTAAAGTAATTTGGAAGCCTGCCAGCGCCGTATGTCTGTAATAAAATAAATGCTAAGTACCGGTAAATTCTGGTATTTGATCTTGGGGTTTTTATCATGCAAAAGCAGAGAGCTCCCCCTGCCCCCTTTGCTCACGAGGACGCAGGTCCAGGCCCCGCACTGCAGAGGCCCGGGGAGGAGGGTCAGAGCCAGTCAAGCCTGGCCTGGAGGGGCTACACGCTATGGTGCAGAGGCCAGTTGTGCCGCCCTGCACCCTCCGTGCCAGGAATGGGCACCCGCGCAGCCCAGGCACTCAGGCCCACCCTGCTCCTGGGGGGCCCTGGTGCACCCCGGTCAAGGGCCTGGCACCACTCAGGCCTTGGCCCTGCTGCGCGGTCAGGACCTGGGGCAGAGCAGACGAGGGTCCTTGGCTTGCAACCCATCTGCCTTCCCCGTCAGAGGTGCAGCGAGTGCCCTCTTCCTGTGCCACCTGGAAGCTCCCCGCAGCCTAGCGCAGAAACGGGCATGCTGGCAGAGGGGAGGGTGCTGGATGCCCGCCCATGAGGCTGCTGTGCCCAGGGGTGGCCTCAAGGAACGGGTAGGGCTGTGCTGAAGCCTGCTCTGTGCACGGGGTTTGGACCGATCCAACCACAAGTGCAAGGGTGTTTTAGACCAATATCACTGCCGTTAAGGACACATGTATTCCTGCACGTGGTGCCCTTCCCCCATGCACCCTTCCCTGTGTAGCTGCAGGAAACAGCTGGAAGCCCAGCCAGCCCAGGGACCTGTGTTCCCACGGGGCAGCACCCACATCCAAAGCCCCAGGCACGTGCAGATGAACTCTAAAAATACCGACGGCAGGTGCCAAACTTCACCTGTGTCAGACTCGGCCCCACTCCGATTGCAGGACACAGCTGGAGAGCAAATGACACCAGTCACCTGCGGCGGGAACTCAGGCCTCGTCCTGCAGAGCTGCCAGCGGCTCCTCCGCTGCGGCGACCGTGGGCTCAGGCAGCTCCAGGGAGCACCGGACGTGTCACAACGCCCCATCTCGGTGCGTGCGAGGATCATTTCCTCGTGTAGCCAGGCCCTTGAGGTTGCGGTTCAGACATGAATCCCAGCCACCCAACCTGGGCACAGCTCCTCGCTGCCCAGCTGCAGCAAGTGAAACCCTCAGGAGCCAGAGTCCCCCACGCTGCACTGGACCAGAGCTAAGCTGTCCTGGCCTGCAGCCTTAAGGCCAGGGACTGGCAGATCTCCATAAACCAGTGCAAGTGGGAGCATGGAGAGTCTTATACCAGTCTGAGAGACTGTTCAACCAGTTCAGGGTCTGTCCTAGCCCCCACCGGGCTAGGAAGAAACTAACCCATTGCTCACCAGAGTCACCCCCATGATGCCAACTGTGGCTCTGGACTGGTGCTGCCCTGTTCTCCTCCTCAGATCTGGTTTCCCGGCGCTGATCTCTGCACAGAAGAGAAGAGCAAGCAAAGCATCAGACCTGAGCCCTCCTCTAAAAATGCCACATCTTCATTTTCTGACCATAGAAACATCGGAGCAAGTCTCCTGGGGCCAAGTACGCAGAAAGAGCCACAGGTTGCTGCTCTGCAGGAGGGCTCCGATGCACGGGATGCTTCCTCTTACAGTCTGTGGGTTCTTGTTTTCACACCTGGCACTGCAGACACTGCTGCCCTGAGCTCTTCTAGCCTGCAAGCTTCAGGTCTGGGACTGAAACAGATTTTGATAAACTTTTTTTTGTTTTTTTTATTTTGTGTCTTGGCCCAATCAGCCAAGTCGGGTCCAAATTCTATCGACTGAGCAGAGCTCAAGGGTTCAGGTCTGTGTGGCGCTACCACCGGCAAGTCTCCTCCTGCCCAGACTTTTCTGGCAGTCCCAAATCCACGGCAGGCATCCCATGTGCAAGCTCCAAGCCAGAAGGCTGCAGGGTTCAGATGCCCTTGAGTATCGCTTGCCTCCAGCCAAAGGCCATAGGAGCAAGCGCAGGAGACAGGTGTGTAGCTACAGCAGACTGTAGGTCTGCGCCCTGCACCACACAACGCCATCCCAGGAGATCTGACCTTGGCAGGGAAAACCTCAGAGATGGCCCTGATGTCTCCCTTGCCAGGGAAAGCTGCCGGGTGAGTGACTCTTGGGACTGTTGGATGGGGAGCAGTGGCCTGGACAGTGGAGCCAGACTCGCATACCACCCTGCCCCACCTGCCTGCACTCACCACTGGCCCCCGCCATGGCCGCAGCACCCACAAGCAGCAGCCGGATCCCTGCTGCCACCCCAGCCATGCTGACAGTGTCCTGGGGACATGGAGTCTGGAGGATCCTGGGACTTCTGGTGCCGGGGCTTTCTTGAGGTCGCTGCAGGCCGTGATCCCAGCAGCAGCCGTAGGAGCCACAGTGGGGAAGGTAGATGCTGAGGCCACTGCAGCCCTGCCGGAGAGTTGCACCATCCCGAGCCCACTGCTCTGACCCCCCGTTGTCTGCAAGTCCCCCTGTGCTTTCACTGCTGCTGCATCACAGCGGTGCTTCGGCACCTACTACCACGCCCTGCCCTGCATCCCAACCCCACCAGGGCGCACATAAGCTGATGGCGGAGGCATTTATACCCCAAGTCACAGGTGTGGCCCTGGCTAGGTCACCCCACACCCAGGGGGCTGCCATGCTCCCCCCACACAGTGTCTGGGGGGCAAACCCATTGCACCCCTTGCCCTGAACCCCTCTGCCCAGAAGGGCTAGGAGGATGCTACAGATCTCTCCACGGGAAGTTCCCCTCCTGCTCCTACACCTCGTGTATGAGCTGCAGGAGACATCTATCTTTCCCTTGAGACACCCACAATTCAACTTTGGATTGCTTGTCTTCACCGGTTAATATATTTGTCATTTAATTAGCCCCATGTTTGTATTGGTCCTGCGAATGCCAACAAAGATCCTATTTGCTGTGCTTCCTAATCACGCCCTTATGTTACGCCTGTTGCTTGCTGCTGTTAAACGTTCGTCTTCAAAAACAGTTTGACACCGCCCTTCATTCAAAATGCCCAAGCAAAAGATGTCCTTCAACCCAAAATGGTCGAAAGAACTCGATTGCCTAGAAAGGGCGAGAGCATCACAAACGTCGCTCCTCGAATTGTGAGTAAACATTTAACTTTTTGGTAGTCTTTATAGAGGTGGTTATTATGAATTAGCACTAAATTTAGTAAAAAACCAAAAAAATCACGATGCACTAAATGCGACTGTCCTGTGTTCTTGAGGTATCTCGATGGCCACCGGAAGTGAAGGGAGAGGCCAGTCCTGCTTGGCTCCCCCAGTCCCTCTTTGGGACTGGGACCCACGGCTATCGGAGCATGCTGTACGGGGCGACAAGAGACAGTGGGAGGTGGGGTGGAGATGGGCGGAGAGCTACATGCGGACACATGGGTGTGGATGCACAGAGGGCTGGAGGAAAACCCTCCTCTCTGAGCGGGCCTTCACCACGTGCAACGAGGATGCAGACCTGTCTGTGGGGACTTGCTTTCCTCTCCGTGTCATAGAATCATAGAATCACAGAAGTCGGGTTGAAGGGACCTTGTAGATCTTCAAGTCCGACCCCTGGCCTGGGCAGGAGAAAAGACTGGACTCAAATGAGTCCAGCCAGGTAGGTATCAAGCCTCTTCTTAAAGCCCCCCAGGGTAGGAGCCAGCACCACTTCCCTTGGAAGTTGGTTCCAGATCCTAGCCGCCCTGACCGTGAAGTAGTTCTTGCGGATGTCCAATCTATACCTCCTCTCTAATAATTTGTGTCCATTGTTCCTTGTTATGCCAGGGGGCACAAGGGGAAACAGTGTCTGCCCTAAACCCTTCTGGTCCCCCCTAGTGAGTTTATAGACAGTCACCAGGTCTCCCCTCAGCCTTCTCTTGTGGAGGCTGAACAGGTTCAGGTCCCGCAGTCTCTCATTGTAGGGTCTGCCCTGTTGTCCCCGGATCATGCGAGTGGCCTCCTCTGGACCCTCTCCATGC
>NW_017729028.1:29316032-29318240 GCF_001723915.1 Gavialis gangeticus | reverse complement strand
TTTTTTAATGAGGATGGGGTGGGAGACGGTGTCAAAGGCCTTGCTGAAGTCCAGAAAGACTACATCCACGGCAACACCTGCATCCATTGCCTTTGTGGCCTGATTATCAAAGGCAATCAGGTTGGTCTGACATGACCTTGGGCCCTTGTGAGCTGTTTTGGCCTCTGTCATTCCCCGGCTCCTCGGTCACTGCTGTCTCACTGCCAGCTGACTGCACCAGTCAAATAAGTCAAGTAAATAGACTCATTGGACCCTGCCAGATGTTGCACCCTGCCCAGGACCCTGCCAGATGCTACATGTGTGACCCCAGGCCAGGCGCTGCCGACAGGAGAGTGCACCACTGAGGAGGACAGCAAGGCAAGGGGCTTTGGGGACACGGGGAAAGAGCTGGCCAAGAGATCCTGCTCCTCACCAGTGGTAGCCTCTGCTGCTGGACAAGGAGCTGGAGCAGAAGCCGGGGCTGGGACACGCCAGGCCAGCCCCTCCCTTGGTCCCCTGCAGACATCACTCCTTCCCCTGAGTCTCCAGGCACCCCGGCCCCAGCCAGCTTGCTTGCCCCTCTCAGGCAGCCCTTCCTCACCGCTAGCAAGGCACGGAGCTGAAAGTCACCAGTCCCTGGGTGGATTTCACCCCAGCAGCTCCATATAGCACCACCTTAGTCCCAGCTCTGGGCAAGAAAGCGCGGGGCAGTGAAAGCACCAGCCCATGCAGCCAGCAGTGCAAGTCCTGGGGTGACGGCTCCCAGACAACCCCTGCCATTGCTATAGCTCCTTGCCCTTGCATCCCCACTGAGAGCAGCAGACACCCCAGGCGCAGGTATCCCTGTGCAAAGGCAGCTGCTTCCCCAGGTCTCTGGTCTGTCTCTGAAACGGATGTAGTGGCTCCTGGAGATCACCAAATGGTCCGGCTCCCAGCATGTGTGCAGAGAAGTGGCAGAGGGTCCCACTTCCCGGCCCCCAACCCTAGCTTGCTGCTGTCAGGGAGACCCGAGGCCTGCTCTGGCCAGGCAGGGTGGCCCTGGATGCATTTAGGGATGGAGGGATGCTCCCCTCTGCCCTCGAGTCCCTCACTCTGCTCTGCAGAACCGGTGCTTCCCTCCAACGTGTGCAGGGAGCGTGCCAAGACCAGGTGCTTGGGAAGGAGAAGTCCCACTCTCCCACCTTCAACAGGCATTGGCAAATGCACAGGACAGCACGCAGCAGTGGCTGGACTCTCCCCGTGAGCACTGAGGATGCTGGACAGCCGCCCTGGAGCAACGTGTCCACGATGGCCCGGCAGAGGCCCCAAGGAACAGCCCTGGGGAGAAACATTTCATGGGGAAAACTGCATTAAACTTCTCCTCCCAAGCCAAAACCCCTAAGGAGCACACGCTGCCGTTCTCTCTTTCTTGTTAAGGACATAAAACCCCTTCAGACTTTGCTGTTGCAGCCAAATGCCCGATTTAAACCTAGTGCAGTTACGGGTTGACGCAACCCCGTGGTTGATTAATAGCAGAAAGGCTTTAATCACAATACCACAAATGAGGTAAGGGCAGAAAAAGGCTGCTTTTCAATATTCAGCACATGAGCTGCCATCAAAACCCCGGGGTATCCTAGATGAAAAAAGTTTCTCTCGCCCATGCAGGCAGGAAGCGGTTTTTGTCTTTACAGCCTTTGCTGGGCACGGATCCGTCACCCGGGAGGTGGGTGGCTGGGTGCAGAAATGATTTCTGATCTCTCGCTCTCTGCATGGAGCTAGAAGCCCTTCAGACATCGCCACCTCTGTAGGGCAGGGCGAAATCCTCGTACCTCCTTTCTCCATCAAACGGGGCATTCGGGACCGATCACTTGTGCCTAAACTATTTGTAACCCTCCCAATGGCACTCCTACAAGGGCTGAGCTCCAATTTGGGGGTGCTGGGCTCAAGACCTCTACACAGAAGCCTAGAAAAACCGACACTCCTCCTGCATTTGCAAGCCTCCCCCATAGGAACAACTCCCCCATTTGCAAGCCCCCTAAACAAAGGGAATGGCTTATTAAACTGCAAATTTATAAATAAAAGAATTCGTCCTTATCTCCCTCTCCTTTGAACTCCCCAGCCAGCGAACACCAGGATAACTTCTTCTCCACCTCTCCCCAGTGCCCAAGCCCCGAGGTCAGTTCGCCTCGGGTTTTTCCTGATTTCTCCCCTTGCACCCCCCTTCGCCATGCGCACCCCCCAACAGGGCCC
>NW_017729028.1:29309632-29311032 GCF_001723915.1 Gavialis gangeticus | reverse complement strand
CTCCCCCATAGGAACAACTCCCCCATTTGCAAGCCCCCTAAACAAAGGGAATGGCTTATTAAACTGCAAATTTATAAATAAAAGAATTCGTCCTTATCTCCCTCTCCTTTGAACTCCCCAGCCAGCGAACACCAGGATAACTTCTTCTCCACCTCTCCCCAGTGCCCAAGCCCCGAGGTCAGTTCGCCTCGGGTTTTTCCTGATTTCTCCCCTTGCACCCCCCTTCGCCATGCGCACCCCCCAACAGGGCCCTAAAGCAGCACTGGGGATTGCTTCCCCCTGTGCCCCCTTGTTGCCACAGACCCTTTTGGAGCCACCTCCCCATCCTTTCCATGCACCTCACACAGCCCTGGGTCCCAGCTGCCTGGCCTGGGGGTGGGGGGGCCAGCTCCCCTGCCCCCAACGCGGGGGTCTGACCCTGGGTTTGGGTCCCCCTGCCCGCCCCAGACTGTCATCTCATGGAGCAGGAGGGAAACATCTGCCCTGAGAGGCCTTTGCTACGGCCCCAGACACCAGCTCCGTCGTGATCCTCCCCCAGCTCAAGGGCCCAGGGCTGACCGCGGCCTCCCAGTTGCTGCCCCGGCAGCCGCACAGAGACCCCGGGCCCGGGAAAGGGAGGAGACAGCTGAGAACCAGGCACTTCTTGTGCGACGCTGTTATTTGTATATTCACAAATCATTGCAAGTTTTGCAAATTAACTTAAAAAGGCAGGGAGGGGGTGGGAATTGGTCAGCCATCACACCAAATAAGTGCAACCCTGAGCGCAGACTCTGGCCCTAAACACGTTCCAGATTTCGAACAGAGATTTCTCTCATTATGTCACAAGCTGGGGGAGGGGGAAAAAAAGTTTTAAAAGAGCGATCATGTCATACCAAAAGTTTAAACTGAGCCTAAGGGCCTGTCCCGGAGCAGCTCCCTGAGCAGACGGACATCCTCCCAGTGTGGAAGGGCTGAAGCCAAACCCGATCCCGATCCAGGCACTCATGTTTCACAACAAAGGAGCGGCCACGCTGGGGGCAGGTACCTGGGGTCGCCGTTCTGCCTTGAACTCACCCCCTGCCTCCTCCTGGAGTCTCTTTCACAAGCGGACGAGGTCCCCTGCTCCTATGGAGCAAACACACTTGGCAAGTGCCCGTTGTCTGGGCCTGGCACCGTCTCCCCGGCCCCAGCTCAGGGGGTGGGGGCATGGCGGGTCTGGGGGCTGCTCAGAAGCTGGAGGGGCGGCTGCAGCAGTGGGAGGGATCCTGTCCTCAAACAGATCCCGCTGCCAACATGGGGCACCTTCCTGGCGCCCCGTGACCATGGGAGGAAGATCCCAGCCCAGGCAAAGGATGCAGCCCAGCCACGGCTAGCAGGAGGTTCAAAACAGGCCTCACCAGGGTGGGGATTTGGACTAAAGG
>NW_017729028.1:29308178-29309621 GCF_001723915.1 Gavialis gangeticus | reverse complement strand
ACCTTGGAAGTCTTCAAGAGGAGACTGGACAGACACCTGGATGGGATCATTTGATCTCAGCCGTATTCCTACCCAGAGCAGGGGGTTGGGCTCGATGATCTTTTGAGGTCCTTTGCAATCCTTAATTTCTCTGATCCTATGACTGATCCAGGGGCAGGTTTCCTTCCTGACCCCGGGTCTACCAGCAGGAGTGGCTAGATGTCCTCTACCCATGCTGGCAGTGAGTAGGAGCCTTCAGTTTGGGGGGCTGGTTTCACTCGCCAGCTCGACGAGGCTGCACCTGCGGTCGAGCCGGCGGAGGGTTTGCAAGCAGAATTGTTTTTGTTGGAGGGGAAAACCCATCCACCTTGAAAACACTCTTGTGCTAATGTGTCGACATGGGAGATGTTTGGATCCTGCTATTCTGCTTGTTGGAGCCCTGTGCGGCTTTCAGGTGAAATAAATGATCATCTTAAATGGTAGTAAGAAAAAAAAATAGCCTGTGTAATTTAGGTCTGTTTTGAATGCTGTCGGGGGGTGGGGGGGGACCCAATTTTAGACCTCTGATGAGGATTTCATTTCACTCTACATCCATCTCTGGTTTCTAGGCAGCTTTCTGCTAGCGTTCGTGGGCACGTGTTCGTGCTTCCGTTATCCCTCCAGTAGGCAGGTATCAGCGAAGATGACGTCCTATAATGTTTCCTAATGAGGAGCAAAGAGTACAGTGCTGCCCCTCAAGCCATAATAAAAGAGCAGAGGCGTCAGAGACGAACATGCAGACGTCTTTCCACCTGGATGCTGCATATAGGTAGTGACTGGGTATGTGAGGCAGATCACACAGTAATCAAAAGGCAAAGCAAAAGACCAGCTTCGCCCCTGCACAGGTGTACGATGGGATGAATCAACAGCGCCCGTACCTTGTTTCTTGCTGTTGGAGCTGTGGGGACCATTACCCAGAGTACAGGTCACTTTGCAGGTTGGCTACTGATAAAAGAGGTGGAAACAGGCCAACAGCCCAACTCAGAAACAAACCTTTATTTCAGAGTCTACCCGGATACCCATGCCAGCTCAACGTGGTTTCTCGCCTCTGCCGGCTGGAGACACGAGGTGGGAAGAAGGTGTCACGTGGATTGGCAGCAGAGTTGCATTTGCAGAGCTCTCCAAATTCCCCTCCAGCCCATACCACACCCCGTGTTTATAGATGGCTTGTACTGATATTCCACGAAATGGCCTCCAATTGGTTTTATTGACATGTATTTGTTTCACTGAAATGTTTGGATCTGAACCTGTTTTCCCATGGACGTGGATGGTGTCAGTGTGTCGGGATTTCTGTTTCTGTGCAAATTCCACTTCTGGAGGAAGGGATTCCCGTCTTCTGCCTTCACCACCATGAGATGCTGCTCGCCCTCATCCTGTTTTCCTCTTCCCTAAAATGGATGGTCTTCTGCAAACTGGGCTGCTTTG
>NW_017729028.1:29302759-29303178 GCF_001723915.1 Gavialis gangeticus | reverse complement strand
CTGGAGGAAGGGATTCCCGTCTTCTGCCTTCACCACCATGAGATGCTGCTCGCCCTCATCCTGTTTTCCTCTTCCCTAAAATGGATGGTCTTCTGCAAACTGGGCTGCTTTGGGTGGGTTTTTTGTTGATGTTGCAATTTATCTAGAAACTTAACCGAAATCTATTGTGGCAAACCAGCACCTAATGCATTTGGTTGCATCCATTACTATAAGCTGAAGTTAGGCTATAGTATATTTGGATTATTTAATGTATGGTCTTCGCATATCGTGGCTCTTTTCAGGCTTTGTGTTGTCTTTAATTGTATCTCATTACTGGTTTAGCTAGATGTGTTGGTGGCTTTCTTCACTCTGCTGACCAAGCTAGTTGTCATGTCTGCAAAGGTTTGCTCTACGGTTGCTCGGAAAAAGGCTTTGGGGCT
>NW_017729028.1:29295763-29297759 GCF_001723915.1 Gavialis gangeticus | reverse complement strand
TCATGTCTGCAAAGGTTTGCTCTACGGTTGCTCGGAAAAAGGCGTTGGGGCTGTCTTCTTGGCCACACATCTGCAGCTGGGCCTAGGTCCCTTGAAAATGGCCACGGCTGGCAACAGGACTAGGTTTTCTTCTGTCTATTGGGCACCTGGCTGGACTTAGGCACCTTGATCTTATTCCACCTCTGTTTCTGTAACAAGCTGTCATCTCATCCTGAAGACAGCGTGGCAAAAGAGGGCCAATCTCCAGGGGTGGATCCAGGGGTGGGGGGGCGGTGCAGTGATGCAGTCACATCCCCCTTTGATTCCTGCTTCACCCCAGGTTTAAAATCAACCTCTTGGGAAAGTGCAAAATTTTTAGTCAGGCCGTGCTAACTTTATAGCTCATTATCCTCTCCTTGATTCCTGCTAATCTCTCTCCACTCTCTTTCCCTTTTAATGGTCTTAATGTGTCGCTATTCAAAGTATTTTCTCTTCTGCTATTCTGCTGCCTGTTAGCAATTCCTGGTCATGTCTCTGTTATACTTCACAGCCCTGCTCTAGCTAAAAACTTAAATATGGTCATATGAATTCAGGGGTACAAATGACTGACTGTGAAGTACTGGAGATGTTGAGTGTCTCAGTAGGAAGCCTAGATTTCGTTTTATGAATCTGAATAAGAGATGAGGGCAATCAGGACTTGTAGTAGAGGTGATATCTTTTACTAGACCAACAAGATTTTTGCAAAAAAAAGTCTTTAATTGCAAGCTTTTGGGCACAAGCGCCCTTCTGAATAAGAGATATACATTTAACTGTAATGACTACAGGACTAATGATATCTGTTAACCAGGACTGACAGCTTAGCCTGGGGCTGGGATCCTTCTGCCACCGTCCTTAATGAGCGGCACCTGGTACCACTTTACGCTCATCCTTGCACTGGGATCAGGCTCGCTCCTTGGCATCTGCTTCCCAACCGCAGCAGCACCAGATAGCCTGGTGATTTGAATGCACTAAAGGCAGTGATCCCAACCCCGATCACCCTGTGCAGGGAGCTGATAAGGGATCACGCAGCTTTTCCACCCATCTCACTGCCTCTCCAGCATGGGCCTTGAGGCAACTCAAGGGATGCAGAAAGGGAGCCTTGTCATCGAAGTGGACCGCCGAGAGCCCTCTCTCATGGGCCTGAAACCTTATCCTTTGACTATTTTTGCCTAGTTTGTTGTGATTTTTTAAAGCTTTTTAGTGACCCTAGCAAAGGAGTGCACACTCCAGTAGTTACAGGGGTGTAGGTTGTAGTCGTGTCACATTAAATACTCCAATCGTTATATTTGGTTTTGCTTTGATCTGATATGGCATTATATAATGCTGGCCCCCTACTATATTAGTAAAGGATTTTCTCTTTAATTGGAGAAAATCTGTGTTGCGTGCGATGATGCACCGCACCATCTACCCCCATTTTCCAAAATCTTAGATTCGCCCATGCCTTTTGCACTCACTATTTTAAGGGACTCGAGCAGAGCGAGTGAATCACACTTTTTTGGGTGAGCACACTTTTTTTTGGTCACAAGTTCCCTTCCAACAGTTACAAATTATTGGGATGCAGTGACCTATTAAAGTTGTGGAGATAATTAATTAAGGAGATCATCCTCCACTGGAAGGGAATGACTTTGCAGTGCTTAAGAGGGCACTGAATGCATGCAGCTGCTTAAGTTTTAACTGCACTTAGCAAGTGTTAAGTTAAACGTGTGACACCACCACAGGTACCTAAATCCATTGATGTGCCCAGGGACCTCAGGAGCTTATCTAGTCCAACCCCCTGCCCAAAGCAGGACCAGAGCCATATGCTGAGTGCTACCAGTTCCACCTGCAGACATTTGAGATGAAGCAGGAGGCTTGTCTATAGCAAACCCCTCAGCCAATTTCCCCCATGTTAAGATCTTTGCCAGACTTTAACTGTTTGGGGCTAAAATTTCTTATGCTCGATGTCTGCCTTGGGTTGAATCTTTTGGGTTTGTTTCAG
>NW_017729028.1:29278254-29290763 GCF_001723915.1 Gavialis gangeticus | reverse complement strand
TTCCACCTGCAGACATTTGAGATGAAGCAGGAGGCTTGTCTATAGCAAACCCCTCAGCCAATTTCCCCCATGTTAAGATCTTTGCCAGACTTTAACTGTTTGGGGCTAAAATTTCTTATGCTCGATGTCTGCCTTGGGTTGAATCTTTTGGGCTTGTTTCAGCCCGGAAGGATAGAAGCAGATGGCAAACCTAGTTAATATTCACTCTCCGGGGCTGGAGTCGGACTCGAATAGTCCACAATTCCTGGACCGGGTGTTCGGTGCGGCACGGACACACAACGCAAGGGCGTGGTGGTGGCTGATGACAGAACAAGGAGCAATGGGCTCAAGTTGCAGCAAGGGAAGTTGAGGTTGGATATTAGGAAAAAAAACTTTCTCAGTAGGAGGGTGGTGAAGCCCTGGGACAGGCTTCTCAGGGAGGTTTTGGGATCTCCATCCTTGGAGGTTTTGAAGCCCCGGGTAGACAAAGCCTTGGCTGGGATGATGTAGTTGGGGCTGGTCCTGCTTGGAGCAGGGGGTTGGACTAGATGTGACCTCCTGAGGTCCCTTCAGCCCTTCTTGTCTGTGATTCTTTGAAGATTTCTGCTCCAAGGGGCTTCCACCTTAAGTAGCTGTACGTAGGCAGCTGACCCGCCTCTGGGTTTGCACAAGTGGACGATGCTTATAGCTCTCTTATCATACATCTGTATAAAGAGACAACAGGCAGAGACTAAACTCGGATACTTCCCTTCAACTCCATTTGCATTAGTCCTTCAGGGACAATTCCTTTCAAAGTCACTAGATTTTTTTCTACCACCAGCAAGCATCACCCACATCACGATGGAAATTGTGACGCTTCCTTTGTCTCAAGCTGTGCCAGCATCTCTGTGCTCCCTCCAGTCTCAGGGCTTTGTTCTCTGCTGGATGCTGGGCTAATGAACGGTTATGTCACCGCGAAGACACCCGCCGTGTCTGGGACCAGTGATACAGAGACGGTCGGGCCGGCGCTTGCGTTTGGAGAGAGCGCAGCCGTTCTGCTGCTTGTTATTCAAAAGCCTCTCGGCTATTGGCAATAAAAAGCCCAGCTCCGCTAGGACAAACTCGTCAAGAAGGGTCCTGGCAGCAGTAGGGAAAGGAGCTCCTTAGGGACAGAGCTGGCTCCCCGAATCAGCGATGGGGCTGGACGTGGGTGAGGCCCAGCCTCGTCTCAGAAGACTTGGGGTAAGACCTGAGTTGGAAAATACCCCGAGGTGTTTGCCTCTGACCTGCGAGGCATGGGGTGACTAAGGGGAGCAGGCAGGGTGCAGCTCGGGTACCACCAGCGGACCACTTTGGGGATGCTAAGCCTCGTAACCGGTGGTCTAACGAGCCCAGGGACTGATTCAGGCTTGTGATGGGGGGTGGTTTGGAGCTACAAGTCCTCTGGGACTGTTCTGGGGCTGTTGGATGGATGGAGCAAGGGTTTGCAAAGACGGGGCATTGCAAGGGCCGGGCCAAGGGGAATCTGCATTGCAAAGTGGGACAGGTGCTCAGTGTTGTCGCCTTCAGACCAGATGGTACCTTCATTGCTAGCATCAAGGCATGGCAGGGAGTGAGCCGGGCATTCAGGCGGGCATGCAAGAAACAACTCCTAAGGCAACAGGGCACAATAACCTGGGCCCATCGCTTCCTCTGGGCTTCAGCTCCCTGTTCAATGCAGCTTCCTCTCCTTGGAGAGGTGGAGGGCTTCTCATTCAGACCCGTGGCTACCAGCTATCCCATCCCCTCTCGGGACAGTGACCCTGGACCAGCGGGCAGGAGGCTAGTGGACACTATCCGCTGCTCGCTGCCAGGGGTACAGTCCTCCTGCAGTCTGTGTTAGCTGGGGAGCTCGCTGTGTCTCGGGCACTGCAGCGTGACGGGCTCTGGCTTTGCTACCGACAGAGACGATTAGTGTCGAGGTCTCGTGGGCCTCCGTGGAGGAGCGCTGGCAGCACGCAGCTGATGCCCAGCCATGCATCAGACATACCCAGCGCCAGCTCCTGGCTTTCCCAGAGACCAGCTGTAGTCAGCAGTGCAAGATGGAAGAGCAGCTGGGCCCAGGGGTGATACTGGTAGAAAAAAGTTTGCTTTCTCTGTATAACCACCCTCAATTGAGTCCATCCGTCTTCGGCCTGATCTGCAGGCCTGGGCTCCTTTCAGCCGTTGTACTTTTCTTGGATGCCTTATGTATTGCAATGAGGCTTCACAGATCTTTGGGCTGATGGGGTTATGACAGCAGGGGTGGGAGCAGGGGGAGATGCCTTCTGCTGCTATATCGATGGTGAGGTGCAGACGTTCAAAAAGCCCGAAGCAGACTTGGTCTGGTTTACGTGGTTTTCTGTACGCTGCATCGTGTTTATTGGACTTGTCGTCAACCACTACACGTTGCCTGGGTTCAGCTTCAAGTCAGGCCTGGTAAACGAGGGAGACAAAGCTGGAATCGAAGCCATGTAGGAGACATTTGTGAAACAGGCTCCTATGTGAGCAAGGTTTCAGGCCCATGAGAGATGGCTCTCGGCGGTCCACTTCGATGACAAGGCTCCCTTTCTGCATCCCTTGAGTTGCCTCAAGGCCCATGCTGGAGAGGCAGTGAGATGGGTGGAAAAGCTGCGTGATCCCTTATCAGCTCCCTGCACAGGGTGATCGGGGTTGGGATCACTGCCTTTAGTGCGTTCAGATCACCAGGCTATCCAGTGCTGCTGCGGTTGGGAAGCAGATGCCAAGGAGCGAGCCTGATCCCAGGGCAAGGATGAGCGTAAAGTGGTACCAGGTGCCGCTCATTAAGGACGGTGGCAGAAGGATCCCAGCCCCAGGCTAAGCTGTCAGTCCTGGTTAACAGATATCTTGTAATGCTACGCAGACCCCCATGCTCGAGGCATAAGCTAATCCGCAGCTGCGATGAAGAAGGAAACCCCATTATTGTATTACACGACTCAGTAATTACTCGGCGGAGGGCGAGGCTTTTCCTCCGCTGGAAATCCCTGCCTGACTGCCACCAGACACGAGTTGGATTACTCATCTGATTCAGTCGCTGGTCCTTCATTGCAGCCCGACGGCGTTTCGGGCTTCTTCGGCACTGAGCGACGTGAGGACGATGCATCCGAGGCGTAGCACCGCTCCTGATGCACGTTGCTTCCCTGGCCAGCCCCATCATGCTGGCAACAGCCATTAACCCATCCCACTCATCCCGGTAGGGGACATCACCTGTGTTTGCCGCAGGGAAGTTGAGGCTTTTTGGGTGGGTGATTTGGGAGGGGAGGAGCAAGGAGGTGAGAGCAGTTGGACTCCAGCCTCGTGGATTCTCCATCCGGACCCGGGGGACAACGCGTCCGTGGCACGATGAGTGGTCTTGACATCGATGCCAGTGACGGGTGGGCACAGACATCCCCCACCGAGGCCTGATGGGGTAGCGATTCAGACGCGTGAGCAGGGGGACACTTGGCCTTCCCTACTTGAGGGCCTTGTCCCTTGTCCCCAGAAGGCCTTTCCCTTCCCTCGTCACCTCTATCCCCAGGAATAAGGACCTGGGCAATGAGCGGTTGGATGTGGGCAGAGTAGGATTGGGAAGAAACATCCATGATAGGTTATAAGGGGATTTTATCCTCCCTCAGGGCTGAGCTCCTGGAGCACGACCGTGTAGCACTAATGCCCTCGGGTGCCAGCATGAAAAGAGGCAGATGCATTGCTGAGCACGTGCTAACGAGTTTGCTGGAGACCAGGAGCAAGCGGGCGGAGCCTGCTCCGTGGTGGACCTCCTGGTTGTGGCACAGAGGCTGATATGCCTTGAAAGGCCTTTCGTGGACTGACCTGGGCCAAGTGGAGCAGGGCCTAGTAGGTGGGAATGCCTGAGCGGAGGAGAGGAGCATTGTCGGGCACGAGGTTAAACCAATGCCAGGGCAACTCAGCTGTGCGTGCTTGGAGCTAGGCACGATGTGGTTACAGGTCTCCACCCCCCACCGTAGCTCACGATGCAGAGTCAAGGAGGAAAACAGTTGCATCCAAAGCCCCGGTCAAGGACATCCCTCAGTACTGCTGCTGTGTAGAGATTTGTCTTCATTTCCTTTGGTAGCCACAGACTCAGGCAAGGTTTGTAACCCCCGGGTAGACAAAGCCTTGTCTGGGATGATGTAGTTGGGGCTGGTCCCGCTTGGAGCAGCGGGTTGGACTCGATGTGACCTCCTTCAGCCCTCATTGTCTGTGATTCACAGGAGGAGAATCTGTCATTAGAGAAGGGGAAGCTGAGGCCTCCGGGGAGACAATATTTCCTGCCTCTACAGGGGTTTGGGGATGAATTATTTCACTCTATGCTGTTCAGATGGCAACTAGATTCATTGCTGTCCTAGCCCCTGCTCCTTTTGCTGCTGGTCTGTGCTGTGCTAAGCAGCCAGGGAGTGGGCACATCTACACGTTCATTAATGCACCATTGATACTGCTCATTTAGTTCAGTACTAATGTGCGGTAACTAGAGTTACTGTGCAGTAGCGCCGGTGCATGGTTATTCTGTGCTGCTCGCTGTGCGTTAACCTAATAACACCGTGCAGTAGGCTATTAGCACCAATTTTAACTGCCATGCTATTGCACGGTGTTATTAGGCTAATGCGCAGTAAGCGTCTTGTGTAGACGCGCCCAGTGACCACAGGATGAGGAGCTGGTACTGCATCCCTATCTTCATCCCCTGGGGAAGTTCCTGGTTTGGAAAGGGCCTGGCCTATGCTGGAGTACGAGTGCACTCTGGATCCAGGCACTGCAGAGTATCGGTGCCAGGGTGTGGGCAGCCCGGCCTGGTGGCTAATTAGGCATCAAGAGGATTGGATGGGGGCAAAAGCCAGAGTTGATTTCTATTCCTCACTCTGCCACTGGCTCGCTGTGTGACCATGGGTGAGTTACTTTGCTTCTCTGTGCCTCTGTTTCCCTTCTCACACATTGCTCACTTGGATGCAGTTGCTCCCTCGCCTTGGGGACAGCACCCAGTCCAGAGGGATGTTCGATGGCCGGGGGCTGCTCCCACCCCGCACATGCATCAAAGGACGGGGGCGTTCTCGCAGTCTGCCAGGATGTCAGCTAGCTCGTTGCCACCATAGATCAAAGCGTTTGCAAACATCTCCCAAAGGTCAGAGAGGCATCCATCGGGGAGGTTTGATCTTTTCAGCTTCCCGAAGCCGCCTGAATCTATAGCTGTGATTACTGCAAACAGCTGGCTGCCTTCCACCGGCGATTAATTCTCCCGGGACGGAGGCGGAAAATGACATTTCCGCACAACAAAAGATTTATCCATGCGCTCGGCTCTGTCGGCAGAAATAAAAGCCTTCATTTGCCCATTAGTTATTGGCCAATTTGGTTATTGTTCGCAACAAAAAGGAAAAAATGGATTCTGTTCTGGGTTGACGATCCCAGGCATAGAAATGCTCTCCCCAACCTGATTGGGGCCAGTAGCCGGCCCAGCTTCACCACCATGCGTTGGCCAGTCATGCTGGTCCACACTGGCCCATTGTTTCCTTGCACTCCCCCATCTGCCCGTATCTATAGCTTGTCTCTGGTGCTGTGCGCAGGCCAGGATGCAGCCCCTGCCCCAGGCCCTTGGTGTACGGGAGCAGACACGTGCCTGGGTTATTACGTAGGGATCTACCCTGGATTTTATTTGTGTTCAGAAGCGGACGCACACCTCACTCCCCTGAGCTTGGGGGTGCTCTTATACCTTGGAGTAGGGGAGCTGGCTTGTGTAAAAAGGGCTGTTCTGGGATGAGATGGGCTATGGGAGTGGGGACACAGCCGGTGCGCTGGTGTGACTTATACTGGGGTAGGGTCACTCCACTCTGGCTCAACGTTACCCTGCAATGACGTGATTTAGACCAAAGCTAGGCTCTGGGTCACATGTCTGCTCCGTTTTTATTGCCAAGTCAAGTCAAACTACCCCATGACCAGCTTGGTGTGGGTTGGCATCTTAAGTAAAACCAAAAGCAAGCATGTACTCAGCTTCAGGCAGTCGGTGAAAAGGTGCTAGCGGCAGGGTTGGTGCTTTGTCTCCCTACCCACCGACTGACAGAAGAGCTCCGCATAGCTCCCGTTGCTGCTGCATCCGAATGAGCCAGCATCCCTTGCAACGTGACTTATGGGACAGTGTATGTCCCTATGAGAAAATGCTCCACCTACCCAGATGGATCATCCAGCAGCAGGGCTGGAAGGGACCTCAGGAGATCGTTTAGGGATGCCTGCATCTCAGCCAGGTTAAATACCATCCTCCCCGTTTTAAGAGGAGAATGCCAAAGTTAAGTAATTTGTTTCAGGTCATGCCTTTGCGGGAAGAGGCACTCGTGGGTGCAGCACTGTAGGGTCCAGAAGCCACCCAATCCTATTCCTGACACTGGTTTTCACCTGCCCAAGGACCAGCAATAATCAAGGGGCTGAGCCCAGCTGCTCCCCGAGTGCCACACATTGCCTTTGGCTCCCCTGACAATTCATGAAGCATCCTCCAAGCGGGAAGGAAAAGGCCCCTCAATAAAGCGGTGGAGTACCCATCACGGATGAGGAGGGCAATGCTACATGACCTGGCCTCTCCTCCCGCAGCCATGCTCAGCTTGGGCAATCGGTGAGACACTGCTTACGATCATCCCCGCTTGCTTGAGCAGCATCGCCTGCTCTACTGCTGCTTTCTCCCCACCAAAAAGGAGTCACGGCAGTTTGCAAAGCAGACATCTGGCCACGTGCTCCTGTCCCCGCTCCTCTAATGGTGGAGGATGCAGTTGGGCTGGAGAGTGCTGATTGTCAGCAGGCTGCCATGGGGGGGCCTTTCAAGGCCTAGCTAGACTGTGAAAAGGGCTGTATCGAGGGTTGCATTGCCAGCTCCTTTTGCTGACTGCAATGCAAGGCAGAGAGCTGGTTTCTTGACCTTCCAGCCCTGAACCATCCCCCCATGAGGTCTGAGTGCCAGCTCAGTCTTTGCTTTCGCCATCCCCACGTTAGCCAAGTTACGTGCTGGGGATCTCCCACAGCTGAAAGCTCACGGGGCAGAGAGGGTGCAAACTTGGAGACACGTTTGACCCACACTAGCCGTGAAGGGTCAGGTTTATTCCACTTTTTAGGCATCTGAATGGACCTAGGTACCTGAGCGGGGGGGACAGGGGACAAGAAGCTGAACAGGAGCCAGCAGGGCGCCCTTGGTGCCAGGAAGGCGACTGGCATCCTGGGCTGCATTGGGAGGAGTGGTGCCAGCAGATGAAGGGATGTGATTTCTCCCCTTTATTCAGCACCAGGGAGGTTGCATCTGGAGTCCGGTGTGTGGTTCTGGACCCCCTGCTACAGAAATGATGTGAACACATTGAAGAGAGTCCAGCGGAGGGCAACAAAAATGGTTCAGGGTTTGGGGCACAGGACTGGTCAGGAGAGGAGGAGGGAACTGGGCTGATTGAGTCTGCAGAAGAGAAGACCGAGGGGGATTGAATAGCAGCCGTCACCTCCCTGCAGGGGGGCTGCAAAGAGGATGGAGCTGGACTGGTTTCAGTGGGGGCAGATATCAGAAGGATCAATGGGCTCAAGCTGCAGCAAGGGAAATTGAGGTTGGACATTAGGAAAAAACTTTCTCATGAGGAATCCAGTGAAGCGCTGGACCAGGCTTCCTAGGGAGGTGGTGCAGTCTCCTTCCTTGGAGGTTTTGAAGACCCGGGTAGACCAAGCCTTGGCTGGGATGATGTAGCTGGGGCTGGTCCTGCTTGGAGCAGGGGGTTGGACTAGATGTGACCTCCCGAGGTCCCTTCCAACCTGAATTTTCTGATTCAATGATTCTAAGTGTGATTCTGGTCTACCCCATTTGAATCTGAAAAACAGTTCATGCAAAAGACAGAGGGTCCTTCCCCTCCTCACAGTGCTTCGTGACTCACGTGGACAGGCCAGATGATGACACGTTACAGAGGCAGGTGCATTTTTGGATTGTCTGGATGTGAGCAGGGTGGGAAGGCATCCCACTTTGGTGCCTAAATCTGCTTGGTGAAACGGACCCTGGTCTGAATGGCCTGGCCTCTCGGCGGTGGTCGTAGACTCCAGTTGAAGTCTCCGGGTGCTGGGACTGCTCAGTCTCTGTTGTCAAGCATCAGCTCATGTCTAGATTCCCTAAAGGAACTCAGCACCCAACAGGATGAGGTCTTGGGAAGTCTGGATGCTTGTGCAGTTGCCTAAAGGGGTCTTCTAGCTTTAGCTGCATCATCTTGGGAAGCTGGGAATAAGGGATGAGGCCCAGACAGTTGGCCCATGTCGTGCAGGAAGCCTCCAATGCAACCTGAATTGGACCCCGGGCGTCCTGGTCCTCACCATGGGGCTTGCATTGAGCAAGTCACCTTCCCCCGTTCGGGCCCAGTCTGGCAGTGGGGTTGGGAAGTGGCTGGAGGCCTCCCAGGACTTGTCTGCAACACATCAGCAGTCTGGGCAGGACAGCCCCATCCAGCCTCCCGGAGGGGTTTGGGGGCTCCTTGGGGCAGGGTGCGGTGCTAGGTCGGTTCAGGGCTGGGATGTGGGCTAACCAGGGTGAGCATGAAGCCAACTGGGGTCTCTTGTTTCAGGCAGCTGTTGCACCCCCACTGTGAGTGGGTTATCGACTGGGACCTGTTGGACACTGCTGTTGGCTATAGCCAGTCGCCTACGTTCGCTCTGCTGGCCCAAGGGGCACCCTAGGTTCGGGCTGGACCTTGGGCTTGGAGCAACCTGAGGATGATGTGAATCCAGAGGCAGTCCATTGCCCAGCCCTCGCCCGGCCCATCTCCTGGGCTTTCCTTTCACTAGGCATCCCCATGAGACTCTTCTTGCCTGCTCAGCAGACCATTGCTGTCAGGTCTGTTGCACTGGGTGGGGAGGTTATCCCTCACATGGAAAGTCCTTCGCTGCCTGCATGTATTGCATCTACATGGCATCTCTCCTCCTCAGAGAGCCTCAGTCACTCGACCTTGAGTGAATCCTTGACCTTCACTCAGTGCATCATATCCTCCCTTTTGAGTGGCAGGCCTAAACGGGTGGATAACAGCCTACTGCAGCTGTCCCCTGCTAGGGTTACTCCTTGACTTTACCAGAGATGGTTTTGAGCCTTGTGCTGCAGGCTGATCTGGAGCAAGGTGGCCTCAGGGTCCCCTTCTGATGCTTGAGCCCACTCGTGGCCTTGCTCAGCTGTCGAGTGGGGCTGACCAAGGTGGACAGGGGGGCACTTTGTGCTGTCCACACAGGTCAAAAATTGCAGGTGAGGGAGACTCAGGCCTAGTTGACCTGGGCGCTTGCTGGAAACCCCCTCAGCTGCCTCCTCTGCACAGGGATTTTGTATCCCTTCACTGGCGTTAGCTCGATTAAAAGCAGCCTTTTCCGTCTAGCGAATGCCAGGCTTGTAGGATGCTCTGGGCTGGCAGGTATGTCCTGAATTGGGCAGAGGACAGGATTTTGGCAAAGCCTTGTGAATGCCAGTACCCCTTTTAATCCTTTTGATGCCAGTATAATGTGGCTTGGACCGATATGCAGCTAGACCTGGGCTTGCATCCTGGTCATGCTGTGATGTAGCATGCTCCATTCAGCCGGACCCAGCCACCTCCTTGCCTCTTGCATTCAAAACCTCCTCTGCTAGGACCCAGCTGGTCACCCACGGTCCGAGGGAAATTGCTAAACGCAGAAAGCGCCTCAGCCTATGGCTTGCTGGCCGTTGTGTGAAAAAATGCAAGCCGCGCTCACACCAGGTCTCCTAAACCCTCTCATTGATACAGCACCCTCAGCCACTGCACCGTTAAAGCAAGGGTTCGTTGAAAACCACAGAGCTGTTACGGGGGAATTGCGTTATCATCGCCTGCAGCTCCATTATAGACACACAACTGCCACCAGGAGAAAAACACCAGCCCACCCACGTTATTTTCCATTTCTGTTTAATTCACAACCTCTTTTTTTCCCCTTGTGCAGGTTTGTTTAGTCTCGCTGCTAATTGCTGAGAGCTAATTTCACTGGCGTAGCTGTCCCGAGCTGTCCAGACGCTGGGGCGAACAGGATGTGATATGCCACAATTAGGTAGCGCTGGAGAAAGGAGCCAATGCACATTAAAATGATGTAACAGGGCTGGGAGCAGAGAGCGATTGCAGTGAATATGTCTCCTCTGACGGTCCTAAATCAAGGATGGTGGGTGCCAAGGGAGGTCGGACAGAGGATGCATCACTCCAGATAGACCCCGCTCGCTGGGTGCTGGCTGCAGCCCAGGCTGGGGATGGGGACTGGGCTGTGCCAATGCTCCTGCTGGCACCAAAGCCAGAGGTTGGTTGCTAGAGGCTCTTGCCCCTCTCGCAGGGTCAGACTGATCACAGTTGGGGCCAAGAAGGAATTTTTTTGACCCCGTGGTCAAATGGTTATGGACCAGGCGAGGTTTGCTTTCTTCTATAGTGATGGATAGGGCCTCTACCTGGGGTGCTGTGAGTGCAGATTCACAACCTTTTATAGAAGCAGGGCATTGATTGCCACGGTCCCCCTGCTTGACCTATGGCAGATTCGGGTGTGATTGTGTCAGGATTGACGGTAGTTTCATGAAGAGTTTAGACGATGGTTTGTCTGGGCTGGGTTGCACAGGGCCTCAGGCAGGGGTTGGACTAGACGTGAGCTCTGGAGCTCCCTTCCGACCTGATTTCTGTATGATCGCATGATTTCCTGCCTGCGTCAAGCATCCACTCCTGCTGCTGTCAACATCTGGATACTGCGCTAGATGGACTGCGCTTGGGGTCTCTGCAGGGAAGGGGTGCTTCTTGTTGGGTGTCCTCAAGACATCGGAGGCTCATTGACCATGCATCTGAGTGGGAAGGTGCCTAGCAAAAACATCAGCCCTCAGAGGAAGCTTTCACCTAGCCATTATTTCTATCAGGGTTGTATGCAGAGGTCTGAAATCGGAGTTCCTCCGTGTGAGCTGCTGTAACACGTAGCTGAGAGTCCTGTCCCTGAAATGCAGCGCAGGTAGGGGCAAGCGGGGCTCATGGTAGAGGTGATTAGACCAATACGGCTACAACCTGGATATCTGTCTAGGTAGGGGCCAGGCCATGTCCTCCATATGGAGGTGAGGCTCAGATATTAAGTGCCTTCTCTCGGGGCATCCTCCTCTGTGCATTCACACCCCCGCTGACCAGTCTTCTGGGGTTGCACCAGCCCCGATCCCCCCACTCCCTACTGGGGGGAAGATGAGACAGTTCATGTCTTAAGGGCTGCATTGAGTGGTCCTTTGACCTGCCCCTCATGCATCTGGTGCTGGGCACTGCTGAAGGCAAGCTCTGGGCTAGGCGAGAGCCGCTCCACTAGCTGCGTTAGTCTGAAGTCAGGAAGGCCGGAGAGATTTGCACCTTGCAGACTAACCAGAGTAGAGACACAGGCAGCCCAAGCTTTTGTGAGCTGGAGCTCACTTCATCAGATCCTGTGAAAAAGCAGTGGATAAGAAGGGGGGTGGGTTGAATACAAAAGGCAAGGGGGAGAGGGAGGGAGAGAGAAAGGACGGGGTGGGGGCAGTGCTGGGAGAGGCAAACAAGCGAGCAGCAAATCCACAGGGACAAAGTGGTCACCAAAGCTAAGTCAGGTAATTGGAGAAGACGCAGCAGTCTCTTTTTGAGCCACATTTAACACAGTCCAGACTAAGTGGCTTCTTGCTCCGCAATTTCCCATTCAAATTAGTTTTTAAAGCTTTGCTGCCAAAGAACAGCCACCCTGAGGTCAGCAATGCAGCATCCGGGGGGGCTGAAGTGTCTGCCAGGTCCATGTGTCTTTCAGCCGCCGTGGTCTTCCTCCCGTCATGCAGGGATCTCCCCACCTGGTCGACACAGACGGCTGAGGGGCTCCGTGAGCAGATCAGTCCCATCCAGTCCACAAATGCCAGAGTTTCCTATTGCATATTCTCAGGCGGCCACCGAAGTGTGCAAGGAAAATGCCGATCGGGACTCATGGTGGAGGTGGTATCTTTTATTAGACCAACTAGATTTTTGCAAAAAAAAGTTTTTAATTGCAAGCTTTCGGGCACAAACACCCTTCATCAGGCATGAGAGAAAAGATTGTAAAAGTTCTCCTGGGTGGAAATGAAAGTTCACATTTCATAGGAGAGTCGAAGGCGGTAAAATCTCCTGTTGGGAAAAGTTCGTTAGCTATGCAGAGTAGGCTCAGAGACAAGTTGGAGAAGCCTCAGTGGCCAGCAGGATGCAGTCGTGTTCCCTTCTGGTTGTGGCGTTTCATACTTCACGGAGGAGTCAAGAGAGGGGATGCTCTTCCGGGCAGGCGTTTCTTATGTGGTCCGGTGTCTCTGAGCTTCGTGGCGAAGAGGCAAATGACCTCAAGCAAAGGCAGGAGCAGGGTCTCAGGTTTCAGGTGGTCAAAGTTGCTTTCTCCTTGTGAAATTATGCAGATTTCATTTTAAAAAATCAGCTAAAATTCAATATTTTCCATGTGTCAGGTATCCAGGTTGTAGCCGTATGGGAAAACTCCAGCACACTGGACAGCGGCTCCCCCCCGTGATATCTCTGCACCTTCCCTCCAGC
>NW_017729028.1:29263678-29273254 GCF_001723915.1 Gavialis gangeticus | reverse complement strand
TCAAGCAAAGGCAGGAGCAGGGTCTCAGGTTTCAGGTGGTCAAAGTTGCTTTCTCCTTGTGAAATTATGCAGATTTCATTTTAAAAAATCAGCTAAAATTCAATATTTTCCATGTGTCAGGTATCCAGGTTGTAGCCGTATGGGAAAACTCCAGCACACTGGACAGCGGCTCCCCCCCGTGATATCTCTGCACCTTCCCTCCGGCGCACGGGGCGAGTAGGGACACTACTGCTGCCAATGGGACGCGCAAGTGCCCCAATGCAGCTCCAGGTGAGCAGGTCCTTGGGGTCGATGGTCAGCCCGAGGCAAGTTTCCTTCAGTAAAAGGGGGCTACAAGTGCTTTAAAGAGTCAAGATTGTAGCCGTGTTGGCCAAAGGACATAGGTGGGTGAGGTTCGTTGGGTAAACCTTTTATTAGACCAGCTCAAAAAAGTTGGTATAAGTGGCAGGTGACCTTCACAGCCTGCTAATGAGGCCTCCTCTTCTCTCAGTCACCAGAAGTTGATGCCAGCAGGACACCAAGTATCTCCTGATTTGCATTTGCTGGTGTGAGGAGCTGTGTTTTGGGCCAGCCGATTGCAGCCGCTGCACCGGCTGCCTTCCACCCCCAGCTGGGTGCTGTCGGCATGCGGAAGAGCTTGGCTATGGTAGCGGATGCTCCCTCGATGACGGCCCAGCCTGGGGGTGGCTGGGCCAGACCTGCTGCTGGGCCTTGACTGGTGGAGACCCCTGCCCTGGTGCTTGACTCCCACGAAGGAGGTAGCCCGGGGGATGCTGATCCCTCAGTTTGTCAAGGGGATTTTGCAGAGGCAGCAAAAGAGGCTCCATCTTTTCTGGTTTATGAGTCACCAATTAACCATGAAGGGCAAAGGTTCCCCCCTGGGGAGGAAAGGACCCTTGCAAAGTTGCTCCAGGCTGGGTTCAGTGGGTGAGGGGCAAGACCCCTGCAGATTCGGTAGCTGTACCTCCAGCCCTTGGAGACCCCCGGACGCCGGGGGCCAAATTCATGGTCAAGCACTGCAACTCAATGGCTAAGCGAGGGACAGGCATCACCGAGTGGAGAATCCAGCTTGGCTGGTTCTGAAAAGAAAACCAGGCAGGGGATAAAAGAGACACACACAGAGGTAAGGAACCCAGATATCCTTAACTCTGCCCCCACACCCTGCCACCCAACAGCCTTAACTCTGTCCTTAGATTGAGGCCACCAGACACCCTTAACTCACACGTCCCAGCACCTGCCTTGCACCTCTCCAAAGCTGCTTTGCAAGCTGGGGTGTGATCGAGGTTGAGTCCTCCATCATCGGTTGCCTTGAGTTGGAGACCCCTGTGCTGATCCAGGGACCGCACTGCTACCCTCACCCCTTGCCCTCAGTGCGGTCTATGGCGAAAGATTTGTTATGTGTGGGAAAGACACCGTGGCAATGAATGGCAGGTCTGGTCCAGCTATCCTCTGCACAGGGTGTGGGGACACTGCCTCTCTCACCACCCATCTGGGCCCATCTTGCACCTTCCCAAGTGAGGGCCAAGGCCACAGTTTTCTTTCCAACCCCAAGATCGTCCTGAGGCCGTTGGAGTTGTTCCTGATGGCAATGCCTTCCAGGGGAATCCACTGAAGCAAGGGCATCAGCTGTACCCTGATCTGAGTCGTGCCCTTGGCGCACACCTGGTGCTAGGATGGGGCAGCGGGGAGCCAGGAACCACTTCCCTATGCCAGGGCAAGCTCCTCTTGGATGCTGCATGGCACCATCAGCTTATAGCACATCGGTAAAATACTGAATGCATCCACTTCCCAGCACGGTGGGTGTCTTGGAGACCCTTTCCCAGTTCTTGGACTTGTGTACTGGCAGCCACTCAGCTCTCCCTGTATGAGCCAGATCCTCTTTGTGGTCCGGGTTGCTTTACTAGCTGGTATGTTAGGAGCTATTCTAAGATGCAATGTATAAATGAAATAAGCATTGCATTCACTTGTGCATCCACGCACATTGCTTCTAGCACACGTGCATGGCAATCAGGAAGTGTGGACATGAGACACACGACACTTGTACACCAGGGTAGCTTGCTTCAGTCGTTCACACTAATGGAAGCTACACCCTCAGAGAGGCTGCTGGAGTAGATGTTATTACCCAGGATCCTGGTTTTCTCTGATTTAAAAAAAATCCCCAGTTTTCCATTAAAAAAATTAACCCCAAATCCACATTTCCCCATGATTTAAATGAAACACTGCTACTATATGGATATGTATACAGGGGTGTTTCATTTAAATCATGGAAAAATGTGGATTTGGAGTTCCTTTTTTTTTTAACCAAAAATTAGGGATTTTTTTTAATTGGAGAAAACTGAGATCCCTGGTTATTACAGACCTCATGATGGGTGGTAGCAAAGCAGGTAATACCCTATTTACTAGTATACCACATGCACCTTTCCCCCAGAATATTAGCCCCCCAAAACAGGCATGCGTGTCTTAGCAGGGGAGCTGATTTTTCTTTCCAGAGTAGCAAGCAGTGGCATCTCTACTTCAGCAGTGCTGAGGGCCTTGCTCTTCCCTCAATAGGTGATAACAGCCCTCTTTCTTTTTGTGATGGTCTAGATGTTCCCCTGATGAAGCTATTGTTTCTTCAGCACTTTTGCTGGAGAATTTGCAGCTTAGCCACTTCTGGTCTCTCTCCCCTTATTTCACAGCCCTGGAGGCTGCTGTTTTAGCTCTTTCCAAACCCCCAGATCTGCCCGTGGAGTCCAGGCTTCAGCAGCAGCTACGGTTTGAGCTTTTGGCAGCACAACCAAGAGCTGCAAACAGTCCAGCTGCAAAAGGGTTAAAGCTGTAGCTTTTGCCTGAGCACAGAAGAGATGGGGGAGTGAGCTGAAGAGTTGGCTCCGTCCCTGCCGTATGCAGCCATAATTCTGGGGAAATCTTTTATTTTCTTCATTCTGCCTTCTGAAAAACAAGGTGCACATCTTATTTGGTGGCATGTTGTATGTGGGTAAATATGGTAGCCTGTTTGCTAAAGGGCAGACAGACACATGCTGCACTGGGGTGACTTGCAGCAGTGCAGAGTATCCCTGTTTTCTCCTGGAGGACTCTGCACCGGACAACTCTACAAGTGGCACAGGGATAGGGCTGTATATCAGGGGTCCATGCCTTGCTTACATCAGCATAAGCATATTGTGTGCAGGACTTTACTCAAGTGAACTTTAATCCAGCTCTTTTGGGCAAATCCTTGTAGTCGAGGATGATTGTCTTCCATGACTCTTATCAGTGGCTGACGAGGCTGATCTGGGATCTGCTGGTGCAACTCGGGCACGTGTTCCCATGCAAGGGGGTGGCTCTTGGTTCTTGATTTGGTCCATGACATGCTGTGTCTGTTGCTCCCACTTTTCTAGCTCTTGTTGTAATCATGAAGTTTCAAAATACAGGGCTCCCTCCATCTGGGGCGGTCCTGGGTGATCGTCTCCCATGAGTTGACGTTGATGTTGGATTTTTTCAAGCTGGCCTTGAGGACATCTTTAAGTAACTTTCTCTGCCCTCTGCTTGAGCTTTGTCTGAGCTGGGAGAATAAAACTGGCTTTGGGAGTCTGGAGGCAGACATTGATATGCTCAGTCACTGATATGCTGAGGAGAATTGCTCAATTATTTTCCTGTAAGTCCCAAATCAGTGAAAACTAAGAGCTGGAGTTTTCTGAGGGGGCCTTGAGTCTAAACAGGGTGGGAAGCCCTGCACAAATAGCTGTTTTTAAAGGGGAACCTACCATGCAAGCTCTGGCCTCTCTTTTAACCTCTCTGGGCATGTCTACACATTCAATTAAGCACACCTAAATTGACTATACAGTAGCTTAATGCGCATTAAGCAGGTTTAGGCAAGCGTCTACACATGCAGGCATTAAAGCACGTTCATGCTGTGTTTGGACCGACTTGGGACTAAAGTTAGTCCCAAGTCAGTCCCTATGCACAGAGCATGAATGTGCTTTAATGCGTCTACACATGTGTTAATGTGCTTTAACTTTTTTAACCTAAATTTGATACTTGCATTTGCAGTTAGGCATGATTAGCCCCAGATCGCCATTTTTAAAGTGCACTAAGGGTGTGCACATGTCGATGCGCACTTTAATGCACCTTAAATTTAGGGTGATGTGTCCTCTGTTTTGGATCTCTCCTTCCCTCCCCACACCCAGGAGCCTATGTCCCTGCTTTGCTCCTTCCCCTCCCCCAGCTGACAGAGGCTGACTTTGGAAGCAGCTCCCCCGGCCCATCTATTTCACGCCAATTTGCTCACAGTCCCTGCCTGGCGCTGCAATGTCCCTTTTGTCTCGCACACAAAAGGCCTGTCCCCTTTTGTGCGCCTCATTTCCAGCCAGGCTTCGGTGCCGGGGGAATATTAATAACAACAATATTATCTCGGACTTCTCCAGAGTGCCCGAAATTGCAGTGCACGTGGCAGCTGGCAGCTGCTCATGGTACAGAGTCGCCTGAGTGACATCCAGCTGGAGAAGCTGGGGCTGGTTTGTGTGTTCATTGCTGGCTCCCCGAGCAGTGGGGTTGGTGGAAGGTGCATGGATTTTGTAGGGCAGGTAGCAAGAGCAGGGAGGGAAAGACACAATCACACACAACGAGGGCTGAAAAGGACCTCAAGGTGGTCACATCTCGTCCAACCCCTGCTCCAAGCAGGACCAGCCCTGACTCCATCATCCCAGCTGCGATGCCTGGAAAGGGATGGTGCCCATTCTCTCTGAGCAGCGAGAAAGATCGGGGTTTAAGTGCACCGCACTAAATGGCCATCTGATATGTCAGCACCGGCGTGCACAGGAGGGTGTACCTACCTGCGTGCACCTTTTGTGTTGGCCCTTGTCCTTGCGCTTGTGTAACTTCCGCTGGCGTTTCGCTGTGCTCACATGAAGCCAGGCTGTGTCGGTATGGACGGCAGCACCCGACGAGCTGAGTGCACGGCAGGGTGTTCACTCCCTGCAGTGATGGGTGGGCCCAGTAGTGCTCTGACCCTCTCTTTGCACCAACGGCCCTCGGAGGTGGGCTGGGGGTGCGGGGGGCTGGGCTGCTCAGAGCCGCTCGGCATGGCTGTGGTGCTCGACCCCAGGAGCGCGTCCATCTGGGCAGCGTCCGCAGAGGGGTGCCCTTCTCGTCCGTTCCTTTAGCTGCCCAGCTGGCACCACCGATGCTCTGGTTTCCTCCCAACAGGCTTTGGGTTGCTCTGTCTTCATTTCTGCATTGCAGAAGGCAGCTGGGGATGGGGCCTGGGCTGTGCCAATGCTCCGGGTCTCTCCAGTATTGTGTTTCACCATTTCAGACAGGGGAAATGAAGCCTGAAGAGGTTCAAGGATGGGCCAAGCTCGCAGGGCAGGGTTGGGTCACTGGATCACAGTAAGGAATCGCAGGAGGAAGTGCTTTCTGCTAGCACTGAACAAGGGACTTCATGCAAGCAAAGGAAGCAGCTTTCTCTCGGCAGCTGCTCAGTCTCTGGTTCAGCAAAGAGACCCCGCCGAGCCCCTTCTCCGGTTTTTCCCTCTGGGTTTAAAACAACTGCATGGCCAGCCTTGCAGCGACCTAGAGAGCCCAGGAGCCCCAGCTCTCGAGGCAGCTTCACCTCCGTGTAATTGCTGCTGTCAGGTGGATTGGGGTGGGGATTTCAAGGCAAAATTGGAGATTTCCAGCCAGGGACCCATCGGTTCATTAGCACATCCCTTGCTGCCACCTGCAATTAGCTAATTAACTCCATTAGCTCTAGCTGAAACAGGGCACCTGGGCTTCTCTCAGTGCTGGAGTCAATCCCTGGGCAGATCCAGCCTGGCAGGAGGTGGGCTTGGCCCACATGGGTTGTGGGTCCACAGAGGAAGGAGGGTGCTCTCCTCCGTGTCCTGCAGCAACACCAACCCCAGCGCAGTCTTGGTGGCCTTCCCCCTGGGCCAAGCTCTGGGCTGTGCAGCCAGGCTGCTTCTGGGATCCAGCTTGTTTAAAGCTAGCATGGGTATTTTTGTGGCTGCTGCCCTCGATTCAGATCAGGAGTGGTCTGTATTTCAAGAGCTGTACCTTGCCATCTGTGCCCCGCAGCTGGACTCGGCCTCTTTCTTCACATCCAGTGCCTTGCAACTTGTTCTTCTCTAAGGAAGCTTTGCTTAATGCCCTCTAATGAGTTTTGCAACCACAAAATCCTCTGCCAGGTAAGTGCATGGTTTCCCCATTGAAAATGATGCTGCTTGGAGCCAGACACAGGCTGTGTGTCCATGTGCGTGTATGTGCAGGTGTGCAAGCTGCTCCAGGCGGGGCCGTTCTCCTTGTTCAGTGTCAGCGCAGCCTCCTCTGTACTAGCATGAAATAAGACCTACTGCACATTATATAGATGGGAGGAGAGAAATGCAGCCAGCTCTGGGGAGGCTGCAAGCAATAAGCCATAAGCAATTAATACACGGAGCAGACGGTAAAGGCAGAAGAAGGGATCAGTGGGATCCTGCCTTCCTCCATAGCCTGGGCCAGAGATTACACAGCATGCCTTGAACCTTGGGCGATCAGGGGAGACGTGATCCCATTGCAGCTGAGCTAATCTTTTGCACGGAAGGGCGTTTCATAGACATCCCAGAGACACGGGCGGGCAGGGAGATGCAGAGATCCCATCTAGTCCAACCCCTGCCTGAGGCAGGATCAACCCTGTGCAAACCAACCCGGTCAAGCCCACGGTCCAACCTCTTAGCAAAACTACAGTCAGCCCTCACACAGCACTGGGCATCATGTCTGACCTGCCCCACGGGAAGCAGGGGGACCACGGCAGCCAACGTCCTGCTGCTGCAAAGGTTGCTAATAGGCTCTCGAGAGATGCCAGGTAGAAGCCGTGCCCCTGCTACGGAGGAAGACACCCCCCGCCCCTCAGTCCGTACCAGGGAGGGGAAATTGCTTTCTGAGCCCAAATACAGCATCGGTCTGACCCTGAGCGGAGGGGCCAGACCCTCCAGCCAGGACCCTGCGGGGTTGCATGGGCACAGCCCAGTCCCCATCTCCAGCCGGGGCTGCAGCCAGCACCCAGCACCTCTGAGCAAGATTTAAAAAGGAAAAACACGCTGGATGCATGTTTTGCACCTGCCCTAAGCAGACTGACCCCAGCATGGAGCTGGCTGTGAGGGGCCCAGGACCCAAGGGCCCTGCCGGGACCCTGATCTGCAGCGTTCCCAGTGCAGCCACGGCTCCCGCCTGTCACCAAGCACTGTCCAGAGGGAGCCGCCTCGCTTTGCCCAGACAGGAACAATGGGCCGCATCTGGCAGCGGCTGTAATGAGCCCAGGGCTTGCCAGCCGGCCCCTGCTGCCTTGATGAGGCCTTTCTCTCTGCATCCTCTGGCACCTCGGCTGGGTTTCAGAAAGGAAGCAATTAGCACAGGGAAAGCAAGCTGCCCAGCGATTACATTTCATCCGTTTTCTTTTAAATGAAGGAGGGGAAAGAAGGAGGGAGGGGTGGGTGGGGAAAAAACCAGCCACCCTCCTTCCCATCTGGCAGCAGGGCTGGAGTTTGTCGTGAACAGCCTGATGTGTCCTGGACCCTGTACTGCAAAGGGGATGTGGATTCAGTGAAATCCGTGGATGAACTGTAAGGGGTGCAATGAATTGTATTTGGTCTAATAAAAGATATCAGATTTGCTTGTCTGCCCATGTCCTTAGATCAACACGGCTACAGCCAACACCCCCGAATCAATGGATGAATGTGCTCATGGCTTATACTCACAGGCTCCATGCTCCAAATGTCTCCACTACCCTCAGCCTCAGTTTCCCCCTCCGTGAAAAACAACCCTGAACCCTTGCATCAGCTGGTGACAGGCAGCCGTGTCTGGGGAGGAGCACGGCGGGTGCTGAACAGAGCATCATAAGGTTTGCAAATGGGTTAAGTTCAAGCTGGGCTCTTCCAGTCATGGCCAAGCTCGTCCCTTCTCTGTGCCCTTCTCCGTCCTTTGTAGGGTATTATTACTTGAAGTATGACCCCGGCCTGCTCCTGTGATCTGAATATTGACAGACTCCAGGGAAGCTTTCAGTGCATTGCTGGCTATTAAAATAGGCCAAATCACACAAATCACACCCTGTTTGCAAACCTTGTGCATTGCTGCGCTCTGCCGTGCGCCTCCCCAGATGTGGCTGCCTTTCACCAGCCGATGCAAGGGTTCAGTGTCGTTTTTGACAGAGGGGGAAACTGAGGCCACGGGTAGCAGAGAAATTTGCTGAAGAGAGCACAAGAGCCGGCATGGAGCCCATGAATATTTCCCGGGAGCGCATTCATCCCTTGATTCAGAGGCGTTGGCGGTAGCCATGTAGGACGGCCCCAGCCAAGCCGGAGCTAATGAAGCAGCTTCACATCCAGGCCAGATTAAAGGTGATGTGAAAGGGCAGCTCTGGATTTATTAGCCAGGCTGTGATGTGGAGATCAGCCCCAGCCATGTCGCCGTGCGTGGGTGGTGTTATCTCCTCGATCCATCACCAAGATGACATCTCCGCTGGCTGGTTTTCCTCTGGCCCATTATTCATCTCCTCTCTGCCGCGCCCACGTCTGCCTGGGAGCAGGAAGAGACGCCGCGGTGGACCTGGGCAGGGAGGGACGTGTTGACAAGGGGTGTTCTTGGGCTGGGTGGAGGGCAGTGAGCGCAGAGCAGCCCTCACTCACATGGGCATCAGGGGGAAGGACGGACAACCACAGAGTGTGATGCCTGGATCGTGTAGTCCTGCAAACAGGGAGGAATGTGTGTGGGAGCCCATTCCCCCATCTCTCTGAGCCCTTCACTACCTCCTTTAGGAGGGCAGTATTATTATCTCCATTGAGGACAAAAGTGGCTAAGGGATTTGACCAAGGATGTGTGGGGAGTCAGTGGCAGAGCTGCAAATGGAGTCCAGTGCTCCCACAGCCCGATGGTTGTGTCCTCAGCATGGGGCCATGAGCCAACAGCTTCTTGGCCACTGTGCTAGGTGTAAATAGCTGTCTGGGGCACGAGGAAGAGGAGACCTGGATGCTTTTGGAAGACAGGGGAGTTTGAGCTGAGCTTGGGCAGAGGGAGCCTCCTTGGCTTGTGGTTGGGAAGGAGTCATCCCTCAAGGAATTGGGGTCTTTTCCTGCAAGCATGGGGCAGGGTCATCCACTGCTCCCAGGAGGGGGCATCTGGTGTCCCACGTTTCCCCATTGCCCGGACGAGCTGCTACCTTCCAGCTCAGCGGGCTTTCCCCCCCAGTTGCCTCCTCTGCCTTTGGCGTGCAGAGCTCACAGCAGGCAGCCAGGGCAGTGCAGGCTGCTGATACTCACGAGGAGACACCAGAGGGATCAGACACATGGACCTGACCTTCCCTTCTTCCTTCACCCCAGCTCGCTGCATGGTCAAAGGTCCGGCCCATGGCTTGGAGCAGGAATCAAAGAGGGATGCAAACGCACCCCCTCAGATCTCCCCCCGGTCCATTTTTAAACACAGATCCCATTTCCAAGAGAAAAGCAAGGAGGTTTCACTTGGAAATCGTCCATGTGAAATATTCGAATGGCTGCATCAGCATCCCCCTTTCTTCTCCTTTTCCAAATTCAGCCAAATTTGCAAATATTTTCAATCCCCCCCCCCCCC
>NW_017729028.1:29231258-29263490 GCF_001723915.1 Gavialis gangeticus | reverse complement strand
TTTTCCCTTTTCCAAATTCACCCAAATTTGCAAAATTTTTTAACCCCCCCCCCCCCCAAAGTGGAATTTGGGAGGAATCTCCTGCTTCTCAAAAACATTTTATCTGGCTTTGGCAGTGGTGTGCATCTCTGTGTGCTGCAATGGGTGCTTTGTGATCATGGGATGTCCATCTCGAAGGTGGGGAGCCTATCCCTTGTTGAGAAATGGGATGTTCCCCGAAAAGCATCTACCTGAGCACCTGCCGAGAAGGACCTGGCTTGGAAAAGCTGTTGCGGTTGTAGGAGGGTATGAGCTTTGCAACAGTTAATGCACTGGAGACATCCACCAGCTTCTCTGAACCGGATAATTCACCGCGGTGAACTTTGCTCTGCCAACTAGTACTAAGATGGTGGAATAAGCCCTGGGCATGTTTTGGAGCCTCTGACCTTTGATCCCGTGCCGGTGCTGCCTTGAGTCAAAGCTGCTGAGCCGTTCCTGAGGGAGGATTTCCCATGGGCATGTGAGGCTAATTTGTGCTGTCTTGGCAGGGTAGAAGCACTATAATGGCCAGGGTCCCTAGTGTAGACGCATCTCTGCCGCAGAAGGAACCTTTTGTTCTTCTTGAGTTATACGAGCTCTCCTGCATGACACCACGTCTCCTGGCAGAGGTACTTTCAGGCTAGAAGAGCTGAGTTGAGACTTAAGGCTTGTGATACTGGACCTAA
Source organism: Gavialis gangeticus (assembly GCF_001723915.1). Lineage (NCBI taxonomy): Eukaryota > Metazoa > Chordata > Crocodylia > Gavialidae > Gavialis > Gavialis gangeticus. Next base: position 29,262,786 of record NW_017729028.1, on the reverse strand, counting down.
GGCCGCTGTCTCTCTTAATTAGGAGGCTATTTAATGAGTGGAGGCTTCCTGGACTCAGCAGGGGTGTATCACTCGGAGAGGCGCAATGGGGACCAAACGGGGCCAAAACACTTCAGTGTGGGGATGTGGATTGAGCAGGTGTGCTAGGTGCCAGCAGTTCAGGGAAGTTTTGGGGTAGATAGGAAGGGGAAACGATGCCAGTGTGACTGTGGCAAAACCCACCAGGTCATCAGCCTTGGAGAGGATGTTCCCTGGGCCACGCAAGGGGGCCCAATTCCTGCTTAGAGGAGCAGGAGCCAGGGCATCTCATCCAGGTTCCTGGCATCTCATTCAGAGATGCTGCTAGGACTGTAGCTTGGCTGCTCTGGACCATACTTGGAAACAGATGCAATACAGCCCCCACCCCCCGAGTAGTGTGCGGTGTGTGCCATTTATGCAGAGCGGGGAAAGACGATCTCCCTGGGGATTGCTCCAAGATGCTTCACCACCCAGTGCCCGGTGCTTCACCACCCTCCTCATGAGAAAGTTCTTCCTAATCTCCAACCTCAACTTGCCTTGCTGCAACTTGAGCCCATTGCTACTTCTGCCATCTGCCCCCACTGAGACCAGTCCAGCTCCATCCTCTCTGCAACGCCCCTGCAGGGGGTTGGAGCCCCCCTCCCACTTTCCTTCCACTGCCTCTCTGATCTGATCTGATAGGAAAGAAGTCTTTTCTAGGTGCATCTACACATTTATTAATGTGTTTTTGCTAATGCACATTAAATTGAGCACCTCTAATGTAAGGTACTAGCTAAATGTGCATTAAGCTGCCCTACTGCTCAATAGCAAAAGTGCCCACTTTTTTAGTCATGCTTAATGTGCAGAAGCCAAAATTTACTGCGTATTAGCGCAATTTTTGCCACGATGCTCTAATGCACAATAAAATAGGCTACAGCACATTAATGTGCACGTGTAAATGCAGCCCCAGAGATCCTGCTTCACTGCCTCATAGTGCAGAGGCACTGTCCACCCCTTGCCTCACTTGACCCCCCACCTGCTGGCATCACTGAGACCAGTGTGGTGTCTGGACTGAGCTCCTGGCCTCCTTACACTAGCAGCACACTCACTAGCAGCCTCCCCTGAGCTACACAGCTTTTAAAGCTGAGTCTCGCCAGCAGCCAAGAGCAAAACCCAGCTCCCTGCCACGCTCTGAGCCATGACCTACATCCTGCCCAGTCATTAAGCAGTCATTTTCTTGTCTCCTGGCCAGCACCATACCTGACCCCACCAAGCGTGCCCCATGCACTCTTCTCCAGTGTGGCAGGAGGAAAGCCAGCTCCTCTCAAAGGGCAATGGCACTGAGCATTCGCAGGTAATTATGAAGCTAATAGTAGGGCGTAGGCAGCCAGGCCCCTTCAGGCATTTGGTATTTATTCATCCATCCATCCATTATGCATTTATGAGGGGATCCAAATGGCAGGCTGGGCTCCCTGGGGAGGGCTGTGCCCAGGTTTAAGTGCCTCTTCTATGACCGGCACTGATTGCACTGGAGGAGAAACATAAGCTGCCCTGGCTTTTCCCATCCCTTATCGCTGCACCGCAGCCTAGAGCGCTCTCTACAGCCGCCGCTTTGAAGCAGCTGCCCCATAAGATGCGCTCAGGGCAGTTTTGGAGATGAACCCCAGTACAGCTGTGATGGGTGTGAGGTGCACCTTCAGCTTGAGGACAGGGTGCCGAAGAGGGGCCGGGATAACAGCCTGCAAATACGTGAAGGGCTGCCAGCAAGAGGGGAGACCCTTTTCTGTCTTGCTGCGGAAAGGAGGATGCGGAGCAATGGTTGAAGTTGCAGCCATTTAGGTTGGGTCCCAGGAAACTTGTCTGTGTTTCAGAGCAGGGAGGCGGTGGGAGAGATGCGGGGACTCGGCATCACTGGATGTGTCAAGGAGAAACTGGACAGGGGTGACTGTGTCCTTTTGCTCAGACAAGGGGTTTGTCTGGGCTGGTTTGCAGGGGTTGGACTAGGTGGGACCTCTGCGGCTCCCCCCCAGCCCAACTTGAGGCAGCATGGAGAGGAGGACGCCTCTTCTTACCTTCCTCACTGGGGAGCAGGGGGCAACAAGGAAGGTTATCCTCTCTCATCCGTGCAGTGCTGCGCAGGCTCAGGGTCCCATTGCTGGGGAGGGAACTCCCTTCATGGAGGCCACGGTCCCATGGGTGGAGAGTGGCCGCCTGGGTCACAAAGCAGAAGTTGGTGCTGGCTTCCGACCGCAAGTGCTAAGTCCAGCACTTCACAACCCCTGCCCAACCCTGCAGGCTCTGACTTCCCTCCATACCGTCCTGTGGTACTGGGCACGGTCTAGGCCCCAGTGCCAGCCTACGCCCCACCGTCCCCCCTGCCCAGGGGTGCGAGCACTCTCCTGAGCAGGGGGAGATGCAGGTTCAAATCCTACATCCAGCTGCAGGAGCACCCCCATCTCCCCCTACGCAGGTGAGCTTCCTAACCCTAACCCTTGGCTCCAAGATGGGGGCTCAGCCCCACCTGCTGCAGCCGCTCCATCCCATGTGACAGGCTCAGAGCATGACTCTGCAGGCTAGTGGTTAGAGCCATCACTTGGTGTCTAGTCCCCACCACACAGCATCCTCGAGGAGGTGTCATTAGCTAGTGGCCCCCTGGATGGAAGAAGCTGGACAGGAGCTAGCAGTGCGCCCTTGGTGCCAAGAAGGGTAACAGCGTCCTGGGCTGCATTGGGAGGAGCGGTGCCAGCAAATCGAGGGCAGTGATTCTTCCCCTCTATTTTGCACTGATGAGGCCACATCTGGAGTCCTGTGTCCAGTTTTAGGCCTCCCACTACAGAAAGGATGTGGACAAGTTGGAGAGAGTCCAGCGGAGGGCAATGAAAATGATTGAGGGCTGGGGGACAGGACTGGTGAGGAGAGGCTGAGGGAACTGGGCTGATTGAGTCTGCAGAAGAGAAGACCGAGGGGGATTTGATAGCAGCCTTCACCTCCCTGCAGCGGGGTTGCAGAGGATGGAGCTGGGCTGGTCTCAGTGGGGGCAGACGACAGGACAAGGAGCAATGGGCTCAAGCTGCAGCAAGGGAAGTTGAGGTTGGATATTAGGAAAAACTTCCTCATGGGGAGGGTGGTGAAGCACTGGCACAGGCTCCCCAGGGAGGTGGTGGAGTCAGTCTCCATCCTTGGAGATTTTGAAGCCCCAGGTAGACAAAGCCTTGGCTGGGATGATGTAGTTGGGGCTGGTCCTGCTTGGAGCAGGGGTTGGACTCGATGTGACCTCCTGAGGTCCCTTCAACCCTCCTTGTTTTGGACCGTATGACCTGTGCGGCAGGCCGAGGCTGCTGGCAGCTGGAGCACCCTCTGCAACCCGGGCCAGAGCCATGTTTCCCTGTGTGCTCCCAGGGGAAGGTGGGGAGGCTGGGGCGGGGGAGGTGGCAGGGGCAGGGGAAGCTGTTATTCATTAGCTCTTTGCTGGCCAGCATTCCTCAAACAGGTTCTGCCGCCCGGCCAGGCCAGTGAGAGCCTGGGCTCGGTGCTCCCGGTCCTGCAGGGCAGCTCTGCCCCCTGCTCTCCTCTGCCCCAGAGCCCCCAAACTGCTCCAGGAGCCCCCGCAGCACCCTCCACCCGGGGAGCAGGAAGGAGCCCCCCTTGCTGCAGAGACCCGCTCCTAAGGGAAGCAGCAGGATGGTAAGGAAACGCCGACCCTTGGAGCATCAGGGTCCAAGAGCGGAGGCAGGGCCCTGGCTCGGGTGGGCAATGCAGGCGGGCACCCTCGCTTACAGCGCGGGGCTGATGGCTTTTGCTTCATCTTTCTTTTTATCTTCTTTCCTTTCCTATTATTATATTTATTTTTGTATTTTTTTATATTTATTTTTATTTTTTATTTTCCTTTCCTTCCTTTTCTTTTCTTTTTACTTATATTTTATGTTTTTATTTTTACTTTTTATTTCATTTTATTTTTGCAGCAATGCCATTGTTTCATGAAAAATGTCCTTTTTTCCCCCCCAAAACTACATTTTGAATTGACAAAAAGGAAATGGAGGCAAAAATGAAAACCTTGTTCCTTTGTAATAGCAAATGATCCATTTTGGTGCTTTATTCTGGGACCTCGGGGGATTATGGTTTAAAAATTCAACAGTGCTCCCCGCTCCAAATATTGATTGCCTTCTGTGTTTTTTGGCTTCTCTTCTTCTTAATGTGTTGTTGATGGATGGTATAGCTGGGGGTATTGGTGATGGGTGGTATGGGGGTATTATTGCTGGTGGTGTAGCTGGGGGTATTATTGCTGGTGGTGTAGCTGGAGGTATTGCTGGTGGTGTAGCTGGGGGTATTGATGATGGGTGGGCTGGGGGTATTATTGCTGGTGGTGTAGCTGGGGGTATTATTGCTGGTGGTGTAGCTGGGGGTATTATTGCTGGTGGTGTAGCTGGGGGTATTATTGCTGGTGGTGTAGCTGGGGGTATTATTGCTGGTGGTGTAGCTGGGGGTATTATTGCTGGTGGTGTAGCTGGGGGTATTATTGCTGGTGGTGTAGCTGGGGGTATTATTGCTGGTGGTGTAGCTGGGGGTATTATTGCTGGTGGTGTAGCTGGGGGTATTATTGCTGGTGGTGTAGCTGGGGGTATTATTGCTGGTGGTGTAGCTGGGGGTATTGCTGGTGGTGTAGCTGGGGGTATTGATGGGTGGTGTAGATGAGGGTACTGCAGATGGGTTGTGTAGTGGAGATATTGCTGATGGGCTGGACCAGAGGACCCCTTGAGAGGTTCCTGCCAGCCTTGTGATTCTAGAATTTATGCCTTTAGGGAATTTTAACTAAAAAGTGGATTTTTTTTGCTTTACAAACTTCCCCCACATTTTCCCACCAGGGCTCTCTCAGAGACTGGGTGGAGGAGGTGGTAAGGTTGGGCAGCTGTAAGGGGCCAAGAAATATGCATGAAGCCAGAGGGGTTATTTTTTCATGATCTCTTGCTGGTGGAAGGTGGAGGTTTCCCCCCAAAAACAGTGCTGGGGGGAGGTGGAAAGCAGGAAGCTTCTGTGCTCAGAGCAGGGAGCAGCAGTGACACCCCCGCCCCATACACACACTGCCCTCCCCTCACCTTGCAGAGAGCCCCAGGGAAAGTGTCCTTTTACACAGCAAGTGCTTGAAATAGTTTTTTGATTGCAATGGCCTGTGAATTGCAAAGACAGCCATCAAGCCACCCGATGCATAGCAGAGGGGCCTGGTGGGTGCAGAGACCGGCAGGAGTAGGAGCTGCCAGCCTGGGGATAGATGGCCCTTGCCTCACATCAGCCCAGATGCTGCCGACACAGACGGAGCGGGGAGGGGGCAGCAGAGAGAAATGAGGGCAGTGGGGGGTGTTAGGGGTCTGGTGCAGTCCCCTGAGAGCTATCTAGATGTGCCTGTTGGTGGGGGGCTGCAGGGGGGTGTCTGCAGATGCTCTTCATTGAATGCATGCCCATGTTGTAACCCCCTGGGCAGCAAACTGCTGTGGCTGGTGCTGCCTCTGCACCAAAGGCCCCAGTTGCTGCTGCCCCGAAGGAAACAGGCTCCCAAGTCCCCTGAGAGAGAGCACCCACCCCTACGAACTGAAGCTCTGAAGCAGGCATAGGGCTGGCAGGGCCTCAGGCATGGGGGTTTCTCAGGGTGGTGGGTCATATGGGAGCTGGCCACAGGGACAAATCTGGCCTGTAGAAGCAAATTCAAGCCGCCCTTTGAATACCTTGTGATGGCAGGGTCCAGGCTGATGAGGAGCTGGGGGGACTGGGTCACAACCGGTTATATTTTATCCTGCCTCTTTGCCAAGGGGTGTTTCCTGGAGACAGTGACTGCACCCCTGGGATCATCCCTCAGGCTGGCACTGAAGTCTCCAGGTGGCCAGGACTTGGAGGCAGGAGGCAACGAAGGGGATGGGCTGCAGGTGGAGAGCTGCGTGCATCCCCGTGCCCGGGGGGCTGAGGGGTCAGAGAGCCGCGCCAGAGCCCCAGGGAGTCACGGCATTATTGCAGCCCATTTTGGGGGAGAGTTATTATCTTGCAAAGACACAGGAGGCAGGTTCATGGCCACTCATGGGAGGTTTGCTGCCTTATCAGGATGCATCTTGCTGGAAGAGATGCGGTGGAGACCAAAGAGACCCTGCTCCTCCACTGACCTGCAGAGGCTGGCCACCTGTGTGCCACCCCGTCACCCCCTGGCCTGCAGTTGACCATTTGAAGTCAATCATTTATTATAGCAATGCCCAAACAGTCACAGCCAAGGTCAACCTGACCCCATCTCGTGTCCTGCCTCGGTAGCAGCACCCCTTAGAAGGCACCGCCGACCGCCCCAAACCGTGCCGCGATATCCGGGCCCATCCTGATCTAGGAGGCTTCACTTCCTTCCCAGAGTGCTTGCTATCATGATACATCTGGCCATGCTTACTACCCCCATGGGCATCCCGTCCTTTGGGGGTTGATTTCTCAGTTCCAGTAGCTTCCTGTAGCGGCGAGCTCCATGGTTTCACCACGTTACCCGGAGAAGGGTTTCCTTTAATCCACTCCAGCTCCATTTTTTAAATCATCTCAGGTTCACGGCCATGGAGGCGTCCAGTTCCAGAACTGGGCCAAGACCTACGGCTGCTCCCCAGAGCTGTATTTCCAGCCGACGTCGGTGGAGGAAATCAAGGAGGTAAGAGGGGAGCGGAAATACGGCTGAACTCAGCTCAATGCTCAGGAGGAAGCGGATGGTGGGAAGTTTGGGGCATGAGCGTTTCTGTCAAAACACGGGCCTGGAAGACCCTTTTTGGGTCATCATTGCCAACCTCTTGCCACCCCCGGCCGTCCCGTCAAATACCCCCCTTCACAAATGAAAGCTATCTAGCGTGGCAGGGGCTCTAGTAAAACGGGTGTACCTGAATCGTATTAGCCCATTAGACTTCTAGTTCTAGTAGGCTCTTTGGCTTGATGGTCTTCGCCCCCACGTGCACTAGTCTTCAGCTTTTTAAGGAAGGGTCCTGGGTTCAAGTCTCCCTGCAGACTGGTTTAGACAGACCCTCCCCCCGCCCCCGGGGCCTGTCCTGCCTTTGCCAAGGGAATGGCGCTCATGGCCACATGATGCTGTTGCAGATTTTGGAGCTGGCCCGGCAGCGGAACAAGCGGGTGAAGGTGGTGGGAGGTGGACACTCGCCCTCTGACATCGCATGCACGGACGGCTTCATGATCCAAATGGGGAAGATGAACAAGATCCTCAAGGTGGGTGCTGGCAGTGTGGGCTACGCTACTGAAATATGGGTGGACAGGCCTGGTGGCCGGAGAGCAGGGGCAAGCCCTGGGCTGCAGCTGGGGGTCAGGGCACCAGACCCAGAGCAAGTCCACTGTATGTCCTGGGTGTGTCTACACGTGCATTTAAGTGTGTGTAAATTTAATGCGCATTAGCTTAATGCACATTAAGTGGGTTTAGGCAGGTGTCTACACGTGCAGGCGTTAAAGCACATTAGTGCTGTTTGTAGACTGGCTTGGGAATAATTTAGTTCCAAGTCAGTCCACACACAGTGTTAATGTGTTTTAATGCGTCTACATGTGCTTTAACTATTCGCGCCTAAATTTGATGCCTCAATTTGCAGGTATCAAATTTAAGTGTGAATAGCCTAAATTCTCCATTTTTAATGTGCATTAAGGGCATGCACGTGTAGCTGCGCACCCTTAATGTGCATTAACATAGGCTAATGCACATTAAAGCATCGTGTAGATGCGCCTCCTGTCACCAACTGCTCCCCATGGATTAGAGAGCATGTGGGCAGGGCCAGCATGAGGCACTCCCCAACTGGCCAGGCCATGCAGGTTGGGCTGCCCTTTACAGCTCCTGACAGCAAGGTCCCTCCTGAGGGGTTCTTGTCAATCCCGATCAATCCTAATTAAAAGCCATAGTAATGCCAGCGATTACATGGGGGGTATAACGAGTTGGGAGAGAGTAGAAAAAAGACACTGAAGGGCTTCTCTCTTCTCAAGACATTTGACATTTCCAGAGTCAGCCAACATTGTATCTGGGGGAATGACTGGGGATTGGTGAGAGTTGCCTCAGTTTCCCCCAGTTTTTGTACTGTCATTTTAAATGAAAGATGTCTTGGTCAGTTCTGCAAAACAGCACTACAGCTTTTTGGGATTTGCAGATGTGCACAATGCAGAAAACATGCATACATGCATGCACGCACACGTGCACACGCACACACACACACACACACACCCCTCCTCCCCATGTCTCAGCAAAGAATTGCTGAGGGCAGGTATTACATATCCAAGCCCCTCCAACAAATCAAGCCCTGCCCACTCGAGGTGCCCCCTCAAAGCAGATTGTCGTCATTTTCTTTCCTCTTTTTCATAAAATCACCAAAAATGAGGGTTGCAGGGCCCTCAGGAGGTCACGTCTAGTCCAACTCCCTGCTCCAGGCAGGACCCGCCCCAACTACATCATCCCAGCCAGGGCTTTGCTAACTCAGGAGGGAAGTGCCCGGCATCTCATCATAGCCCAGCTCACTCAGTGCACCCGGCTGGTTTGGCCCTGTCCACATAGCTCCCAGGGGCTGGATTCTCCATGTCCAGCTCACCCATGTCCGGCAGCAAGTGGGCTTCTCTCTGGGGCTGTGCACACCGGCCCGTCAGCTGATCCCTGTTGGATCTCTTGCAGGTGGATAAAGAGAAGAAGCAAGTGACGGTGGAGGCAGGGATCCTCCTCTCTGATCTGAACGGCGAGCTGACCAAGTATGGCCTGGCCCTGGCCAAGTAAGTGAACCTTGCACGTGCTGGTATGCTAAAACGGTCTCGATCCTTTGACTCATCCATGAGCCCCAGCTGTAATGAGGGGCAGCTGTCCAAAAACTTCCTCCAGTCACGGCCCTCTGCCCATGAAGCTGGTGTAGCAGGAAAGCACAGAGTCCCCCATCAGATTATCCTGTATAACTTCACAAACTGTATTTTCTTGTATACAACACACACCGGAATACCACACGCTTTGTTGTTGAAAAGTAGAAAAAAAGATATTTCCTTGTAGTAAGCAACCGAGTAGCGGCACCTTCTTGGAACTGTTGGAGACTCCAGATGTGAGTGCAGCCTGTATGGGCTCGTTAAGTGGGTTATTGAGCGCTGATGTATGTTGGTGACAGTTGCTGAGAGGCAAGTGTGCCCAGGAAATAAAGACCCGTGCAAAGTTCATAGACTGTTGAGCTAAGCAATACCCCCGAACCTGCTACACAGTCCTTCCTGCTCAGCGCCATGCCCCAGGTCAGGGGTTTCTTTATCAGGAGGATGGCTAGAGAAACTCCCCATTCACAGGATTGAATCGCATAGGGAAGAGCTTGCTGACGGCTGTGTCCTCAACCAGGCCACAGCAAAGTAAAGCTGAAAGGCTAGAAGCTGCAGCCAGGCAAACTCGGGCTGGAAGGAAGACCCTTGGTGTTTAAGGGAGGGGCAGTAGGCATCAAATTGACTTATACCTAGGTGCAGTTGAGTCTGAACCAGCACTTCATAGGGCAGACTGCATGGAAAGCCAGTTAGTCCACCTTGGATACAGTGGGGCTGGGCTTAGTGTTTGGAAAAAATACTGGATAGAAAATATACTTAGTTGTAGAAAGTTATACGTGTACTCATAATTATGTGGGATATAAAACAGCTTATTTTAAAAGACTGCATTTAACGTTTCAGCTATTAAAATTATTTTTGTCTTGTTAGCATGGGAAAGTTGTAAGCAGGATATGTCTTGGGAAAAGCTTTTATTTTAATAATGTGAGACCCAGGGTCTGGGTTTGATATGGAGCATATTGGTCCGGTTCTGAGTGTGATGCAGTGCAGGGCGCCGGGTGAGGTGGTCGTAGTGGCCCCTGCCAGCACCTGTGCTTTACACCACCTCTGCTTGTTGAAAGGCTTGGGGGAAGACCCCCTCTTTGAGGAGAGATCTGTAGACGTCCCGGGGAAGCCGAGGAAAAGCCTTTCTCGGGCGCTGCTTCGCTTTCGCTCACCGATGCTAGAGGAGAAAGTTAATTACAGGGGAACTGAATGAGATTGATTTCCTGGTCGATGCGAGGTGATGCTGAGCTAATTAAGGGTCCCTCGGGGATCGCTGTGGACACGCTGGCCAGGACTCGGATAAGCTGTCAAAAATACATGCCTCAGCTCTGCCGCCATTATAGATAACTGCCAAAATTAATGAGCCGTTTTGCATGTGTTAAACCGCACATTCGGGGCCAGTGGCGAGGGGCGTAACTTTGGACCCGGCTGCATTTCCCAGGCAATCTGAACTCACGGGGTTTGGAAGAGCACCATTTTCCTAATGATCGTGGCTAATTGTTTGCCCTGATGGAGAGAGCGGGGTCCCTGGGTGCAATTGGGGTCCCAGTATACAAGGCATAGGTGGTTCTCACCTGGGATCCTGTGTGATCCTTTCAAGGGTGTCACAAGATGGCACGCAGTGTAAGAGGCCCAAGCAGCACTTGGGGATCTGCGGGCGGGTGATTTCTTCTCTTTCCAGGGGAATTAGACACAGCAACTGTGCGCTGCTGCTATTTGAAGGCTGTTATCAAATCTCCCCTTGGTCTTCTCTCCTCCAGATTCAGGAATCCCGGTTCTTGGAGACTTTCCTCATAAATCATCTCATGACAACTCGTTTCGTGATCTGAGAAGGGAGATGAGTACAGGGGAACAGTGAAACAGGACATTTAATCCTGACAAGGGGAAATATTAATTGAATCCTAGAGAAGATGGGCTGGCAGGGAGCTGCAGAGGTCACGTCTAGTCTTGAGGCAGGATCAGCCCGGACAAACCCAGTGCCCAATGTCTAAGCAAAGTGACATAGTCTGTCTTGTCACCGCACCAGGTATCACATCTGAACCGGCCACAGGGAAAGCAGGGGGGGCCGCGGAGGCCAACGTCCCGCTGCTGCAAAGGTTGCTAATATACACTCGCATTAAAATGCCGTCACATAGCTGGAGCTGGTCCTGCTTGGAGCAGGAGGTTGGATTAGATGTGACCCCCTGAGCTCCCTCCAACCCTCATTATCTATGAGTCTATGAAAGACCCCAGCTCTGGATTTCTGTTTGAAGTCTCTAGGTTAAGCTTGGGAACCATATTTATAAATATAACAGTGCTGTGGCATCCTGCGGCACCCTTGAAAGGAGCTCCCGTGGAAGGGCAGTGACTGAGTGGGTTGCCCCTGAGCTGCAGACGGAGTGGGCACGGTCCCTGCCCAAGCTGACGGCATGACAAGCTGTATTTATCTCCGGCTGAGCAACCCTGGAACGGGCCCTGGACAGAGGTTAATTGGCCAGCAAAGCCGGGCTGACTTGCTCTGTGTGTGGGGCCAGGGGCTGGGTTTATCTGGCTGGGTCTAGGGTTGTCCTTCAGGAAGAACCAGCTCCACGTAGCTCCAGGGTTGGTTTGCAATTGCTTTTCAGCTGCTGGAACAATGGAGAAGTAACCAGGACTTGGGTTTTCCCTTCAGGGCATGGGTTTGTGACGGTCCTTGCAGGGCCAGAGCTGGTGGAAAGAGAGGGCTGGGCCAACAGGGGAAGGGAGGACAGGACAGTAACCAGCTGGAGCAGGGAGTCGGACCCGATGATCTACCAGGTCCCTTCCAACTCTAGAAATGCATGAAATCTATGTGAAGGAGTGAGATAAGGCAGGCCCTGTCCTGCCTAGGCTCACTTTGCACTCCTCCTCCGATGTCTAGTGTATATTCCTCCTTTACATCACCTCTGGATTTGGCCCAGAGCCACAGGAGCAAAGCAGAGAGCAATAGCATCGCTTTTGGTTTTCTGCATCTCTGAGCATGAATGAACCGCGCCGAGCTGGGACTCAGCACCCCGGGGCCTTTTGGTGCGGGAGCCTGAGCAAGTCACCCTGTTGCTCCCTGCCTCAGTTTCCCCATCTGCAGGAATGGGTGCTAGGAGGAGTGCATGCTCATAATTCATGCTTATCAAGCCCGATCAGGCTTATAGGGATCCCAGATCCCCAGGAACTTGGGTAGCGGTGCCAGCCGTTGTCAGAGAGATGGGTGAATGAGGTGGCACTCTGCTTTTGGACATCCGCACCCAGGTTTTAACGCCAGTTCCAGGTTGAAGCTTCCTGTCAGCTCCCCTTTTAATCTAATGTAAGAAATCTTCACCCCCAAGCCACCAGCAGAAATCTCTGCGTGGAAGAGTAACAGGCCTGGAAGGGGCTGCGAGTCGGGAAGTGTGGACATCAGAGCTGTGGGGGGAGCAGGGGGCCAGAGGTTTCAGGTCAGGGTTTGGGGGGGCCCGAGGAGACTTGGTTGGAGGTCCAGGTGCTGGGATGTGTTATCTATTGCTGAGGCCGCTCTCTGTGCAGCCCAGCTTTCCAAGACCACCCTGCAGAGGAAGTCCACCTTACTGAGGTCCTGAGTGATGCTCTTCCTCCCCAACCAGGAGGTTGCAGGGACAGGGTCATGCGTTTATCCCTGACATGCTACTTCCCACATTCAAAAGCCATTGCAGTCTCATGTTTCCACATTTCTAATCTGGATTTTTTTTCTTTAAGCCTCGCTCGGAGGCGCTGGCTGCAGCCCAGGCTGGGGACAGGAGCAGGCTGTGCCAATGCTCCTGCTGGCACCAACCCCGCAGAGGTCTTGCCTCTGCGCTCAGGGTCAAATTGATGCTGCATTAATGGGAATCCCAGCCCGCAGCTCCCTCTCACCATGTCTCCTTGTGCCCCGCAGCCTAGGAGCTGTCTCCGAAGTGGCGGCCGCCGGGGGGATCGGCACCGGGACGCACAACACAGGCATCAAACATGGGATCCTGCCTACCCAGGTGAGACGCAGCCACGGCCAGGCCGTAGCAGCATGGGCTGCCTGTGCAGGTTTTGCCCTCTCTGCTTCAAGCTAGGCTCAATGCAAAGCTGCCCCCTCGCTCTGAATGTTCTGGGTATTTTGCCGGGCTAGCTTCCCCACCGCCCTGCAAAGAGGAGAGCTTGCAAGCTAGCTAGAGCAGGGGTCAGCAAGCCATGGCCTGTGGGCCAGCTCTGGGCTGCAACGAGGTTGGATCCAGCTTGCAAGGGTCCGGCCATCCCAGAGCAGCTCAAGGGATCGGTGGCAGGCAGCTGTACTGCATTGCCTATCCCCTTGGCAGCTCTGATGTTCTCTCCTGCCTGTGCTAACCCTTGCTCTGCCCCTTGCTTCTGCAGCTGGCGACCGGCTGCAAAGATAAGCATCAGGGTTTGGGGCTCTGGGGACAGAGACTTGCAGCTCATAGGGTCAGAAGCTCCACTTTGCAGCAGCAAAAAGGCTCTGACCCCTAAACGAGGGGAATACAAAGCTCCAGCTCTTTGCTGCAGTTTCTGTTGCAACAGGCGCTGCTTCTCCGGGCTGGAGAACAGCACAGCGGCTGGGGGCTTGTCCCTTCTCATGCAACCCCACTGCAAAAGACCAGGGTGTGCTCTGCCTGGAGAGGAGCGGTCAGAGACATTTAGCCCTTCCTCTCTTGACGTGGGAGTCTGTCCTCGGGGGAGAGAGGAATCACTGAGAGAGATGGGATGTTGATGTTATCTGGGATCTACAGGGGGTAGAGACAGGCACGAGCAGGTTAAGTGATGTGCTCTGGTCCTCAAAGAGCATCAGTGGCAGAGGCAGGAGTGACTCCTTGTCTTCGGCACTACGTTCTGCATTCAGACCTTTCCAAAAGGCTGCGTCTGTGGTTAGCATCTTGTCTCTCTTGCCCAGCATCTCTTGAGCTAATAGCCCATCTAGTTTGAAGAGGATTCTCCCCTTTACGTGACTGCTCCTTGGCCCCATGTGACAGCAAGCACTTCTCGGACCCCCGCTCTGGGGCTCTGAGAACCAGCTGACACCCACATCCCTGGCCTCTCGCTGCGGACTCGGGGCTTTCTCCTGACCTCAGGCTGCCTGAGACGGCCAGGCTGGCCGCACAAGCTGCTGCCTTCCCATGCAGCCTGGCGAGACCTGTCTTGGGCAATCCATCTCCCAGCACGCCTCTCCCTCCTCTCTGGCTGAAATGAGCCGTGACGATTCGACCCATTAAATGTGTGAGGCACCTCATCAGCCTTCCTGTCTCCTCGGGGCACCAAGGCACGGAGAAGTGTGTCCATCTCACCGGGCCGTGCAGCCTAGCAGGGCTCAGCTGCTGCCGGGGGCTGGCCTCCGCTGAAAAGGGATTGAGTGTAAGCAGCCATCTGCTATTAGCTGGGTAACGAAGTCCAGAGCCTACTTATTCATTTCCAGCCAGGTAGCAGCTGCAGGGATGAATGGAGTCTGGAAGCATGGAAGTGGTTTCTTTGTCTCTTTTGCATGGTTTATCTATCTCCCCATCGCCCCCACTCCAGGCTAAGAGCATCTTGGGTCTCCAGGGAGTCACCGGTGGTGTCAGGATGGACTCCATCCATGTCGTTATCTGACTTGATGAGGGGTTAGGTGTTACGGGTCACATCTGTTTGGATAGTCTGTCTGGAGACTGTCTGTGATGTGGCCCAAGAGACCGCAGGTCTTAGTGGCAAAGAGTGCGGCCAGGTTTATGGGCCACTGACACTTGTGACCAGCTGGTCCATGGCTCTAGCTCGGTCACGTGCAGGTCTGAACATAACCCCTGAGCCCGGCTCAAAGCATGCAGTCGCCCCAGCCGCTTTGTGCACGCAGATCAAGCAACTCGATGTACGCAGCAGATGCATCCTAGTTCTCACTCATCACTAACACCTCTTTAGGTGTCTCAGGCTCAGACCCATCACCATATTCAGGGGCTGGAAGGAATTTTCCCCCGGTCAGATTGGGACAGATTGGGGGGGGGGGGTTGCCTTCCTCTGTAGTGGGGACACAGCCTCTGCCTGGGGTCTCTTGGGCATATATTAGCAACCTTTGATAGAAGCAGGACGTTAGCTGCTGCAGTCCCCCGGCTTTCCCTGTGGCAGGGTTGGGTGCGATGCCTGGTGCAGTCAGGGGTGACTGTCGTGTTGCTCAGAGGCTGGGCAATGGGTTTGTCTGGCCTGGGGTGGACAGGGCTGACCCTGCCTCAGGCAGGGGTTGGACTAGATGTGACCTCTGCAGCTCCCTGCCAGCCCCGCATCTCTAGGATTTCATGTCTCTGGTGTATCATCCACATCCTGCTTCTCACCAGTTAATGTGACCAGATAAGGACATCTCTTTGCCAGGTCACTCTATTTCTTGCGATGAGACTCTGTTGCCATTTCTTCATGTGCTCACTTAATGTGCATTAGCCTGATTTAAGGCACATTTAGGGCACACATCTACACATGTGCACTGTTAATGACCCTTAAAAATGGAGATTTAAGGCCCTCTAGCCTAAATTTGATATCTGCATAAAGCAGGTATCAAATTTATGTGCGAATAGCTAAATCACATTAGCGAACATGTAGACACATTAATGTGCATGAACGTGGTATGTGTCCATTGACTTGGGACTAACATTAGTCCCCAGTCTGTCCGTACACCCGCGTTAATGTGCACTAGTGCATGCACATGTAGACGTGAACCTAAATCACCTTAATGTGCAATAAGCTAATGCGCATTAAGTTTAGGCACTCATAAAAGCACTTGTAGACACACCCTGTTCTGATCTCCTTAATTTACCCTCTGTCTGCTGGTCTTGGAGGCACCTCTCAAGCTAACGAGCTACTTTCCCAGCACTTCTGTGCATGCCATATAGAAATGTCTCATTTCGTATTCATCGGGGCCTGCTTTGGTTCAGGCCATTAGCAGGGCCTCTGTGACTTGTTTATGCCCCGAGCTGTGGTTGTATTAATTTATACTCTAGCAAAATCTACAGGCGCAGCTTAGGGAATGGATGTGTCCTGCATGGCCACAGACAGACCACGGGAAGCTCTCAGGCGTGGGAGCTTCTGGATGGATTAAAACATGGTGTTGCCAAACACCGTGGTGACCGGTCCATGGTCGTGAATTGCTATACTACACTACCTTGGCTGTCTCCTAATCTTTTCTACATGCTGGGTGCATCTACGCATTCATTAATGCACTTCTCATTAAGTTTATACTTGCATAACGAAGTACTAAATCAATGTGCAGTAACTGGTACTTCTGTGCAGCAGCACCGGTGCACAGTTTTTACAGACACTAACTGCTCAGTAGCCTAATACTGCTGTGCAGTAGCATATTAGCATGGGTTTTGCCCTGCATGCTACTACGCAGTGTTATTAGGCTACTGCACAGTTAGCGTCTCATGTAAATGCACCCACTGTTCCCAGGAAACAAGACATTTAGGGCATGGACACATGACATGATGACTTCAAGGGGAAGCCAGTCAAGTTCCTCCAAACCATATACTGGTGTATTGGGATAGTGTCCATCACGCAATATGAGCAAAAGCAGCTACATCCAGCAGAGGATACACAGGCATACTTCCTACAGGGTGGTGGGGTCTCAGGTCTCTCTCAATCCATCCGCATGGTTGAGGCAAGTTCCAGACTTCCACCCCTATGCCTTGTTGTGGATGAGTTTTATATAGTTCAGACTCAAATTTCTGTATTCCCATCCATTTCTCTGGGATAACGATCTCTTGGCCAATGGAGTGGGGAAACTGAGCCATGACCTGCGACCATCGTTCTTTCCTGGGGTCGCCTTAATAGCACAGGGTGTGAGCCCTGGCTTGTGCATGTCAGCTCCCTTGAGACTGTCCCTCCCTATCCACCTTCTCTCATGCTAAGGGTTGTGATTTAGACTGAACTGCTTCTGGAATAGAAGGAAGGTAGTGATGTACCCAGCACAGCAAAAAGGCGAGGGGTGTTCAGGACCCCCCGACCTGCTAGTCCCAAGGAGCTTCCAAGCTAGGACAGGAGCAGGCAGACGGGGGAGCACAGGGAATGAGGAGCTGAGCACCGTGTCCTGGAGCCTAAGTCCATCGGCTGCCTGGTCATGGCCAAGCCTTCTTGGAAGCACGGTGGATCCATGCATTGGCTTGCATTATCCACCCCCTGCCCGGCTCTGTTGGCCCTTCCTCCCTGGGGTGCTCTTTGCCGTGACTCTGTGCCATCTTCCCCTCCGGCAGGTGGTGGCGCTGACCCTGCTGACGGCGGCGGGGGAGATCCTGGAGTGCTCCGAGGGCTCCCACGCGGACATCTTCCAAGCGGCCCGGGTGCACCTCGGGTGCTTGGGCGTCGTGCTGACCATCACCTTCCAGTGTGTGCCGGAGTTTTACCTGCAGGAGACCACCTTCCCCTCCACCCTCAAGGAGGTACCTTTGGGTCGGGACTAGAGGAAAAGCAGACGTGGTTCTTTCTAGCTGCCTCGGAGGGCGTTGGAGCGAACTTTCTGGTTGCGCACAATGCTCTAGGCCAGGGATGTCCAATGGGCTGCATATAGGGCACACGGGATTATCTTGTGGCCCCTGGGCTCCTGCCCAGTCACCACATGGCTCTAGCTGGACTACCAGCCAGCGGCTCCAGGTCCTACCTCCCTCCGGCTTTCACTGCCTGCTGCAAGGGGTAGTACAGCACAACACGGCCTGAGATGCAGGTCCAGATGCACGGTGTAGCAGGTGGGGGCTCTTGCATGGTGCAATGGGGGGCTGTCCACAAGGGCAGAGGCCCAGGTGTTAACACATTTCACCCTGGGTGGATGGGTAAAAAAACGCCAATGGACCCCTGGGACGTTCCAACCCGTGTGAGAAGTTTATGGATTAATCGACAAAGCAGGATTAACAGCAAAGCGTAAAGCATAATCTGACAGGATGGGGCTTGATTACTGCGAAGTGAAGCTGGCTGCGCTCCTGGGCTCCATCAGCAGGGGATCCTCCCAATGGTTCGGCTTGTAGGAGGGTCTCCAAATTCCCTCCAGCCAGTGCCCAGTATTTACGGATGGCTGGTAAGCATCATTTCCATATTCTAATACCTCATCCCCAGTGGTTTTATTTAAATGTCTTTGTTTCACTGAACTTTTCAAAACTGGATGAAACCAGATTTCTTGTGGACCCAACAGTACTAAGAAGTTAAGATTGATATCCTTGAGAAAGCAGAAAGAAGCAAGAGGGAGGGTTTTTTTAAAAAAAATCATCTCTCCCTTCCCTTTGTGGAATACTGCTTCACCTTGTTATTTTTACTACTCCCCCACCCTTTGTTCATGGCCTGACAAGGCTGCTTGGTTTTCCCAAATTACTTTATCCTTGTGCTCTGTTTGATAGTGTCTCATGAGACATACAAATGGCTTCCCTTTGCCATGTTAACTAAGCCAGCTGTTGCATCTGGAAGGGTTTGTGCTATGGTCACTCAGGCAGAGGCTTCTGGGACCTTTTCTGCTTAGCCACATTTTGCAGCTAGTCACACTTAGGCGTGTCTACATGTGCATTAAAGCGCTTTAGTTAATGCACATTCAATCTAGTACCTCCAGGCATTTATACACCTACATTTGTCTGCTCTGACGTGCCAGAGATCTGCATGCGAGCTGATGCACCCAGCGCTGCATAGCATGTATTTGTATAAACATCGAAACGCACGTCAGCGCTGAGAAAATGGCGGCAGTGCGCTTTTGAACTAAAACACTTTCTATGTGTTTTAGTTCAAAAGTGTGCCGCTGCCATTGTCTCAGAGCTGACACACATTTCACTGCTTATACAAACGCTGTACATTAGCCTGTCTCTGCTCGTTAACTAAAGAGCACAGTTTTTTATTTTAGTGACACTTTAATGAGCATTACAATAGGCTAATGCACATTAAAGTGCATGTGTAGATGCACCCTCAGGCACAGGCTTTGAGGCCTTTTCTGCTTGGCTGCATGTTGCAGCTTGTCATTGCTATTCAGTCCAAGCTTAGGCCCAGAGGCACGGTTTATACTGGGAGGTGGGGTCCATGGCTGCATGGCCCCCACTGGTGCAGCCCCCACCCCTTAGAAATTGTACTGCCATGCTCTAGCCATGTTGAACCGTGTCCCCCTCACACATTTGAGCTTCCCTATGTCGTGATCATGCAGCTGTGTTTTGTGCACTAGGAAGGGGGAACAAGATCCAGGCACTGAATTCATCCATTGGGTGGGTCCGGCTTCCACTTGTCACTGAAAAGCCCTGACCACAGAGCTCTTTGGCCACAGAGGCATCCAGCCCCGTTCATGCCAGGGATGCACATATAGATGGGGGTTTTCCCAGTGGCCTTGCTCATGCTGTCTTGCTTGTATTGCACTGGGGTCCAATCCAGGGTCAGACCCCTGTTACGCTGCACACTGTAGGGATCTGGAGGGATGCCTGATTGGGGCCTCTGTAGACTTACTCTACAGATCAGATGGGAGCAGCTTTCACACCAAGTCTGAGTGACCACAGCATGTGGGGAGAGGATAGAAGAAATGTTTTTCTCACTCTCAGGGGGATTTTTCTGTGTGGCCCCACATAACCGACACCGGGGCTGCACTCATAACCCATTGCACTTGCACATAGCATGAGACTTGCAAAGGGCTTTATAATCCTTAATTGAATTAGGATCCACAGCACCCTTTGGAAGTAGATCAGGATTCTTCTCTCTGCCTCGGCAACCCAGTACATCAACAAGAGCAATGAAATGGCCTGTCTGACTCAGTTTCACAGCTGATAGCATGGCAGAGACAGAAGTAAAACCCAGGAGTCCGGCCGCTGCCCCCTGCTTTAATGACTCATCCACACTTCCCCACGTTTTGGTGTGCTGGTCCCCCAGGCCAGGCAGATGAGCATCCTGCCTGGTTGATGAGCACTGTCTTTGCTAAGCTAGGCAAGAACTGGTGGAGTCCTAGTTAGAGAGGCTTGTAACGAATGCACTGCTGATGGAGGGTCCATGAATAGTGTTATTTCCTCCCCCTGGTTCCCGGAAGGCCCAAGTTCACCAGCGTGGATACGTCTGGATAGGCGTGTTTGCAAATAAGCAGAGCTGCACTTAATGTGGAGATTAGTAAGCGAATAAACCTGTGTAACGTATTGATACAGAAAGGAGAGCGCTGGCTTTGCAGCGTGGAGTGGAGGGGTTTGGTGTTTCCCAGGCTTCTAGGTTTTGCTGGTGCCACATGGGGCCAGGAAGGGATTTCCATCCCCTCCTACTGCTGCAGGTGTCAGAGGGTTTATATTCCACCTTCCTCAGAGGCGCTGGCTGCAGCCCAGGCTGGGGATGGGGACCGGGCTGTGCCAATGCTCCTGCTGGCACCAGCCCCGCGGGGTCCTGGCTGGAGGGTCTTGCCCCTCTGCTCAGGGTCAGACTGATGCTGCATTTAGGGTCAGGAAGGGATTTTCCCCCCTGGTCAGACTGGTATGGACTGGGGTTGGAAGGGTTGCTTTCCTCTGTAGAGGGGGCACGGCCTCTGCCTGGGGTCTCTAAAGGGTATGTTAACAACCTTTTCTAGAGGCAGGATGTTGACCGCCGCAGTCCCCCTGCTTTCCCTGGGGCAGGATCGGGGATGATGCCTGGTGCTATGTCAGGGGCAACTGTGTTGTTTTGCCAAGAGACTGGGCAATGGTTTCTCCGGGCGGGTTTGGACGGGGCTGACCCTACCTCAGGCAGAGGTTGGACTAGACGTGACCTCTGGAGCTCCCCATGGCTCTTCTATGACTGTATTCGTGCCCTTTGCCAACCCTTGCTGTGGTGGGACACTGACAGCCCTCAGCCCCCTGCTTTACCTGTGCCAGGTCCAGGGGCACTTGATGCCTTTGAGAAATGCACTTTGTAGCTGTGCAGGGTTGACTGAGCAGTTTTAGGTGAGGGAGGTGAACGTTTGGTCTCAAAAGGAACAGATCCATGTCACAGAAGCATAGAAAATTAGGGTGGGAAGGGACCTCGGTAAGTCATCTAGTCCAGCCCTGCAGGACCAGCCCCAGCTAGATAACAAGTCTTATGATTTATGAATGTACCCGGAGCCTCGAAACCACAGCACTCAGAAGGAAGGAGCGGGGAAATCCTGTGTTTGGAGAAAAGCAGCGTGTTTATATGGTTGGAGTCTATTGGAAAGGCTGGGTCAATATGCACCCTTATAGACTAATTAAATAGGAGGGTATTGGATTATATTGAATAGCTGTTGTCCTGAGTGCTGGCTCTCAGCTGGTGGCCTGTGGGCCTGAGAGATGGTGCAGGTGGGCTATAAAGGTGCATATGAAGGGCAGATCCAGGGGATTATCCAGCCCCCTCCCCATATTCCCTGTGCGCCTAGCAGCCTTATGCAGAGATGCCCCTCTGGTCTTTGCAGGCTCCCTGCAAACTAGGTAGCAGTTGAGCTGTCTTCAAGGACATCAGAAACTTCCACCATGCTTGGAAGTTTCCAAGAGCGGGTTGGACTGACTAACCTGGGAGGATCTTACCTTGAGCAGGGGATGGCTAGCTTTGCTGCAGGGATTGGGCAGTAGCAGTCTTGGATACTGTTCGGAGGCGTTGGGGTGTTCCCGATTGACTGGTGCTCTTGGGGGTCTGGCTGCTTGGGTCAGGATGCTTTCGGAGGCCATTTCCTGGAGCATGGGCATGATAAAGAAAGAATGATTTGAATTTGTGTTCAGTGGACGAATCTCGGGGGGGGTTATTGCACCTTAGGACAGCGCACTAGTGGGTCTGGAGAGCAGTCCACCCGGTTCAGCAAAACCGCCCAGACAAAGGCAAGTGATGCATTACATGCACAGATGCCCCCAAAGTCACTCCAAGAGGGCGAGTCTTGCAACCCCCGTGCTTATAGCCGAGGTGCCCCCAACTCTTCTCTCTCTCTCAAGACGTCCCTTTTTTGTCTCTTGGGCAAATCCAGGCCCCTGCAACTCATCCCGCGCCATCTGCAGCAGCTCCCCCCTGCCAAGTTTGGGCCTCTCAAGCTCACTGCCTGCTGAGTTCAGGCTTTTCCAGCTCCCTCCCTGCTGAGCCTGGGTATCTCCAGCTCACCCCCCCAGGAGTCCAGCTCAACTCGTTATCACTGCTTGATGAGCATGGTCCGATTTATTTATTTATTTATTTATTTATTTTAGACTCCTCAATTTGTTCAGCTCCTGTTTCTTCATTTAAATCAGCATTTTGACTCTCTGCGCTCTTTTATCAGGTCAGTGAAGCCTCCCAAGCTCCTATGAGGGGCCTTAGCTTAGCATAACGATAGTGTCACGTAACCAAAATGCCTGCACCTGATACGAGCAAGAAGGCAGCTGGGCCGCAGAGCCAGGGCTGTCTTGGGCACCCATGCAAGCTAGTCTCTCTCCCAGGAGGTTCTGGCTCCTGTTTTGCAGCCTCCTGAGAAAGCCTTGATTTTTGGGATGCCAGATGGAGCTGCCACGAAGCATCGCAGAGCATTGGGTACTGCTGTCCCTTGCCTGAGTCCCTGCTCTCTGCAGGCTGGGTCTGGGCTGAAAGAAGGGCCCAGGGGGCTCTGTGAACTGGGGATGAACCACGTTCCCGGGAGGAGAGCAGATCTCACCAGCGCTGAGCAGGGAGGCGTGTGCTGAGCTAGCCGGCGTCATAGCCGGGAGCCGAGACGCACGGAGCTGCCGGGGTGCGTCTGGCCCCACCGCGGTGTCTCTCATATTCCCGTCTCCCTTATGACCACGGACTGAGGCTCATCTGCCCCTTCAGTCATGATCCGTGCATCTTTTCCCAATCCCCAACTCTTGGGCAATTCAGGCCCTTTTGGAGAAAATCCAGGTATCCAGCACAGTGGATTTGCTTTGAAAAGCTTCCTACTTTGCTGTATGGCAGTGATGTCCTACCTTTACACCCCGCAGGCCAGATGGGAGGTGCCAGCTCTGTCCACGGGCTTGATCCAGGACACAGAGCTGATGCGGCAGGGGTCCAGCCTAGATGTGACCCCCTGAGGTCCCATCCGACCCTCATTTTCTATGATTTCTATGATTTGACTGTCCAGACCAGCCTACCTTCTCCTCCCTTTTCTGCAGCTGATTTTTCCCAACGCCGGTTCCCTCCTCTATTACCTTCCACCAGCGACCAGCCACTGACCCAGACAGCCTTCAGGATGGGCCTGTAACCACCTCCTGAGCCCCCCCACCGGTTCGGTATTTACAGGGATTTCCCTAAGACCAGTGCATTGGGACATGGCAACCCATAGAGCATCGTTTGGCCCAGTGCAAAGCCAGAGGCAATGGAGGAAAGATGGATCCCTTATTGCCTTGTGTGTGAAGTCAGTTCCTGGTCCCTCATGGGGTCTTCAAGGCTGGGGCACTGGGGTTTGGTGGCCCTGGAGGTCTGCCCAAGGGCAGAAAATGGAGGGAGGAGTCAGCCCTGAGCCCCTGAAAGACCAGGAGGCCATTGGTGCCATTGGGTCATCATCACAGCGCAACGGGGGAAGTTGCACACAGAGAAGGAGTGTCCAGACCAGAGGGAAGAGAGATGTTCTCTTGAGGCTCTGAATTCATTCAAGCAAGCCCAGAAAAGGATGCCCACATCTCCATGTTTGCATGGCTTCAGTCCCAGCTTCCAGGAACCTCCTGGCCCCAAGAAAGCACATGGTTTTGCTCATGCCAGGCTGGAGCCTACACAAGTGAGTAGGAGCTTGGTTGGAGAGGTGGCTCAGGCTCTTTGTTGGCCTGGAAGAGGCCCTGAGTCCCAGCCCCGCTGTGGCATAGCGTCCCTATTCCTTGAGGTTCAGGTTGGGGGCATCCTGCATCTGCCCTGCTGCCTGCGTTGCTGACGGCAGCAAGCTCAAGTGTGCGTCCTGCTGTTGCAAGGGTACGCACAGCTCGTTAGCTGTGCTGTGTCTGTAATGAGCATCAGGGATGGCTTGTAGTGACGCGTGCGACCCGCTCACCATTGCGTGCTGTCACCGGGCTGCTGCAGTGGAGACAGGGGAGCGCCCCAGCCCCCATCTGACCTCGTGCAAATTGCCAGATCTGAGCTTCTCTCTAATCTGCTTTTAAAAACTTCCAGAGATGAAAACACAGAATTGTAGAAAATTCAGGGTCACATCTAGACCAACCCCCTGCTCCAAGCAGGACCAGCCCCAACTCCATCATCCCAGCCAAGGTTTTGTCCACCCGGGTCTTCAAAACTTTCAAGGACGGGGAGCCTGTTCCACTCCTTCACCACCCTCCTAATGAGAAAATCTTCTTTTCTAGACTCAATAACCCTGGTTCTTCCAAGCTTTCCTTGCACATCCTGTTTCCTAGACCTCTCCTTTGTCTCGTTTCTCTGTTGGACTCTTTGCCGTTGGTCCACAGCTTTCTGGACCCAGAGGCAGGTGGGGAGTCTTAAAGACCTCCAGTGACTCATCTCATCCAAAGGCATTGGGGTTGCCCCAAAAGCTAATTACCCACGCTGCTAAAAAAACGGTCCACCTTATCCTAGCCTGCAGTGGAATTAATTATGTCTGCTTTCCAATCATCCCCGACCCCATCCTGTGACTTCAGCCTGGTAGTAATCCGAGCCAAATTGGCCCAGATTGAATTCTAGCTCGACTTCCATGCCTCTGGCACGGGCACCTGGGTTCATCCATCGCACCGGCGAGAGCAAGAGGAGGACGAGATGGCAACGATGAGGGATGGAGGGGGGAGGAAGCCCTTCAAAACAAAGCCAGTTCAGAACTAGGAATTTGCCAGGAACTGCCATTACTCCTGGCCCTGTCCCTGGCTCTCCCATCAGCCAGCCAAGCAAGCTAATGATGCATATCGGAAGAGATTGTCTTCCTGGTGCTTTCATTTTTCTTCCTGAGAAACTGAGAGTGAGGCTGGATGCAGAGAGGGGGGGAAGGAGCCTTCCCAGTGTCTGATCGCTCACGGGGGGTGAGAGCTGTGTCTCTCCAGGGGCCAGCAGTTATTCAGTGAGTGCACTTGTAGGTGGAGGAAAGCTTCTCCTGCTTGCCATGTGGCTCCTAGCATCACGGTATCTCCATGTTGCCTCATCCATGGACTCTCAGACTGGGGGCTGCAGTATTGCAGGACAGATCCCATAGGTCACAGCAGACCAGAAGCTCAATATTGTGCTAAAAATGCACTCTTGTTGCAACCCCCCCAAAAAAAGCCAAGAGCACCCTGGACTCTTTTATCAGGACCACTGCTTGCAAGTCTGAGGGAGTGTGAGAACAGTCTTCATATACCCAAAGGGTGATTGTTATAAAGAGGGCGGGGATGGCCTATTCTGTGTGGCCAGAGGAGACAGAACAAGGAGCAGAAATTACAGCAGGGGAAATGTAGGTTGGAGATTCGGCAGAGCTCCCTCACTCGGAGGCTGGTTCAGCTCTGGAAGAGGCTGATTCCTGGGAGACTGAGGATGGTTAAACACTTGTCTGGGCTGATTCGGACAGGGCTGGTCCTGCCTTGCGCAGGGGGCTGGACTGCATGCAATTACCCAACTTCCTCTTACCCCTTGCTGTGAGGTAGGGAAGATGCATCAGGTACTTGGACCTCATTAAAGCTTTGTAACCCAACCAGGTGTGCTTAGTAGGCACCTGGGTGTTTGCCCTTCATTAAAACTTGCTTATTCAGAGCAACAGCAGATGCAGTTAATTGAGACATTCACCCCATGTCCGAACTGTGCAATGTGGCTGCAGCAGGGGCTCGCTGGCCTGGTCTAAGCGTGCGTACGTGGGGATCTGTGGGGGTTAGACTTTACGTACAAAGTGTCTCACCCAGTTGGGCTGCAAGGAGGTCAGTAGCTCTCAGACAAGGGGTGTTTTGCGCCTCTGGATGAATCAGTGCCAGGAAGAATAGGATGCTGCTCTCAACAGTGAAATGGGTTCATGGTATCATCTCACCCTGTTACATGGACAGGAACTAGGGCTGAATTAAGGGGATTTAGCAGATCCTCCTCCAAACCAGTTTTTCTTGAAGGCAGCTTCTCTGACCCATCTGCTCTGGTCTGTTCCTCTGGATTGCGCAGAGGACTTCTGCATCGAGAGCAGGGAGCTGTATGAGGATGGAGACTGGATCTCATCTACCAAGGAGTGTGCCAAAGAGAGAGGGACCCCTCCTGAAAGGGGGCTGAGAGCAACCTGGTGTCTAATAAGAATCCTTCTTCTATCATGAATAAGGAGCAGAAGAATTGGAGGCAATTTCACCGGCTTGGGAAATCTTTAGGCAGATAAGGTACTGTATAGTCATCTTGCGTGCTAACGCAGCTCATTTGCACAGAAGCTCCCTGTGCCTGAGCTTTCCACCCCCGCAGACGAGGCAAGGCCCTGTGCAAAGCAGGACGGCCTGTTGGCAGGTGTGTTGCAGCCAGTTTTCACTCCAGCCCCTGTGCACTGATGTCTAAAGTCCCAGCAATCATCTTTACACGATAATGCTTTAACATACACGGTCTCTCGCTTCCAAGGGACGTGTCATAACCCACTTGCGGCTCCTCCGCCGGTTACATAAACTCTTTTAAATATTAAGTGCGTTATCCTCAAAGCCTCCCTCCACCCCAGAGTTGGACAGAGCAAGGGATGTGTGTAACAAGGCTGAGTCCTGTCTGTCCTCATGCCCCCCAGTGTCGACTGTGCTGTCAAGATGCAGTGGGGATGGGAACAGCTGTGCAGGGCAGATGTGCTCTTAGCATCCGGCCTGCTGCTATGTGCACACCGTTCCTTGCTTAGATCTCAGGCTTTCTTTGTGCCTGGCGTCAGATCCACGCTCATTAGCTGTCTGGTTGGGCACGGCCACTTGGCGAGGACACAAACAGCTTCTAATGAGGATCCTCCTGGGGGGTTTCTTCCTTCCATTCAGACAGACTCCACTCCTGGGAGTCAAATGAGATGCACAAGCCATCAGCGGGTGGGGTGGGTGCTGGGGGTGGCTCTGCTCTGGATCCTAACAAGATCGAAGCAACAGTCTCAAGCTGCCGCAGGAGAAATTAAGGTTGGAGATGAGGAGGGACTTTCTGACCTTGAGGGTGGTTGAGCATTGGGATAAGCTACCTGGAGAAGTCGTGGACTCTCCATCCTTGGAAGTTTCCAAGAGCAGTTGGACGTGGCTGGGATGATCCTTTCGAGCAAGGGGCTGCACCAGATAACCTCACGAAGTCCCTTCCGGCCTGATTTTCCTGTGATCCTAGGATTGGGGCGCAGTCCCATGTGAGGGCACAATGCCCTGCCCACTTGTGCTGGCGTAGGGCATAATCTGTGGGTTGAATCAGGGGCTGGGGCCACCATCTTTGACCTCAGGGGGCAGGTATTTGCCACCTGTCATCCTTGACCCCGGGATTCAGGCTTGGCCCCACAGCTATAGGCCTTGCTGCTGGAGGTTGCATCTGCTGCAGAAGGGGTTAAAGTTGGCCCTGTGGGGTCACGGAGGGCTTCATTTTGCTTTTCCAAGCATAAAGGTGTCAGTTTTAGGCCCTCAGACTGCAGAAGTCTGCCCACCCTGCTATGTCTGTGCGGGGCTTGGGCTCACATTGATCTGCCAGCTGATGCCGCGTTGCTATCCTGGCTTGCATCTGCTGTTCAGGGCAATTTTGCAGGACAGACAGAGAGGCTGGCAGAAGAGTGAGGCTGTTCACATGGCCCAAGAGAGGCCAAGGCATCTCCATTTTGTAGGATTTTAATAGCTGGTCGAACCGACAGTTGTCTGGAATAGTTTTTGATGGGGTTGATCTTGCCTTGAGCACAGGGTTGGACTACACGGGTCCTCCTTCCAATCAACCCTTCTCTGGCTCCGTGGATGGTGGAGACCCAGCTCTGATGGGCCGGATGGAGGATGCCTAAATGCTCATGCACAGGGGAAGAGGAGAAGTGTGTTTGCCCACGGGAGCCCTTCAAAGGCATCCTAAGGTCGTGAGGTGCGGTAGGGGGTGGGATCTGCAGAGTTGTTGGCCATCCCCAGATTGCAGAGCAGAGTTGAGGCTGTTTTTTTTCCTCAGGCTTTTGGGCTTTGCTTGTTGCCACGTGGAACTGGAAAGGATTTTTTCTTCCTCTGATTGCTGCAGGTGTTGGGTTTTTTTCAGCTTCCTCAGAGCCATTGGGTGCCGGCTGCAGCCCAGGGTGGGGATGGGGACTGGGCTGTGCCCATGCTCTTGTTGGGGTCAGGAAGAGATTTTCAGACTGGCATTGGACTGCAGGGGTTTTGCCATCCTTTATAAAAAGAGGCCAGTCTCTTCCTGGGATCACTCAGTGGGGCAGGCTCAGGTGCTTTTGGTGTCTTTAGACCCTGGGCCTTGAGCGTGTGTAAGAGGGCTGATGGTATAGTTTTAGTAAGAGGTTAGACAAGGATGTGTCCGGGCTGGTTTGCACAGGGCTGATCCTGCCTCAGGCAGAGGCGACCTCCGCAGTCCCCTTCCAGCTTGACTTTCCTATACGACTCCAAGGTGCACGTGCTCCAGTGCAGCCCGTCGGCAAACTCTCCCGAGCTCTCAGCCATATACAGGAAGCAGAGGGAGGGCTGCCTCATGAAATGGAGCTGAAACAGCACCCAAAGGCATTCTTCATAGGCCACCACGATCCTCTGCCACTCACCATGCCCAGCTCAGCCACTGCCACAAGCAACTCATGGCCACGGTGGTGACAGCACCGTTCACAGCGACGTGCTCTTGGCATAGACTGTGTCCTGGCCACACTCTTCCTTGGGATGGAGGTCAGGTGTTGCACCCTCTCTTCATTTATTGCCACTTCTTGCTTTTATCAGTTAGGAAAATAGAGGCCAGGAGCAAGTCAACACTGTTCCCAGCTTCAGGTAGCTAGTGGTAGATCTGGAGCCCATTGAAGATGATTGGAGCTGGGCTGGTCTCAGTGGGGGCAGATGAGAAACAAGGAGCAATGGGCGCAAGCGGCGGCAAGGGAAGTTGAGGTTGGATATTAGGAAAAGTTTTTTAACTAGGAGGGTAGTAAAGCGCTGGAGCAGGCTACCCAGAGAGGTGGTGGACGCTCCATCCTGGGAGGGTTTGAAGGCCTGGATAGACAAGCTGAGGCTGGGATGATGTAGTTGGGGCCGGTCCTGCTTTGAGCAGGGGGGTTGACCTCCTGCGGTCCCTTCAACCCTCATTTGCTATGGTTCCCAGCTGCCCATTCATTTTCAACCTGCTCCTTCAGCCATAAGCGACCTGACATCTCTTCCAGCGAGTAGTGTTCGTATTACCCATCCGGTTGATTCATCTCACCAGAGTCTCACAGGTCAAAAGTATAATCCTGGCTAATTGCACAGAAGTCCTTATTAAGTCAAGTTCATGAAAACGAAAATGAAAAAAAAAGAAAGATCATCCTGGCCAAAGGGAATGGCTCGTTGCTGGATTGATCTGGTTTCTGCAGCAATTAAAGCTCCTGGAATTTTTGATTGAATAATTTAGCCCTCATGAATCACGCAAATCTCCCCCATTTCTTTCACCACCACCAAAAACATGAGCAGAAAGGTTATATTTTACAATCTTGTGAGAGGCTTGCTCTGAAAACAGTCCCAGTGTGCTTTATTTAGAGTAGTCATACATAAAAACAGAAGTACTGCCCTGTGCTGCGTCAGACCACAGGTCCGTCTTGCCCAGTCTCTTGTATCACACAGCGGCAGAGAGCGGATGCCAAAAGGGAGAGTGAACTGGGTCTGAGCGGGGGTTTTCCCCGTTTTTCTCTCGCTTGCAGCCTTTAAGGTCCAGGAAAGTCTGATGCAGGGGCTGTGCCCCTCACTGCCCTGCTGCATAGTGACTTATGCCCCTTTCCTCCCAGCATGTATCCAACCCAGTGCTAATCTGGCTGAACGCTCAGCTCCCACCGCATCTGGTGGGAACGAGCCCCACGCCTTTATGCCACGCTGGATGGAAAAGAGCTTCCTGGTGTTTGTTTTAAACTTACTACCTACTCATTTCATTTTGTGACCCCTCGTTCTTGTGATGTAAGAGATGCTGGGTGCATTTACACATTCATTAAGTTCTGTAGTTATGGCGCATTAAGTTTAGTACTTGGCTATCCAAGTGCTAATTCAACGCGCAGTAACTTGTGCTACTGTGCAGTAATGCCGGTGCACAGTTTTTTAGTGACACTTACTGTGCAATAACCTAATAACACTGCACAGTAATGTATTAGCATGGGTTTTGCCTGGCACACTACTACTCAGTGTTAGTAGGCTACTGCACAGTAAGCGTCTCGTGTAGACGTGCCCAGTAAATAGTAAATCCCTGTTGGCTTTCTCTTCACCATTTAGTAAACCCTTCTCATATCCCCCCTCAAGCAGCTCTTTTTTCATCTGACCAGGCCTGGCCTCTTTAGTTTGTCCGCACATGGGTGCCCCTCCATGCCACGCATTATCCTTAGTAGGCATTTGTCTGTCTCACCAGACAATAGATTTGTACCAAACAAGGGATCAGCTGACTGATCAGCTGCAGATGTGGTTGTAGAGGCCAGTTCGGGAGTGACAGTCCTCCTCAGTGCTTCTTGCACACGGAGGTCATCCCTAACAGTCCTGGGCGAGGTTTCTCCTTTCCTTTGCATGTTGGGCCCTTCTTGTCTTGAAAACCTTCATTTCACAGACTGTTTCCAAGTGCAGTCTCCTCCCAGTCATTTGGCTCATTGCTCGTTGCGTTCATCTCTCTCTTGCGAACATTGCAGTGGAGATTAAGCATGCCTGTGTGGTCTTGTTTCTGTGACGAGTTCTCCATACAAGGGATCCTTGAGTGAGTGTGTGTGTGTGTGTGTATATATATATATATCTCCATCGCCCATTCTCCACATATGACCAAGCCATGAAAGTCGATGTGGACTAAGAGGAGAACGGATACTTGGAATATCAGTACATCCCAAGACCTCAGTCTAGGCGACTTTGTCCTGCCAAGAAAGTCCTAGAAAGGGATTAGGCAACATGCCTGTTTACAGTGCCGCTGAAGATGCAGCTGCCCCGGGGTAGAAGGCTGTACCACATGGTGCAGCAGGAGTGAAGCAGAAGGGTGCAATTAATGGCAGGATCAGCATAACCCATGCCAGGAGAGAGTGCATCCTTGACCCCTTTTGCTGTTGGTAAGAGGATAAAAGCTTTCTACTGCTGCCAGCTACTGGAAGTGCTCGTCAAGCTCTAACACAGGATCTTGTGTTCAGTGCTTCCGGCTCTAAGTTTGTCCCCTTCTGTTGGCCGAGTCTGAGCTAGTCCTACCCACGTTTTATACCCATTTGATTGCAGCACAGGCTTTTTATCACCGCTTTGCTCTCCGACCTAGGCCGGCAGTGTTGTCTAGTGGAGATGTGGCATATGACAGCAGGCTTGGTCGTACCCCCTCCCTGGGGGCATTGCTGTGTCTAGCTGTGGGTCTGACCCGACTGCACCCCACATTTCTATTCTAGCAGTGTTTTGCATGGCCATCTCAGGCTTCCTGTTGGTTGAAACCAGCCAAGCTGACAAGGAGCTGCTACATAGCATCTGTCCCCAAAAAAGCCCATCCATCAGGCCTTCCTGGCTGGTAATGTTACCTGATGTGCTTCTTCATTGGGGTCACACTCGGAGAGGACCCAAAGGCTCACATGGTCCTGATGAAGCCCTGCCAGCTCTCCCCTACATGCACCATGCCATCACAGGGGGTGCCAAGCAGCAGGAGCATTGGCACAGCCCCATCCCCAGCCTGGGCTGCAGCCAGCACCCCTGGGGGAGGCTTAGAAACCCCCTGACCCATGGAGCAGAAAGGAGGGGAGGGGGCAACCTCCTTGAATGCTTATCCTGCGGGGCTGATCTGCCCCCAGCTGACTTCCTGCCTCTGGGGCGGGGGGCTGGATCTG
>NW_017729028.1:29224777-29226258 GCF_001723915.1 Gavialis gangeticus | reverse complement strand
CAACATGGGAAAGACCAAAAGGAATCTGGAAAGGAATCTAAATACATTTGGATGCTAATCTTGTTGGGATCATTTGATCCCAGCAGACTTCTTGCCCCTTGGGCAGGGGGCTGGACCTGATGATCTTGCGAGGTCCCTTCCAGCCCTGATGTCTATGAACCCAGCAAAGCCCAGAAGCCGGGGAAATCCCCATAGCAGAGCACAGGCATCAGTGCACCTATATCACCCCCAGTCAGTGTCTGTCCCCCTTCTCCTTGGCACCTCCATCCACGGAGAGTCCCCCCTTCCCTATTCCACTTCCTCCCTGCTGTGAGGGTGAAGAAGTTTTTCTGGATTTCCAATCAAAACCTACTTTGCGGCGGCTTCAAGCCCTTGGTCTGCATCCTGCTCTCTGCAGCAAGAGAGAAAAGGGGTTTCCCTCTTCTCTATGGCAGCCCTTCAGGTATTGGCAGGCTGTCATCATGGCCCCATGTAAGAGCCTTTTCTATCATCCGAACGTGCCCAGCTCCTTCAGCCTGTCCTTACAGGACTTGCTTTCCAAGCCCTTTATTGTTCTTGCTGCCTGCCTCTGGACCCCTTTCTACATCCCATCCCAGTGCCTTCACCATCCCACAGTACAGATGCCATCGTGGATCCCATGCAGTTCATTACTGCCTCAGTTTCCCTGTCTGAAATGGGGCTGAGACAATCCCAGGCTCTGCAGGCTGCTGGGAAATGTGGAGCAGTGCAGATCTGGGACAGGACAGCCCTTTATCCATATTCATCCCCTTACCAGCTGGCAGTTGCCTTTGACCTGATCCTTTCGGCTTTCGTGCTGGCTGATTCCCCAAGGTGGAAGAAGATAATAGCAGGACTGGAGAGCGGGTGCTTTAACTTTAGCAACCGAGTTATTCGGGACCGTATGCATAGTGCGTGTCTGGAAAGGAGGGAGGGGTCCCGGTCCTTCAAAGCCTGCCTTGTGCTGCTCTCTGGCCTGGGGTTTCTCTTCCGATCTTCCAGTATAACCGTGGGCTGACGCTTCCTTTCTCTTGGCTGGCAGGTCCATTGCAGCTCCATTATGCTGATCCTATGGGAAGGGGGCTGGGTAGTGAGGCAGGCATCTTCCATGGGCTCTCAAGGGTAAAGCCTGGAGCCAGCAGAGCAGCAGGAGGCAAAGCTACCTGAGCAAAGTCCTTCTGCATCCAGTCGTGCTTGGGACCTCTGCCTCTGAGTAACCCCTTATGGTTTGACTTCAGGCCCTGGCGTGGCACTTGCAAAGCTGAGCAGCCTCTGGTCATTGCTGCAGGGCTGGGAGACAGGGGTGGTGTGGCTGCATTGTGGTGGAGGGTCTTGCTTCTGCCTCAGAGGCTGGGAAATGCTGCTGTGCTTCCCTGCAGATGTTGTCTTTCAAGCAGGGCTGGAAGCCAAGGTCCTGGGCCCTTGTCATGTGGATATCTCTGCTCTGAAGAGTTTGGCCGCCAAGGGTTTCTGGCTTGAGGGAG
>NW_017729028.1:29223369-29224317 GCF_001723915.1 Gavialis gangeticus | reverse complement strand
GGGGGGGGGGGGGTAAGGAGCTGGGCTGGTCCCCTATAGGACCCGGTGGCCAAATTTGATGCAGAACCAGGCTGCAGATCCTGGCCCGTGTCTATCCCTCCCATGCTGACTCTCCTCCAAGCACAGTAACTCTTTGCAGGTCTGAGGCCCCGCTGTCTCGGCCCCTGGACAAGCCATAGCAAGGGGAGCATAAAGTGTTAATAATTTCGGCCCCAATCCTGGCCTCTTATCAGTGGCTCTAATGGCTCTTCGTGACAGTGGCTCTAATGGCTCTTATTTGGGGCTGGTCCTGCTTGGAGCAATGGGTTGAACTAGATGTGACCTCCTGAGGTCCCTTCCCACCCTCACTGTCTATGATCCCGTGAGTCTCTCTGGTTTATTACCTTTCTATCCTGGAGTCATCCTCTTTTCAAAAGACTGCTGAAGGGATGGCTGGGCCGATTGATTGCCATGGGAGGGGAGAGCTCAGCCAGTATTGGGAGAGCAGAGAGGCCTTGCCAGGGACTGGGTAGCATGCGATGGGCTGGGTGGAGGTTGGGGTCTTTGGTTTGGGTGTTGACGTGGTGCCAGGAGAGACGGGATGGGCTGTGGAGGAGGCCAGGCCAGGGATGGAGCCCGGAGCAGCTCTCTTGGGCCAGGGGCTGAGTTAATCTTGGAGGGGAGATGGATGTTATAACAAGACCTGCCCCATCCTGGCCTCAACCTCCCAGCTCCAAACTCCTGCTCCAGCAGAGGCACATGGGGTAGGGATGGGGGTGCACATGTGGGCTGGGTGCAACTTTTAGAAGTCTATTTATCTCCACCCCAAGCATCTTCCCAACCAGGCATGCCCCTTGCTCTGTCCCCAGGGAGGGGCGCTGAGCTCCTGGGTAAAACACAGGTCCTTTCTACCAGGCTGAAATCTCTTGGGAACCCTTTCCTGGGGTGAACGCACTGCCTCTGCAAGGG
>NW_017729028.1:29208933-29218369 GCF_001723915.1 Gavialis gangeticus | reverse complement strand
GGAGGAGGCCAGGCCAGGGATGGAGCCCGGAGCAGCTCTCTTGGGCCAGGGGCTGAGTTAATCTTGGAGGGGAGATGGATGTTATAACAAGACCTGCCCCATCCTGGCCTCAACCTCCCAGCTCCAAACTCCTGCTCCAGCAGAGGCACATGGGGTAGGGATGGGGGTGCACATGTGGGCTGGGTGCAACTTTTAGAAGTCTATTTATCTCCACGCCAAGCATCTTCCCAACCAGGCATGCCCCTTGCTCTGTCCCCAGGGAGGGGCGCTGAGCTCCTGGGTAAAACACAGGTCCTTTCTACCAGGCTGAAATCTCTTGGGAACCCTTTCCTGGGGTGAACGCACTGCCTCTGCAAGGGTGGGCATCTGCGTGATACTTCTCCCCTGCCCCAGCGCGAAGGGCACATCCGTCTCAGAGCACACACCCTGCCCCATGCAGGCGAGTGGGGCTGCTGGATGCATTAGTATTGGCCTGGGATGGTTTTGAAAGGTGATGCCTTGGAGACCTGGGGATTTGATTCCTGGCGCGTTGTCTGGACCCTCAGACAGCTCCCTTCACTGCACAGGGGGTCTCGGCCCCAGGCTGGGAGGAGGGTATGACAGACGGTGCCAAGCCTGGGCCGGTGCTTGGTGCATCTGCTAGGAAGGGCGGGGGGGCTGGGGCTGACTTTGGGGATGGCCCAGTCTTTTGCTCCGGGTCCAGGCCTGAGATTCACAGGTTCTGGGTTCGAGCTCTGCCAAACCTTCTTAAGTGACTTCGATCTTGGCTTCCCGTCAGCCCAGGAAGGGTGACCGGTCTGTCTCCCCGTGGAGGGGGGCGGGGGTCTGCAAGCAGCTGCCCCAGCAGATCCCATCAGTGCTGGTTTCCTTCCTCCCCTCACCCAGGTCCTGGACAACCTCGACAGCCACCTGCAGCGCTCCGAGTACTTCCGCTTCCTCTGGTTTCCGCACAGCGAGAACGTCAGCGTCATCTACCAGGATCACACCAGCAAGGTGCGGCCTCCTGCCGGGGTGGAAGGGGCCCCAGGGACCCCCTGGCCCAGCCCCAGTCTGGCTGTGCCAGCGATACCATCAGTGGCACTGAGCTGGGCCCCATTTTGGGAGTGGGGTTGGGGGCTGGACCCACGCGCATCAGAGCAGCTGGTCGATCCCCTTGCACATCTGCCCTGTCCTTGCAGTCTCCCTCCTCCATGGGCAGCTGGTTTTGGGACTACGCCATCGGCTACTACTTGCTGGAGTTCCTGCTCTGGGTCAGGTAGGGCCTGATTCGGGGGCTGGCGCTGTGTTGCGGGGAGAAAGGGGGTGGGTTCATGCACCAGTCCTGAGGCTCCTAGGTGGTATTTCCCATGGGTAGTTTTCTATCCCTGCAAGATGCCATATTTTCATGAATGGAACATGCACTGTCCCTCCCCCAAAAATCAGCTGCTGGAAATGGAAGTGCATATCATAACTGAGGAAATAAGGTAACAGCAGTTGCAGCTGCTTAGCTACCAGGGGAAATGGGAAGTAAGGTGGCTCTGCTGCCCACCGGGCTGCCTAGCTGCCGTCTGTGGACACGGTCTCTTCCCCTCCCACCTCACCCCACAGAGGCTCTCAAGGAAAGAGCCTTTTTCTCCCCTCTGAGCGTGTTGTATACAAGAAAATACGGTAAATCCAGGGCTATGGCAGCAGCCAATTAGCTGGTTCCTCTTTGTGATGGGCGCTGTGATTGGGAAGGGGGAGGAGCTTGGCTTGGGTTAGATGCCGCCTGGGTTCTTTTCCAGCTCTGCTACTGACTCACGCCATCTCCTTGGGTGAGTCCATGCATGGCTGTGTGCCTCAGTTTCCCCATTCCTGCAAGGTACCAGTCTCAGTCACTGGGTGCAGAAAACAAAACAGGAAGGGTCATGATGCCCCTGTATAAATCTGCGGTGAGGCCGGACCTTGAACATTGTGCCCAGTTCTGGTCCCCACGCCTCAGAAAGTAGGAAAGGTGCGGAGAAGGGCAGCAAGGATGACAGGTGACATGGAGGTGTTTCCCTAACAGGAGAGACTAAAGAGGCCAGGCCTGGTCAGGTTAGAAAAGAGACGCTTGAGGGGGACATGAGCGGGGCTTACAGAAGTCTAAACGGTGAAGAGAAAGTCAGTAGGGGTTGTTTGTTGACTGTCTCTCCCACGCAAGGACAAGGGGTCACAGCATGACACCAGTACAGCATCAGTTTACACCCGCGGCTGGGAGGTGCTGCAGACTGAGGGCATTCTGGGGGAATTCAGCCTGTGCGAAGGCCCAAGGCATGTCTGCATGTTCAATTAATAAACTCTAGGTAATGTGCGTTACATCTAGTCCCTCCATTGTGAGGCACTAGAAAAATGAACTTTAGCCTATTTTCATGTGCATTAGCTAAAGAGCACAGGTTTTTGTGACACGTTGATGCACGTGCAAGTACGCTCATGCGCATTAAAGCGCACCTGTAGACGTGCCCAAGAAGGATCTCATGTGCATATGAAAGAGAGAGATGGCGGGGAGGGGTTGTTGCTCGGTGTTTAGCTCTTGGGGGGCTGCATACTTCTAGGCAATGGCTTAGCCGTCCCAATTCCTTGCTGCTGAGGCGGAAAATCTGTCCCTAAAACATGCCTCAGTCCCGAAACAGTCTGCAGCCCGGTCCTGGGGCACCTCTGATTTGGCACGAGACTGTGCTGCCCTCCAGTGTCCAGAGAGCCGAGGTGCCAGCGCTTGCCCGTCTGTCAGGGCGCCTGGTTGGGATTTTTAGTCTGACAGACACTGACTGTGCTGAATTCAACCCTTGCAGTAGGAACATCCTTGTTTTGCTGAGAAAAGGGGCAGTCCCCGTCCTGGCATCGGCAGTGCTCACCTCTCTCTGCTGTCACCTCTGGCGGGCTGTCGGCTGGGGTGGGAGCTTCTCTGGGCAGGGGGGGCTTGCAGAGGTGATCTGGGGGATCTCTCCAGTTGATTGTGGAGATCCCGGGTCCCTGGATTCCCAGGCAATGCCTCAGAGGGGACTTTCCTGGCTTATGATCCTACTATCCGCTACCCCATGGGTTGGACGCAGGCATGGGCGGATCTCGGTTTATGAAAAGGGGGCACATTGTCACATATAGCACAGTGCATATTTTTCTCCTGCTAAAGAGAAACTAGAAGCTTTATTAATATGCTAACAGGCGAGAACTATATTGCTTAGTTTAAGCTGAAGCAAAAACAAATATAGCTTTGTGAAAATGGTCACTGATTTTTTAGATCGTATATGAAGTTAAAAAAAAAACACACAACAAAGTAGGCTAAGGAGAGTGTATCATTATAGTTAAATGTACATCTCTTATTTGGATTCATAAAACAGCCGTCTTGAGCATCTTGTCAGTGGCGGTTACAGAGGAGAGCGGGTAGGTAACCCCTGTGAAGTGGAGTGTCATCCCCATTGGTTTTGCACTCCAGTGTAAGCTACCCTGGGATCACACATGGGCAGACGTGTAGCTATCCCAAGATACATCTCTGTGCCATGGCTCCAGGCAGCTGGGGGCAGGTGCCATCCTGCTTGCCTTGAGCAAGTGGCTGCCCTGGGCTAGGCATGGACAGACAGCAGCAGAACTGGTGTGACTGGGGCCGGTTACTTCGGGGTCAGCCCTTCCTCTTCCCATGCCCCAAGGCTGCTGGAAGGCAGCGTGGGTGGAGCGGTTCGTATCCCACCCCATGCACAGCAGCTGCAGTTCCCTGCAAAATGGGCCCGTGCCGGCTGCTCTTACCCTGGTCTCCTCCCCGCAGCACGTTCCTGCCCTTCCTGGTGCCCTGGATCAACCGCGGCTTCTTCTGGCTCCTCTTCACCAGCAAGGGGGAGAAGGTTGACCTCAGCTACAAGGTCTTCAACTACGAGTGCCGCTTCAAGCAGCATGTCCAGGACTGGGCCATCCCCATGTGAGATGCTCGGGACGGGAGCCTGGGTCCACGTGTCTGTGACTCCCACTCCGCAAGGGTTTGCCGGGAGGGATGGAGGTTGTATAGGTCCTGGCATCTCCCCCACTCCCCGTCACACCTAGGCTGGACCCAGGCTCCGCAGAGCAGCGCCAGGGAGGGACACGTGCTCCAAAAACCTCCACTGCTCCAAAACTGGGGGAGCTGGATGGGTGCCCAGCTCCGTACAGTCAACAGCCCCATTCCCAAAAGGGCCAGGCCAAGAACTCAGGGCCCGGCAATCTGGGAGGGAGAGATTCAGCAGGACACGGGGGGCTGCGAGCACTCGGCAGCCTCCTATTATATCGGCCTTGCCACATCGTCCAGGCAGCGAGAGCCAGAGCCGGACAGGACTGCCGGTCTCGCGACTGCCCCAGCCTCTTGCCGACAGGTGACGTCCACTTGGGAGCACGAACCCCCCTGATAGACACAGAGACTCGCAGGCATCGCCTCCTGTTTGTGGCACCTTTTTCCTTGACACTGCTCTCGTTATACTCCTGTAGCAATTAGCGTAGGTCGTGCCACCATCCCACTCGCCCCTCTCACCCTCCAGCTTCCCAGCTCAGACTCGCTGCCTGCTCCCTATTGAGAGGGGCTAACGTGAAGGGGCTAACGGGGCAGCCTTGGGGAGCAGGAAGCACTTCACTGAGGGCCTTTGCCTTGGAATAAGCATCCCAGGAGCAGGGGAAATCTCTCCCGAGCAATGCACGGGAGAGATGTCCAGGGGTTGCCCTCACTGCCGCTGTGTGCCTCACCTGCCTTTGTGGGGTGGGGGTGTCTGCTTCCCGGGCAGTGAGAAGACAAAGGATGCCCTCCTGGAGCTGAAGGCCACGCTGGAGAGCAGCCCCAAGGTGGTGGCTCACTACCCCGTGGAGGTGCGCTTCGCCCGGGCAGACGGCATCCTGCTCAGCCCCTGCTTCCAGCGCGACAGCTGCTACATGAACATCATCATGTACAGGTGGGATCCGGCGCGTGGAGGCGCGGGTCGGGGGGTGCAGTGTACGACACTCCCCAGACACCTGCCCGACATTCAGAGAGGCGCTGGGAGCTGCTGCCGTGCCGTTTCCTTCCTAATCGGTGATCCCTGGAGAGGTTCAGGGGGACCTGAACCAGGAGGGCCAGCTCCAGGTGGGCCAACCACTTCTGTGTGCTGTGCCTCAGTTTCCCTACCTATAACATGGGGTGACAGTGTGGGGGTGTCAGGTCTGTATCTTGTTCCCACTTGGCTTCTCGTAGGGGCCCTGTGTCTGCACTGAGCACCGCAGGCTCAGGGGCTGGTGAATAGGGCTCCTAAGTGACATGGTGAGGCCAGACTTCCTTGCATACGATGCACACCTTTTCCCCCAAAATCAGCTCTCTCCTCAAACTGGAGTGCATCTATTAAGCGGGGAAGGGGATTTTCTACCTGGGGTTGGAAACACCTTGTTCCTCGGTACAACGGCTATGGATTACTCTTCAGGCGGCTGAGGGAGTCGCTGGAAGTAATGTCTCATTGTTCTTCACTCCGCCGGTGTTAACAATTGTCTCTCCTTTTTAACCAACTTCTGTTCCACTAATCAAGCTGCCCTTTCTTAGGGCAATTTTGGCTGTCTGCTGGCTTATTTCACAGCCCCTTTAGCCCCTTAGCATTTTTCAAAGCTACAGATCCACCCATGGAGACCATTCAATTTTAGTTGTGCAAGAAAGGGAGGGCGAGTGAGTGAAACAATTGACTATCTCTCGTCATACAAGAACGAGGGGTTATAAAATGAAATTAAGAGGCAGTCCATTTAAAGCTAACACCAGGAAGCTCTTTTCCATCCAGCGTGTCAGTAAAATGTGGGGGCTTGTTGCCACCAGATGCAGTGGAAGTGGCAAGTTCAGCCAGATTCAGTCGCTATTGAGCATGGGAGCAACCTTTGCATCAGGCCTTCCTGGACCTTCATGCTGGAGGCTGCGAGTAAGAGAGGAACAGTGTAAAAAACCCTGGTCAGACCCATGTCTGTCTCCCTCTCAGCATCTGCTCCCTGCCGCTATGTAACATGGGAGACTGGGCAAGAGGGATGTATGGTCCCAGGCAGTACAGGGCAGGTCTTATGTTCTTACATTTTTATGAGTGAGCTGTAGATTAGGCTCTACACCTTCCCCGCTTAATAGATGCACTCCAATTTAAGGGGAGGGTTGATTTTGGGGGGAAACGTGTGCATTGTATGCAAGAAAGTACGGCATCACCCTGTTCTCGAAAGTCATAACTCTGGGGAAATCTTTTTTATCTTTATTCTGCTCCTGAAAAACAAGTTGTATATTATATTTGGGGTGTGTCGTATGCAAGTAAATATGGTAATGTGCTTTATTGACTGATATCGCCCTGCCTCCAGGCCCTACGGGAAGGACGTACCCCGGCTGGACTACTGGCTGGCCTACGAGGGCATCATGAAGAAGTTCGGAGGGAGGCCACACTGGGCCAAGGTACCACTACAGACAGGCCTGCAGCTCAGGGTGGGGAGGGGGCAGATCTTGCCACCCAGTTGGCCCCACTCTGTGTGCGCCAGCCCCCGGCAATGGAGAAGCGCCAGCATGGGCTGGAGGCAGTGTGGACACCTCTGACTGCAGACCCAGTTCTTCCTGAATCCTCTGCCTTTAGTGGTGTCTGTTAGGGGGAGGGAGGTGGTGGGACCAGCGTGGGTATGTTGCTCCCAGGCCTTCCCCAGTTCCCCAGCTGGGTTCCCAATGCTTAGCTTCCTTCCCCAGCAGCAGCGAGCACCATGCACTGGGCAGGAGGAGCGGGGCTGGGCAGGTAGGGTGATCAGCAAGATCAAAGCAGGGCCATCTGCAACTAGATCATCCCAGCTAAGGCTTTGTTTAGCTGGGTCTTCAAAACCTCCAAGGATGGGGATGCCACCACCTCTCTGGTAGGATGATCAGCAGCATACCTGCAGGAAGGTGAAGAGCTCATGGAGTTCAAGGGAAGATCTTTAATAAGACTGTGGTGGGAAGTGGGGGAGATGTTCCTGGGAGCCAAAGGGAGATGGGACAAAAGCTGGCATGGTTTAGCTGTGAGCCACATCTCACAAGGCTCAGCGGTACCCTAAAGCCTGGGACATATGGACTGCAATGGGGTCCGGTGCCTATTTCTTCTTCTTCCCACATGTGAGCCTTGCAGACCTTCTCTGTCCTGAGTCAAGGGAATAGCCATTACTGGACACTGCTGACCCTGGGTGTGTGAGGCCAGCTGGCCCCTTCCAAGGGGTGAGGGCTCTGTATCACCTGGGGCTATAAAGCTTCATATAGCAGTATAACCCATGGAGGGCAGACAGTTAAATCATGCCAAGGGCCCTGGGCATTTGTCAGATGTCAGTGATTATGACCCCTCCCCAAAGCAAACCCTCTTATTTGAGCGGGGATAGCTTGGTCTCAGCTGATAGCCTCTCCTTAAGACTTGTCCCCATGCTCAGAGCAGGCCTCTGTGCAGCTGCTCACCCCTCGTTAAGTCTAGTTGCCTTGGCACTCAGGGGGCACTGCCTGCAATACCAGACTTGAGCTGGACCGGACCTAGTCTGCTTCCAGGCTGGGAATAACACAGGATGGACAGGCTGGGTCATTATAGAGCATCTTGATGTGCTTGTGATCTGGAAAATGCCCAGCGAGGTGAAGGTGCATGTATAAACACACATACACACACACACGTGTGCATGTCTCAGCTTTGCTCTCACAGCAGCTCCAAAGGGGCTAGCGAGTGGTGAGCAGCAGACAGGGTCTTCTCTTGCAGGCTCACGCCTGCACCCGGAAGGACTTTGAGAAGATATATCCCGGCTTCCCGAAGTTCTGCTCCATCCGGGAGAAGCTGGATCCTACAGGGATGTTCCTGAACACGTACCTGGAGAAGGTGCTCTACTGAGGGTGGACGGGGAAGGATGGATGGTCCCCTGTGCTCCATCCCTGGAGGCAGGGGCACTGCTCCTGGTACAGTTCCCTTCTACTCCCAGATCCCTTGGAACTGAACCAAATCCTTATCCAAGAGCACTGCTCCCCTGGGGTGGTCCAGCTTTGACCTGGGGTAGGAGGAGTGGATCCAGCATCTGTTCAGGGGCTTAGATTAGATGACCCTTCGAGTTCCTGCCAGCCTTAGGGCTCTACGATCCTATATGTCTCTTAGCTAAGTTGCTCTTGAGTCTCTGTCTCCTTTGTGTCTTGTACAGCTCCAAGCGCTCATACCTCAATAAAAAATCCTGACCGAGTACCATATTTCTCATGTGCAACACACCCCAGAAGCAAGATATGCACCTTGCTTTTAAAAGGGAGAATGAAGAGCTCTTTCCTTGTAATAAGTTATGGGGTAGCAGCAGCAAGGGTGCTGAGCCAGCTCCGTGGAGATCACTGCAGACTTTACTTTCAGTTTTGTCTGAAAATGCTCTTACTGTATTCCCCATATAATGCACCCTCCGGCTTCCAGCAGCTGTTTTTGGGGAGGAGATGTTGGGGAGGGGGAGATGCATGTTGTATGCAGGAAAAGACAGAAGAAACTGTCCCGTTGTGCTGTCGGCTTGTGTGTTCATTCAGGGGGACTTCGGGTGAGGCAGGGCTACAAAATGGTCAGAGACTTAGAGAGCTACCCAGCAGTTTTGTGGATGCT
The DNA here is from genome assembly GCF_001723915.1 of Gavialis gangeticus. Classification (NCBI taxonomy): domain Eukaryota; kingdom Metazoa; phylum Chordata; order Crocodylia; family Gavialidae; genus Gavialis; species Gavialis gangeticus. The sequence continues at coordinate 29,209,814 of NW_017729028.1, read as the reverse complement.
GGGCAGGGTGTTGAGAGCCTGCAAGGGTTGGATTTGTTTTAGAGGGCACAGACCTCTAAAGGCCGCGGACTCCAGCATCACCAGCAGACAGCTGGAGATGGAGGAAAGCTGAGGGTGATAAAGTCTGTGCCGTAGGCAAAGATAGTGACCAAAAAAAATGACGTTGCCTGGTTAAAGAGCTGCAGAACTACCCTGGAGGGACGTTGAATCCAGAACAGGATCTTTCACCACCTGCAGAACAGAGCCCCAGTAGCAAATAGGCTGCTTCACCCAGCTTGTTGCAAGCAGCTGCAATTAAGCTGCCAGTGAAGAGCAAACCTTGTCCCCTGGCTGTTTCCATGCTGTGTGTGTGTGTGGGTATGGGGGGGGTGTGTGTGCGCGTGTGCACGCGCGCGTGTGTGTGTGGACAAAGCACGGGGCTTGGCAGCTCCATAGCCATCATCTCACAGGGCACGGCCCTGACCAGGCAGCTCCTTCCATGGGGCAACCATGGCACAGACATGGTACCTGGTCCCCAAGATGCTGCGAGTGTTGAGGGGCCTGCTGTGTAGCGGTCCTAACCCTAAGGACCAGCAGGAAGCAGAGGATGTTGTCCACCCTCTGTATGGTGCCATTTCTTGCCCATCCTGGCAAGGCAGCACTGCCTAGGACCCTCACTGCATGCAGAGAACGTCAGCCAGCTCCCAGCCACCTGCCTGTGAACCAGGCCACAGGGACCTTTCCCTTGCACACTCCTTTGGCAACAGAGACTGGCTGGGATGGAGGCACAGGCTTGTGTTCCTGCTTAGCACTGCTGGAGAGCCAGCGTACTGAGCCCTAGAAACTGGCACAGGAAGCCAGCAGGAGAATTCCCAATTTTATACTGGGGATCAAGGACACAA
>NW_017729028.1:29203617-29203933 GCF_001723915.1 Gavialis gangeticus | reverse complement strand
AAGGACCAGCAGGAAGCAGAGGATGTTGTCCACCCTCTGTATGGTGCCACTTCTTGCCCATCCTGGCAAGGCAGCACTGCCTCGGACCCCCGCTGCATGCAGAGAACGTCAGCCAGCTCCCGGCCACAAGCCAAGGGGTATGGAGAGAGAAATACAAATAGATCAACATTAACATTAAGGTACATACACTGAATGGCTAAATAGCAGATAAGCAATAACACTCTGGTATCTTCGCTGAAAGAAGATGGTACCGTCCTACGCCTCTGGCCAGCCCCAAACCAGCCACCAGTCCCAGGAGCGCACAACTGCTGTTTGC
>NW_017729028.1:29196313-29198617 GCF_001723915.1 Gavialis gangeticus | reverse complement strand
GCCCCAAACCAGCCACCAGTCCCAGGAGCGCACAACTGCTGTTCGCACGTCCAAGATGTGCTGCTACAGTGTCTATGTTGTGCTGCAGCTTCCCCTGCTTCAGCTGCTGCTCCCTGGCTCATTCACCATTTCCTATTTCCTCCTTCTTTTCTCTTAGTTCCCAGGGTCTCTGGGAGCTGTAGTTTTCATACAGTTTGCAGTTTTTACAGTACAGTTCAGGTAGCAGAGGAGCTCCTTCTGCTGTCACACACACATATTACAATTAGCTTACACAATACATTACACCAGCAATGTGTCTAGAGGCCATGCACATGAAGACCTCCTGGGTCAGTTTGGCCTGTCTTCCTCCTGCTGTTCTTCCACCTGTCATCGTCATGCCCTCCTGCTCCAGATCTGATGCATGTGGCATTGTGGCACAGCTCCCTTTCCATACTCATCCATACCCAGGCTGCCAAACGGAAGAAGCCATACCATATGGACACGGTGTGCAGGGTCCAGCCTGACTTGAAAATCCTGCTCACTTTTCTGGGGTTGCCCTATAAGGTGCCAGCAGGTGCCTGGAGACAATGCCAGTGAACACTAAGGCTGATGGCCCACCCCACCTCACAGCAGATCTGTTGTGCTCTCTGTACCCCCTTGGGTGCCAACCTCCCAGGCTAGCACCTAGCACAGGTTGGCCTGATCAATGGCCCAGTGCAGGAGGGCACCTGGGCACTGGCTCCAGGCTCTCTTGGTGGAAGCCCAAAATGGGGAGTTCCTTACTTAGCAGCCAACCTGCTGGTTTCTGACCTAGCAGCTCCACACTTGAAGTACAGGCAGTCCTCAACTTACAACGTTTCGACTTGCAACATTTATAAATTGACACCCCCTTTCAACTTTCTGATGTCAGTTTTGACTTTTCGATGCTTGATCCGATGCGACGCCACGCCAGCAAACAAGTTTGCTGTATTGCTCATCTCCCTGGAGAACATCTGTCCAAACTTCCTTGGACGCTTTCTTTAAGAAAGCAGACAGGACTGCAGAACAACCTGCAGCCAAGACTCCTGATAAGACTCCAGCCAAGAACCCTTCAAAAAGTCCAGGAAAGTCGCTTCAAAGAAGTCCTTCCAAATCAATATGATGGCTATTTATAATATAAACATATGAATGTACCTATATTTCTCATCTATAATTGATTGAGTGCAAAATTCTGGGTTATTTTCGGTGAAAATAGTAGGGCTGTGCAAAGCTTCGACTTAATATTTGATTCGACAAATATTCGACATATTCGACCTTGAAAAGTGAAAGTCAAGTTGAATAGCAGCTGGTCAAATATCTCTCGACTCAAAAACCAGAAGTCGAATGCTAACAGCACGAGTCGAACATTAACAGCGTGGATTGAATATTCGACAAGAGTCGAATATTCAACTTGCCTATACTGGATTCCCTGTGGGAGCGGAAAAAAGGAAAGTAAGGGGAGGGAGGGGGAGAGGGTGAAGGAGTGCTTTAATGACTGACATGTGTGGCTGGCCGGTGACCTGTCAGCATTCTCTGAGGTTCCGTCCAATCCCAGTGCTCTGGGGGAGGGCCAGAGAAAATGCGTAAAAGGCAGCAGTTTTTCAGCTCCCTGCTTTCTGCCTTGGGGTCCGTTTCTGAGCTGCTGGTGTCCTCCAGCACCTCTGCATCAGACCGCGCTGGCTGGAAGCCCTGATCTTCAACAGATTTCCTGCTTGCAATGTTAGCAACAGGGATTTCTGAGAACTTGGTGCTTTTATTTTATAACTACTTTTCATATTAGTTTATGCTTATATTGCATAGGGCTAGTAGTAGCCTAGGATCTATTCTATATGTAGGGATTTAGTTTACACATATATATTTTTTATACATCATTCATTTTTTCCACCACACCAACGCTTCTCAATATATTATCTACACACACAAACACATTGATATAACATCCAGAAATCTAACCCGCGGCGCACGGCACACTTAGAGGTTCCAGTTTACACACGAAGGAACACATTATGAAGCAGGGTGGAAAGCAGGTGGCCACACTGGCCTGCCTGCACAGAGGGGAGCAAGGGGGGTTGCAAGCGGGAGAGCTGCAGTTTCTCCCCCCACCAAACTCAGACTCAGCCTATTTCCTCCCGCTACAAGGGATGAGGCTGCTACAAGCAGTAAAGAGAGGGGAGCAGCAGTGCCACCAGAGCCACTGCCTGTGCCTGAGACTCTCTTGTGTCCAGACACAGCAGCCACAACCTCTCCCACCATAACTGCAACCAGCGCAGCAGCGCACTCCACCCCGGTGTCACTGCCGATGCTGAG
>NW_017729028.1:29195991-29196237 GCF_001723915.1 Gavialis gangeticus | reverse complement strand
GGCCAGGGCTCAGGCGGCTCCTGGCGCTGCTGGCTCCATCCTACCAGGTGCCCGCACGCACCACCTTCAGCAGGACGGAGTGCTTCAATGACTGACATGCATGGCTGGCTTCAAAGTCATGCAAGGTCCTTCAGCAGGACGGTGGTGCCCCCCCCCATACGAAGCATGCAGGGAACTTGAGGGAGGAGCTGCACAAGGCAGGTCCACAGGTGACCGTACGCTTCACCTCGGACATCTGGAGCAGCC
>NW_017729028.1:29195204-29195629 GCF_001723915.1 Gavialis gangeticus | reverse complement strand
GGTGGAGCAACAGAAGGCCATCCATGAGCTGGCTTTGCTTGGGGAGATTGGGATCAGTGACCCCCTGACCCAAGCTGAGTGGGATGCCGTCTCCCAGATCTTGCTGGTTCTCAAGCCCTTCCTCGAGGCCACGGAGACCCTCAGTGCTGCTGACGCCTTCCTCCGCCAAGTGGTCCCCATAGTGAAGGAGCTCCGCAGCCAAATGGAAAGCTTCCTGGGGGCCGATGTCACCAGATGTGCAGGCACTGGTGAGGTGGCTGAAGGAGGGCATCAGGAAAAGGCTTGAGCCCTTGGGGTCCAACACAGTGCATGTGCTGGCCACCATCTGTGACCCAAGGGTGAAGGGCACCAGATGTGGCAGTGACACACCGAGTCGCTGGAGGGAGGTACTGATGAAGACAGTGACGGAGGCGGAGCGGCGGAGG
>NW_017729028.1:29187883-29195155 GCF_001723915.1 Gavialis gangeticus | reverse complement strand
GAGCCAGTCTTGCCCTCCACCACAGGTGCTGCCAGTGTGGGCCAAGGCCATGGCAAACATGAAGGGGTCCAGACCCACCAGACCCCAGGATCAGGCAAACAGCCCTCACACCGCGGTGTCTGCCTATCTTGCCAAGCCTGTGGAGCCCCTGGACTGTGACCCCTCGGCCTACTGGGCAACCCGCAGCCCGATGTGGCCGGATCTGGCCACAGTTGCCCGAGAATACCTGTCCTGTCCACCGACCAGTGTGCCAAGCGAGAGGGTGTTCAGCATGGCTGCAGGTGTTGTGACACCCCACCACACCTGCTTGGGTCCTGGTTTGGTGTTCCTCAAGGTGAACCTCCCACTGCTGGGGTCCCCACGCGCCAGGTGCGGACGGAGCAAATGAAGTAACCTAAAGAAAGCCACTTTGTGTCCAAATACTCTTCTAATCTCTCTCCCAACTAGACACTTGGTTTGGTTCGGTAAAAGATAGCACCAAAACCTCGCTTCTGTCAGTTAGGGCATTTGCCCAGAAAGCAGGATACCTTGATTTTAGCATCATCTAGAGGAGATTTGAACTTAGAGTTTCTGTTTCCTAGCAAAAATGTCCTAGCCACTAGACCATGGGCTAGGAAGGAGCAAAGACATCCTCCACCTCTCCTTTTGAACCTTGCCTACAGGGCAGCCCGGACAGGAAATATCCTTGGGCTTATGTACACATCATGATTTTTGCCCTTTCCTGTGCTGCAACTCCATGTCTGTTTGCACAAGCGGAATTTCCCAAAGCTTTAAGTCTTTCTTGTTGTGTATTCAACTAAAACTCCTTGGACACAGTTTAGTTTGGCTCGCCGGGAATTAAAGCATCACACCCATTGATTCATTGCGTGCAAACAGAAAGGCACTCAAAGATGATCCACAGATGCATCTCAAGCAGGTCCAAGGAGGTGATGCTCCCCCTCTATGCGGCACTGGTCAGGCCGCAGCTGGAGTACTGCGTCCAGTTCTGGGCGCCGCACTTTAAGAGGGATGTGGACAGCATGGAGAGGGTCCAGAGGAGGCCACTCGCATGGTCAGGGGGCAGCAGGGCAGGCCCTACGAGGCAAGGCGATGGGACCTGAACCTGTTCAGCCTCCACAAGAGAAGGCTGAGGGGGGATCTAGTGGCCTGTTACAAACTAGTCAGGGGGGATCAGCAGGCACTGGGGGAGTCCCTGTTCCCCCAAGCACTGCCAGGAGTGACCAGGAATGACGATCACAAGCTGGCAGAGGGTAGATTTAGGCTAGGTATCAGGAGGCACGACTTCACGGTCAGGGAAGCTAGGATCTGGACCCAACTTCCAAGAGAGGTGGTGCTGGCTCCTACCCTGGGGGTCTTTAAGAGGAGGCTGGATGTACACCTTGCTGGGGTTGTTTGACCTCAGTACTCTTTCCTGCCATGGCAGGGGGTCGGACTAGATGATCTGCTCATGTCCATTCTGACCCTAGAAACTATGAAACTATGAAACTATGTGTAATGAGCCTCTTTGTCCACCAAATGGTACTGCAACTTTTTTGTAGTTCACCCCTTCAGATGCTTTTGCTTTTGAATTGCTTCCACTTTTTTTTCTTGTGTGGCTTTTTCTTTTCTTTTCTTTTCTTTTCTTTTCTTTATTTTTTCTTGTTTGCCAGCTCCCTGCTTCCACAGCTGTGTGTCAGGGCATGGGCATGAGGTGGGTAGTGGGGCCTGGGCCATGGGGGCAGTGCTGAACCATCCTGCTTAATTCGTTTAAAAACCTAGTGTGTGTAAACACAGATGTGACCATGGGCGACTGGTGCCACCTGAGTTGGGGGGGCACATGCCCCTCCCAGTGGCCAGTCAGTGACTGGGAAGGGAGAAGTCCCCCATGGCCCATCTTGCTGACCGAGGGAGGGGGAGGGTCCCCTTGATCATGCTGACCAGGAAGGCAGCAGCGCTTCACCTGGTGCCTCCACTCCCCAGCCAGTGCTCGCAGGGGGGGCACTAGCATTCCTGCCTGGCCCCCCTGCCTGTCAGGAGGTGTACCAGCACACTCAGGGGGTGCACTCCTATGCACCCCCTATGCATTGCCACTGGATGTGACACTCCAAAATGAATAAGTTTAAATTTTATAAACCTATTTAATTTAATGAGGATTAAAACCCATGGTCTGTACAAGCACCCCTCAGCCAGAAAAAGCGTGTACTGAATCCCACAATGCTGGAAACTGGCACAGGAAGCCAAAAGAAGAATTCCCAATTTTATACAGAAAATGTTGAGGGTAAGGGTCACAAGCCAAGGGGTAGGCAGAGATAAACAAAATGCAAACATGAACATTAAAGTACATACACATAACAGCTACATAACAGAGAACGAGCAATAACGTTGTGGTATCTTCACTCCAAGAACCTGGTACTCTCCCAAACCAGAGGTGCCCCATACCAGCCTCTGCCTCCAGTCCTGAGAGCGCTCAACTGGTGTTTGCACATCCAAGTTCTGCGGCAACAATTCAATAGTCCTGGCTTCTTTGCTCTTCTGGAGTCTACAACCATGCTATCCTCTGCCACCGTGTTCTGCTGCAGCTTCCTCCACTGTCACAGATTTGTATTACAATTAATTTACACAATACATTACAAGAGCAAGCCAGAGGAAGTGAAATGGGCACTGCTCTAGAGGGAAGGCAGGGCCTGAGTTCAGGGCCATACCCAATGGTGCTTTCATATTTAGTAGTCTTGGGATAAAAAGGACAGACTGTAGTAGCATATCTTAGGAGAAGGAGCAGGGCTAGGGTCAGAATGCAGGGATGAAAAGGAGACAGATGTGACAAGGCAGAGAACAGAGACAAGGAAAAGCATCTGGCGAACATCAGAGATTGGACAGGGAGACCAAGGAGGAAGATGGGGAAAAGGAGGCCGTTGGGATAGAGAAATTGACTGCAGAGAGGGGAAGGAGATGGAGGCTGAAGTAGAAAGGCATGAAGGCCCCAAATGGGAACTGAAAATGACTGAACAAGGAGATAGGGACTAGAAAGAGGAGAGGCTGCAGAACCACTCCATGCCCAGGTCATTTCCTCCTCCCACAACACACACACACTTCTCCTCACTCAGCCTGGCCTGTCGGGGGAGAAGCAATGTAAGAAAGAAAGCCTGACTGTGCGGCCCAAAGATATGGTCACACATCTACTCATGCATTAATGAACTTCAGTTAATGTGCATTAAATTTAGCACCTCCAGGCATGTATACATGTGACAGAGCTCTGCTCTGACACATGCTAATTACCATGCATTGGAGCAGACTTGATTAATCAGGTCTGCTGGAGAGTGCTAATTCGTGCATGCCAGCAGCCTCCGCATCACGTGTATTCAGCGTCCCAGCATTTCAAAATGGCAGTGGGGGTACTTTAACTAAAGCTTGTTCAACGAGTTTTAGTTAAAGCGCCTGCACCACCATTTTGAAGCATGAGATGCTGAATACACATGACACTATGGGCACTCTTGTAACACACTGTAATAGAAGGCAAATACCTCCTTGGAGGTTTTTAAGAGGAGGTTGGACAAGCACCTGGCTGGGGCCATCTGACCCCAGCACTTTCCTGCCCAGGGCAGGGGGTCGGACTCGATGATCTAATAGATCCCTTCCAACCCTAAAATCTATTAAATCTATGAGAAGGGATGCTCACCTGAGGTGTCCCATGGTGAGTGAAAACCAGACTGAGCCTGGGAAATTTTTTTGTCCTGCTGAAGACACCAGAACAAAAGGACTGGAGCAATTCTACCTGCAGGACATGGAAACAGGGTCCCTCTCAGAGCCCCTGAATTAGGTATCCAGGACTGGCGGCTGCCAGGGGCTGATGCAGAAGGCTGACGATTGGGGACATTTGGGGGAACTGAGGCAGAGACAAACTACAGTGAGGAGACTGCAGTGGTCTTGCTAGGGACCAGAGCCACGAGTGAGGGAAGCAAGCAGAGCCCGGAGACGAGCCCTGGCTCTGATTAAAGGGGAAGCCCTCTCCTTTTGTAGTGGACCCTCATGTTGGGGGGCTGGGGGAGTGAGCAACCAGGGCAGTAGACCCACCAGCCCTGTCTGAGGGGCAGAAAGGGGTGTCATGGGGAAGAGGTTGCTTATGCATTACAGGAGACGGAGCATGGGCACCAGCCGTCACTAGGAGTAGAGCCCCGGGGCCATTGGTGGAGCTCTCATCGCACCCACACCTGAGGTAAGGTGACCTCAAGTCCATGATAGTCAACCGAAAGACTGTAATTTGGGCGTCTACATCAGACCTACCGGGGGTGTGATGAACACCTGCCTATAAGTGTATATATGTTGTTACCAAGTTATATATATGTATTTATAAGAATTGAGTTCATTAGTATTATTCCATAAGTTAACTGAGTTATGAATTAAACCTTAGAATAGATAGCAATGTATCTGTACAAATATAAATATATGTAAATATCTGAATATAAATTTATATCTATATCTCTATATAGTACTTAAGAAATATTGTAAATAGTTACCTAGTCTGTCAGAGTGCTGGTACAGGAGGTATCCCCGTACTGGGATCCTGAGGTTCCTCGTTAGCCCAAAAGCACCAAAAGGACAGGTCTAGCTGATGCCTCAGGGTAGCACAAATTGCCACTGGCAGTGGTTAGCACCCTGCAGTGAGGTGTTACATTTTTAATTAGAGGGGCTCTCAGAGCTGCTCTAATTAAAGCTCCTACGCTGCACCCTGGAGCACTTGTATAGATGCCCTCCACTGTGAAGTACTAGGGAAAAAAGTGCATTTGCCTGACTTAATGCATACTAACTAAAGAGAACATTTTAAAGTGACGGTTCATAAGTATTAGCCTATTTTAATGAGCATTAAAGCATCATGTAAAAAAAGTGCTTTTTACTTAACGTGCATTAAAACAGGCTAATACGTATTAAAGTGCATGTGTAGATGTGCCCTTGGGGTCCAGCCTCTGCTTCCAGAGTTATTTCTTCGTTTTCTCTAAGTATAATCTCTTGGAAAATGCTCTGGAAGCAGGGATCACATCTCAGGATCCCTCCCTCCTCATTCGATGGTGTTGTTCAGGCCTGGCCTCCCCACAAGAAGGGTCCAGAAGTGGGCAATGAAGATGGTCAAGGACTTGGAAGGCAAGTCATATGAGGAGAGGCTGAAAGAGCTGGGCATGTTCAGCTTGTGGGAAAGGAGGGAACATGATAGCAGTCTGAGACCACTTGAAGAAGAAGGAAAGCGCCTGCTATCTTGCAGAGAGGAGGATGCGGACCAATGTCTTGACGTTGCAGCGAAGTATAGCTTGGACATCCAGAAAATCTTCTGCACTGGCAGAGCAGGGAGGCAGTGGGAGAGACACCAAGGAAGTGGGGGGACTCTGCATCACTGGGGGTGTCAAGGAGAGGATGGGCAGACACTGGTCGAGGATGGTCTAGGTGCAGCGATGCCTGTGCAATACTATGGGGATTCTCCAGGCTGCTGGTTCATGCATGGGGGGGAGGGAATTTATGCCTTGCACCACCAAGGTGTTGGCCGCAGCCCAGGCTGGGGATGGGGGATGCGGATGGGGACTGGGCTGTGCCAAAGGTCTTGCTGGGACCAATCCTGCAGGGTCCTGGCTAGAGGGTCTTGCCCTTCCACTCAGTCAGACCGACTGCCATATTTAGGGTCAGGAAGGAATTATGCCCCCATGGTCAGATTGGCACAGACTGGAGGGTTGAGTTTTGTCTTCCTCTGTACTAAGGGATGTGGCCCATTACCTGGGGGCTCTTGAGCGTACATTAACAACCTTTTACAGAAGCAGGATTTTGGCAGCCACGGTCCCCCTGCTTTCCCTGGGGCAGGGGTAGGGGTGATGCCTGGTGCTGTGTTGAGTGGGGCAGTATCATTTTGCAAAGAGGTTGGACACTGGGCTGGTTTGCACAGGGCTGATCCTGCCTTGGGCAGGGGTTGGGCCGGATGTGACCTCTGCAGCTCTCTAGCCCCACTTCTTCAGGAGTCTGTGAGCTTTGAGCTGGGCCCTGAGGTTGGGACACAGGGCCCCAGTGGGGTGACCCTATTACTGATGCATGGTGCTGGTATCAGCCTAATGGGTCAGTCCATACTGAGCACAGAAACCCCTTCCCCCCCCCTCCTTCTGGCCCCCCACCAGCAGGACCAGAAAACCACCTACCTGGCCAATGCCGCAGGTGAAGGAGGTGCTTTGAAGGGCTGCAGGTAACAGGATACGGCCCCAATCCCTCTGAGGCTGCTACGGTCAAATGTGACCATCCGCTGTCTGCCAAGGGGGCTGATTTCCACAGCACTGGGCAGGACCAGCACCGACAGGGCCAGGTGTCCATAGCTCAAAGCCCGTAGCCGCATGGGCACTAATTGTCCTCATTAACAGGCTTAGCAGCGGGAGCAGGGACTTCTCCCCCACCCCCAGGGCAGGGCTCTGGGGTAGCACCTTATGCCTTAGCTGCAACATCGGGCTAGCAATGATATTTGGCCCTGGGACCTGAGTCTGCACTCCCCTACCTCTGCCAGGTGCCGTAGCAGCCTTTCTGCTCCATGGTGCATGCAGGGCAGGGAGCTGCTTGCAGCAGCTTTGCTCCTGGGGCTGCCAGGCTCCAGGCCAGGGAAGGGACATGGAGGGCCAGGGAAGCCAGGTCTCTACCTGGTGTTCCTGGTGCCAGGCTCCCTGCTAAGTGAGATGGATGCCCATGTCTGGATCAGTGGCTCCAACGGGCTCAGCTCCCAGCCCCAGGGCAGGACGTCTAGGAGCCCAAGCAGAGTTGGGGCATCGGGGCTGCCCACAGTGGCTCTGCCAGGCTGGGAGTCGGGCAGCCCCAGGACGGGCTGCATGGGGGGGTCTGAGGCTGCCCAGAGCCTGCACCATGAGAGCTGCTTCAGGCCATTGTCCTTCAGGGAGTCGCTGCTGCAACCGCCTCTGCAAAACCAACCATGTCACTCGAGGGGGCTGTGGCTCTCATCCAAGATCCCCGGTCTTGGAGAAGCTGCTGGTTTCTGGAGGATTTCCCACCTTTTCATAGTTTCTAGGGTCGGAAGGGACCTGAGAAGATCATCTAGTCCGACCCCCTGCCATGGCAGAAAAGAGTATTGGGGTCAAACGACCCCAGCAAGGTGTTCATCTAGCCTCCTCTTAAAACCCCCAGGGTAGGAGCCTGCACCACCTCTCTTGGAAGTTGGTTCCAGACCCTAGCCGCCCTGACCGTGAAATAGTGCCTCCTGATGTCCAACCTGAATCTCCCCTCTGCCAGCTTATGAACGTTGTTCCTGGTCACTCCTGGCTG
>NW_017729028.1:29170635-29187561 GCF_001723915.1 Gavialis gangeticus | reverse complement strand
TCCAGGTTGAGAAGGACCCATCCGCTACCACCCTCTGGGTGTGGCCCTCCAGCCAGTTGGCGACCCATTTGACTGTGTGCGTGTCTACACCACAGCCCCCAGTTTCTTAATGAGAACGGGGTGAGAGACAGTGTCCAAAGCCTTCCAGACGTCCAGGAAGACGATGTCCACTGCTACCCCTGCATCTAATGATCTGGTGATCTGATCGTAAAAAGCCACCAGGTTGGTCTGACAGGACCTGCCACTGATGAACCTGTGCTGGTTGCCCCTAAGCATGCAGTCCCCTGCTGGCCCCTCCTGGATGTGTGCCAGAATTATTTTCTCAAACAGCTTGCCTAGGATCGAGGTAAGACTAACTGGCCTATAGTTTCCCAGGTCCTCCTTCCTCCCTTTTGCTTTGGTCCCAATCCAAACCCAAGCCGTAGATCAAGGCTCCGCACCGCTGTGTGCTGGGAGTCCTGCATTGCCCATTGCAACCCAAGTTCAGGTGAGGGGTGGGCTGAGATACCCACCCGTGTGCAGGACAGGGAATGCACCCAGGGGCTCGCTGCCCAGCGGCTGCACGGGCTGGGACGGAGCAGGAGACACGGGCTCTTCTTGCGCTGGCAGGAGGTCACCCCGTGGGAAGAGCTTCATGGAGGAGCCATTCACACCAGGGCGCAGCAGCCCCCAGCATGGGTCCTGGTAGCTTGGCTCCCCCCCTCCCTGCTAGGAAAACCAGCATCGGCAGCTCACAGGGCAGTGGTGCATGTGATCTCCAGCAGACCCTCCCTCATGCCCTGTGCCCGGGCGGACCCTTGGCATCAATGCTGCCCCCCGCCCCAGGCTCTGTTGGGGCACCCCTCACCCCTGCACCCAGCTTCCCTGCCCCCAGATCAGCCCAACCTCTGCACCCCACGACAGCAACGTGCCCTGTGGCTGGTTTTTATTACACAACGGTCGTTTGCTGGTTGATCCATACAGCAGAGTCCAAAAGTCACATATTAACAGTGCAGAGAACACCCCCCGCCCACCCCCACCCCACAATCACAGCCAGACAGGGGTCACGAGAGACCTGGACAGACCTGGCCAGGCCTTGGCGTGACCCCTGGAGAGTGCAGGGCCGGTGCATAGCCCTGCGGGAAGGAAATGCAAACCACATGCACTCAGAGTGGAGGGCACGGGATGGGGCGGGCGGTTCCCCCTGCCGCCCTCCCATGCTGGGAGAATGGGCCCCGGGGAACTCCAGGCCAGGCAGCGGCACCACGGGCTCCCCCATGCTCCTGGCCTGGCCCTTCTGACTCCTTCCAAAAGCCCTTTGGTCATTACTTGCATGGCCTCGTGGGTTCCTTGCTGGGCAGAGGTCCATTCCTGCAGCTGGCTGGGGCCATGGGGGGCTGTGGACTGACCTCCTTGGCTGGAGGGGCCCCAGACCCAGAGAAGCAGCACCCCACAGAGTGGCCGAGCTGCAGCCAGTCACCCAGGTCTGAGCCGCTGCCAACCCAGGCAACATTGCAGGTCTGCCCATGTTTCCAGCCGAGGTACACCTGTATCTGTTGCCAGTGGCTCCCCGAGGCTGGCACCATGTCTGCTGCCCGTGATCCCCCTAACACACGGGGATGTGCTACCCGTGGTCACACCCACGGGCATGCCGCTGCCACAGCAAGACCCAGACTCATTCCCCCTGGAGGGAGCGGACTCATCTGTCCTGTCCTAGCCGGATGCCTTGACCAGTTTGTTCCCACTTCTCACCTCCACTTGTGCCAGCCTGGGGTCATTCCAGGTGGTGGGGGACAGGGTGGGCACTGGGTGGCAGGGAGGGACTTCTTTAGCTGCAAACCCATTGATGCTGCGGAGGAGGTAGGTGTGGAGAGCCCGTGCACCCAGGCCAGGGAGGGGATCCTCTCTCTGTCTCTTTGCCCATCACCGTGGCATCGAGGGGCTGCTCCATTGAGTGGCAGAAACTTTCTAAAGGATCCTTGCCATTCCCCCAGCATGGGAGAGCAGCTGGATGCTGGAAACTGGGCAGGGAGGGTGGGCTGGGGGCTGCCTAGGCGGGTTTCTTTAAGTGACAGTTACAACGGCAACATCATACAAGCAAACTAGAAGAAGGGCCCCAGATGAAGGAGTGAGCTATGCCCCTGGATCGGAGGGCAGAGGGGCGGCTCTGGGCTGGCAGCAAGGGATGGACCCGTGCCCGCCCAGAGAGCAGGGGGAGGAGACAGCAAGGCGAGAGCAAACCCCAGGCATGCTCATGGGTGAGGAGCTAGCGCTGGCAGCTCTGGGGGCTCAAGGAAAAGCTCTGGCCAAATGCAATCCTGCTACGCTGCCCGTGGTGCTGGGATGAGAGCCCGGGGCCTGGCTCCAGGAGGGCCTTTGTCCCCCTCTCTATCTCAGAGACGGGGTCATCCTTCCAGCGATTCCAGTGGCTCCTTCGATTCGAATGTCTGGGGCGTATCCCAGGGCTCTTGGCCGGGAGGGAGTCTCATGCCAGGGCGTATGGGCCCTGTATGTACCAAACACAAAACAACACACAGAGCCAGTGTCCGATCCTTGCTGCCAGGCTGGCAATCCGGGCACCTGCTGCTGGAGAGAAAGCTGCTGGGCTCCCATCCTGGCGGAGACACTACACAGACTCGGTGCCCGGAAGGTCGCCTCCGCTGACCCAAGGGAAGACGAAGCTTAGGAGGTCCATTTCGGCACCCACCCCTCCCTCCCTCCCACCTCCCCTGTCCCCACCCCTTTTCCTCCATCCTTGGAAAACAAATACACAACAGAAGAAATGCAAACCAGGAGAAGCAGCGGCAGCAGCGGGACACAGGATGGTCCCACGGCCCAGTCCCTGGCGACCTCATGCCCCCAGAAGCTTCTTGACCATGTAGCCAGGCATGCTGTAAAGGAAGAGTCCCACCATGATGATGAGCAGCAGAGCCAGCACGATCTTGATGATAAGCCACTTGTAGCGGGTGCAGATGAGGTACTTGATGGACTTGAGCGGGTTGAGGAACCAGATGAAGGAGGTGTCGGGGCGGCTGTCCGGAGGCAGCGGCAGCAGGAAGGGATGTGTTGAGGGGGAAGACAAACAAAGCCAAGGTAAGTGGTGTTAGGATGGTGTCACACATCAACTTAACACATATTAAAGGCAGGTAGAACTCAAGCAGACATATGTTCAAGTAGTTTAGCCTGTGTTAGGTGCCCTCCTAGGGTGAAGTTACACGTTACACTTAAATCACACTCAGGGCACTCAAAACATGAGCATCCACACATTGACACTCATTAGCTTGTGCTAATGAGAATTTGAAAGTGATGCCACGTAAGGTGAGGGTTAACTCTGGGCTGTGCTACCCAGCTCATGTTAGGATAACCTCACTCTGCTCCATGGAGATAAAACAAGCAATTTACAGTCTTCCAGCATCCCACGATGCAATGCTCCTCTCCAGAGCAGGGACAGAGCCCAGGTGTCCTGGCTTCTAGCCATGTCCTTGTTCGCCAGTCCTCTATTAGCAAGTCAGGGCGGTACAGGCAAGAAATGGTATTAACCCTTCCAGTGTGACTGCTCCCAGCACTACCTAACTTTAACACGGCTCCACACTGCGCAGGGGTAGCACGGGCTGAGTGCGACATGCAACATCACCCTATAGCACTGAAAAGTTGTTCCCTTTCAGGTGAGAGTTATTTCCTTAACCTGTACTAACTTCGGTATGTCACCACATCCCAATGATTTACAACTGCTGCAAGTGAATGCATAATAACACCACTGGGAGCAGCAGCAGCAGCAACGGCCAGAAAGTGCCTTGCTGACTAGCATTAACATCCTCAGCCCACCTGTGACCCCCCAACAGGGATGACGTTCTCTCCCAAGGCACTTCAGTCTCATCCAGCTAATCAGGACCCACGTCCTCCTGCACTGTACAGGGCAGGGCTGTGACCTACTCTATTGCTCTCATTTCCCCATCCCTTCTCCTTTGCTCTGAGGCTTGGTGACTTTACACAGACCCAGCATGTCTGAGCCAAGTTGCCCACCCCTCTTTTGCACAGAGGCTCCTCAGCCGCTTCCACCTCCTAGCTGGCCACAGCTCTTCCTGGCATGTGCTGGCTCCGGCTTCCTTGAACACCCATGCTCCTTATCACCCCCCAGAGAATGAACTTCATGCTTTGGTGCCCATAGGCAAAGGGACCTCAAGACCCCAACTTGAAGCCCTGGGTCTTGACCCAACCCATCCAGGACCACAGCTGCGACCCATGTGTGTCAGCACCAAGTCCAGGAGGAAGAAGAGGAGGAGGCAGAAGTACCACAAGTGAAAGGAGAGGTGCCCTCAGGCCCCGAGAATCTTCTTGACCAGGTAGCCCGGCATGGAGTAGAAGAAGAGGCCAACCATCAGGAGCAGCAGAGCAAGGAGGAGGATTTTGAGGAGGAGCCAGCGGTACGTGTGCCAGAGGAAGTAGCGGATGGACTTGAGGGGGTTCAGGAACCAGATGAAGCTGGTGTCTGGCCGGCTAAGGACAGGGATGGGGACAGGAGAGCAGAGTGGCCAGAGGGAGGGAGAGGAAGGCAGAGAGACAGAGAGAGAGAGAAAGAAGGAAGAAGAAATGATAGACAAGACAGAGACCTTTCAATGGAAGCAAATCCCAGGGCTACCCCCACCAAAGACCCAACCTCAATGCCCTCCAGCCTCCTACCCAGACTTCACCCCTGGCATGCAGCCCACACCCCCACCAGAGCCTCATCTTCCCTTCCCTTAACCGTTGCCCCATGGCACTCACTTGGGCTTCTCCAGTGGGTCGGGCTCATTGCGTGCCAGCCCCGCGGGGGATTTCTCTGCCTCCTCAGCTGTCAGCAGGTGCAGCTCAGCCTCCACCTTCCCCTGCAGGGAGCACAGAGCGGGGGGTGAGCTCTTGCCACCCCAGGTTGAGAGCTCGAAGGGAGCAATGGGCAGGGGAGCCCTAGTCCAGAGCCTGCGGGAGCCCTCAGCACAGGTCCTCAGCGGTGCCGGGTTCCCCATATATGCTGTGCCCTTCAGTGCATCTAATCAGCTCCCCACATGCTCCCGGTATCCTCAGCACCAGGAAATGGGGCAATGGGCTGAAGCAGCGGGGGGAACGGTGCCTGGCCGAGCAGCATGGATAACATACGAGCTGACACCAACTCTGTGCAGGTCTGAGGTCTCCTGGGATTCCCTGCTCGTCTCCACATGGCTCCGTGGGGACCAGCAGCCTCTGAAGCAGGGTGGTGCAATGGCACGAGGGGAACAGGAGGGCCCCCAGGTGAGGGAACCACTCATTCTGGAGCAGGAGTTAGGCTTCTGGGCTTCTGCCATGTTCCCTTATCGCAGCCCTGGGCTCCTGCCCCTGGTGGTGCTGATGCCCCTTACTCCCAACGTGCAGCCCCATTGCTGCCCCATCCCTGGGCTCTCTACATGTCCCTCCTCAGGGGTCATGGGCAGAGGCAGATCTAGGATTTTGAAAGGGGGGTGCAGATATTGATGTGAATCAACACATATTTTTCTCCAGTTAAAGAGAAATTAGAAGCGTTGCTAATCTGTTCAGTGCCTAGTACTATATTATTTGGGTTAAGACCAAAAACCAATATAACTTTATTAGAGGGTCACTAATTTACAGCTAGATTATATATTAACTGAAAAAAACACAACAAATTAGGCAAAAAATAGTCAAAAGATCTTTTGTTGTTATTCCTGTAGTCGTTATAATGAAATGTACATCTCTCATTCAGATCTGGAAAACAAAATTTAGCCTCTTTGAAAGCCTTGACAGTGCCTTCACTATCAGTCATCGGTATGCCTGAGTTACACTTTACTTATAATGTGTAATTAACTGGCAAATCACACAACAAAGGTTAAGGCTTTTAGCTAAAGCCAGAAACAACCTGCAGGGCTGTGAAGCAGGTAAGAGTTATTACCAGGCATGGCTAACAGACAGCAGCATTGCAGAAGAAAGGGTAGCTTGATCAGTGGAAGATCAAGACCATTAAGTGGGAGAAATGGACATTAATATCTATGGAATGAAAAGAGATTAGCAGGAATCAGGTAGACAACAATAAGCCATGAAGTCATGTGACTCTGAATAGAAATGTTGTTCCCTCTGATGGGAAGTTGGTTTTAAACTTTGGCTGGAGCAGGAGTGAAAGGGGGTGGAACTGCACCACTGCAGCCCCCTGGGTTCACCCCTGCCAGTGGGCATGGCCTAGCTCCCACAGTCAACCAGCGTCCCCGCACTGCGAGGTCCTCACCGTGACCTCCATCTCATCATCCTCGTTCCGGGCTATGAATGGCCACCAGCCCTTTACCCGCTTCTGCTTGAAGATGGAGAACATGGGCAGGTCGGTCTCTGTTACCATCTCCAGGGTACACTGCTTGGCCGTCTTGGCACCTCGTGGGAACCGGTTGAGGTCCAGCTCGATGGCGCCTGGTGAGGAAGGAGGTGGTGACTCTCGGCCCCTGCACCCCAGTGATGCCCAGGCAGGCACTGCACAGCTGGTGCTGGGGTGGGGCAGCGCCCTAGCTGTGTGGTACCATCCTGTCCGGCACCTTGCACCTTCCCCAGCACCTTCCCATCCCTTGCTCTGCCCCTTATTCTGCATTCATAGATCATCATCTTCTCTGGTGCCTCTTGTTCCCCTCTTCCTACCTTTGGGCCCCTCCTCTCCTCTGGTTTTGGGTCAGGGTTGACCATGTTGTCTTAGTTTTGCTAAGAGGTTACACAGTGGATTTGTCTAGGATGGTTTGGACAGGGATAATCCTGCCTCAGGCAGGGAGTTGGACTAGATGTGACCTCTGGATCTCCCCACTTCTCTATGAGTCTATAAACCCTGCTACACATTACATATAATACACAATTTCCTGGCAAATTACATAATAAATTTAGACTGGCCATATATGCCAAGTAAGACTAGCCTGAAGTGCAAACTCATTATCACACAATTAACTGGTGAGTTGCACAATAAATTTAGACCAGCTGCATGTGCAGAGTAATTGTCACACCATGAAAATGGCTGTCCAGCTACAAAGTCACTGCTTGAACATATGTAGCAGTTTGACCACTGGTTTCTATCCGGCTTTCATTTGAATATGCAACAGGGTTCTAAGACTATGACTTGCCCCAGCCTTATTTCAGGACTCATCCCGTTCCCTCCAGTCTCATGTCCCTGGTAACAACAGTTCGGAGCAGACCCCCAGGGCATGGTGGCACCAACCCCCCTCACCAAACTTTCTGTGAGGCACCCGAACCCAAGCCCAAGCTGGGCTAGCCCCACATCCTGCACGCACCAAGGAAGTCGTCAGCGGAGAAGTGGTCGGCATCCCAGACCTGCAGGGTGAGGCGTGCAGGGATCTTGTACTCAGTCTCATCCCAGGAGAACATGGACTCCTTCTTGGAGATGACAATCTTCTCCTCAGCCATGAGGTAGTCGAAGGGGAAGATGTAACGCCAGTTGAAGTTGCCCTCACCCGTCAGTGAGTGGTAATGGACGTCTGTGTCCTGCTTGTCTTCCTGCTGGCCTTTCAGCCACCTGGAGGGACCACAGAGAAGGAACCCATTACTGGGAGCAAAGGGAGTTACGTGGACACAGGTAGGAGACCACGAAACGAGGCAACAGGAAAAGGCCAGTCTTCTTGGTGTTCATCCTGTTCCCCACACCAGGATTGTGGCCTTCAAACCACTTTACCTCCTTCAAGCCTGAGTGTGGCCGTGTCCCCTGCCAGAGAGCTCCCACACCCTTGTCCAGTTCCCCAAGCTGACGCACCCTCGCACAAAGATGTCGCTGGATTTCTCCCCGGTGAAATAATCATCGTCTTCCAGGACAACCTCATCCGTGTTCCACACAATGACTCTCAGCTCGTATCTGGTAGGGAGGAAGGGAGATGAGGAGGTGAGGGAAGGCTCAGGGCAGGGAGAGGGAAGGAAACAGGGAGGCAGATTCTGCAGCAGTTACACACGGTGATTGCTACGGAGCAATCTGCCCCAGAGTTTGCCCCATGGGGGGAAGTGGACACGTGACGGCTCTTTCGCATAGAGGGAGTCCAGAGGTGGGCAACAAAGATGATCACGGGCTTGGAAAGCAAGTCTGACAAGGAGAGGCTGAAGGAGCTGGGCACATTCTGCCTGCAGAAGGGTGCTTAAGAGGGGACAGGACAGCAGTCTGCAAATACCTGATGGGCTGCCATAAAAAGAGGGAAAGCGCCTTTTCTCTCTCACTGCAGAGAGGAGGAGGTAGACCAATGGCTGAAAGCTCCAACAAAGTCAGTTTAGATTAAATATATGGAAAAACTGCTTTACTGTTAGAGCAGGGAGGCAGTGGAATAGATGCTTAAGGAAGGGGTGGACTCTCCATCGCGGGAGGTGTTCAAGGAGAGGTTGTGCAGTCACTGCCAGGGATGATGATCTGGGTGTAGTGATGCCTGTGCTCTACTGTGGGGATTTCCAAGGCTTCTGGGCTGTTTGCCCCTTCTCTCCTTTTCTGCTAGAAGTGTCAGGGTATTATTAAGTCTTCCCAGAGGCAACTGGGCTGTGCCAATGCTCCTGCAGGGACCAAAGCCAGAGGGTCCTGGCTAGAGGGTCTTGCTCCTCTGCTTGGGGTCAGACCAATGCCACACTTGGGGTCAGGAAGTAATTTTACCCCATGGTCAGACTGGTAGGGGCTGGGGGGGTGCTGCCTTCCTCAGTAGCTGGGGCACGGCCTCTGTCTGGGACCTCTGGAGCATGTATTGACTATTTTTTACAGAAGCAGGACGTTGGCAGCTGTGGTCCCTCTGCTTTCCCTGTGGCAGGTTTGGGTGTTAGGTCTGCGTTGTGTCAGGTTTGACGGTAGTCTAGATTGTGGTTTGTCTGGCCTGGTTTGGACAGGACTGACCCTGCCTGAGGCAGGGGGTTGGACTAGATGTGAGCTCCGGAGATCCCTTCCAGCCCTATTTCTCTATGACTATGACCACAACCATGACCATGACCATGACCATGACCACCATCTGCACTGGGTGACCTTGCCACTCAATACACAGCGTGCTGATAACTCAAATGGGTACCTAGATGATACTGGGTAGGGAAGAGTGGCCACATGAAAGGTACCCCAGGGTAAAGTTACTACACCCTGGCTCCTGGGTCACTGCCGAGTGGGGTTTCCTTGCTGCCCTCCTCGCTGCACCCCAGACGATCCCAGCTTATCGTTCTCTGGATGCAGTTCCTGAGGCTTCAGCACTGACAACAGATCAGCAACACCCGGCACAAGGACAGCAATGATGACACCAGGTCACAGACACAAGGAGCCTGCCAGGCCATCATTTATGCTAGGCACCTACAGGTAGGATGTACCTGCTGCAGGTACATCACTGAGGGCAGAGGAGAGGAGGGGAGGCCACTCCCTGCCCTGGGGCTCATGATAGAGCTGAGCACAAATGGGACAACTTGCTAGGAGCCCAACTGAGCTCTCTGGGGCAGAGGCAGGATGGGGGTAGGATGGGGGCAGGAGTGGGTGCAGCCCACAACGAGGCTATCCCTTGCAGAGTGTGACTGATGGGCTCTTACTTCTTTGGCTTCCTGGGCGAGATGTCAACGGCCGTGCCTGGCGCTGGCATGTCCATCGGGAACATGTCCACCCACATCTCCAGCCGGCCCTGCAATGGCAGCAAGGCCTGGTCAGCTCGCTCCCTCCACCAGGCTCCCTGCCCAGTACTCCCAGCAGACACTTCCTTGGATCCCACTGCTGACACCAAATGAAACAGCTTCATGGAGCTTGGACCAGGGGGTGGGGCCTTGGCTCTGCCCCACCCCCAGGGGCAAAGAGTATCTTCCACCCATGGAGTAGCTAAGGGGAAATAGGGGATGGGGAGGATGAGAAGGGGCCCTGGAGGTCTGGGGACATGGAGCAGGGGGCACATGGAAAGGGATTAGGAGCTAGAAGCACGTGTGCATGGGGCACAGCCCAGTGAATGGGAGCCCAGAGCTGCAAGCATGGGATGGGGGAGCATCACCTGCTCGATGCCAGGCTTGTCGGGGTTGAGCAGTGGCCGTGTTTCCACGTGCTCGGGCACCAAGCGGCAGCCCACGCGCGGGATGTCCTCCCAGTGGTGCAGGACCATCAGCCCCAGATGCTCATCCGTCTTCTTCTTCTGGCCTGCGGGGGCAGAGCGGAGGGGGTGGGTTGGCACGGACGCAAGCCCCACGGGGGTTTTTGCCCCAGACTCCCGGCATAGGGACGCAGAGATGCAGCGAGTGCCATCTCCGCACCCCATTGGGCTCTGCAATCTCCCGGCTCTGAGGGGTGGAAAACCCCTTTCCTCTCCAGCCTTCTCATACCCACGTGGCCCCAAGCCTGGACCCAGCGCCGCTGTAATCCAAGAGGTCCGGGGCACGGCAGGGAGCCATGGTGGGGCGTGGGGCCGTGCACCCTGCCCTGCCTTACTCTGCCACCCATCACTCACCATTTTCATCCTCGATCTCGGTGGGGCCAGTGAAGACGCGGTTGGCCACCTTCACCCGTCCGCTGGGCCCGAAGTGGGGCCCATCCACCTTGCCCTCCTTGCACAGCTTGGACAGGATCTGCGTGGGTTTCATGGGGTCCCGCCAGATGTTGTAGCCATGGCTGCAAGCAAAGGTCAGGGGTCAGCTGGCGGGGGTCCAGCCCTACAGCTCCCCACAGTGACCCCTTCCCCATTCCCCCCAGGGTGGGCTGCCAGCACAGGGCCAGGCATCGTTCCCGGGGGGGGTGGGGTCCATACATGGCATAGGTCTGGGAGATGCCGCAGGTGGCCCGGTGCTTGCTGTAGTAGCGGTTCTCCAGGTCAATCTTGGTCTCCCCGATAAGGTCGTCGGTGCCTACCAGGTCCCAGTCGTACACTGCTACTGTCAGCATGGACTCCATGGGGAAGGTGGCCTCGATGTCGAACGACCTGGGCACAGGGGCAAGGGGAGGTCAGCCCGGGCTCTGGCCCATGGTCCATGATGGGTGGCAGTGCCAGGGTGAGCTCCAGACACCAAACTGGTCAGGCTGCTGGTCTGCCAGCCCTTGTTGCCTTATTGCCACGGCCACGGAGCATGCTGTGGCCGGCACAGGTGGGGTGACGCTCTCTGATGTGCCTGCGGCATCTTGGCGGGCTCTGCTTTGATCCACCCACGTGTGCTAGAGCAAGCAGCTCCAGATGGGCCCAGGGGTGGAGCAGCTAACGGGGAGCCCTGGGTGGGTCCCGTGTCCCCTCAGGGAGCAACTGCTGTCATCCAGGTCTGGTGCACCCAAGGCAGCTCTGCTCCCTCCCAGCGCCCTGCTGCCCCCAAAACAGAGAACACAGCTTTCCTCATGAGCAGGTTGAGAGGGACCCCCAAGTCCTCGAGCCAAAAATCACAGCTTCAAACCCGGACCCCAGGGACAGGGAGCAAGCCCTGAGACACCAGGAGTGCCCTCCATCGGCGATGGGCTCTCCATCCCCAGAGGTGTCAAGGAGGGTGGGGACAGACCCCAGTGGGGGGTGATCTAGGTGCAGCGATGCCTCTGCTCTGCTATGGGGGTCTGGGCTCCACTGGTTGTCCCCTCCCCTTTCTTCTTTTTGAAGCCTTCCTCCCAGGCACTGGGTGCTGCAGCCCAGGCTGAGGATGAGGACTGGGCTGTGCCAGTGCTCCTGCTGGGACCTGGAGGCTCCCGGAGAGGGTCTTGCCCCTCTGCTCAGGGTCAGACCGATGATTGCATTTGGGGTCAAGAAGGAATTTCCCCACCGGTCAGACTGGTACAGACTGGGGGGGGGGGTTGCCTTCCTTTGTAGTGGGGGCACGGCCTCTGCTTGGGATCTCTTGAGTGTATATAGAAGCAAACCCACTCCTTTCTGCAGGACGGGAAGGGACCTCTTGACTCACGAAGCCCCAAATTGATAGGTAACCATTTATCCAAAAAGTCCCAACCATGATATCCTCAAACTCCTCATGCAACAAAATTGTTTCCAAACAGTAAAAGAAGCAGAAAGCCCAGAGCCGTGGGGCTGGCAGAGGTCACATCTAGTCCAGCCCCTGCCTGCGGCAGGATCAGACCCCTGTCCAAACCAGCCCGGACAAACCCACTGTCCAGCCTCTTTGTACAACTGCTGTCGAACCTGATGCAGGACATCACACCTGAACCTGCCGCAGGGGAAGTGGGGGAACAACAGCAGCCGAGGTCCTGCTTCTATAAAAGGTTGTTAATATACATTCAAGAGATCCCAGGCAGAGTTTGTGCCCCTACTACAGAGGAAGGCACCCTCCAACCCAGTCTGTACCAGTCTGACCATGGGGGGATATTCCTTCCTGACCCCAAATGCAGCATCGGTCTGACCCCAAGCACGGGGGCAAGAGCCTCTAGCCAGGACCCTCTGGATTTGGTCCCAGCAGGAGCATTGGCTCATCCCAGTCCCCATCCCCAGCCTGGGCTGCAGCCAACACCCAGTGCATTGGAGGGAGGCTTAAAAACACCTGGAAGGGCATGTCAGGTGGTATGCCTCTGCTTTCCAGCAGCAGGTAATGGGGGCCAGCTGCTGGAGCACCTTACTTTCCAAAGATGGGGTTGAGCTGCTTGGAGATGTAGTTCTCCTTGTCCTTGATGTCCATCTTGCCCAGCTTGATGGCAATGTAGGGGTCAGCTTTCCCGTTGATGTCGGCAGGGTGCAGGTCTGTAGCCTGCAAGGGAGATATGAGACCCCCACACGTCCCTTCAGTCTTCTCTGTGCATCCTGGGGCTGAGCCCATGCAGAGGGGGCACGGCAGCATGTGCTTGCCAGGCAGCCAGGAGCTGCAGGAGGAGCTCAGAGAGCAATGGCGATGACAGATCAAGGTAAAAGCAGGGAGCTTGCCCCTTCCAATGGCTATAGCACAGGTCTTGGTATCATATGGAGACCCGGCCCTGCTCCACCCCCCTGGGCAGAAGGGGGGACCAGGGCAGAAAGGAAGCCCTGCCCTGAGAAGCAGTGCTTGGGATTGCACAAGTACTGCGTGCATGTACATGCATGCAGGTGTGTGCATGCAGGTGTGTGCGGGGCAACCCCTCAGGGCTGCCTGAGCTCACTTCCCCCAGGACAGAGCCTCCAAGACAAGGGAGGCAGGGACCAGGCAGGAGCTGCCCCAGAAAGAGCAGACCACTCTCCCCACCAGTGCAATCCCTTGCATTTCAGGAGACGACAGCAAAGCCATGGGGAACTTATCCAGCCTCCCCTCCAGAGTCAGGGTGCACGAGATGGATCCCATCTCCCCCTGTGCCCTGGATGAGCTGGCGGGGTGGGGGGAGCATCTTCTGCTGGAGACTTGGAGCTCCCCCACCAGACCCCAGGTCCTCTGCTGCTCCCAGCCTACTCTCCCCTGCTCGGGGCTTCCCCCTTCAGCAGCTGGGGCTGGGCAGGGCGCTCCTCTGTGCCGTGGGAAACTTTCACGCAAAACTATTTTTCACTGGAAAATGCCAATTTCAGCTGAATTTGAAAGTTTTGTGGGAATGGGCCAGTTGCCGGGGTATTCTGGTCATCTCCTTCTCTAGACTGACTGTGCAGCTG
This sequence comes from Gavialis gangeticus, assembly GCF_001723915.1. Taxonomy (NCBI): domain Eukaryota; kingdom Metazoa; phylum Chordata; order Crocodylia; family Gavialidae; genus Gavialis; species Gavialis gangeticus. Next base: position 29,174,074 of record NW_017729028.1, on the reverse strand, counting down.
GCGGGGACGAGACAAGCTTTCAGGCACCGAGTGTCCTTCCTCGGGGAAGGCGATGCCGTGCCTAGAAGCCTGTCTCGCAGCTTTCCTAAGTACACCAAAGCCCCTGGCTTCTTCCAGATATCCTGAACCAGCACAGATGCAACAACTCTCCAAGTTCACCCAGTTTCAGCAAACACTGTGGTTAGGAAAGAGCCTCCTGCTCCAGGTAGGGAATGACTGGTTAACACTGCCCAGCTCCTTGGGGACCCCAAAAGAGACTGAGGCTCAGGACACTCCCCTGAGAAATAGGAGGACCGCTTCTCCTTATGGCTTACGTATCACCACCCTGCTCCCATCCTCCGTGGCTGGGGAATAGGGAGAAAGGTGCACAGACCAAGCTGCCCGTTGCATCGCACTCACCCGTATGATGTACACACGGACCAGCACGTTGATGGGGTCGTTGCTGGGGATGCCCTGGAACATGCCGAAGTTGGGGTCGTAGCCTGCCTCCTTGGTGATGTCGTCCGGGAGTGGCACTTTGTAGACGCACATGGAGCCCTGGGGTCAGGAAGATGTCCCCGTGAGACATGTGAGGTCTGGGGGCGGGGGGCATCCTGATCTCCACAGTCCCAGGGGAGAACCCAGAGCAAGTCCAGCCCTGTGTTCCCAGCTCTGCCTCGAGTACACAGGAGGATCCAGAGGGGTGCATTGATGCACTTCCACCCCCTTTGATTCCTGCGGCACCCCAACCAACTGCCTGGCAGTGACAGCGGCATTTCTAGTCAGGCAGCAGTGAGGGCATCCCTGGACTTCATGTCTCCTTATCATCTCCCTAATTCCTGCTAAACTCTTCATTCCATGGGTGTTAACACCCCTCTCTCCTTTTACCGGTCTTGATGCTCCACCAATCAAGCTAACCTTTCTTTTGCCATTCTGCTGCCTGTTGGCTGCTCCTGGTCACAAAGCTCCTATTTCACAGGTTGCTTTTTACTCATTTCAGTGACGTCCTATTTGTTTTCTCCTTCGTCTTGAATGGACTAATACAGCTCCAGCCCCCCCTAGCGTATTAGTAAAGCTTCTAGTTTCTTTTTAGCTGGGGTAAAATGGGTGTTGTTTTAGATGGGATGATGCACTTCACCATCTGCCACCTTTTTTCAAAATGTTGGATCCGCCCATGCTCGAGGATTGCAACTTCAAGCAGTTCAGAGGACAGCATCAAAAGGGCATCCATGGTTTTGCAAGGACTCTGAAGACTGGTTTCCAGGGGTGAAGGGGAGTGAAGCAGCAAGGTGCTTAAAACAGCTGGTAAGCAAGCCCGACACCTTGGTTTCTAACTATGACAGGTTTTGAAGCTTCAGAGCTTTGCAGGTGTCCTTTGGGAGGGACAGACCACTGGGGCCACTACACAGCAAGCTGCTTTCTATGTCCCTGTACTGTCAGCGGCAGTAGAGACACATGGGGTGATGGGCAGCTTGCATCTGCTAGGAGAAGCTTATTGCAATAATTGGGAGCATCACAGTGGGATGTGACCAGCCAGGATCCAGTATTGGCATTACACCCTATTGGAAAGGCTGACTGTGCTACACCTTCGTTGCTGGAGAGAGCTTCAGACAAGAAAAAGCTCTGATGAGATCAACAGGGTTGTGGTTCAGAGGGCACGGACACACCGCGCTTGGTCCTCTGCAGCGGGAGGAGTGTGACATTGGCACACTGGCAGAAGTCACTCTACTCCGGCATGAAGCCAGGAGTAAGTTATGCTGGTTTATGGGGTCATGAATCCACAGCTCTACTCAAGCTTCACCCCAGGACACCTTCACCCCAGGGCAGCCAAGGACTTGCAACAGCACCTGCCAAGGGCAGCTACCCCAGGGGAGGTGGTCATCTGTCCACGCTGCACCCCAGTGTAACTCACTTTGGGTCCTCAATGTGTCCCTGTCTCGAGTGAGGCTTGTTCCACAGAAGGGGGACGTACAGGAACAGCCCATAAACTGAGAAATTTGCTGGCAGGAATAGATATGGGCTGGGATCAGATGCTTCCTTAGGTGGTGTATAGCCCCTGTAGGGACTGTTGGCATTTCAGGTCTTAAAAGGAGATGAGTGCTTGAGCGTTGCAGCTGTGACTGACTCCTAAGGCAGGCAGAGGAGGTAGTGGTTCTTCCCCACCCTCTGGGGCAGCCCTGGTTGTAAGGCCCTTGGAGGTCTCCCACCGAGGTACAGATCTAACCAGAACTGATTCCCATTGCATCTGGGTCCTCTCCCTGCCTGGCTCCTTTCCACCTGCCTTGACACCAGGGGCCAGTAGCCAGGTCCCCCTTCGCCCTCCAGGCCCACCGGACACACCTTGAACCTCCCCACGATGCGCTCGTCATCTGCCGTGCTGTCGTCATCATCCCCGATCTTGCCCCGGAAGAGGTTGAACGTGTGCAGCCAGTCCTCAAAGTTGTCGAACTCGGCTTCCAGCTCTTTGTTGAATATCTGGAGGGGCAGAGCATGGCAGGTGGAGTAAGGAATCCCAAAGTGTTCAAGAGTGGCTTGGGTCCCCCTCTTATTGATGGCAGCCTGGGTGCTAAACGATCCCAAATGGGAAGGTGCCTTCCTGAGCCTTGAGTCTTTATGATCGTGGGCATCTATCGCACATCATCTCTCCCATCTGCCAAGCCAGCTGCTTGTACCCCAGTGTGGAGGCTGATTCAGAGCCTCCCTGCTCTGAGAGCTAGAAACCTGCTCCTCGTGTCCATCCTCCAGTGAGTCCTGGCCAGTTTATGCTGCTTATTCTCATCTCCACACTCCCCCATCCCATCAAGCTCCCTCCCACGCATTTACCCCCTTACAGAGCCATCTTGCCCCCCTCTGCTCACCTTCATCTCATCAATTTTCTGCTTGTTCTTCTTCTCAGGGACCTCAGGCAGCTGCTGCTGCTGCTGCTGCTGCTGCTTCTTCTTCTTGTCCTCCTTAGGTGCCTTGACCTTCTCCTTGGTTTTGGCCTGGCCCTTGGAGCCTTTCATAGGAGAGTCATCGAGTTTGATTTCTGAAGCCGAGGGGACAGGTGGGAGATGGGAGTAGGGAGGGGGGAAGGATGGACACAGGACACTCAGCCATGGTGCGCATGAAAGCTGGCAGCCAATGCCTACTGCTACAGCCAGGGATTTCCCTCCTGCTCTCAGCAGTCGCCTCATGGGGGAATGTAGCATCTCATTTGCTGCTAGATCCATGTTTCAAAGACCATTTGGGTGTCTCATAGTTTCATAGATTTAGGGTCGGAAGGGACCTAGTAGATCTTCTAGCCCGACCCCCCGCCAGGGCGGGAGAACAACAAAAAACCCCAAAAGAGAAACGGGACTCAAATGAGTCCAGCCAGGTAGGCATCCAGCCTCTTCTTAAAGACCCCCAGGGTAGGGGCCAGCACCACTTCCCTTGGAAGTTGGTTCCAGCTCCTAGCCGCCCTAACTGTGAAGTAGTT
>NW_017729028.1:29160910-29169988 GCF_001723915.1 Gavialis gangeticus | reverse complement strand
ATTTGCTACCTTCCAATCATCTGGCACCTGGCCCAAGCACCACGATCGCTCATAGAGCCGTGCCAGGGGCCCTGCAATAACCCCAGCTAGCTCCCTCAACACCCTGGGGTGGAGATCATCCGGACCCGCTGACTTGAACGCGTCCAGCCCCTCCAGAAGCTCTCTAACCCGGTCCTCCCCAACCTGAGGACCTCATGGAGATCCAGCATCTCCTTTTATATTGGGGTCAATAAGGCTTCACCCCTGCATCTCCTGAGCTGAGAGCCGGGTCATTGAGGCAATTTCCTTAGCCAAAAGGAAGTTATTCACACCTCCCTGCCATTCGTCTACCCTGGAAACTCTCCATCCCCAGGGCTCAAGTGGCCCTGAGGCACAGGGAACCCTGAGCTGAGCAGGGGTGAATCCAGGATCTGCAGGATGAAAGCACAGCCCTTTGCAAAATAAGCTAACAGAGATGGCTGCAGTAGTAGGCTGTTACCCTGCCTGCCAAGGATGCAGCAGAGAGGGGCCCGGCACTCTGTGCCAATGGAGTAAAGACCGCATGGCTAGTAAGGGAGCTTGGGGTAACGTTTCCCAGGTGCTGGGAGCATCCTACCATTCCCCATTTCAAAGCCATTGCCCATACTCTCCCCTTGGTCTCTCTTTCCTGCCAACTCCTGTGGCCTCTTTGCCATGCAGATAAGAACAGAGAGAGGATGACAGACAAAGGCATGGATCCAAAGGTGTGGAGGGGAGAAGACAGAGGATGAACATGCTCAAGCAGTACTCACAGACAACTGGCAAAGAGTGAGATGAGACACGACACGTGCAACAAGCTACCAGCACCGTGTACAGATGCTGCAATGGGGAAGAGGGGACCAAGAACCAGGAGTGGCCAGAGCAAGCCCAGGCCCAGCCCCTGGTGCTCTGCCAGGAGCAACCTGGGACTGCAACCAGGCTCCATATCACATGCAGCTTCCAGTACCCAGCATGCATGAGCAGACCCATTGCTAGGGCATCGGGCTTCCTCCTGGGAGGCTGTTAGAGGCCAAAGGACACCAGGGAAAAGAGACTCTGGATCTCACTAGAGGCCAGTACCCTAATGGGTGCAGTTCAGGGAAGCTGCACCCAAGCTGAGAGCCTGGTGCCAATGGGTGAAAGGCGATGGGTTGCCCACATGGAAATGGAAGCCCTGTGCCCAGAGAGGAGGGAGAACAAGGGCAGCAGTAAAGCTGCATCACGCCTGCCAGCATCCTTCCAGGTGAAGAGGGGAGCTGAGCTGCCATGGAGCATATATTTCTTCACCCATGCCACCATCCTAACCCAGCCTATGCTGGCAGGGGGAAGGGGAGAGCTGAGCTGAGCTGCCATGGACCACAGGAGCCAACTCCTTGCTGAGCCTGCTAGGATGCTGGCTGGGGCCCTGACTCATGTGAGCAGAGGTACTGAGCTCATGAGAGCTGGGAGAAACCCTGGAATAAAACTGCCAAGACACCCAGAAGGTTCACCTGTCCTCAGGACTGTGACCAGAAAAGTCAAGCCCATGACTCAGTGGCAAAAGCCACCAACCCCATTGGCACCAGTCCCTCCCCTTTGCCAGCGTGTAGCCTAGCAGGACCCCAGCGTGTCTCCTCTGGCATCTCTTGTTGCTCAGTATGAACTACTCCCTCCATCCACACATCTCTTAGGGGACATTTAAAGCCAGCACATTCACAGCAGTAAATAGCACGGACAACGGGTGGAGGAAATGAAGACCAAAACACAGAGATCCTAGCCACACTGAAGCTCCCACCCTGGCCAGGCTTCACCGTGCTGGACCCAGGAGCACTCAGCTCCCCTGGGGACCCAGATCAAGCCAGCTGCTTCTTGCAGACACTGGGTAGAAGCAGGGAGGGGAGGGCTGTGCTGTAGCTAATATACTGTGGTGCTGATATAAGCACAAGGTTTGGGGTCAAGGATCCAGGGCTTGGCTAGAAGTCCTGAAAAACCACATCATTTCTCTGTGCCTCAGTATTTCCATTGGTGACAGTGAGACCTGCTCAACTGGCCACAGAGGGGCTCAAATTAAGACCCCCAATGAGTAAGGCACTCTGGGAGCTACACTGGGTTATAGAAGGGCACAGGGACACCTCCCAGCAGCCAAGCAGGGGAGATCCTTGCTTTATGCCAGGAACTGAGTCCTCCCCCACATTGGCAATGCATTGGCAGGGTTCCTAGAGGCAGAAACATCATCCACGGTGCAGGGTGAAGGGGCTAGACACAGGGACCCACCTGTGCCCTGGACCCACAAGGCTTCAGAGGAACAAGCCACCCAGCCTTGGAGACAGATGTCCTGGGAGCAGGGAAGGGAGAGGCCTAAGAGGCCTTCCTGGAATTGGGCTGGCAAAGGGTCATTGCTAAAGAGACCTTCCCCCTTCTACAGAGGCTGGGGCCCTGGGTGCTTTGGAGACACCGGTGAACCAAGCTTCAGGACAGCCAAGGGACACAGAGAATATGCCAGGTCCCTAAGACCCCTCAGAAAGTCAGCAACACATGTTGGCCTCTGCTTCCTAGGCTGCACTGCCTACCTGCCAGCCCACACCTCAGCCAGGCAGGGTGGAGCCTGCCAAAGGACAAGCACTGGGATTAGGGGGCAGCTGAAGTCAGCAATGCGACACATCATCACATCCAAAGGCAGGCTGGGATTCCCCAGGCTGGGCTGGACACACGGCCTGTTCACACCAGTGGTATCTTCATCTGTTTGCACCCGATCTGGAGCACACAGGATGTATTCACACATACTAAACTGACTTCAAATAAGGCGAATAAACTAAGTTGATTTAACTAAGTTGACTTAAAATAAGGTGGCTTAAGTAAATTGACTTAACTAAGCTGATTTAAGTTAAGCCACATTGGCACGTACACACGTACAGCTTCTTAACATAGTGGCAGCCATCTAGTGAGCTACGTTGATTTAACTAATGCGACTCAAGACAATACACCTTGGAGACATATTATCTTAAGCCACATTTAAGTTGACTCTGCTCCACATGCGTGTATATGCTCTAACAAGTAAGTTGACTTAAAAAAGTTAAGTCGGCTTAACTGTCAGAAATTTAGTATGTGTGTACACACCCACAGATGACTAGTTATCCCGGGATAATGGCCAGAAGCACATAATAGTGTGCCCTAAGTCACTACCCTGGGTTATGTACAGACACACCCCCAGGCATTTGCACTGCTATTTTTCTGGGTGTCGCTTCCCACTGGATTCTAGCAGGCGACACCCCTGCATGGTTGCAAATCGTGCACCCGGTCTTGCCTTTGCAAATGGTGTAAAGGGGGATTACACTGCTGCAAACATTACGTGTGTCCAGGCCTACTGAAATGCATGGGTAGATCCTAAACTGCAGCCGGGAAGTGGAGGAAAAAGCACGTGGCCAGCAGCAGGCCAGAAGCCCTGGCTTTGGGTTGAACCAAGTGCATGATGAGAGTGATCCTGCTTCTCAGATTTACCCTCTGCTATGTCCATTTCTTCCTTCTCCTCGGCCTCTGCTGCGGCTGCCTCCTGCTGCCGAAGTTGCTGGGAAGAGACGAAAGGGCTGGTAAGTGGGGCCGGCGCGGTGAGGCCCAGACCCTAGGTTTCCTACTGAACAGAAATACAGCCCAGCTGTGATGTCTGCCTGTGCAAAAGGGCTGCGGATCTCAGTGACCGTGCAGACGTCATGTCGGGGGACCAGGAGGATGTGAATAGACTAAAATGGGTGCACTGGAAATTAGGCCTCGCTGGGAGGTTGGGATGTGTCTCCCATCATCCCTACTGGGGTCCATAATCTGACCCCACCGCCAGCAGAATGGCTGGACTGAGAGGGCTGAATTCTCCCATCACTCCCCCTGATTTCCTGGGACCCCTGCATCCCCCCGGTACCGTTGGGGTCTCCCACATGCCCACCCTCCACCTGATCCGATGAGCCAGAGCGAAAGACCCACCTCTCAGCTTGGACCGAGTCCTGAACAGCAACCGGCGTGCGTGACCCAGCCTCCCTCCATCACCCCCCTGTCTTCTCATCTACCTCCACCTTATTTCCTTCTCCTTCCTCAACACTGCCTTCAATTTAAAGCTAAGTCCACCAAGACTGACTCTTTACCAGCCCTGCAGTGAGCCTGGGAATTGGGAAAGCAGCTAAAAGCAATGTCTTAAGAAGCCCAATGCCAGGACAGGCTTGCTGTGTCTCGGAGAGGTTCATCCGCCCCTGTTTCTCCAGCAGCAACGTGGCCAGGGAGACCACATTCGATCCAGAAACTACTTCTCTTACTCTGCTCCATTTTTTTTTGGCCTTTTATATTGGTTGTATTTTGCTTTCAGAGAAGCAGACTCTAACAGCAAAAGACTGTTATTAGGTCCTTTTTAGTCTTCGATAGCAAAAAGGACCATTACTGAAAGGGACTGGACACATTTTTGGAGGAAAGGGGCATCGGTCACTATTAAGCACAGAAGTGCGAGGCATGACCTTTGCATCAGACCTGCTGAACCGTCAATGCTGGAGGCTGCAAGGGAGACAGGAAAAGGGGGAAAAGCCTGCTCAGACCCTGTTTGCTCTCCCCTCCAGCTCTTTGCTGCCGTATGACACAGGAGACTGGGCAAGATGGATCTAGGGTCTGACCCAGGACATGGCACGCATGGCTTATGACCACACTGGGCCTTTCACCACCACCTACCTGGGGAGGGTTTCTTATAGCTACCCCCAGATGTGACTCCCCTGGGATTTTGAAGCCAACTCCCATAGGTTTCATGGAATAAAACCAGCCTGGTGAAACCTTTCGTAATTGTGGGCAGCCAGGACCTGCTTTACATCTCATGAGGCAAAGCATCCACCACAAACCCATCATGCTGGCAGGGAAAGGGGGCACTGGGTAAGCTGTGTGCCAGCAGGAGAGAGAGCAAAGGAGGTTGGATGCCACCTCTGCAACAGTTAGTTCCCTGCTACTAGCCAGTAGCTAACAGCAGCCTCATGGCTGCTGTAACTCGTGCTCTATCTGCCTTTCTGGTAGCTGCTGAGGCTCAATATGTTGGGATATTTGCTGGGAAAGGAGAGTCCTTTAAGGTCCCTGTATGGACTGGGGGGTGACAGTGGGCAAGAAGTTGACTATGAGCCAGCAGTGCGCCCTTGCTGCCAAGAAGGCGACCGGCATCCTGGGCTGTGTTGGGAGGAGCGATGCCAGCACATGGAGGCATGTGACTCTTCCCTCTATTCAGCCCTGATGAGACCACATCTGGAGTCCTGCGTCCAGATGTGAGCCCCCCACTGCAGAAAGGATGTGGACACATAGGAGAAGGCAAGGAAAATGGTTGTGGGGCTGGGGGACAGGACTGGTGAGGAGAGGCTGAGGGAACTGGGCTGATTTAATCTGCAGAAGAGAGGACTGGGGGGATTTGATAGCGGACTTCACCTCCCTGCAGGGGGGCTGCAAAGAGGATGGAGCTGGGCTGTTCTCAGTGGGAGCAGATGACAAGACAAGGAGCAATGGGCTCAAGTTGCATCAAGGAAAGTTGAGGTTGGATATTAGGAAAAACTTTCTCACTAGGAGGGTGGTGGAGCACTGGAACAAGCTTCCCAGAGAGGCAGTGGACTCTCCATCCTTGGAGGTTTTGAAGACACGGCTAGACAAAGCTGTGGCTGGGATGATGTAGCTGGGGCTGGTCCTGCTTGGAGCAGGGGGTTGCACTAGATGTGACCTCCTGAGGCCACTTCCAAACCAAATTTTCAATGACCACACTGTGAGAACAGGCTCGGTGTCATGTGCCCAGCTCCAACGCTTCTGGAGGAATCATCATAGAGAAGCAGGACTGGATGAGACCCGTGTGGGAAGGTTGGAGGTGTTTCTTACCCCCACAGCAGGATGCTCCAGGCATGGTGTCATGGAGGGGCAGATTCATGGGACAATCCCGTAGTTCTGCATCATACCAGGGATGCACCTACAGCACCGTGGTGCCAAGCTCCCAGAGCATAGCAGCAAATCTGCCCCGCGAACACTAGACTTATACTATAGCGTGGCCTCTGTCCCTGCCTATCCCCAGCGCTGCCCCTACCTCCTTCATGGTCTCAATGGAAGCGAAGTACTTGGACCACCAGTCCAGCATGCTCTCATCGGGCTCCTCTTCCTCCATCTCCTCCGCTCCACCTTTCTTCTTCTTCTTCTTCTTCTCCTTCTCATCTTCAGGCTGCAGGAGCAGGATGGGGAAAGAGAAAGAAAGAGATGGGATCAAGGTGAAGGAGCCTTTCAGTCCAGGTCACTCAGATGCTACAGGGATGGGGCAGTGTGGAAGTCCCTGGGAGTTGTCTGTGCTATGAGAGACCTTCCTTGAAGGATGGGGAAACAAAGTGACATGCTCAAGGCCACATAGAGAGTCAGTAGCAGAGCCAGCAGCAGCAACTGGGTCTCCTGAGTTTCCATCCTCACCAGAGCCTCCTGCCACCCACTGCCCCAATCTATGGATGGCAATGGAGCTGGTGGGGTTTCCCCAAGGTGGGGGGCAGCTTGACCAGAACAGCCCCTTTGGGGGCACCCGTCATGGGAACAGCTTAGCTCAGGGGTCTCAGCATGATCCAACTTCCAGCAAGGCTCAGCATAGCAGGGTCTGATCCCAGTGACTGGGAAGATGCCCTGGGCTTCCATGGGCCGTGGGTCATGCTCATGCCCCCGCTATCCCTGGCCACCCCTCCAGCACCCCAGACGGCTCAGCAGCCAGGGAATCAAAGCAGCCATGAGTCTATCAGACCCGGGGCAGAGGGAGGAGGGCAAATCGGGGGCCAGGCATCACTTACCACGTCCACCTTGACCACCGCGTCCGAGTTCTGCCGCATGCAGAGAGGGGACAGGGAAGGAGAGAGCCATGTTACATATGCACAGGCAGCAGCCCCATGCCCTGCACACTCACACGTGCACACACAGAGAGCACGGGAGATGCAAACACCCTCACAAAGGCAATGGATGCAGGGCCCCACATCAGCTCCACATGCAGGGATGTCAAGAGAGGAAGGCAGGCTGAGAGGCCTGCTACTGGGACATGCTTCTTGGCCTGGCCGGCTGGGAAGGCGATGGACTGGGATCCAGAGGACTGGGACATGCCCGGGAATGTGTGCTGGTTGGGGTGGCTCAGCGCCGGATGCCCAGGCCAGGGGCTTGTGCACACATGTGTGCATGTGTGCAAGGGCCCTGCAGCCACGCTGGGGCTCTGTGTGATTTCTACACTCAGGTCCAGGAATCCCATGCACGTGTGCAGTAGGACCCTGACTCGGTATGGGTGTTCATGCGCTAGGATCCTGTGTGTGTGTGAGAATGCATGTGTGCATGTGTGTATTCACGTACATGTGTGTGGGCACATGTATGTGTGTGTGGGTGTGTAGGCGTGTGCATCTGCTCATATGTGTGCACGTGTGCATGCACCTGTGTGTATGTGTGTGCATTTATGTGCATCTGTGTATGCATGCGTGCATGTGTGGGTCTGCACACACACTTGGGATCCCATGTCCGTGCGCGCCCCCCCCCGCACAGGTGAGGGACTCTATGTCCACCTGTACACTAGAAGCCTGCCACACACATGCACATCCACGTGCTAGGGGTCACATGCATACACACGAGCCTGCGCGTGCACGCAGTGGGGCTATCCATCTCTGCCCCTTTGGAGGGGCTGCTACGGGAATCCCCAACTGCTGTCCCACGGCTGCGCTCACACGCTGCTTTACTGTTTCGCAGGGGACTCGGATGCAGGGTGCAGGGTGGGGAGGAGGTGCCAACTGCACGTTGCGTAACAGCCTGGTACTTCAGGGACCCCAAGTTGAGCTTAGGGCCGTGTCCCTGCCGGGTTGCTCGCGGGGAGCTGCTCAGACTCATCAGGCATGTGCTGGGCTTTGCTTTCTATTCTGCGGTGCTCCAAGCCAACTTGATATCTCTGCTCCCCGGATATCTCTTCTCTGGCCAGGCCAGATCTGCACTGATCCCTGCAGCTTCCCCCCACTTTGGCCCTTTCACCCCAGGTGCTGGATGCATTGCACACGCCGACAGGCCGGCAGCTCCCTCGAGAGGCAAGCGGTTCCTGGGATACTCACGGCCTCCAGCTTCACCATGGTCTCCATCTTCTTGATGGGAACTTCTGGCTCCATGTTGACGACGATCTCACCTGCGGGGTGAGAGTAGGGGCCTCCATTTGACAGGGCCATGTAGAGGTTGAGCAGCTTGGCTGGACAGACAGAGAGGGAGACAGGGAAAGAGAGAGAGAAGAGACAGTGTAGACACGAGACTGAGATCAGGAGATGAATGCAGCACGGACGGGGATGAGAGAGGACAACGGAGGGGGGAATGAGAGTCATGCAGGAAGAGAGCCCTGCCCCGGCAGGGAGAGTAGAGGGGATGGGAAAGTCCAGCTCAGAGGAAGCACCCTTTGTGGGGAAAGGACGTGGATCTGGGTTACCCACGTTCATGGAGAAATGCCTGGAGTGGGAAGGGTCTGATCCTGCTTGGTGGTACTAGGTGCTGCATGGCCATCATGAACATGATGGTGGAAGGGAGCTCAGGAGGTCACGTTTAGTCCAACCCCCTGCTCCAAGCAGGACCAGCCCCAGCTACATCATCCCAGCCAGGGCTTTGTCTACCCAGGGCTTCAACACCTCCAAGGATGGAGAGTCCACCACCTCTCTGTGGTGCCTGTTCCAGCGTTTCACCACCCTCCGCGTGAGAAAGGTTTTCCTAAATTCTAACCTCAATGTCCCTTGCTACAGCTTGCGCCCATTGCTCCTTGTCCTGTCGTCTGCCCCCACTGAGACCAGCCCAGCTCCGTCCTCTTTGCAGCCCCCCTGCAGGGATGTGAAGGCTGCTATCAAATCCCCCTCGGTCTCCTCTTCTTCAGACTCAATCAGCCCAGTTCCCTCAGCCTCTCCTCACCAGTCCTGTCCCCCAGCCCCACAACCATTTCATTGCCCTCCGCTGGACTCTCTCCAACTTGACCACATCCTTTCTGTCATGGGGGGGCCACAACTGGACACAGGACTCCAGATGTGGCCTCCCCCGTGCTGAATAGAGGGGAAGAATCACTGCCCTCGATCTGCCGGCACTGCTCCT
>NW_017729028.1:29144645-29160782 GCF_001723915.1 Gavialis gangeticus | reverse complement strand
TCCCCCCAGCCTGCACCGGTGCAGGGGACTGTTCCCTCCGACGTGCAGGACTTTGCACTTGTCCTTGTTGAACCTCATAGGATTTCTTTTGAGGTTCAATCCTCCAATTTGTCTATGTCACCCTAAATCCTAGCCTGACCCTCTGGCCTATCTACTGCTCCCCCCAGCTTGGTGTCATCCACACACTTGCTAAGGGTGCATCCATCCCATCTCCCAGGCCAGCCCTGGAGAAGGATGCCCACACTGATGTGAGACACGCAGCCCGCTCATACCTGTCCCCTGCCCACCCACTCCTAGGAACAGGGCAGTGCAGAGAGGGGCTAAGCCTGGGCCTGGCTGGGATCTGGGGGGGCTGATGCTCAGGGCCTCTCAACAGCCCCTTGTTGCCTTATTCCCTGGGTGGATGTGAATGGGAGTGAGGGGGCAGGACCTGCTTCCTAACAGCGCTGCAGGGAGGTGGCATAGACTGCTAGGGAGCAGATCCTGCCCCCTCACTCCCATTCACATCCACCCAGGGAATAAGGCAACAAGGGGCTGAGCAGAGATACCCAGGATAGGCACCATGGGGACAGAGGCCCCATCCCCAGCACTGATGCCTCGGCCCTGGGAGGGGAGTTTGGTCTCTGCGGGCTGGGACGTCCTTGGCCCCTGCACCCAGGCTCAGCTGGGGACGGAGCTGTTGTGCCCTGAGGCTCTAGCTGGGATCCCTCTGTTCACGAACTGAGCCGAGGTGGCATCTCTCACCCAACAGACCCTGACCCCCGGCTCCTTGCAAAGCGCCCCCACAAGCCACAGAGCATGCACGGGACAGGACGTCCCGCAGAAAACCCACATGCATGGGTCACGGCCCTGCCCAGGCCTGGCAGCAATGAAGGGGACCCCAATATCCCCATCCTCTCCCCCTGGGAGCCTGCATGGCTGTGCCCGAGATGGAGCTTGGCAGGGCGTCATATCTCCGGTAGGTCCTGGGCCATCGCTCGCCCCGACCGCCTACAGTCCTGCTGACCCTCTGCCCTGACCACTGGCTTACACTCCCCCAGCAGCCGACCCTGGCGCTGGGTCTCACATGGGCTTGGGGAGATGATTTCACGCACAGGAAATGCCACTTCCTCTCTCTCACCCCCCAAGAGCCCCACACTCATCCGACTCGCTCCCTCCAGCGGGCCTGCAGCCTGCCGCGGCCCGGGCCGGGTACCTGTGGTGCTCCACTGCTGGGCTTTCTTGTCTGGGGGCCGGTAGATGAACTTGCGCAGGGAGCTGACGGCGTGCGAGCCCACGAGGGTGTAGCGCCCGAAGGCCCGGCAGTCCACCACCCGGATGTTCAGGGGCGGGTGCAGCAGCTCGTTCTCCGGGAGGTCCTGGAGAGGAAGGAAAACCCCGTGAACAGCTGGATTTGGGGTCACCTGTCGGGGTGAAGCCGGGCCTGGGGTCGGGGGAGGATTTCCCAGCTCTGGCCGCATTAGCAGGGACCATCGTGGATTATTTGCCTTCCTCTTGCATGGGATATAGCCCGTTCTCTGGGACTATTGGAGCTCCCTGCCTAGGCCCCGGGGGTGCCCTCACCTCCTCTACCCTTGTAGGATGCATCACGGTGCATGCAACCAGATGTCTCCATCACCTAGGATTTGGCTGATTTGGTAGTCCTGAAGGCCCAGATTGACCTTTCCCCCTCCAGCACAGCAGGGCACATTTGATGGAGGGAAGGAGCTATCAGAGGCAGTGCAACCCTAAGAGAAATGCTGGAGCCCTTGGGATGGGGTGGGGGCTGCATGCTGGGAAGCACAGAGCTCCCCCATCCTATGCGAATGCAGCAGGGCTTTGGAGGGGGGCTGCCCACATGGCATGGGATCCTCAAATCAAAATGCCAACAGAGCCTGAGTAGCAGGAGAGCAATGCTGCAGACCCCAGGAGCCCCCCAGGTGCTCTAGCCTTGCACCGGCCTTTGCAGATGCATCACTGATGAAGACCCCGATTCATGGTCCGCCCCAGACAAGCAAGAAGAAGGGCTGTGCCCACCACAGTGACCTCCCGGGTGGGAGCAGACAGGACCCACCACTTCGAACCACTTGACTAAGGTGCTGAAGTTGGGGTTCTTCTTGTAGTTCTGGATCAGGGAGGACTGGACGCCCCGGCCGGCGCACTCGATGTCCACGCGGGGCCGGTCGACCTGCGCCAGGTTCACGCGCTTCAGGTCCCGCAGCCCCCAGAAGAGGATCTGGGCAGGAGGAGACAAGAGCATAATGTAAGACCTGCCCTGTACGGGGCCAGACGCTTCTCTGGTTTTTCCATCTCCTTTTGGAGAAGCGGGGACCCGAGCTGGGTGCAGGGTTCGAGGTGTGGACGCACTGCGGATTTATCAAGGGGCCTCATAAAACTTTTTGTTCTGTTCCCAATTCCCTTCTCAATAACCCCAAACATTTTGTTTGCTTTTTTGATGGGGGGTTAGTGTTGGGAGAGTCGGGCGGATGGTGCAGAGCTGCCGGGACCTTCAGCTCTGCCGCTGCGAGCCTCAGTCTCTGAGGGCATCGATGTGCAATGCTGGCTTGGCGCAGGGTGCAGGGCTTTGAGCGGCTGCAGCCTTTGGCCTGTTGTTAACTGCACTGAGTTCAGTCCAGTGAAACCAAAGGGGGGAAATGCTGGCTGGAGCTGACCCTGGAGCAGAGAGGAGCTGAGCAAACTCCCCCCCCGCACCCCAAAAGTGATGAGCTGCAATGTCCGGATCCCTGCCCCCCTCACAGCTCAGTGCATCAGTCCTGACCTGCACTTCCAGGTAAGAGAGGCCAGTCCTTCTCCAGCCTGGCCCCTCCACCCCACAAAGCAGATGCATCATCTCAGCATCTCAGGCAATGCTGCAAGCTATGCTGCACGGCAGGGCAGCCGAACGGTGATGGGATGAGCCACACAGAAGCTGCAGCTTGCAAAAGTCTGACCCACCGAAGGCTATTACCTCCACTCTGTATTTGCTCAGCACAGGCCGGATCCCCATGGGCACAGGCAGGATGGGGCCCCGGTCCATGTCTGTGGGACCGTCGATGGGGGGCAAGTCCGACTTGCCCCCGGCGCCAATCTGGAAGGAACACAAGGCTGGTTAGACCCCCTGCAGCCAGTTTCTCCCCAGGCTACATGTGTCCATGTCCACGCATCTGCTTATCATGATGCATCGCGGATGTGGCTGGTACAACTGGAAGAGATGGTTTCAGAGGATGATCTAGTCTGCAACCCCCGCCTGCCCCGGACACTCTCCCTCGGTCACTCAGGCCTCGCCTCTCAGCTGCAAGGCTGTATAATGGGCTGGTGCCACCACTGATGGTGCTTGCTGTACACAGCCCAAGAGCCAGGCGGTGGAGCATGGCTGCCTGGGATAGCAGGGACGCGGACTCCAGCCCCAGGACAACTCTCAGGGAGGAAGGTGCTTGGAAAACACCAGGCTGAGCTGGATTATAAGAGATGAGAGAAGCCACGACCCTACCAAAGGGGTCACCTGGACATCAGGGCCCTCATCCAAAAGGGCATCTCAGTGCCTGGCCCCAGGGGCTGCAATGCCCCTTCTTCTGCCATGCCAAACCAGCCCTGTCTGTTTTCTCCAGGATGCTGCCTGCCCCCGTGCAATGCCCGGCAGAAGGGGCTGGCAGACTGCATCCAGACCCATGGGCAGAGATAGGGAGGGGGTTATAGTTTGCAATGCCCTGCAAAGGTGGCCTCAAGGGGCTGGGGGGCTCGCTGTGTGGGCAGGTCCAGGGCATCATGGCGAGGGGTCTCAGGAAACACTTCTTCCATCAGAGCAGGGAGGCCGTGGGAGAGATGCTAGGGAAGAGGGGGGCTCTCCAGCACTGGACGTGTTCAAGGAGAGAGGGGACAGGTGCTAGAGGGGGGTGACCTAGGGGGAGTGATGTCCGTGCTCTGCTATGAGGATATCCCTCGGTGCTGTGACTGCAACCCAAATGCAGCCTAGATGGATGTCCCCAGGCTGCGTCGGGGCTCAGGTGTTACCTGGAGCAGCTCGAAGGCGGCCAGCAGGTCGCCGGCGGTGGAGTTGCCCCGGTAGATCTGGTAGTACTCCAGCTGGGGCGGGAAGCGCGGCCCGCTGTAGTCCTCATCCGACATCTTCACCACCGGTTTGGCAAAGGTGCGGCCCATGAAATCTGCCTTCCCCTGGCACCACAGAGACAGGAAGCATGGGCTTTTTTTTCCCTTGGCACGCACGGCCCCTCCCAGGCATGGTGGGAGGATGGGAGCTGGCATAGCTGGGGGCCGTTAGTTGGGATTCAGGGGTTTTATGGGCATGACGTGTCCAGCATGGGGTGCAGACAAGCTGCTGCTGCGGCGAGGGGTTTGCACCCCTTTTCCAGCTACGCCTCATAACAGTGAGACCAAAGTGTTGTAGCTTCGGAGCAAAAGCCCCACGTATCCGGGCCTGGGGTGCTAAACCGGCAGTCGTTACACGTCAGCCTGAATTGCAACCCCAAGGACTGGATGCTTTGCCCCTGGCTAAGGAAATGGGAATCCCACAAAAACAGCAGCTGGCAGCTAAGCATGGCAAGAGGGAGAAGCAGGCGGGCTGCACCGATACGAGCACGCTGCAGGGGAAGGAAGGGGTGAAACGGGAAGGCCAGAGTGGTCCCAGCGGGTGTTGGAGCCCCTGGAGGGATGGACGGATCCACTGACTGACCCTCTCGCCAGGTCTTCCAGCAGATGCTGTGATGCCCCACCACTTACTGCAAATCTGTGGATGACGGACAGCAGAGCTGCCCCCCCGGCTAACACCCCAGACCCCTCCAGCCCCGGGTCCCGTCTCTCCCCGGGGCACAGAGTGGATGCTGAGGGGAAGAGCGTGTCTGCAAGGCTGATCCACCAGCTCCTCTGCCCCTGCAGCGCCCAGCACTCAGAGGCTGGGGAGGTTCAGGTGGGGGTGGCAGCCCTAATGATCATATTTAATATCCCCCGGTGGATCCATCCTGCAGGAGGAACGTGCTGGGTCCCCTCTGCAAACTGGTTATGGTCCCTGCCTCCCCACATCCTGTCGCACAGGAATCACAGAAAATGAGGGTGGAAGGGAGCTCAGGAGGTCACATCTCATCCGGCCCCCTGCTCCAAGCAGGACCAGCCCCAACTACATCATCCCAGCCAAGGTTTTGCCTAGCCGGGTTTTCAACACCTCCAAGGATGGAGACTGCACCACCTCCCTGGGGAGCCTGTCCCAGTGCACCACCACCCTCCTAGTTAGAAAGTTTTTCCTAATATCCAACCTCAGCTTCCCTTGCTGCAGCTTGAGCCCATTGCTCTTTGTCCTGTCGTCTGCCCCCAGTGAGAACAGTCATAGATTTCATAGACATTCGGGCTGGAAGGGACATCAGAAGATCATCGAGTCCAGCCCCCAGCCCAAAGGGCAGGAAGTTGGCTGGGGTTGTGGGATCCCAGCAAGACAAGCATCCAATTTGCTCTTGAAGGTGTTCAGAGTAGGTGCTTGAACAACCTCCCATGGCAGGCTGTTCCAGACCTTGGGGGCTCAGACAGTAAAGAAATTCTTGCTTATGTCCAGCCTGAAACGGTCTCGCAGGAGTTTATGACCGTTCGACCTCGTCATCCCTTGGGGCGCTCTGCTGAACAGATGTTCCCCCAGATCCTGGTGGTCACCCCTGATAAACTTATATGTGGCCACCAGATCATCCCTGAGCCTGCGCTTTTCCAGGCTAAAGAGCCCCACGGCTCTCAGCCTGTCGCCGTAAGGTCTGTTTTCCTGACCTCTGGTCACTTTCGTGGCTCTTCTCTGGACTCTCTCAGGCTTCTCCACATCCTTTTTGAATTGTGGAGCCCAAAACTGGATGCAGTACTCCAGTCCAGCTCTATCCTCTTTGCAGCCCCCCTGCAGAGAGGTGAAGGCTGCTATTCAATCCCCCTCGGTCTTCTTTTCTCTTTGTGCAATGCAGACCGGCCTTGGGATGGTTTTAAACTTTCCCCCCAAGCCACTTCCTTGCGTGTCCCCTCACTCAAGTGCCACGAGTGATGGTAAGAAATAAAAACCCATTGCTTTGCTGTTTGGAGCTAGCATCTAATAAACAAATCCTGCTTTCTAACAGAGGCCTAAGTTCACTTGGTTCCTTGAACGCTGTCTCCCACAGCTGCCCGGTCTTTTGGGGGGCACAGGAGGGGAATAGCTTAGAAACCTGGTCCCTGCTCTCAGGGATCTAGGAGCTCACTCTTACTCATGTAAATAGGAACATGCCACACATGTGCAGTTAAAAGCATAAAGCCAGCACCACCACACCTCCTTCTTCCTTTGCTTAAGCAGGACATGCATTACACAGGCCACATCTGGAGTCCTGTGTCCAGCTGTGGGTCCACACTGCAGACAGGATGTGGACACACTGGAGAGAGTCCAGTGGAGGGCTATGGAAATTGTTCAGGAGCTGGGACACACGACTGGTGAGGAGAGGCTGAGGGAAATGGGCTAATTTAGTTTGCAGAAGAGAAGACCGAGGGGGATTGAATAGCAGCCGTCACCTCCCTGCAGGGGGGCTGCAAAGAGGATGGAGCTGGACTGGTCTCAGTGGGGGCAGACGACAGAAGGAGCAATGGGCTCAAGTTGCAGCAAGGGAAGTTGAGGTTGGATATTAGAAAAAACTTTGTCATGAATAGTAAAGCACTGGACAAGCTCCCCAGAGAGGTGGTGCAGTCTCCATCCTTCGAGGTGTTGAAGCCCCTGGTAGACAAAGCCTTGGCTGGGATGATGTAGTTGGGGCTGGCTCTGCTTTGAGCAGGGGTTGGACTAGAAGTGACCTCCTGAGCTCCCTGCAACCCTCACTTTCTGTGCTTTTATGGGTCTGTGTTTCTATAACCCAGAAGCCTGGCACTTGTCCATGGACAGGGACAGCCCCACCCTCAATGCCTGACTTCCCAGCAGGCCCAGGCATGGCCTTACCACCGTGTCCTGGTCATAGATCTCAATGACGATGATGGGGGGATCGTCCCGCATCTCATGGACTTCTCCGAACAGCTCCACGTTGTCGAAGACCAGCAGCTGGTCCCAAGTGGGGCACAGGGTCTCATTCAGCACCTGGGAGCAAGGGGACATGGAAGAGCATCTCAGCGGAGGTGACCCCAGGAGACAACAGCCACAGTCCCACCAGGCTGCTGGTCCTACCACCCATCCAGCACCAAGACATTTGCAATACAAGGGCAATGATTTAGCAGCGCAGCAAGGAGTGCAGATGGTGTCACTGGGCAGGGGGTCTTCTTAAGGCTTTGCAGGAGGCTGTGCCTTCATTTGCAAAGGCTGATAGGAGCATGTTTGGAAGGGCAATGGAAAAGTGAGGTCCAGTGAATGGTATCGGGGGGTGTCTGTTGCTCCTGGAGCAACTCAGGCTCTGACACCGACTCTCTGTGACCTTGGGCATGTTGCTTTCTCAGCACAAGCTACCCTCTGATGAATGGTGGGGAATTACCCCACGGGCAAGGTCCAGCTGTTGGTTTATAACCCCCAGTGCGGTCCGAACCCCGCAGGTCCCGAGCCCCATGGCTTGAGAGGAAGGAGCACCCCCCGCTCGCTGGCAGCACAAGGAGGTTGCTACCTCCTCGGGGGTTTGGGGGATGCAGGAAATGCTCTTACCTCTGTGCACTGGCTCTGGGTGATGAAGAAGACCCGGGCGAAGGGGTCTGAGAGACCGCTGCTGTCTGCGGCGAACAGGCTCCTGGCCTGGTACATGTGGACACGGAGCTGGAAGACTTGTTTCTCTGGGAGGGAGGATGGTGGTGGTGAGACTGGGGCCTTAGTGCGAAACCCGGGCACTGAGCTCAGATCAGGAGGGGAAGGGGGCATGCATGGTGCCAGCCCAGCCCTGAGTGCACAGACCCCACCGGGATG
The DNA here is from genome assembly GCF_001723915.1 of Gavialis gangeticus. Lineage (NCBI taxonomy): Eukaryota > Metazoa > Chordata > Crocodylia > Gavialidae > Gavialis > Gavialis gangeticus. Next base: position 29,152,921 of record NW_017729028.1, on the reverse strand, counting down.
GAGAGCGGTCGCTGGGATGCGGCCGTGCCTTGGCACCGAGGAGGAACGTGGCCTCGCAGAGCCAGCCGTGGCCTATATTCACCAGTAAGCCCCGGAGGGAAGGGCCTGGGCTGGGGGCTCTTACTTGTGTAGAGGAGGCTGATGGGGGGGAAGGATGGGATGCCTTGGCCTTTGACAGTCTTCTTCTCCTCGAAGCCGCAAGGCAGGCCGCTGAGGAAGTCCTTGCGCTGCTTGTTGAGGCCCAGCCACAGGTAGATGTCCATCTTGGCTTGCACCGTCCAGCCGGCCGGCCCAAAGCCCCTCTTGCCGGGCAGCTGAGTGCAGGGAGCAAAGGGGGTGACACAGGGAAGCCATGTCCCCGCCCCCAGCCCCCCACCTCCTGCTGCTTCAGATTGGGACCGTCTGTCCTTCCAGGCAAGTCCCCCTTGCCTACCATACCGGGCTGGACCGCTGGTCCATACAGCCTGGTAGAGGGCCACCTGCGTTGCAGACCAGACCACAGGTCCATACAGCCTAGTGGAGGACTTCCGGCTAGTCCTGACCAGACTACCGGTCCATATAGCCTGGTAGCAGACCTCCTACTATTGTAGAGCAGACTGGTCCACAAAGCCTGGTAGAGGACCTCCTGCTATTACAGACTACTGGTCCATATAGCCTGGTAGCAGACCTCCTGCTATTGCAGACCAGACCACAGGTCCATAGGGCCGGGCAGAGGACTTCCTACTATTACAGACTGCCGGTCCATATAGCTTGGTAGAGGACCTCCTTCTATTACAGAGCAGACCACCGGTCCATACGGTCTGGTAGAGGACTTCCTACTATTACCAACCAGAGCACCAGTCCATATAACCTAGACTAGGACCTCCGGCTGCTCCAGACCAGACCAGACTGCCGGTCCATACAGCTTGGTACCCAGCACTGGTCAGTAGCTTATGCCTGCCTCCTCTGCCCCTCTCCCGCTGGCCCCTGCCTCCCTGTCCTCGTTCTCGTCTCCACCCCATCCCTCCGGCAGGCGGAGGAGAGGGGCAGCCAGGCACCTTCAGGAAGACGGTCTTGACTTTGGCGCAGTCCTTCCCGGTCTCCTCATCCACGATGGAGTAGAGGATGTCCTTGGAGGTGACGCGGGCATAGGCAATGCGCTTGTTGTTGCTCATCATCCAGATGAAGATGTCGGGAATACTGTGCTGAGGCTGTGAACACAGCGGGCCTGGTCACCACCCCGGGGGAGAGCAAGACACCCGCGTGCAAGGCCTGTGCGCTGGGCTCGGAGGTCTGGGGCACTGGCACAGCCAGGAGCGGGAGAAAGGGCCACGGGGATGAGCGTGGCTGCTGCCTCCCAGGCTGTAGAGACGGTTTCAAACCTCCATTTGTGGAGGGTTAGCAGATTACCCAGATGCAGACCGCGGACATGCCGACGGCAAAGCCTGGCATTGCCCCTCCAATGCCCTTGGCATTGGTTTCCATTGCAAACAGGTCTGGAAGCGTCCACACGTGTCCTTGGACCACGAGCTCCACCTGCCAGAAGCCTCATGGGAGATGTTGTTCAGGCATCTCCTGACTTCACTCTCCTCTACGGACTGGGCTCCTGGCTGGACTGCATCTCCCATGATGCACCACAGCCACACCAAACCATTCAAAGAAGCAGCTGCACTGCATCATGGGACATGTAGTCCAGCACTGGAGCCTGGCCCAGGGAGAACAGGAGCACAGGGCTCCAAAACCGGACACTCCCGGGGGCACTGGGAAGCTGAAATGCCCCCATTCCTGTTGCCCTGACCCAAAGCATTTCAGGATCCGGAAACAGCTTGGCAAATAGGCAGACAAGGCACTTTGGGTAGATGTGATACCTTTTATTAGACCAAGTAAATAACTGGAAAACTTGCTCTTCGCAAGTATTTGGGCACAAGCTTGCAAAGAACAATTTTTGCAATGATTCAGTCGGTCTAATAAAAGATATCACATCTCCTCAAAGACGCTTGTCTGCCTGTGTCCTTAGACCAGCTGGGCTACAACCAGCAACCCTTGGCACATAGCATTTTCCCCATGAAACAGGCTGATCCTGCAGACCTGGGCTTTGCTGCGGGAAACTTCAGACCGGTTGTGGGAGACGGGGATGTCGAGGCCCAGCGGGCGGGTCGAGTACGGCGCGGCTGACGCCCGGCCAGACACGTTCGAGGCAGGGAGACAGAGTCTGATCCCAGTGGCTTGCAAAGAGCACGTGCTCCCGTGCAGCCGGACGTGCAGGAAGTTTATGCATTCACTGGTGGAGCAGGGAGGCGGTGGGAGAGATGCCAGGGAAGGGGCAACTCTGCATCCCTGGAGGTGTCACGGAGGGGGTGGACAGACACTGGTGGGGATGATCTAGGTGCAGCGATGCCTGTGCTCTGCTATGGGGATCCCCCCGACTTCTGGGCTTTGCTGGTTGCCCCCTCCCCACATTTCTGCTATGTGTCGGGGGGGTTTAAGCCTCCCGCAGAGGCGCTGTGTGCTGGCTGCAGCGCAGGCTGGGCATGGGGCTGTGCCAATGCTCCTGCTGGCACCAACCCCGGAGGGTCCTGGCTAGGGGGTCTTGCCCCTGTGCTCAGGCTCAGACCGATGCCAGAGTTAGGGTCAGGGAGGGATTTTTTTTTTACTGATACAGACTAGGGGGGCTTCACCTTCCCCTGTGCTAGGGGCAATAGCCCCTTCTTGGCATCTCTTTGCCAGATATTATCCATCTTGGCAGCAGCAGGACGTTGGCACCTTTGGTCCCCCTTGCTTCCCCTGTGGCAGGGTTGGGTGGGATGTCTTGTGGCTGTGCAACAGGTTAGGTTAGACAAGGATTTGTCTGGGCTGGTTTGGACAGGGCTGATCCTGCCTCAGGCAGGGGTTTCATGGGTTGTAAGGACGGGAGCGACCTTGGAAGATCATCGCATCCAGCACCATGCACCGGGCAGGAAAGATAACTGGGGTTAAGAGACCCCCGCAAGGTGACCGTCCAGTCTCCTCTCAATGATTTCCAGGGTAGGCGATTGCACCTCCGGAGGGGCTGGACTAGATGTGACGTCTGGACGCCCCTTCCAGCCCCACTGCTTTAGGATTTCAATGCTATTTATGATTATGGGTTTGTCCGGGCTGGTGTGGACAGGGCCGATCCTGCCTCAGGCAGGCGTTGGACTCAACGTGACTCTTTCGGGCTCTTCAAATTTGGCTTCTCTAGGATCCTGTGCATTCAATCCAAATTTTGTCCAGCACCCTCCCCGCCGTGTCTTTTGCTGAGCTCCAGCCATCCACCCACCTCCCACCCTCCACCGGGTTGGGAGCAGTCACCCACCCCGTGTCTTCCCTAAAATTGTCCCTTTAGGGGCCTGTCGTGCAGAATGACCCTCTGCCGCTGGTCCACAGGAAGCGATGCACGGACCTACTACCGCATGTACCGAGCGGATCCAGTCCTAGCTGGTGGGTTTCCGTGCACGCTGCTGCCCATCCGTTCAAATCAACCGGCACAGCCAGTCAAAGCAGCTCGGCTGTCAAGCACGGCCTATGGGACCACATGGGCCATTCGGGAAGGAGGATCTACCCCAGAATTGGGGCGTCGCGGAAGAGCTCTGACCCCCATGGGCGATGGAAGATGAGGGATGCCTCCAAGACCCAAACGATGGCCAAGTGCACATCAACCAACCAGCCGGCACGGACGGGCGACCCGCGCTCACCTCGTCGGCCAGGAAGCGCAGTTTCTGCAGGAAGTTCTGCACCAGCTTCAGCTTGTCCTTCATGGTGTTTTTCTTCACCTGGGACCTCAGCGTCTTGGCTTGCTGGCCCATGTTCTCCTAGGGTGGGAACAGAGCCCAGGCCCAAGGGCGGCGTGTGAAAGAGAGCAGGGAGGAAGGAAAATCACGGGGCAGGTCTGCACGGGTCGTGTGGGCGAAGGACGGCGCCTCGGTGCCCCTGTCTGCACCAAGGAGAGGAGGGTGCCGACTCGGTGTGCAGGGAGGGGAGGGGGTATGCGTCCAGCGGGGTCAAATGCAACCGGGGGCTCGGCAGCAACAGCCCCCCACAACCCTCCTGGCACCGCGGCAGCCGATGCTCTCACCAGCTCCCTCATGCAGGACTTGAGGCGCTCGCGGTCCAGCCGGGTGCGGGAGGAGTGGTTCTCGTCCTTGTTGGCGAGGGTCACGAAGCGGCTGGGGAGAGGCGTGGGGGGGCAGTGTCAGTCCTCCGGGGGCTCCGGGGAGAGGGGGCAGCAGCATCGGAGGGAGGTGTGCGGTACCCAGGCCTGGCTCTGGGTGTGGCATTGACCAGCCCTCCCTGCCCATCACCCCCCTGCTGAAGGGTGGGCACGGGTCTCCTGCTAGGTGAGGCTGGGCCCTCTCTAGCCCCCCAACCCTGCTTTTCAGTTCACCCAGCACGCACCAGGCCTGGAGAGGCAGCTACCCCGCACCCAGGCGTGGAAAGCTCCCAGGGCTGGGGTCTGGGATGCCTCTTGCATGCATATCTCTGCCTGTACACACTCACAAGCAGCCGCTGCTCAGCTCCTCCAGGACCCCCCGGAGCCGGCGCTCGGGGTGCGGCTTCTCCGTCTTGATCATCTCGTGCACGTCGTTGAGCCCCTCTTCCTGGACGGGAGCGGGGAGAAGGACTGGCACATCACCGGGGGAAGCTGGGGTCCCGGCTCCCCGGTCCTCCACAAGGCAGGACAGCCCAGCCAAGCATCCCTCCTGGCTTCCCACGTGCCTCTGCCTTGCACACAATCATCTAGCTTGAAGCCACTGAGACCTCGCTGTGCGTCTAGTCGCTGTGGGGCTGGGCTCCCCAGATTATCAGCCCAGTCTGTGTGGAGAGCTAATACTTTGCAAGAGGCCCTGAAGCATGGCGTCTTTGGGGATGCTGCTGGTTGCTTCCCACCCCTCGTCCCGTGCCTCATGCAATGGGTCGTGGACCCCTGGATGGGTCAGACACAGTCTCCGGCTCTCTGAGCAACAAGGGGGTCTGGGATTTGGGCTTGGGGTGGAGGTCTGGGCGCAGCCTGCCCTCCAGCTGGGTGGGATCCCTAAGCGGCATCAGCCATGTGAGGAGCAGGAGACCTGAGCGTGCCCCCCCCCACCCCCCGTTGCTCGTCTCCCAGCGGGGGCGGCACTGACCAGCTTGTCGGCAATCTTGTCCATGATGTTGGAGTTGTACAGCCTGCGCCGCTGGTCCTGCCACCAGCTCTTGATGTAGATGCAGGGCTTCTTGTCGAAGTAAGGCAAGTGGAAGTAGTTCCTGCAGTGCGGGGACAGGGGGAAGGGCACACGGGCGTGAGCAGGAGTAGAGAGGGCGCTGGGATGGGACTGAGCTGGCCCGACCTGGCTGGGCACCTGGCCAGGCGCACAAGGCTTTGCCTGGGATGCAGGAGGGAGGCGGCACACGAGGGGGTGGGAGCTGGAGCTCGTGGACAGACTCCATCAGTGCCAGTGGATCAGGCACGGGGGGGGCGCACGGCTCTGCACCCATGAGAGGATGGGAGCAGGCACGTCACAGGATCATAGAGTCACAGACAAGGAGGGTTGAAGGGACCTCAGGAGGCACATCTAGTCCAGCCCCTGCTCCCAGCCACCACATCATCCCAGCCAAGGCTTTGTCTACCCGGGTCTTCAAAATTTCCAAGGATGGAGACTGCACCACCTCCCTGGGGAGCCTGTTCCAGTGCTTCACCACCCTGCTCATGAGAAAGTTTTTCCTAGTATCCAACCTCAACTTCCCTTGCTGCAACTTGAGCCCATTGCTCCTTCTGTCATCTGCCCCCACTGAGACCAGCCCAGCTCCGTCCTCTTTGCAGCCCCCCTGCAAGGAGGTGAAGGCTGCTGTTCAGTCTCCCTCGGTCTTCTCTTCTGCAGACTAAATCAGCCCAGTTCCCTCAGCCTCCCACACCAGTCCTGTCCCTAACTATTTTCACTGCCCTCCACTGGACTCTGTCCAATGTGTCCACATCCTTCCTGTAGTGGGGGGCCCACAGCTGGACACAGGACCCCAGATGTGGTCTCCCCAGTGCTGAACAGAGGGGGAGGATCACAGGAACCCGGCAGGGAGGCAGGATGCTCTCTGGGATATGGGAGTCCCGGACCCTGTCACCGTATCTGAACTGCAATGGGCAAAAAGGGGTGGTCGCGCCTCCCTGCTGCAAGGCTAAATTTCACCTCAACACCTAGGAGAGGGCTTTTATGGCCTGTCTGCAATCAGGAAAATGAATCTGGATTAGCTTTTAACATGCATTAGTGCAACTGCTTTATACCCTTGTGTGGACGCTGTGAGGCGCAGCCCACTCCGCTTATTAGTGGCTTGAAGCTGCAACTTCACTGGCTCGATGTGGCAGCCAGGCAGGTTCAAGCTGGAGCTCAGGAAACACGTCTACACTAGAGCAGGGAGGCGGTGGGGGAGATGCCAGGGAAGGGGGGGCTGCATGTCTGGAGAGGGGGGACAGACACCGGTGGGGATGATCTAGGCGCAGCGATGCCTGTGCTCTGCTATAGGGATCTCCCAGCTTCTGGGCTTTGCTGGTTGCTGCATGGGGCTGGAGTGAATCTCTTTCCCCTCCTGTGTCAGGGGGCTTTCCACCTCGCCCAGGGGCCCAGGCTGGGGATGGGGATGCTCCTGCTGGGACTCAACCCTGCAGGGTCCTGGCTAGAGGGTCTTGCCCCTCTGCTCAGGGTCAGATTGATGCTGCATTTGGGGTCAGGAAGGGATTTTCCCCCATGGTCAGATTGGTACAGGATTTGGGGAGGGGGTTGCCTTCCTCTGTAGCAGGGGCACAGCCTGTGCCTGGGATCTCTCAAGGGTACATTCGTCCCCTTTGCCACTCCAGGACGTTGGCGCTGCGGTCCCCCTGCTTTCCTGGGGCAGGGTCCGGTGCGGTGCCCAGCACTATGTCAGGGGTGACTGTGGTTTTGCAAAGAGTTTGGACACTGGACATGTCCAGGTTGGTTTGCACAGGGCTGATCCTGCCTCAGGCCGGGTTTGGACTCGCTGTGACCCCTGCAGCTCCTGTTCAGCCCCAGTTCCATCCTCTTTCACCCCCCCCTTCAGGTGGCTGAAGGCTGCTATTAAATCCCCCCCTCCATCTTCTGGCAGCGGGAATCTCTGATTTGAACAGGCGCTCGAGGCCCTGAAGGGACAGCAACGCGCCTCCCGTTGCGACGTGCTGTCATCTCAGCCGTGAGACTCAGCTGCACGCCGTGTGGCACAGGGCGAGGACCTGCCCATCTCTCCTGCTGACCACTTTTTTGCAGGGGGGGGGGTTCAAGTAAAATGGACACATTTCTGGACAGTTTGTTTGGCTCCACGGGCCCCTTCTGCCTGAAGGCCCCTGGAGAAGAGCAGACTTTTCTCGGAGCCAGAGAGATCTGGTCCATAAGATCCCCTCCCAGATCAAACCGGAGGTGTCCAGCAATGCTGCATCCCACTTGCCTGTCAGTGATCAGGGGCTTCAAGGGTGGAGTGGAGGAGACAGAGACCAGCTCCCCATCCTCGTCAGCCTCGTCATCACTCAGGCTCTGGAGCAGCTCAGACTCCTCCTCGTCCCCGTCTTCCTTCCTCCTCCGCGGGCTGGGCCTGCCGGTACCATCAACCTGGTTCCCGTAGTTACCTGGAGAAAGGTGCAATGGGATGAAGCTGTTGTCCTAATGCCCACGCTCTGTGCAGCGCTTGCTTGGGGCTCCTCAACTGGCACCCAAATAAAGGGATTTTCCCTCCAGGGGCCCTTCACAACAGAGAGCCGTGACTTTCTAGAATATGGCCAATGGATGATATGTAAGGTCACTATAGCATCCAAGACTCCTCCTTGGGCCTGCTTCTGGGCCACCCTCCCCTGGGTCTTGGCCAAGGAGCGATGGGATGCAGGGCCTCCATGGCTAAGAGGACGAGATGCCACAGCTTGAGCTAAGCAACTGAGAGCCCGATCCTTTTCAACCTATTAGGCACCTAAATCATAGTACAAGAGAAACATGAGGGTTAAAGGGATCTCAGGAGGACACATCTAGTCCAACCCCTGCTCTGAGCAGGACCAGCCCCAACTACATCATCCCAGCCAAGGCTTTGTCTACCTGGGGCTTCAAAACCCCCCAGGATGGAGAGTCCACCAACTCTCTGGGAAGCCTGTTCCAGTGCTTCATCATCCTCCGCATGAGAGAGTTTTTCCTAATATCCAACCTCAACTTCCCTTACTGCAGCTTGAGCCCATTGCTCCTTGTCCTGTTGTCTGCCCCCACTGAGAACAGTCCAGCTCCATCCTCTTTGCAGCCCCCCTGCAGGGAGGTGAAGGC
>NW_017729028.1:29138184-29144183 GCF_001723915.1 Gavialis gangeticus | reverse complement strand
GGGTTGGAAGGGACCTCTGGAGGCCACATCTAGTTCCACCTCCTGCTCAGTGCATGACCAGCCCCAACCACATCATCCCAGGCAAGGCTTTGTCTACCCAGGTCTTCAAAGCCTCCAAGGATGAAGACTCCGCCACCTCTCTGGGGAGCCTATTCCAGTGTTTCACCACCCTCCTAGTGAGACAGTTTTTCCTCAACTTCCCTTGCTGCAGCCTGAGCCCCTTGTTCCTTGTCATGTTGTCTGCCCCCACTGAGAACAGTCCAGCTCCATCCTCTTTGCAGCCCCCCTGCAGGGAGGTGAAGGCGGCTATTCAATCCCCCTTGGTCTTCTCTTCTCCAGACTAAAGCAGCCCAGTCCCTTCAGCCTCTCCTCACCAGTCCTGTCCCCCAGCCCCACAACCATTTTCTTTGCCCTCCACTAGACTCTCTCTAATGTGTCCACATCCTGTCTGTAGTGGGGGGCCCACAACTGGACGCAGGACTCCAGCCGCTTACACTGGGCGTGTCTACACATGTATTTAAGTGTGCCTAAATTTAATGCACATTAGCTTAATGTGCATTAAGTGGGGTTAGGCAAGTGTCTATATGTGCAGGCGTTAAGGTGCATTAAAGCTGTATGTTGGACTAACTTTAGTTCCAATTCACTCCACTTAATGTGCTTTAATGCATCTACATGTGCATTAATGTGCTTTAACTATTTGTGCCTAAATTTGATATGAGTATTTGCAGTATCAAATTTAGGTGCGATTAGCCTAAATTCATCATTTTTAATGCACATGAAGGGTGCACATGTGTAGAAGTGTGTCTTTAATGCACATTAAATTAGGCTAATGTGCATTAACACATCGCATCTTGATGTGCCTACTATGCTCACTGCCTGGTGCTCCTATTCTTAGTTGTGCTGCTAAAGTGAGACCAGCACCTTACACAGCTTTATAGCGTTGGCATGGACTGAGGCCCAATGAACCCATTCTGTGATCAGGAGCTCCACTGGCCTTTATTGCTGCATCTGTGCTGGGGGCTTCATTAGGAAGCCTGCTATTCCATCGCTTACAAACAAAACGAAACAAAACAAAGAATAGTAGACCAACCTATGGTGACCTCAAAGTTGATGGGCTTGTCCCCAATCTTCCTATCGATCATGGACGCTTCCAGAAAGGCTCCAAAGAGGAAGAACTCCTCCATTTTCCCAGTGCAATTCTGCAGGAGGAAACCAGGGCATTAGCACAGGGGCCTGAGATCAGTTTATCTGGTTTATAAATTATCACGTTCCTCCAACTAGGACTGGTGGAACGCCTTTGAATTGGCAATGTGTGTTGGTGCCCAGGTAGGCTCTGTTTGGGGATCCCATCACATTGGTTTTCTAAGGGGCTCAGTGCAAGGGAAAGATACCAATGGTATGGACCTGGAAACTGAAGGCTAACGTCCCACACAAGGCCATTAAATTAATCTGAATTAATTTTTAAAGCCAACAAATTCAACCCCTGTAGGGAGATTTTCCTTGGGAATGTAGGCGGCCTTAATTCAGTTTAGCTTCATTTACTGGGGAAGGGAATTAAGTGACATCGACTGAAGGTGACTTTCACTCTGAATGATGGCGCTCACACAGGGGTTTCATCTGGTTCAGCTAACTCGCTTCAAAAATTCGCCCTGTTAACTTTCCTGAATGCGCCCAGCCTGGACCAGCCCCAAATGGCTGCTTGTCCACAGAACAAGAAGCAACACACCATGGCTAATGTGCCTTAAACTTGGTCTGCAGAGACGTAGCTCCAGGTCTGACTACATGATGGAGCCTCTGCCTCTATGGCGCTGTCAGCAGATGTGCAATACTCACATCTGCGACTGGCGTGGCCTGCTCCACTTGCACCTCGGTGGAGCTGTTGATCTCGGGGTTGCTCGTGTCCAGGATCTCGATGGCCAGGCTGATGAGCAGCCGGGCGCGGAAGGAGACGCCCTCCCCCAGCCCTTCATTCAGGTCCTGATGCTCATCCATCAGCGTGTAGTTGCGGGTGGAGCCGTACATGTTCACCCAGGCTGGGCCAAAGGTGGGCAGGAAGCCTGGGGCGTGAGCACAGAGACAGCCCACGTGATGAACAAGGCAAGGGATGTTTGCATGTCAGCATGAGCAAGGATAGGGTCTTGCGTGAACAGCAGGTAGGACACATAGGGTCTTGGATCTGGTCACTCAGCTCCCAAACCCAGAGTCAGCCTGGGTTTTAGATTATACCCCTGGGTCCTGCTTTCCCTCAGTGGACTCACCACTAGGCAAGGCTGCCTATGACCCAGTCTATTACAGGCCCCACTGGAGATGCTCTGAAGGCCCCAGTTTTTGGAAGGGGGTTTGCTCAGTACTTTCTGGGATGAATTCAGGCCCCCAGGACTGGTCAGGATGGTCGAGGTGCCCAGGCCTATAGGGCTGCCTACTGCAGAGAATGACTTTCCCATGAAGAAGGTGGCATTACATCCCCCAACCCTTCCCTCATTATCACCTTTGTCCCCCTCATTGGAGATCTTCCGCAGGTCAATGAAGTGTGTCCCAATGGCCACGTCGTTGACCTTGTCTGAGTCCCGGATCTGGATCTTGATCCTCTTGCACAGCGGGGGGAACATCTCCGTGAAGATGATCTGCTCATTCCACAGGGGCTCGTAGCTGCTCTTCTGCACTGACGTCTTCCCCTGCCCGGTGGGAGGAAGAAGGAGACCGAGGGACCCAAAGTGAATGAGGCACCCGGCTCCCATCACTCCTGACTCCCTCCCTTGCTGGGGACCAATGGAACTTGCAATGGCTTGGGGACTCTCCTTTCCCAGCAGATACAATGGGACCTCCAGGCTATTGCAAAGCACTTGGAAGTATTCACACAGCCTAGGCAGGCGAATGTAGCATGACACAGGGTGGGCCACTATTTGAAACTTCACCCCTGAAAACCCCCAAGCAGCCCTGACATTGTAGCTCCCATCTGTGGGATCCCATGAGCCATGACCAGCTACCTCCCACCCCCACAATACTGTTACCAACTGACTTACCCGTTGCCCTGCAAAGAGCACTTGGACATAGGGATCCACCAGGTCCTTGTTCTCCCCGATGAGAGCCTTCTTCACATTGGCCATGATGCTGGTGTTCATACGCGGGAGCCCCTCTGCACGGTAGATCTTGATGTAGAAGCGAGCCCACTGTCTCTCTGGGGGGACGCCATCAGGGAGGAGCAGGTTCCTGCAATGTGGACATAGACATCCTGGGCTGAAGTCACTGGGGCTCAAGAGGATGGGATGGGTAGCCACTAGATGGCTGAGAAATAGCCTTGAAGGTGGAGACTTCAAAGGGGGTGAAGCATTGAAGAAGGGTATGAAGAGATGATCTACCTAGGGCCACACACTTGGCTAGCCTCATCCCTACCTCCCAGCCCACCTTCCCCATTGCAGAAGGAAGCCAACCATTTCCTGGGGGCAGATATTCTTGGTTCCCTGGATTCAGAGGTCATCCATGTTGGACAGCACGTGACAATGAGCTTGGATCATCTGGATAGAGATGCAAGGAGAGGAGCAGTCCAAATGGCCTCCTCTCTCCTGGCCTCCACCCTGAGATCAGCTCAGGTCCAATACACTTTAACCAGACAACAATGGGAACTTCATTGCAGTGCTCTGCAGGGAGATGGGATAACTTGCTTGGTACCACCTAGGACAGAGACACATGTCTTCCCCTCTATTCAGCACTGGGGAAGCCACATCTGGAGTCCTGTGTCCAGCTGTGGGCCCTCCACTACAGAAAGGATGTGGACACACTGGAGACAGTCCAGCGGAGGGCAATGAACATGGTTGTGGGCTGGGGGACAGGACTGGTGAGGGGAGGCTGAGGGAACTGGGCTGATTTAGTCTGCAGAAGAGAAGACTGAGGAGGGGTTTGATAGCAGCCTCCAACTAAATAAAGGTGGGGTTGAAAGAGGATGGAGCTGGACTCAGTGGGGGCAGATGATGAACAAGGAGCAATGGGCTCAAGTTGCAGCAAAGGAAGTTGAGGTTGGATATTAGGAAAAACTTTCTCACTAGGAGGGTGGTGAAGCCCTGGGACAGGTTCCCAGAGAGGTGGTGGCGTCTCCATCCTCGGAGGTTTTGAAGCCCCAGGTAGACAAAGCCTTGGCTGAGATGATGTAGTTGGGGCTGGTCCTGCTTGGAGCAGGGGGTTGGACTAGATGCGACCTCCCGAGGCCCCTTTAACCCTCATTTTTTATTGTTTTCTGAATCTATATCCAGACCATGAGGTGGGGGTGGGAGCTCCTATTCAGCCTGGGAACATTTAGTGCATCAGGGATGTGACCGGACCCCACGGCCGGAAGAGCTGTCTCCAGTCCAGCCCAGGTTGCACTGTCCTAACCCAGCCCAAACAGGGGCTTTCACTGCTTGACCCCCCCAGTGCTAACAGCGGGGGAGGATGGAAACCTGAACTCACACTTCACTTTGCAGGACCCCCCTGCAGGTACGTCCTGGACAGCATCACCACAGCTGCACTGGTTTATCCCACCCTGCACTGGGCCACGACTCAGTTTCCTCACTAGCTGGGGCAGGCCCCCACGAGCAATTGCTGGTCTCCTCTTTCACTGGCTGATCTGAACAGCACAGACAAGGAGCCAGGGCCTCTGCTGCCTCCTCTGTTCAGGGTCCTGGGAGCTGGCATTGCAAGAATTACCCTCGGTGGGACTGTAGGTGCTTGGAGCAGGGGGTTGGTATAGGTGTGATCTCCCGAGGTCCCTCCAACCCTCGTTTTCTATGATTTTACATATTAAGGAAAGGCAAGAGATGCAAGAGGTTCAAGATATGTAAGAGGCGATGGCACATTGGAGTCAATTCTTATACACAAGCATGAATCAAGCCTTCAGGGATCCGTGGTTTGGGCAGGAAAAGACAGAGGCTGTGGAAGTGCTAATGCTGGGAACATGCAAGGTGCTGGGCCTCAGACACGTTAACCCAGAAGGAGATGTGGTAACAACAGCAAGAAGTTTGGTGCATCAACCACTTGGCTCCAGTCTGTCTAGAAAAAACAACTGAGCTTGGACTAAGCGGGAGGACCCTGGAGAAACCAGCCGGGCAGATCCTCACCCCTCAATATCGTCCTCGTCGGTCTCGTTGGCTTTGTGTGGCGTCTTGATGGTGTCCCCTTTCCCCACCACCGCGATGTCGCACTTCAGGTAGCCTTTCAGCCCAGCCGTGAGGTCCTCGGGGTCGGACAGGATGGCCCATTTGTGGTAGAACTGGTGCTCTGAAAGTCAGGTGGGAAGCAAAGCCAGGCTCCTTACAGCACTCCAGGGGCACAGGCATGGCAAGGGGTCGAGAGCCGTCTACCCTGGATTTTATTTCATGGTCAGAGTGCACACATGACGTTTTCCCATGACAGCTGCCCTGGTGGCAGGAGAGCTGTTCTGCACTGAACGTGTGACCACCCCAGGACACAACGATCATATATACTCGATTCTAAGATGACCCCCCGTTTATCGTGGGAGGAGGAAGCCCCGGTCTTAGAATTGAGTACAAGCGTGCAAGGGAGCAGGCAGCTGCTGGGGCTCGACCTGGATTTCCAGCTGCTGCCTGGCCCTTACCTTTGCCACCACCTCTGCATCCTACCATCTCCCCCTTGCAGCCTCTTCCCCGCTCCCAAGCAGCCTCTGCTCCTCCATCTGCCCCTTTCTCTGCCCCTCTTCCCTTTCTCCATGCTGGCAGGCTCCGTCCACACTGCAGCCTGGGGCACTGGGCATGGCCCCAGCTGGGCCCTATAGCAAGGCAGCTATGTGGGGCTGAGCTGGGGCCCCAGTGCCCCAGGCTAAAACAGGGTCGGAGCCTGGTGCAACAGAGCAAGGGGAAGGGCGGCAGGGAAGCAGGGAGCAGAGAGCGGGAAGCAGTGGCTGGGAGGAGAGGGAAGGACAGGCCGAGGGGAGGAGGGTGGAGAGAAGGGGAGGCTGGGGGGTGGGAAGGCACAGGAGGGGGAGCAGAGACAGAAGGGGAAGGTGGGTG
>NW_017729028.1:29119039-29133184 GCF_001723915.1 Gavialis gangeticus | reverse complement strand
CCAGAGGTGTGGAGACCGGAGACAGGTAGGCAGTGAGAAGGGGACTGGGAAAGATGGGGCAGAGGTGGACCAGGCAAGGGGCAGAGGTGGCAGGGGGTCAGGCACGAGCAGGTGGCAAGCTGCTTGACCACCCCCCCGCCACTGCCTGCTCCCATACAGCAATGTGGGGGGGATGAATTAAAGATGACCCTCCAATAATTAGATTCTGTACATAGAAAATTGTAACACATTTATAGATTTTCCATAGAAAATCATAGCAAATGAGGGTTGCAGGGAGCTCAGGGGAGCACATCTAGTCGAACCCCCTGCTCAGAGCAGGACCAGCCCCAGCTCCATCATCCCAGCCACGGCTTTGTCTACCTGGGGCTTCAAAACCTCCAAGGATGGAGAGTCCACCATCTCCCTAGCAATGTTCCCTCTAAGGAGCAGCGGTCTGTGAGCCACCTCGGTCCGGTGTGGGGCACTTACCAAAGGGGGCTGAGGGCTGGGGGCCAGAGGCTGAAGCCAAGGGCAGGTGGCTGGTGGCTGGTGGCTGGAGGCTGTGGCTGGGGGCCAGGGGCTGGGGCCAAGAACCAGTGGCTGGGAGCCGGAGCCTGGTGCAGGCTCTGCTGGCTCCAGGGAAGTGCTCTGCTCCCCTGGCATCAGGGCCAGGGAGTGGAGCACTTCCCCGGAGCCGGCAGAGCCTGCGCCAGCCCCCCGCCCCAGCCTCCATCCCTGCCTTGCCTTGCCTCACCTCGAAGAGGAGCCGCTGTCTCCCCAGTGAGGCTCCACCAGCTCCGGGACACTGCGGGACAAGCCCCCGGAGGCCATGCCGGGGAGCAGAGCAGTGTCCCGGAGCCGGGGCACGCAGCGGCTCCTCCCGAGGTGAGGCAAGGCAGGGATGGAGGCTGGGGCGTAGGGCTGGAGTGGGCTCCGCCGGCTCCGGGGAAGTGCTCCACTGCCCAGCCCTGATGCGGGGGAGCAGAGCACTTCCCCAGAGCTGGCGGGTCCTGCGCCAGGCTCCAGCTCCAGCCTCTCCTGGTGCGCGGCCTTGAAAAGGTTGTGCACAGCCACACTTTTAGTTGTGCGTGGCTGCACGTGCGTGCACCTTAGAGGGAACCTTGCTTTCTAGATACCCCAATCCAGTGCTTCAGCACCCTCCTGGTGAGAAAGTTTTTCCTAATATCCAACCTCAACTTCCCTTGCTGCAATGTGAGCCCATTGCTCCTTGTCCTGTCGTCTGCCCCCACTGAGAACAGCCCAGCTGCATCCTCTTCGCAACCCCCCCTGCAGGGAGGTGATGGATGCTATTCAATCCCCCTCAGTCTTCTCTTCTGCAGACTAAATCAGCCCAGTTCCCTCAGCCTCTCCTCACCAGTCCTGTCCTCCAGCCCCACAACCATTTTCGTTGCCCTCCGCTGGACTCTCTCCAATGTGTCCACATCCTTTCTGCAGTGGGGGGCTCAGAACTGAACACAGGACATGTCTAAAATGTAATTACCTGGGGGTCATCTTAAATTCAGGGTCGTCTTAGATTCAGATAAATATGGTAAGTAGTGCAGCAGATGCGTGAGGAATACCCCGGGTTAACTTATACCAGTACATAGCTACTCCTTTCATTCTCAGAGATAACTGTGCCTGGATTGCAGGAGTACGACCCTGTCGTGCATCCACGCCACTAGTACCACAGGATAGATCAGTTTACCCTGTAGCAAGCATGTGGTTTGTCTTCACTCTCCACCCTTCCTGGCTTATAAGCCACAGGAAGAGTCAGTGGGAGCTAAAGACCTCCAAGACCCACACCTCTAGGGGAATGGCACCATAGCTGACAGAAGCAGACCGTGCCAGCACCTAAGCGCAGAACTCCCCCGCCCACCAGCTACCTACCAGGCTGTGTGTAAACCATCCCCACATCCATTTTGAAGGAGCCCACCAAGGTCCCGCTGCGCAGGAGGTTCTTAGAGTGGATCACCTTGAAACCAAAAGAGGCAGGAGACAATCAGCATGTTCAGTGAAATGGAGAATATCTGATGGAACAGGGCAGCGCACAAGGGATCCAACCTCCAGGTCTGGTAGGTCATGCATGAGATGAGTTTGTGGGGTCTCAAGGCTTTGTGGGGCATGTCTCCAAACCATGCAACTCGGTGTGTTTGACAGTCTCTGCCGAGGACTGAAATGGTACAGGACGCTGTAGCTCAGCCCTTGAGGCCCCTTAGCAAAGCTGGGATGGGGCATAGAGGGCACATCTACACGTGACACTTTAATGTGCATTAGCCTAAATTGATGTGCATTAAGGGCATATGTCTACACATGTGTGCCCTTAATGCACATTAAAAATGGTGAATTTAGGCTATTAGTGCCTACATTTGATACCTGCAAATGCAAGTATCAAATTCAGGTGCAAACAGTTAAAGCACATTAACGCACGTGTAGCCACATTAAAGCGCATTAACACTGCGTGTGTGGACTGACTTAGGACTAACTTTAATCCACACATGCTTCAGGGCTATGGATGGTCATCTGCAGGGGTCAGGAAGGATTCTATCCTCCCCCCAAATGTTGGCCAGGTATGGTGGCATTTTTTGTGCTTGTTCTGCCTTAGGTTTTTTGCTTCTCTCAGAGATTGGCCAGATCTGGTGATGGAAAAGTGGGGAGAAGCAGACTTCTGCAGTCATGGAATGAGTCCATTTTAGATGCTTGGCTCATATGTCTTGCTTATAAGCTCTGGGGCAAAATGACGGGCTTGGAAGGAATTCATCTCCGGGTCAGACCAGACTGACTTTGACTTGGGGGTGGGGGGGTCTTCTTTTGCACTGTGGTATGTGGCCACTTGCTAGGATCACCACAATTCCCTGCCAGGGGAGAAGTCAGGGGTACCTGGGTCTTCTGCGTGCCTCAAAGCAGGAAACCCGAGTCAGCAGGCTCAGCACTGGGGTATGTGGGGGAAGTCCATGGCTTGGATGGTACAAATGGAGTCTGGGGGCCTTACACTCCAGGAAAGGATGGGATGGAGGAAAAGAGGCTGGGAGAAGGGTGGTGAGATGGGAGTTGCTGTGGCTCTAGGTTGGAGTGAGGACTGCCGAGGTGCAGCCAGGCCTGCGCTGATGGAGGGCATCAGCAAAACCAAGAGTGTGGGAGAAGTTGGTTTGGGCAGGTCAAGGGTGCATTGGCAGAACTGGGGCAAAAAGGAGACACTCCAGGTCAGGACTGCAGCACGTGGGCACAGCTCCTGGCTCAAGTAGCCCCCATGGCACCTTCCTGGGCACTGACTCCCCCGGCAGGTGGAACAGCCTCTTCCCCATAGCACCCAGCGGGGATGAACAAGGGATCACACACGCACTTACCGACAACTTGATGATCTTATCAAACATGACGTCCGGGGGCACATGGAAATCGAAGACAAAGTACTGGCAAAGGAAAAGGAGAGGTAAGTGCAGGAGGCAAAATGCCGGCACCTTTCAGACAGATGCGGGGGGAGGTCCAAACCCTGATAACAAGCATCAGCCATGGGGACCTGGCTCCAGCGGATGTCGCTGTGAGGATGGCACAGGCCCTTGGCAGAGGGGCCTTAGAAATGTAAAATGCTGGTGGTCGATGTCACCAAAAGGCCAATCTATCTGCTCTGAAGCCTGGGGAAGTGGAGCAGGGCTTCTCAGTCTGGGCAGCAATGGAGCAAACACATTCCTCCCCATTTGCAAAAAGCTTCTCCTGTCCTCCTGCTGCTTGACTTTTCTTCTGAGCCGTATGGGTTTGAGAAGCCAGGAAGGAACATAATGCCCAAATCAGACCAACTAAAGAAATGACTATGCTGTGCCTGGCTTCTTTGGATCAGACCTGAGGAATTAGGTCGTGCATTTGAAAGCTGGTCTAGCTTTATCCCAGCTATGGAGTTGGTCCATTACAAGATGCCACTTTAAAAATCTTTGCCTCTCTAGACCATCACAGTTAAAAAAAAACCTCACTTTTACATGACCATAATTAAAGCTAGGCAGGCAGGCTCAAAACCAGACCCATACCCGCTACGGGGCAGCTGGGGTCTGGTTGGGAGCTTCATGCTGTATATCCTTCTCATCCCAGGGTGAGGGCTTGGCATGAGACTCCAGGTCAGGCCTTGCTCTGCGCATGGAGAAAGGCGACAGCCAGAGGCATTTTTGTCAGTCCTCACACACGCAGAAGAGCCAGTATCCTCCTGGAACAGGGGCAAGTTCAACCTCATGGGCTGCCCCATGCAGCTGGTCCAGCCAGGCATCGGAGGCAAGGCGAGTGGGGGATTTCATCTCACCTCCCTGAAATACACTCGCCACGGCTTGGAAAGGACTAGCGCTCAGTCAAGCGTCCTCACTCAATCTAGTCTCTTGGAAGGATCCTGGAAAAGGCTTATCTTGACGAAGGCTGAGAGTCCTGTGCACCACCTGAGGAAGGGCCAGCTCACCTCGTTGTAGTAGGGGCAGTTAGTGGACTCCTTCATGGAGGTGTACTTCTTCTCATCTCCCACCTCCACGCACACCACAGGGTCCATGTTCAGCCCCACTAGCTGCCGTGCTTCAATGACCGTGATGCTCACCTGTGGGAGAAAAGGCATAGGCCTCCCTGGTCAGACCTGGTTTGACCCTCACACCTTCATTTGGCCTCCTTTGCTGAGGCACATCCAATGCTGAAGTGACCCCCACAGGACAGCCACAGAAAACCCCTCCCACCTTACTGCTAATGGGCCAAAGCCCTGACCTGAGGTACATGTATATGTGCATGTGCATGTGTAGTGGAAGGTGGGGATGAAAACACTGGAAACTCCCACTTCATTCAGCCTCTGGTGCATCCCCCCATGTCTCACCCAGAACCGTGGCTGCAAAGTTAAACCAGCTTAGCTAACCTGGGGTAACTTTGCATACACATGCTCTCCACTGTGGTGGGCCAGTAGGGGGCACTCCTGAGCTGAGCTTCCTGCCTCACTGCACCCGCCAAAAACCAAGCTCCAAGTGCCTCCCCTGGGATGCCTCACATCTGGCCACCCCGCTTCCTGGAACACACCCACAAGCCTGGGGTATCGCTGCCACCACCCAGACTCAGGTCTTGTCTGGGCCCTGTGTCCCCCAGGATACACAGTAGACCTTGGGATCTTGGAGTGCTTCTGTAGGCCTGAAGCGCTCACCTGCAGCTTCCTGTGCAGGGGGAAAGTAAAATGCCGAGCCCACCTTAGCAGGTCCCTTCCCTCTTAAGCACCCACAGCGAGGTGTGCTAAAACAGACAGATTTATTGAACCAAGAGGGCTGGAGATGGGGGGTGGGAAGGAACACCAACAGCAAATCTAGGTGGCTTGTCAGCCTTTTGAAACACAACTAGAGTACATTAAACTGAGCTTCCAGTTAGGTTCCTGGTAAGTGACTCACTTCCGCATCCTGCATATGAGAGAGAGCGGCAGAGGCCCACGCTTCTGTGTGTGCGCTTTAAAAATGTCTGACCCTCTTTTCTTTGAAAATTTGAAATTTGAAAAACATCACAGTTACCTACTGGAGTAACATGGGTTTAAGCCTAGTCCCCATGTTGTGTGGTCACGTATGCAGCAACCTGGTTGCCAAGACAACCAGGTTGACAGACATGTGAAAAGACAAAGAAAGAAAAAAGCAACAACAAAAAAAGCATAAGAGGAGGCTGGGAATGTAGTTGTTTCACGCATGCGTGTGTGTATTGGAAGGTGCGGGTGAAAACACTGGAACCCCCCAACTTCATTCAACCTATGTTGTGTCCCCCCATGTCCCACCCAGAACCGCAGCTGCAAAGTTAAACCAGCTTCTCTAACCAGGGGTAACTTTGCATACACATGCTCTCCACTGGTTCCCACCCACCTCCTGCTGGCCTGCTTCGGTCCTGGCCTATGCCGTCGGGTGTTAGCAGTGTCGTTTTTGGCTGCTGTGCTCGTAAAGTGTTATTAGTGTTGAAGTCTCTGGACCCATGGCAAAGGTTGCAGCCAGGAGATCCCAATACTAATCTTGTCTTAAAGAATGACCGTAGGCTTGGGTTGGTGGCAAAGATTTGGCCAGGTGTATTGTCTACAAGCACAGTGCTAGCAGGTTTCAACCTAACTAGGACATCACACCAGGAGTTAAGGCGTTTGTACCTGTGACAAGGTAACTAGCACAATACCACAGAGGCTCCTTTAGGCCACTACAAAGTTCCCCAGATTTCCAATTCTCGTTGTCTGTTCCCACTGAGAACAGCCCAGCTCCATCCTCTTTGCAGCCCCCCTGCAGGGAGGTGATGGCTGCTATCAAATCCCCCTCCATCTTCTCTTCTGCAGACTCAATCAGCCCAGTTCCCTCAGCCTCTCCTCACCAGTCCTGTCCCCCAGCCCTCACACCATTTTAGCTGCCCTTCACTGGACTGTCTCCAATTTGTCTACAAATTCCCTGCTCCCTTCAGGCACATCTTGTGTGTTTTCTTGGCAGCTGGCTGGCTGTGTTCGTGCCCATTCCTCCATTGCTCTAGCTCAGGTGAGGAAAGGTGTTTGGAGGTTCTGCTTAGCCAACGTGCGATTTGGTTGGAAACATAAAGAAGGTGCCCTCAGGATGTTCATCTTGCCCCTTCCCTCTGACCCCCAGGTCATTCCCACCCCCTGGGTCTGGGGCCCAGGAGAGACAGGAAAAAGGGCAGCACGACTCACTTGGTAATCCATTGGCCGGCCAGCACTTGGCTCCATCTTGATGTCAGGCTTTGACCTTTGCAGTGGGAGACAGGGGGAAAGACAAGAAGCCAGTCATCGTATGAAAATACAGAGATGAGCTGCTGCAAGTGTGCTGACTTAGATGAGATGCCATAGTTTCTAGCATACAAGGCACATACCTTTCACCCCCATAATAAGCCCCCACCTCAGAACTGGGGTGGGTGTTTTAAGCAAGGAAGCTAATTTTCTGCCCAGGATGGAAGCACCCAGTGTTGAATCCTGCTTCACAATGCAGCAGCTGTGGCATTACTACTGAAGCAACTGAGGGAATTAATTGATTTAATGTCTCATTGTTCTTCACTCATGTGTTAACAATCAGCTCTCCTTTTTTAATGCTTGCAGTGTTCCACTAATCAAGTTAACTTTTCTTAGGGCAATTTTGCTGTCTGCTAGCTGCTCCTGGTGTCTCTCCTCCAATGGCACAGCCCTGAAGACTCTTTAGCTCTTTCCAGAATCCTTGAGGCTACCAGGAAGACTAGGCTTCAGCAGCAGCTAGGGTTTCAGCTTTAGTTAAGCAGCAAAGGCAGGGTGAGCGAGCTGAAGATTAGGCCCCAATCATCCTGTATATAGCCATAATGCTGGAAAATTGTTTTTTTCCCTACATTCTGACTTTCAAAAACAAGCTAAATCTCCCATCAGCTAAATCTCCCTCACCTTTTGTTCGAAACATTAGTGGTAACAGCGGTGACTGACGCCAGAGAGATGGTATCTGGGTCCAGGCCTCCTCCAAGCCGCATGGCTTTCCGGTCCAGGTCTTCTGTCTCCAGGACGGCTGGTTCATCTGTTGGGTGGACACAGACAAAACAAGGGCCTTAATTTTTCTTACGTATCTAGTGGTTGAGCAGTGACTGGCAGTGATAAGAAAGCCAGCTGGTAACTCCTACCGAGCCCACCCCGTAACTTAAAGACAGTGGTCAGTGCGGCCAAGGAAAGGCAGCGGTTTTGATACAACTAAGGAATATTTCAGTGAAAATAAAGAGCAAGCCATTTGGGGGTTCAATTAAAAAAAACAACCACTCCCAAAACAAGCAAAAGACCAAAAAATGAACACGGGACCTGGGGCATTTGACGTAGAGTGGTAGGAGCTGTAACAGCAACCAGGGTAATAGTGAAGGACCCCACATCTCAGGCTATAGGGTACAGAGCTGGGAAGTCTTCAATTCAATCCCAGGGTAGTGAGATCCCAGGGCGGTGCAGTCTCCATCCCTGGAGGCTCTTAGCACAGACTGGGCAGCATCTGTCTGGGCTGGCGTAGGCATAGCGCAGGCTGTGTCTGGGCATTGCTCACCTTGGAGGTGAGATATAAGGATTTATAAACCGGGAGTGCTCGACCTCCAGCTCCAACCCATGAGACCACATCCTCAAGCCCCTGGGTTGAAGGTTTGGTGGGGGGGAGCGGCAGCTGTGTTTTTACAGCTCCCTTCCTGCCATGAGCACCGCTGTTACAGACCCTAATACGATCCCATTTGACATAAAGAGCAACACGGGCTGACCAGTCCTCTAAAAAACAAGATGAGATCCCAAACCAGATGCACAGTTCATCTGCTTCGATGGAGAAGGGTGGGGGGCACCAGATTTATCCAAAATCAGGAGCTCTGACTTGGGGGAATATCTCATGCATAGGTACACCTGCGCAGTCACTTGCTGACAGTAAGCTAATCCAACAGAGCGAAGCTTGTCCTGTGGTTTTTTGGTCCTTTCAGGAGGTTTTGTTCAGCAACCGCTGAAAACCCAGGTGCTGAACCCCAGAGGATATGCCAAGGTCGTCACGCCAGCTGCATACAGCGTTGTGTGCATGTGCCATGGCAGGGGCTTGCTAAAATTCAACTGGCAGCGCCCAGCCCACCCGGGATTCTCCACGCCATGGCAGGGTGGGGGGCACGGGACATACCTTGCTTCCGGTGGTCCTCTTTCGGTGGGCGCATCTTGCCCAGTTTCATCGCCGAAAATACTCCTTTCCCAGATCTGCAGCGGGGGAGAAGGGAGAGCTCGTTGAGGTCTGGGCCTTTCTGGACAACGCAGCACTGTAGGAACAGCCCAGATCCCAAAAAGCAGCAACTCCTTGAGCTCAGTGATGCATTAGGGTAGCGTGGCTAGAACACGCCACAGCGCAAGAGGGAGTGTAGTGGCCAAAAGCACGTCCGTCCACCTTTGCCAGCGGCCCATTGAGAGCTGGGCCAACCAGCCTGAGGTTGGGAGGGATGTTCTCCAGGAAGAGAAGCCATCACAAGGCTTCGACATCACTTCAACCACATTATCAAGGCTAAATTATAGCTATTGAGGTGGCCCTTAAGTTGTGTCTGACCTCTGGGCCGGCCTCTGCCATGGGGGCCAAGTCATCCTGAATAATTTTGAGCTGTCAAGCTTGATCTGCCACCTGCCAATGTCCAAGAGCATAAAATAGTCTTGCTCCACCGACTTCAACAGCCAAGGTCCATAGGACTACAGGAAAATGTATAGCAATACAGGACCTGCCTCCTGAAATCAAAAGTCCCTTGGTTACTTTTGATCAGACATACACACACCACATTGTCATTTCCTTGTTCTCTGGTGGCACAAAGGTATCTTCCAAGGTCTGGCAGAAAAAGCCTCATTTCTGAATTCCACATTCCCCTGCCACTAGCATTCATTTAAATTGGCTGACATTTCTGACAGCAGAAAACATTTGCGAGGACACTTGCTCTGATTTATAATGGTCTTCATATTCTGAGCAACTTTCACATGTCATTTAACAACACAGCAGAGAGACAAGCCAAAGCCAGCTGCAAAGTGGATCTGAAACGCAGCCAGCTGGAATTTGAGATATTTTTGGTAAGTGATATTCCTAGAAAACACATTGTGCTACGTGAGCCATTGTAATAATAACCTTAGACTTAAAACAATTTGGTCAGAATCTGGTCCCAGTTGGAGCAAATAATAATACGCTGGTTGGATATAACAGGAGCTTAACATACTGACTTTTAGGCTGAACAGAAACTGGAGCAATGGGTTCATATAACACATTCATAAACTAGAGTTATTTAATATATTGACACAGCTTTGAGTCCTCAAACTGGATCCATGTCATATGCTGGCAGAGGCAATATACAGGGTTCATTGAATGATTGAACACATGATTCCCAGCGTGTTCTTCACTCTTTCTTTGAGCTGCGCTCTGTTATATCGAGAAGTATGTGAAAAATGGTTGGCACGTTTGGAGGGTCATAAAGTCTAGTAACAAAAAGGTCACTGAACCTGGGAAATTTAGTACATTGTGGGTGTGCCTACACGTGTATTTATGTGTGTCTAAACTTAATGCACCTTTGCTTAAGGTGCATTAAGGCAATTTAGGTATGTGTCTACATGTGGCGTGCTAATGCACATTAAGGTGCATTATATTTTAGGCGTGAATAGCTAAGTCGCATTAGCACATGCAGATGCACTAATGCGCATTAATGCAGTGTGCATCCACTGACACACACCACAGTAATGCACATTAATGTGTCTACACGTGCGCTAATGCGTTTTAACTAATCACACCTCAAGTTGATACTTGCTTTATGCCGGCATCAAATTTAGGCTCACAGTCTTAAATTGCCATTTCAAAGGTACATTAAGGGTGCACACGTGTAGTTGAGCAACTTTAGTGCGCCTTAAATTGGGCTAATGAGCATTAAATACGCATGTGTAGACATGGCTTGTTAGTTGACCATGAGACAATGGGTCATCTCCTGAGATGCCCTGTAGCACCACAGTGCACCCCACAAGATCTGGCAACACCAGCACCGGAAGCAGCAGCCTGTGCAGGATATCGAGAGCAAACGATATAGAAAGGTTGGACTGGAGACCCAACGAAGAACTTCTAAGGGTAAGTCCACTCAAAACCTAACCTAGAATGAGGGCTATTTCATATTTTGCTATCTTCCAATGATGGAAGGGCAGAAACAAAACCACGTGACACCTATAGCCAATCCCAGGCTGCTCATGAAGAGCCAACAATTGAAGACATCATCTGAGAGTTGACAAACCATGGTCAATCCGATGGCTGAAATGGGCAGTGCTGGCTGGGAAATGCCCGAACATTGGTTTTGCTGTTAAGACATGGCGCTGAGTCCAAGCTAAAACTTTTCTGAAGGCTGTATGGATTTCTGGATGAAGGGAAGGAGCCTCAGATGCAGGGAAAATGGGGAAAGGTCTTGGTTTCATTCCCCGCAGAATATAACTCAGTGCTGAGATTTCACCATTTTGCTTCCCAACACAAGGCTGGTTTCACTAAATGTTAGTCAGAGGCTCCCACGTCACATATCTATACTTTTGCATTGGGATTAGAAGTCAAGAGAGTCACTGGGGAGGGGGTTATTCACCGTCGGGGAGCACAATGTGCACAAACCACTTTGCTTCTGTAAGGCACCTACCTCACCCGGGTCTTCGGGCAAGAAAGATTTAAAGCCAGGAGCCCGTTCCTCCATGCTATAACTCTACCAAGGACTAATGCACCTCCAGGCATTCAGGGAAAGAGGAGAATTGAAAAACAACTGGTCACTGATATCCATGTCTTACTAGGTAAGATCCCTGGTTATTCAGCTTTCAAGCAGTGGTGTGGATCCCTCCAGCCCAGGCTGACGGTGGCGTGGGCAGGACTCTCATTTCTCTGCCAGATGCTATTGCAACTTTACTTTCTTTGGGGATGTAAAGTTTCCCTCCACACCCTCCAAAAGCCAGGGCTGGTCTATGAGAGCAGCTTGCAGGCAGCGGATAAGCTCCCAATGAAAAGCCACCCAAGCTTGGCTATTAATTATTAAGGTTCATTTTAATCTGTGAACAAAAGCAAAAGGCAGATTGCAGGTGTATGAGGGCATGGCAGCTGCAGAGAGAAGATGACAAGGCTCATATTTAAGGGGGTGAATAAAGGGCTAGGGGTCAGCAGCACTGCTGGGAGCGATAGCTCTCATTCAGCCCTGCACTTAAATGTGGGGCTTATCCCAGGTTAGCCAGAGGGGTAAGCCCAGGCTTAGAGATAAGGCTGGATCCTAACAGGGCTGGATTTAAGACCAGGCTCTGGTACGTATTGCCTGGGGCACTTTGCTACTTCACGACCTACCTGCAAGGGCCAACAGATGAGCAGCCCCGGGCACGGACTAGCATTTTCACTGCTAGATGGCTGCAATAGTAAGCACTTGGCTTCAGAAAGCTTCTTTGACCCATCTTTGATCAAGTTAGTCTATAAGGTGCGAGATGGGCCCCATGCCTTATGCGTCCCCAGTCCCGGCGTAGGGTGGGCAGGAAGGGAAAACTGAGCCAGCCACAGACAAGACTCCCTTGCTCCCCAGCTTCATCCCCAGCCCCAAATCAGCAACCTCCTGTTTTTCCCCCCTCCCTTTGCTTCAGGGAGAGTGAGGAATTGGGGGCGGGGGGGAAAGCCCCAGCCCCAGCCTCAGGGACACAGAAGGGGATAAGAGAGTCCGCTCCAGTATCGCCATTTCTGCCCATCAAGGAGAACGGAAAATAAGAGGCTAGAAGGGGATCGGGAAAATAGCCAGGGCAGATCCGCACGCTCATCCCCACGGCAGCTGGGGAAAGAAGGGGAGGGGTTGCATGGAGTATACCCCTGCCCTCAGCCCCTACTTCCCTCCGCCCCCCACCTGTTGCCCTTCCAGATCCAGGGAAGTTTGCAAACCGCAGACACCTCCTTGTCTCCCCGCTCCCACCCCATTTCCATACCCGGCTGAGATCTACCTTCACCAGCTGCCAGTCCCAAGTCCAGCTTTCCCCTGCGAGGGATCAGCTCGCACGCCAGATGCGCTCCTGGCCGCCGGCGCGTGCAATGGGGGCTCTAGCTGCACCGCACAGCTGCCATCCCAGCGCAGCCCGGCAGAAAGGGCGCGGGCCAAACCAACGCCTTGCCCTGCGCCGAGCGTGCACGCGGGGTCGACGAAGGGCGGGCGACGCGGGGGTCCTGGCCGATTCTCTGCTCCCATCCGCCTCCGACGCGTCGCGTCGCGGAGCGAAGGTGCAGGCCGTTGCCCCACTCCCCCCTTGGCCCCCCACCAGCAAAGCCAAAAGAGAGAGGGGAGCCGAATGGAGCAGGCTGGGCAGCGCAGACGGGAGCTGGCGGTGGCTGAGAGATGATACCGTCCCCGTATGAATATTGGATGAGGGCCTGAAAACCTGACACGCTGCCGCG
This sequence comes from Gavialis gangeticus, assembly GCF_001723915.1. Taxonomy (NCBI): domain Eukaryota; kingdom Metazoa; phylum Chordata; order Crocodylia; family Gavialidae; genus Gavialis; species Gavialis gangeticus. Next base: position 29,120,324 of record NW_017729028.1, on the reverse strand, counting down.
CAGGCTGCGATCCTGCCAGGTGGCCCTGGAGAACCGGCCCCCGCCCGCTCGCCTGCCCACCCGCCTGGCTGCAACGCGCCTGGCCTGGACGGGAAGGGTCACTTGGAGCCAAGGCAGGGCACCCCCGACACCAATGCAGCCCCTTTACCACCCCACCTGCTACTAGCACCCGTGACACGTGTAGCACTGGGTGGAAACCCAGCTTCCCCGAGTCCCGAGACGGGCTTGAGATCAGCCCAGCCCAAAGGATGAGCCCCACGCCGGGCCTTTCTGCAGGGAGAGGCGGCTGCCAGCTTCGAGTTCAGACTGGTTGCGGCTGCTCGTGAATTATGCAGGGCGATTCGGATGTTTTAATTGCCACTTTGGTTGGGGGGGGGGGGGGGGGTCATCATCTTCCTGTTTCCAAAGACTTAAGACGGACCTGGTGTGAGCTGCAAACCAGTTGCCTCCTTCTCATCACCCCCTTGGAGCAAAGTGGACCTAAACCCTGCCTGCCCCCCGCCCGCCATGCAAACTGGAGACTGGAAGAGGGAGGGGTATTGAGTGTAGAAAAAACAAGGTGGGGGGGTTGATCGCAGCCTTCAGACACCTGGAGAGCGACTACCGAGAGGATGGAGGTGGGCTCGTCTCAGTGGCTGCAGGGGACCGGACGAGGAGCAATGGCCTCAAGCTGCGGCAGGGGAAACTGAGGCTGGAGATAAGGAGGTTTCTGGCTCCGAGGGCGATCGGGCAGCCCTGGAAGTTTTAGAGAGCGGGTTGGTCCCTTTTTGGGTGGGTTGGTTTAGGATCATAGGGAAGTCAGGTTGGAAGGGACCTCTTGAAGCCATCTAACAATAGGATCACCCTTGATTAAACCAGCAATGCCGTCTGATCGGGGCGACGGCCCCTGGGAGGATGCTCCCAACTCAGACCTCCTTCCTCTGCCCCGCCAGTCGCCCCCCGGGACCCCGCTGCTCCGCCTGCTTCAGGCTGCACACAAGGGTCCCCGCTGGCACTGAGACCCCAGCACGTGGCTTTCGGTTCCTCTGCAGCGGGGCCCCGGGCTGGGGATGCTGATGAAAAGGCAGAAACCCCACTCCTCCAAGGAAGAGACAGCGAGAGAGGGGGAGCAAAGCAAGGCCACCTACTTGTGATCGCCTTTCGTCTTGTCTTTGCCTTTGCTGCAGCCGCGGAGCAGAAGGGAAACAGAACAAAGGGGACAGGGTTTAGATGGCGTTCTCCACCGAAATGCACCCACACGGCCTGTACCCCTGTACCCAAAACCCCTCTGACTCCGGAACGATGC
>NW_017729028.1:29108366-29114039 GCF_001723915.1 Gavialis gangeticus | reverse complement strand
GGGCCCCGGGCTGGGGATGCTGATGAAAAGGCAGAAACCCCACTCCTCCAAGGAAGAGACAGCGAGAGAGGGGGAGCAAAGCAAGGCCACCTACTTGTGATCGCCTTTCGTCTTGTCTTTGCCTTTGCTGCAGCCGCGGAGCAGAAGGGAAACAGAACAAAGGGGACAGGGTTTAGATGGCGTTCTCCACCGAAATGCACCCACACGGCCTGTACCCCTGTACCCAAAACCCCTCTGACTCCAGAACGATGCATGCAAAACCTGACCCCATCCCCAGCTGCTGCAGTGCGGAGGTCCCTGGGGCCCTTCTGCACCCGGCGTGGCTTTTCACCTCCCAGCACATGGGAGAAGCGCAGGTAATAGCCTGCAAGGAGCTCAGGCATTGCCAATGCTCTGCTCACACGGAGCTCCCACCGCCCCCTCCATTCCTCCCCCATCTTTCCTTCCTCCCCAGGGCTTTTTCACCCCTTTCCTCTCATCCTACCTCCTCTCAGCACCTTCTGCTTGCCCCTGGTGCCTAGAAGAGGTCTCTTCTGGACTAGCCTGCAGAGGCTGGGGCATGTCCTCAGACCCTCCCAAGGGCATGCTCTGACCCGCGCTACCCTGATTTCATTTCCCGGCCCCCAGCTCTATGCCTGGCTCAGAGCAACAGGTGGGCAGGAGGCTGAAGGAAGCAACCCCCAAGTTAATCACAGTTTGCTGCTCAGCTCCCAGCAGCTGGAAGGGGAGCATCTGGCAAGAACATCCAGGGACCATCCCGGGGGTTGTGAAAAGACCATGCCAAACACCTAGCATTGAACTTGGCTCTGCCTGCAAAGCATGCAGGAGAGGAGGGTTTGAGGCTACAAGTGGCCCAAATCTACTGTCTCACATTGCTACGGACCCTTGGAAGTCACTCTGCCCCATGCAAAACCCTTTGGGCTACCCACACCCTTTGCATCAGACCTAGCGGCAGGGTCCGGCCCGCACCCCAGCTCCTCCCAGCAAGAACCGCTTTGGCCCAGAGCTGGGACGATGCAGCCTGCCTGGGTGAATTTATTTCCCCCACTTCTGCTGGCAGGAGCCAGCTGCAAATAACTGCGGAGTGAAAGGCGAGGGCGCCTCTGGGCGATCTCTTTGATGGGATCAGCTGAAACTGTAGTAGAGCTAGACAAGCTTCTGGATGCAAGACGCTCCTGACAGGTCACTGAATAACGAAAAGGACCCAAGGAGAAATGTCTTGTATTCAAAAGCTTGCCTGACACATCATATAAGAACTACCATGCATTAGGACAGGCCACAGTCTCCTGTGTCGCACAGGTAGTGGCCTCCTTCTCTAAGGGAGGTTTATAGTGTTTTCCTTGTGGGTCCTTAGGCAACAAATAGGCCTGTGTTGCACAGCGGCAGACAGTGGAGGCTGGAGGGGAGAGTGAACGGGGTCTGACCAAGGTTTCCCCCCCCGGTTCCTCTCTCCCTTGCAGCCTCCAGCACTGAAGGTCCAGCCAGGTCGGATGCAGAGGCCGTGCCCCTCCCTCCTGCTCGACAGTGACCGATGCACCTTTCCCCCAAGCCTGTGTCCAGTCTCTGTTTGAATCTAGATAAACTCTCAGCTCCCACCGCACCGGGTGGCCACGAGCCCCCACTTTAATGCCACGCTGGGTGGAAAAGAACTGCCTGGTGTTAGATTTAAACTGACGACCTGCTCATTTCATGTTGTGCCCCCTCGCTCTTGCATGATGAGACAGTCAGTAATAAATCCCTATTGGCTTTCTCTTTGCCACTATTTTGTTAACCCTTCTTATGCCCCTGTTCAGGTATCTCTCTTCTAAACCGACCCAGTCTGGCTTCTGCAGTCTCTTCTGATATAAGTGTCCCCCACCCCCATGCTACTCATCATCCTTTTTGCCCTTCTCTGCTTCTTCGATCTCCTTTTGGAGGTGCGGGGACTAGAACTGGGTACACAGTGGGAGAGAGTGGCTGTGTCTACACAAGACACTTTACTGCGCAGTAGACTGATCTACTGCGTAGTAGTGCCACCGTCTACACATGCAGGCCCTTATTATGCAGTAAATTGGTCTACCTCATCGTAAATGTAGTACCTGCATATATCTCACTTTGCGATATGCACACTGCACATGCAGGTAGCAAATTTACTGCACAGTAAAGCCAAATCGCATTCATTGCACATGTAGACACACCCAATAGAAGACATCACCTTAAGAAATCCTCGCCTCTCATCATTTCTGGATCATCACGGCTACAACTTCACTCTTCCACTACAATAACTACAAAGCCGCCCTCCTCAAAACTCACCGCTGCCATGATGCCTGCAACCAACTCAGCTATGATAGGGCTGCTGGCTCTCACTTACTTTCCAGCCTCAGGATATCTGATAGGTATTTTTTTTTCTCATAAAGCCCCATATCCTGGAGTCATGGGGTAATGTGAAGATCTTAGTTTGCATTTAAAAAACTAAGTGGTCACTGAGATGAATACAGTGCCAAATGCTACTGGCCCCTGTTGCACTGTTGGGGTCTTACTGAACATAATGAATAAGCCCACGTTGAAAAAGCATTCCCTTATCTGCCTGCCACATTGGGATAGCTCCACCTCCTTCCCAGAATCCTTTGCAGCAGCTGCTGGGGTGAAGGGCCTGTGTTGGGGGACCAGAGGGGTCAAATTCCAGCCTTGGGCTGCCCCTGCTGCAGGGAGTCCATGGAGAGGACATTGCAATAGGGTCACCATAGGGGCTGTTCCTCCCAAAAGAAATTGCTCTCTTCTTTCCTCCTTTCCCTAGTTCACAGTATTGCTGACTTGATGCCCAGCTCCACCACTCTGGTCCCTGCAGCTCCCTTCCTCCCAGGCCACCCCCTCCACCAAATGCAGCTTCAAATGACCAACACTTGTTTCCAGGGCCCTTGAAGGACAGGCAATGGAGTGGGTTCACTGTTGGCATCCATGGAAAGGCTCCTGCTTCCCCCACCACACAGGAAACTGGACCCTGAGCACTTCTGTTCCAGCCAAAAAATACCCCAAAGGCTACAGGGCCCCCTCTGAAGACTAGAGGCATCCCTCCATGGCCATGGGCAAGGCTGTAGACCAGGCTCTTGTGATGCAAAAGAGCCTTGAAACAGAAAGTAGCTTGCTCCGAATCCGAAATCAAAGTTGCATCCAACCCAAAACATTTGTCTCTAATAGACTTGCTTCTCCCCCCCCCGGCAGTGCTACCCTCTGTGTGTACATATATCCATACATGTACGGGATGTACAGTACATGTACTGGCCAGCAGAGAAGCGGATACAATAAAAAGGAGAGAAAAAGAGAAATGGAAGCTAATATATATGCATACTTGACCCAAGGGTGGGTGAGGGGGGATGGGGGGGGGCCGGGACCTATACATATATGTACATAGATATACACCCATGCTACACGGTGTGTGTCTCCATGTGGCAAATGGCTCTAACTCCCTGAGGGTTGAATGTTCAGAGCTTTTCTGGGGGTTTAGAGGGGGGATTTGATAGCAGCCGTCACCTCCCTGCAGGGGGGCTGCAAAGAGGATGGAGCTGGACTGGTCTCAGTGGGGGCAGATGACAGGACAAGGAGCAATGGGCTCAAGCTGCAGCAAGGAAAGTGGAGGTTGGATATTAGGAAAAAACTCTCCCACTAAGAGGGTTATAAAACACTAGAACAGGTTCCCCAGAGAGGTGGTGGACTCTCCATCCTTGGAGGTTTTGAAGACCTGGGTAGACAAAGCCTTGGCTGGGATGATGTAGTTGGGGCTGGTCCTGCTTGGAGCAGGGGGTTGGACTAGATGTGACCTCCTGAGGTCCCTTGCAAGCCTAGTTTTCTATGATTGTATGATCTAAAGTTTGAAGGCTGGTGACAACTAGTAATGGAGAGTGGGGCGGGGTGGGACCTCCTTCACTAAACAGAGACTGTATCTGCGTGGCCAGTGACACCTCCCATGTGCCACATCATGTCACCCCGACACCACGATGGGGTCTGGAGCATGAGCCGCCGATACAGGGGACTGGATCCAGCAGATCCAGTGCCCAGAGGCTTAGATCGGTGCCTGAACCCCCTGCATGCATGTGATATCTCGGCTAGGGCACAGCCTTCCTTTCAAGGCTTCTCTGCCCTTCCAGCCTGCTCCTCAAGGCACTGGGAAACATAAGAGGTCCCTGGACTTTGTGCAACAGCCATGATCCGGGTCAGCTACAGAGGTGATGCTCTTGGCTGCACTCACCCCTAGATACTTACTCCCCACAGGGATGCACTGATTCTGCATCTAGGTCTGCTACGGCCATGACCAAGGGGGTTATGGGGTGGGCTTCCTCTGCGGCTTGGGGCAAAGCCCAACCCACGGGCCAATAGGGTTAATTGGTTTGGGAAAGGTCTGGCTTCCCGTCCACCCACTGGCTTCCTCCAGGGCCCTGCCCTCATCAGGAAGGACAAAGGCTATCAGAAAGATGATGCAGAGAGATCAGGGGTGATGCCCCCAAAAACTGAAGGTGGAAAGTCAGCACGGGTGGGGAAGCCATGACGGACATCGGGGTACCTGAATGGTAACATGAGGTGCCTTTTCTCTTTCCCTTTAGCCTTAGGTCTGAAAGCACAGAGAGCGACAGGTCAGCTGCCATCCTCTCGGCTGCAATGACAAAGACCCCAACGTCCCCACGACACGCCCGCCACCAGCAACACAGGGCCAAACTGCACTGCAACGGCACACGCTTGCCCATGGGCAGAGCACTGGCACCAGGGGGGCAGGAAAGGAGAAGGCAAGAGCAGCACCCAGAAATGGGGGCACAGGGGTGAGATGGAGAGAGACTGGGATGGATGGATGGGTGGATAGGTGGGTGGACAGACAGACTATATCAGCTGCAGTTACATGCATGCCTGGAGGACTGGGCCAGCTGATGAGGATAACTGGCTGGGCCAAAGGAAGTTAAAAACTCCCAGACAGGGGCTGGGAGGACTAAGAGAGAGGGAGAGGGCTGTGTGGCTGGCTGCAACACTGAGCCAGGGACTCTCCCAGGGTCTGGAAAAAGACAGCAAGGTTTGCTTTGATATTTTATTAAGTTGTACTAAGTGCTCGAGGATTTGACTGTTTATATTGTAAAGCCAGAGGCTGCAGCAGTGAGCCAGGGAACTCACTCTAGGGTCAGAGGGGAAAGCCGGCAATGCTGAGAAAGCCAGAGCTGTCCTCCCACAATCTGGGAAAAGACCCTAGGCTGTGAATGAACCTTTTGGTTGGCAATGCCACTGCTGTTGGCTGACCGCTTGTTTATACCCTGTCCTGTGGGGCACGTTTGCCCAGGAAAATAATGACTGTGAAAATAAAGACCGCTACACAAACAGAGGGGATGTGAGGATATGGGGAGGAAGGGAGGAAGACAGAGATAAAGAGACAGACATATGGATCAATGGATAGATAGTAAGTGCATGTGAGCACATCTGGATGGATGGATGGATGGATGGATGAACAGGCAGGCAGATGGAGGGGATGTGTGAGGACAGATGCAGGGAGGGAGAGATAAAGAGAAAGACAGACATATGGCTAGATGGACAGAGAGAAGATGTGTGTGAGAATAGATAGATAGATAGATGGTGTGTATGAGAATGGATGGGGGTGGACAGACAGAGAAAGGGCAAGTGCGGAGAGGAAAAGAAAAGCCCCAGATCCACTGGGCATGG
>NW_017729028.1:29101080-29103366 GCF_001723915.1 Gavialis gangeticus | reverse complement strand
TGTGAGCACATCTGGATGGATGGATGGATGGATGGATGAACAGGCAGGCAGATGGAGGGGATGTGTGAGGACAGATGCAGGGAGGGAGAGATAAAGAGAAAGACAGACATATGGCTAGATGGACAGAGAGAAGATGTGTGTGAGAATAGATAGATAGATAGATGGTGTGTATGAGAATGGATGGGGGTGGACAGACAGAGAAAGGGCAAGTGCGGAGAGGAAAAGAAAAGCCCCAGATCCACTGGGCGTGGGAAGGGAGGGGAGGGGAGGGAGTGGGAGGAAGGGGGAGGAGCATACATAGAAAGAAGCCCCACCCCCCATCAAAAAAACCCGGGTTAGGACACACACCCCTTTCCCTTTGCACCAATGCCAAACCCCTTTGCTGTTACAAAGCCACTACATGCCACGCCCCAAGTCAGGGCCAACATGTCACACGCATGCACATGCCTGGGCCTTGCCCATGCCAGAGGAGCATTGTGCCCCATACCTGGGGTCCTCATTGTCATCGCTGTTCAGGAGAAAGACCGGGGAGAGCATGAGCACCAGGGGAACAGCAAATCCACCCCATCCCATCCTATCTCATGTGTCTGTGGGGCCCACGGAGGGCTGGGAAAGGGCCTGCATGGATCCACAGGGGATGGCTCTGCATGTAGGGCTAGCGAATGGACCCTGAAGCTACCCTCAGGACTGAGGCATCACCCAGGACACCTGGCAGCTGGACCCCTTTGCTAGGATGGCTGCTGGGGGGTCTCCGCCAAGCTCACTGCAACCCTCCAGCCCCCCACAACACTGCCAGGAGCTACAGCACTGGACCACATGAGACCCCATGCTGTCCATGAGACCCTGTCAGCCTGGAGGGGCTGCATATGTCTGGGACACAGGTGCTGGTGCCCCCAAGCTCGGCTACATGGACCTGCAAGAACAAGAAGCCACCGGCAGCCCCACCAGTGCAGCCCCAATGCATTAGGAAGGGCTTCATGCTTATCACCTCACAATGCTGAGCCCCTTTGGGGCTAATGTCTGTGTAGGCTAAGCATGTACATGGGGTAAGAGCATGCGTGGGCTAAGCATGTAAGTGTGTGTGTGCGGGTTAGGCATTTGCATGAGCTAAGCATGTAAGTGTGCAAGGGCTAAGCAAGTACATGGGCTGTGTGCGTGCATGGGCTAAGCATGTGTGGGCTAACTATATCAATTTGTGTATGGGCTAAGTGCATGTGTGACCTAAGCATGGACATGGGCTAAGCATGTGTTGGGACTAAGTACGTGCATGGGTGAAGCGCATGCATGGGCTGAGTATGCGTGAGCTAAGCATGCAAGCATACACATGGGTTAAGTGTGTGTGTGGCCTAAGTGAGTAAGCATGTGCATGAGCTAGGCACATGCATGGTTTAAGCATGTAAGTATGTGCATGGGCTAAGCGTGTGCTGGATTTACTGCCCAACAGCCTCCATCCCTAGAGCAGGTGGGGTAAGGGCTGGGGCAAAGTTGGGTGCCTCCCACCCTGTCCCACCAACACATCTCAGGAGACTCCCCTATCTCACGCCCCTTCTGCCCCTGGGGCCATGCCTGGGATTGCCGACAGTGGGGCCGGGGGCGACTCAACACGGTACAGACACACATGGGCACCGGACTCAGTGCAGCAGCAGAAACTTCCCTCCCGAGCCAGGTTTTCATCAGATGAAGACCTGAGTGCGCTTCTCCCCAGACATCACGTGAGGTCACCCGATCCAGGGAGCAATGGCACTGGCATGGATGAGAGGGGAGAAAACCCTTCTGCAAAGCCACACGCAACTCCCGCCCCAGCCACGGGCGCTTGGTACCTTGCTACTGACTTGTATCCATCATTGAGCTTAGTCCTGAGTTCAGACATTTTGCTGAGCGAGTGGCAGCGAGAGAGAGAGAGACAGACAGACAGACACAGCGTCAGGTGGTCAGGCTCCCAGGTCACATTTTCACACCGTGCTCGTGACCCCGGCCTGAAAGAGCAGGCTGGAGGAGTCAGCGGACTTGCCACGGGCCTGCACGGCTTGTGGGCTCGGGTCGGCAAGGGGTCTCTGGGCTGCAGGACCGCCCTTGGCGCCTCCAGACGGGCCCTGCGACCTGGGTTCTGCGTCAACCCAAGTGACTTGTGAGTTCAGGAGGATTGGGCAAGTAGCATCAGCTCAAAAAGAAGTGGGGAAAAAAAGGCAGAAGCGAGTTTTTGTTTTGTTGTGAAATCCTTACTTTCAAACCTAAGATTCAACTGAAGTTTCTAAAGGGTTAAAAAAAAAAAAAAAAAAAAAAAAA
>NW_017729028.1:29090646-29100959 GCF_001723915.1 Gavialis gangeticus | reverse complement strand
ATTCAACTGAAGTTTTTAAAGGGTTAAAAAAAAAAAAAAAAAAAGAAAAAGACTTACAGAAATAAATGTAAAGGCCTAAAAATGAAACAACTATTTGTTGTTTTCTTTTCTTTTTTTTTTGTTATGGGGATAAAAATCCCCCCAAATCTTTCATTATGGGGGAAAAAAACCCGCAAAGCTTTCATTTTTGGGGATAAAATCCCTAAAAATCTTTCATTGTGGAGATAACCTCCCCAAATCTTTCATCATGGGGATGAAGACCCCCCACATCTTTAATTATGGGGATAACCTCCCAAAATCTTCCATTTGGGGGATAAAATCCCTAAAAATCTTTCATTGTGGGGTTAACCCCCCCAATTTTTCATCATGGGGATAACCACCCCAAAATCTTTAATTATGGGGATAACACCCCACAATCATCCATTTTGGGGATAAAATCCCCCAAAATCATTCATTTGGGGGATAAAATCCTGCACAATTTTTCATTTTGGGGATAACCACCCCCCCAAATTGGGGATAAAACCCCACAAAAATCTTCCATTATAGGAATAACCCTACCCCCCCAATCTTTCATTTGGGGGATGAAAACTCACAACATCTTTCATTATGGGGATAAAACCCCCCCAAATCTTTCATTTGTGGGATAAAACCGCAGGATATTACAGCTGAACTGAAAAACAGAGAAAAAAATCTTTGGGTTGCCCCCAAGTGAAAGTTGTTGAGGGATTTTATCCCCCAAATTCAGAGATTCATGAATGAATCTGTGAAGCTATACAGGGGTGTAGGTTGTAGCCCTGACTCATAGATTCTATGAATCTATGAACCTGGGGGATAAAATCCCTCAACAACTTTCATTTGGGGGCAACGCAAAGATGTTTTTGACCTGTTTTTCAGTTCAGCCACCGGATCCCCACAAAATATCATGGTGCGGCTTGCACGACAGCCACTTTTTACCACATGCACCGAGGGCACCCTGCTCCCAGCTGGTTGCTACCTGGCTTTTTGGTCTAATGGCCCTGATGCCCAAATGGAAACAGAGTCTAGATGGCTGCAAAGTAACAGACTGTCACCCCCAGCTGTGTCCAGGCTCAATAAACTGACTCCCCCTTGGAAAATGCAGAATTGCACCATCCTCCTCTTGCAAAGAGCTCAGGGCAGGGTGGTTTTGACGTTGTTTTAAGTCTCCGGGTTGCGTGCCTCACCATGCTGACGTGGCATGGCACCCTGGAAAGGATGGCAGGGCACCCCCAGGTGCGATGGCCAGCTGCTCTGTGAGCACAGATCTGGGGCTCAAAGCAGATGCTCCCCTTTGGTGACTGTGGCTGTGTTGCAAAATCAAGTCCTGGGTATCCTTGCTCTCACACAAGCCCCCCTACACTCTGTGCATGAAAACAGGGCTCTGTTAACCAGAGATTAGTATTTCTAGGGGCGTATCGACACATCCCCATCTGCAGAGGACTCGTTAGTCCCCGAAGGAGCCTGCTGCTATTACTCAGAGTCCGATTGCTACCAGCACCCTCTGTTCCCCGTGTGCATTGGCATAATGCATTCAGACTCCAATCCTTGGCTTTAGCCCCAGCTCTGAAGCCAATGACCCAGGGAGATAATTACTGGCGGAAGGAGCACATAGACCAGCCGGGTCCATCTGGGCCGTGCAAAAGAAAAGGAAGCATCAATAATTCACGGTGCCCAGATTGGGTTCGGCTATAGAGCTCCATCCCGGCCATGCATTTTTAACGGCAAACAGCTATCGGGTGACACATGCTAGGATCTGGTTTAATTCCACCCTGCCACGGGGCTGCAGCCCTCGCATCCAGGGGCAGGCTCAAGGAAAGAGGCTGCGAGTGTGTTTTGGCATCAGAGGAGCTTGATGGCATTTACCCCGTGTTCCCGTCATCTTCACCGTCTTCTCCGAGGCTGGGGCATTGGGAGAGACAGGGAGAAAAACGCAGTGAGAAGGCAGAGGGGGCAATGAACACGCCATGCATATTCATGAGCACGCACACCCCTGGGATCTGCCAGCTGTTGCCCGCAGCTGGCACAGCTGCAGTGTGGAAGGGCATCTTGGGTAAAACGGGGGCCTGCCTGCAGCCTTCCCTCCTACCCGGGTGTCAGGTTGACCCTATGGCAGGAACTTGCTCCCATGAAGCCCCACTAAGTGATGATGCCCATCTCAATACCCCGTTCACCTTCCAGCCGCCCGCAAGTGTTCGGCTCTACCCCACAAGCTTGGCACCCAAGGATGCTACTGGGGGTTGTCCACTGAGTACTTTCCCACTGCAAACCCTCACAGCACAAAATTGCAAGGGTCGGGCACTGCTTGAAGACTCAGGAGACCTCGGGTCTATTCCCATGCTCTGCTACTGCGCTACCGGGTGTCCTTGGGCACATCCCTTCACTGTCTCATGCCTCAGTTTGTCCATCTGGCAACACAGCCCTCTGCTGCAAAATGCTTGGCATTGTGCTGATGAAAAAAAATGCTGGGTAAGAGCTGGTGGCTTTTCCTACGAGCACGTCTGAAACTCAGGCTTCAGACACCACCTGCGGCGGGCTTGGAAAATGTCCTGCTTTCTCCGTACAAAAAGATACACGTGTTTTCTTCCAAAGGGCTTTTTAGTTGGAAATGTTCTTTAGTTATTTATGTTAATCCTTAAGGCTTGGATTGGAAATGTTTGTTTCACAGGGCTTTTTTTTAAGGGAAAAACATGGAAAATTGTTCATTTTCCGGCAATGCAAACGCTGTCCTGTTTGGTTTCTTTCCAGCAGGCCCAGATCAGCCACCCTATAGCACCAGGCATGAAAGCTTTGCAGCAAGTGCCTGAAACACCTCCCAGAGACAGACACCATCCAAGGGGAAGGGCTATGGCAAACCCTTTGGGCACTGCAACCTGGTCCCGGCACCGTGGAGACGATGCCTGATGTGCGTGCTCCTCTGCCTCGTGCCATAACACCTCTCTGTCTCCCTCTCCCCTTCTCACTGCTGCCCCCACAACCCACGGAGCTGAGGTCAAACCTGCAGCCCCGTCCTGGCTTTTCCTCTGCTTTCAAACCCTGGCCCCTTCCTCCAATGCATGTTTTGCTCTGGGTCTTTCCAGAGGAGCCTTGATACCTAGCAGCGCTGGCTGGGAGCTGCCTCTCATCAATCCCGCCACGGCCCGCGCTGCTAACGCTGGTTTTGCACAAACTTGTTGATACCGCCGCCGGTTCTCTGAAGCCACATCAGCCAGGGAAGAGCGGCTCTATTTATAGGTTTAATTTCTGCTGTTTGGCACCGAGGGGATAGAAAACCCACTGATTCTGGCAACAGGTTTCCTAATGAGGTAAACCACTCTTTAATGAGGTGCGCAGATGTCTCCAGGTGCTCACTCAGTGCCCTGGACTTCAGGACAAATCCTGCCAGTGATGATACGGGAGAGGAAGAGGCTTGGAGAGGTTAGAAATACAGGCAGGGAAAACAGGGGGGTCAATCCAGGGTGCCTGAGATGACCCCGCCGGCCTCGTCAGGAGGAAGCCAAAAGAGGGGGCGAGGGCAGCGCTCAGCTCTGGGGTGTGTGCGTGACCTGGTCACAAGAAGAGATGAAACCCCCCCAGCCCCAAGACCCCTACAATCAACCCTAGACAGGTCTGATCCTATCTGGAGCAGGGCGGTGGACTGGTTACTCCCCCGTTTGATCCAATGATGCCTAGATTTGGGCTTTTACTGGGCCCAGCTCCTGCCCTGCCCACCCTGGACTCACCGTGAGGATGGGGCGGTTTGTTTCGGGCCGGCTCCCAAGGGACTTAGGTACGCGATAGCGCCAGACTCTCGCTCTCTCTCGTGCCTCAGTTTCCCGCAGAAGGGTGGGAGGAGAGGTGGGGCCATGGGAAACGTGGGGGCTGGAGGTCCCTGTGACAGCTGGGGAAGGGGGAGCCCCTCCGGGAGGACCGGGTGTGATAGCAAAACGCACTCCATCACGCTGCATGCCACACGCCTGAGTAGGCAGCCTTTCTCCTGGCTGATTTGCAGGAGAAATCTGCCCTCCCCATATGACCTGAGTTTTCCTGGCAGAGTATCTGGGCCCAGAGCTTCCTCCGGGCGCTGGGGGACAAGTCACACCACTGCAAACGCCACGGCAAGGCTTCACACTCAATGCACACAGGGCTGGACCTGCTCCCCCCAGCTCCCCCATGGCCCGGGCCATTCTGCCCCTTTGGGACCGGACACACCACACACAGCCCGGTGCCCAGATGGCCCGTCTACCTCGCGTTGAGAGAGCCCTGGCTGAGGGTGTCCGCCTCGCCCAGGAGTTCGTCCTCGCTGTGATAATACATCTCGTCCTCTTCCTCCCTGAGGGCAGCGACAGGGACGCGTCACCCCTTTGCTTTCTCATCCAGGCCTGCTCGAACACCTTGGGGCAGCGCTTGCAGCAAGGCAGTCGTCGGGGCCCAGGAATTTCCCCCCCATCCTATTGCAGCAGGTTGCAAAGGGGTGTTTGCACCATCCTCAGGGGTCCCGGCTGCAGCCCAGGCTGGGGACGGTGACCAGGCTGTGCCAGTGCTCCCGTCGGGACTCAAACCCAGTCTAGTCCTTGTGCTCAGGGCCACACCAATCATCACATTTGGGATTAAGGAGGGATTTCCTCCTCTGCTCAGACTTGTACAGACTTGGAGCGGGGGAGGTTGCCTTCCTCTGTAGCGGGGGCACGGGCTCTCTCGTGCATCTATTAACAGCCTTTGCAGCGGCTGGATGTCGGCAGCCACAGTCCCCTGCTTTCCCTGGGGTGTGTGATGCCTGGGGCTGTGTCAGAGCTGATGGTAGTTTTGCTAAGGGTTTATAGACGATGGATTTGTCCGGGATGGTTTGCACAGGGCTGATCCTGCCTCAGGCAGGGGCTGGACTAGATGGGAGCCCTGCAGCTCCCTGCCAGCCCCACTTCTGTAGGACTGTCTGCTTCCAAGAGCAAGGGCAGGGGACCCAGATGTGGACCGATGGCAGAACCAGAGCACCCAACACCACTAAATCATTCTGGGTTTGGAGCAATTTCCCAAAAGCAGTCGCTAGAGGGCCCAGTAAGCACAACACACGAGGACAAATGATGATCACAGCTGACGGGTTCCTGCAGGGCCAGAAGTCGCAGCGCTATCGATGCTGCAGGAGATTAAACATCTTCATCCAATTTCTGGTTAGCGTACAGGGCCCATTTCACTCGCCACTGAAATGCAGCCACTTCTGGGCCCGAGCAGGGCAGCTGTTCACTGCAATGCTGGGGACCAAGCTAGAGTGGGGTCACAGAGACACAGCATTCAACTTCAAGCTTAAATTTGCTCAGGACCTTGGGAATAATAACCCGTATTTCTTCAGGGAAACCCCTGAGAGAGCCCCCACTATGAACAGTCCAGCTCCATCCTCTTTGCTGTGGAGAAATCCCCCTCTCTCTGCCTCCCACTTGGGACAATCCAGGTGACCCCTGTATTTCCTGGGTTTGTTCATGGTCCTGACTCCAGATGTGGCCTCCCCAGTGCCAAATGGAGGGGAAGAATCACATCCCTCGATCTGCGGGAAACGCTCCTACCAATGCAGCCCAGGATGCCGGTTGCCTTCCTGGCACCACGGGCACACTGTTGGCTCCTGTCCAGCTTCTTGCCCCCTGTCCCCCCAGGTCCTTTTCTGCAGAGCTGCTGCCCAGCCCGTCCCCCCCAGCCTGCCTCAGTGCAGGGGATCGCTCCCTCCTACGTGCAGGACTTTGCACTTGTCCTTGTTGAACCTCATGAGATTTCTTTTGGTGCTGATTTCTTTCTAATATTTAACATGAGATTTCTTTCTAGTATCTAACCTCAACTTCCCTTGCTGCAGCTTGAGCCCATTGCTCCTTGTCCTGTCATCTGCCCCTGCTGAGACCAGCCCAGCTCCGTCCTCTTTGTAACCACCTTTCAGGTAGCTGAACGCTGCTGTTACACACATTGACTACAGGCATCATCTTCCATCCCTAATTGGCTTTCCATGCCACTGAAATGCAGCCAGCTCCAGTGCAGAGCCAAAGGGCAAACACCAGCAAAGACCCAATGCTGTGGAGGAAAGGGAATTTTGATTTTGAGCAAGCATACCTTTGCTTATAAAAAGTGCCCTTGCATTTTTTAAGTCTCCATGGCACAGAAAGGAGTCTCATTTATAAGGCCTCTTCTGCACAGCTGATTCCTTGTAAATGATATCTTGATCCTGCCAGAGTTTTGATTGGCTACTGAAGGGAGCTCAGCACATAAATCCAAAAGCCAGGCTGCTGAAGCACTAGCTGTAGTTACCCAATGTGTAGGCACGGCTAACAACCATGCAATCTCCCTTTTAAATCCATTAGCATCTTCCCTGCATGCTAAAATCACAGCACATTGAGCTGGGAAGCTGATCTATGGTTTCAATTAAGCTGGAAATCCACAGTCTACAGCCCAATTTGCACAGTAATTTAGCCACTCGCCGGAACATGGGGAGTCTTGAGGAATCTCATCCTTCAGCTGTGAGCTGCTGAGATGGGGAGACTTTTTTTTTGTGGTGGGAGTGAAATGCAGAGGATTTAGATGCCTGGAGGAAAAGTCTTATTGCCAGAGCATGCGCTGCGGGAAGGAGCATGCAAAGCAGATGGGATATGCCAGATTGGCTTCCTCCCATCAGCCCAGTGAACTGCAGAGATTTGAAATGTCTTTGCACATGACATGGTTTTGACACTATAAACCAGGTGCTGCAGAGGAAGCCTATTGCCCGTCTCATTTGGGGTGAGAGCTGCGGATGCCAAGGGGCAGCCCTGGGTAACAACCCTGCATCAGCTCTGAATCTCCAGGCTCGTTGCAGGAAACTTTGATGAGCTGTATGGGACAGGAAAGCCTTCCCCCCTCGAGTGCATATTTCAGGTCCTGCACCCCTCCCACCACGGTGAGTGAGGCATGATCCAGACGGTGACCATGGAGTCACGCTGGATTGCAGCCAATGGAAATGAGAACACATCTGGTTCGGAGCAGCTGGGACTAAGACAAAAGATGCTCCTAGCTAGAGGGCCTTGCTCTTCCACTCAGGATCCAAATTCGGGGTTGGGAAATTCCCCGCTGCTGCTACCAGTGCCCGTGTCTCGCTCCTGCCGGAGCCCCGGGACGTTCTGCATTTCTCAGCGGAGCTCCCGCTCCCTCCCCAGACACAGCTGCATGTCAGTGGCACGGTAACCCATTGGCTACCCACCTCCATGACACTATGAGGCTCTTCAGGATGCAAGACGCTCTACAGAAATGCAGAATAGTATCCATCCCACCCAAAAAAAGAGGCCTGATCAACAGCCAGTGCGTATTCCCCCCCACCAAGCTGTCTTATCGGCCTGTCAGCAAACCACCGCAGCACAAAATGCCCAGGTCCAGGAGGCTGGGTGACGGGTCTGTAGGACATCTTCAGCCACTACTGCGGTGGGGTCTGCCTCTTCCAGTTCACTCCATACCTGTTCTCAAGGCAGGATAACAGCCTACTCTCCTGCTCGCTGCTGAATGACTGCTTTGCACGACACTTGCTGCATATCCACCAGCTAGATGTAGACTGGCATTGTGGTTCTCACCTTGAAACCCAAGCGGTGGGCATTATAAATATACCGTGGACCTCTGGGTCTCCTTGGGCCTATGTATACCACCCCCAGTCCACAGCTGCCAGCCTGTGCTGCATGAGAGCAGCTCATGATGCTGCATTTCCCTGTTCCATCTAATACTGCAGTTTTTGCTGCTTGATTTGCAAACTGCAATTAGCCCCTCACCTGCCTCTCTCTCTCTCCAGGGTGTGGGTATGCACAGAGTTTGCAATGGTAGCAGGTGGGACAATATATGCAATGGAGTCTCGGCGGAGCCCAGCTTTGGAAAGCGAGGCACGCTGCGGGTGAGACGGTAAGAAGGGCACCAGGGCACGTTACCTCCGGAAGCTCCTCTCCGCCGACTGCATGTGGGGCTTGCTGGGGGGCCCCGAGGTGCCGTGCCGGTGGCCGGAGATCAGGCTGTCGGTCTCCAGGGCGTACCTGCCCTCGCTCTCCGAGCGGCTGTGCGGGCTCTCCAGGAACTCCCCGTCGCTCCACGTGCCCACCGTGCCGTCCATGGCCTGGTATCGGATCTCTATGGAGACGCTGGTCTGAAAGGCAAGCCAAACACACATGTGGGACCCACGAGGATGGGCCTGGAGGTTCATTCAGGACTGCAGGGAGCAGTCGTGCCCTGCAACATGGGTCCATATACCCCCCTCCCATTACCCCAGCACTGAGCCCCTTGGTTTGGCATTGCTACTTGGTTAGAGCAGGTGGGCCTCCACACATACAGAGACCCAACCCGACCCTTTCCCATGGGTAGTATGTCCCAAGGGGCAGTCAACATCCTGATTAAAATATATATGTGTGTGTGTGTGTCATTGTCCTTGGAATGGCTCAGCCTTTAGACCCAGCGCGTGGCTATTTTGTTCCTGTCGTTGTCCTCTAGATGGGTAAATGTGATATATTTTATTAGACCAACTAAATAACAATAAATGATATTACATTTACCCCAAAAACCTTATCTGTCTATGTCCTTAGACCAACACAGCTACAACCGACACCCCCAATATATTCATACCCAGCGTTCCCTTTCTTTGGAAGTACTTGAACTTCATAACCAAGTTGCTCACATTTCTTTCTTCACCAGCCAACTACACAGAGCTGTGGAAACCTTACGTTCTTATATCTCTATCTGTAAGATATTCTCTCTCTCTCATGTTCATGGCTGGGGGGTTTTTAGCACCTTCGATTTTCAACCTTCATTTTGAAGTCTTTGCACCAGAGCTAGCTGTGATATTAGTATCAGACTGGAGAATAATGTGTGCAGAGGTGAAATCGCCACCCTTTCCCTAGCCATTACTCCCCCACGTATAGATTCAAGGGTGGCATTGGGCCCTGTTGTCACTGCATCGGGATTTCTTCTTGAGCTACAACATGTCTTTTAAAGAGGTAGCCAGTCTTGATTTTAAAGACAAGTCAAACCACAGGGTATCTACCCAGATGCAAAGACACATCATGGACGCACTTACACGTGAGCATTAGCCTATTCTGATGTGCATTAAAGTGTCAAAAAGGGTGTTTTTGCTCATGCGCATTAAATTAAATGAATGCACCTTTTCTAGCACCTTACAATGGAGGTACTACATTTAATACGCATTACCAAAAGCTCATTAATGAACATGTAGATGCACCCACAGAAAGTGCCTTTGATCTCCTGGTTCTCAGAACATTTGACAGATGTTAAAATAGCCCCCAGCTAGAAACCACCAAAGCTGCCCTGCTCCAAAAGAGATTTTTTTAGAACAAGAAATCTATTTTTTCCACTTTCTAACTGGAACTTAGGATCATATGATGATGGGAAAGTCAGGCTGGAAGAGACCTCACAAGGTCATCTAGTCCAGCCCCTTGCTCAAGGCAGGGTTATCCTTGATTAAGCCAGCTGAGTGTCTGTCTAACCTGCTCTTGAAAACTTCCAAGGATGGAGATGCCACAGCTCCTCTAGCTGCCCGTTCCCATGCCCGCCCACCCCCAGAGTCAGCAAGTCCCTTCTCCTCTCCAATCTCAATCTCCCCTGCTACATCTTGAGGCCCTTGATCCTAGTCCTGTCCCCTGCAGCCACAGAGAAAAGCCCATCTCCGTCCTCTCTATCTATCATTGTCCTTCAGGGATTTGCAAAAACTGTGATCAAATCCCCCCTCAATCTTCCCAGTTATTCCACTCCAAGTGCAGGACTTTGCACTTGTCCTTGTTGATTGACTATGCACCACGTCTCCAGTCTGCGCAAGTCATTCTGGATCCTAGCCCTGCTCTCCAGAGTATCTGCACCTCCATCCAACTGGGTGTCATCCATGGAAAATATCCACTGATGACCAATTTTTGAGGATTTTGGCTGAAAAGCCAAGAACTCAAAAAATGGGTAAAAAATATTACGAAACTTTCTCTTTCTTTCTCTAATATTTCTCTGAGAAGTATAATGGCCAGGCAAGGCGTACCTGTACCCCGAGAAGACTGGGAAACACCTTAAAGTTATATAAGATTTTGGTTTTTGGCTGATCAAGAAGGTTACGTGGTGGCTCAATCAGTCTATATACAAAGCTGGGCGAAATCGTTAGATTCACCGAATAAAAGAGGCAGATGTGGGTGACTGAAAACTTTCCATGAACGGGTTTTGAATTCACCAGATTGGAAGAAAAAAGCGAGAAAACACTTGAAAAAGTCAAAATGGCTTGATTCTGTTGTAAGGCACCATTTTATCTTGAAGTTTACTTACATTGAAATGTAATGACTTAAATTACC
>NW_017729028.1:29089081-29090554 GCF_001723915.1 Gavialis gangeticus | reverse complement strand
ACTTAAATTACCAAAAAAAAAAAAAAAAAAGATTTCTGAAATGAAAATGAAACTTTTCGAATGAAACAAAAAAAAATGTTATTTCGGGTCAAAAGAAATGTTACATTCGACCTGAAATGAATTCCATCCTTGTCCCTGCTTTGAGATTTACCCGGTGAACCAAGAAATCATTTGCCTGCCTGGTGCCGTTAATTGGCACCTTGTTGCAGAAGAGAAATTTGACAAAGGCAGACCTGTCACAGGAACTAGCAGAAGCCCAAAAAATTCAGCAAGAGAGGGCAGGATTTTTTAGCAGTGAAGTTAATTAAGCAGCAGATCCAGGCATCGAGGGACATGATAGATTCTCCTTCACTGGAAATCTTTAAATTAAGCTGGGTTATATATATATTTTTTTTACTAGAAGAGATGCTCTGTTTCAAACAAGCATGAATTCAGGGAAATCCTGGCACCTATTTACATAGGCGGTCACAGGGGATGGTTGTTACAGTTTCTTCTGGATTTATAATCCGAAAAGCTATTCAGCTCCTCGGCAAGGCAAGTCACTGACATCGTTAGGGCCGGCCAAAACATGCCAATTATATTTTGCAAGACAATTTTAATTGGAAAAGAATCCCATATTGTTTTTGAATGCAAACCCCCACGCCCAAAAAAACCCCTAAACTAAAGCTTGAGTAATTTCAGTTTGCAAAATCTGCTTCTTGTAAAAGACAAAGAATGGCTTTCAGGAAAATGCCGCAGGGTTTTGTAGGGATTGTCTTTGGTTTGCAAAAAAAACATTTTTTTTTTCCATTTTTTGCAAACTCAAACACTCAGTGCTTTTCGTGGGTTTGTTTGGGTTGCTTTTCCAATGCAAAGCTGGGACCTGGTGACCATCAAAAACATTCTGTGCTGGCTAAAATAATTTATAAAAAATAATGTTAGCTGCCTCAAATCCTAGAGCAGGGGGGCTGGACAGGAGCTCCAGAGGTCACATCTAGTCCAGACACTACCTGAGGCAGGCTCAGCCCTGTCCAAACCAGCCCAGACACACCCCTAATCACAGAAATCATAGAAATCATTGAAATCCTAGAGCAGTGGGGCTGGAAGGGAGCTCCAGAGGTCACATCTAGTCCCACACCTGCCTGAGGGGTTGGACTAGATGTGACTTCTGGAGGTCCCTTCCAGCCCTAATGCTCCAGGATTTCAACGATTTCTATGATTTCTGTGATTACTGAGACATCAGCCCTGTCCAAACTGTGGTATACACATCCATTGCCTAACCTGCTTTAAAAAAACTATACACTATGCAAGTGTATAGTGACCTGAGTGACTATTCTCAGTCTGCTGACCAGTAAACTGAGGCAAAAGGTGATGAAGTGAGCTGCTCAAGGTTGCACAGTGAGTCGGTGGCAGAGCCGGAGGCTGCCGTTTTGCTCCCGTGGCCCATACCCTGCGCCCTGGACTTGGGCCTGGCCCACGCTGTGCGGATGCATT
>NW_017729028.1:29082644-29084081 GCF_001723915.1 Gavialis gangeticus | reverse complement strand
GCCCATACCCTGCGCCCTGGACTTGGGCCTGGCCCACGCTGCGCGGATGCATTCACATGACCCATGAAGCAAGCGGAGCGGGCAAGAAGTGTCTTTTCCCGGCAACAGGGATTATGTGGCCAGCCCTCCAGGCAGGGCTATGCTTGGCTGGCTCCAGTCGCACCTTCGCTGACATTTACCTCCTGTGACAAGCCCCGGTTTTTTTGCTCTCCCTTTTCTGAACCGCTCTGCTTCTTGCTAAGCCCTGCTGCCCTCCATCAGGCTGCCATGCCTAGGGCTGCAGCTGAGAAGCGGAGGGGCCGGGAGACAGCTCCGGGGGCTGGTTTGTCTTTTCTGGCTTTTGAGGTTGCCATGGATACTGCATGGGAACGGGGGAGTCTAAAACCCTGCCCCCCCCCAACACATACACACACATTAATAATTGGGAGCCCAGGTGAAACTGGGGTGAACTTGGAGAGAAGAGGATGTCTCCATCCTGCAAACACACCCTGCAAGGACACTAAGTGTTCCCACTGCCTGTACTCGAAACCCCAGAATATGTGTGAGCAGGCATGTGTGTGTGTGTCTACATGCACACCCACTCACCATCACACCCACACACATATACACCCACAGAGCATACATGAATCCTACAACCCAGGGAGTTAAATAAGTAGGGGGAGATGTGGGAGTTTAAAAGTCTCTCACCCTTTGTGCCTACCCCATCTTTATCCCATGCCGACACTAGTATACAAAGCGGAGGATTAAAACAGGGCTTTCCATTGAATTGCAAAGATCTGATGAAGCAACCTCCAGCCTGGGAAATGCAGTGATTTATATGGCCCCATTTTACAGAGCAGGTCACTGAGGCACAGAGTAGGGTCACGTGGCAAATTGACAACTCCGTCCTGGTTCCCAAGGTGGCAGAGACTCCTCTAGGCAGAGATTCAGAGCTTCTTCATGCAGAAGGGAGTCTTTGATCAGTTAGTCTGTCCTCTGGTATACTGTGCCTCTGGGATTCAGACTGTTACCCCTGCACTGGGTAAACCTTCCAGGCAGGCCCCCAGCTTGCATCCAAAGGCATGAGGCCCAAAACACTGGTTTAATTGTAAATCATTGTTATAAACACTGCTATAAACTCTTATTTCCCATCTGGATTTGCTGGGCGTTACCTCTGCCATGCATTAAAAAGCCCTTTGGTAGCTGAAAAAAATCTTCCTGCGAAGGTTCATGTGTGTTTTCATCCCTCCTCCTTGGGGTCTGAGGGAGGCTAGGCACCTAGAGCACTTGTACACATGACGAAATTGCCTTTTTTCTGGTTTAACTGCGGCACACATTACACGTATGGGTTTTTTTTTTTAAATGCTATTCTGCTCCACCCTGCTCAGGTCCCTGAGAAACTGTGTTCAGTAGCTGGAGTAAAACCTGGCCCTAGGCCAGTTTGCTGGGTGCCCATGT
>NW_017729028.1:29072756-29077644 GCF_001723915.1 Gavialis gangeticus | reverse complement strand
ACCTAGAGCACTTGTACACATGACGAAATTGCCTTTTTTCTGGTTTAACTGCGGCACACATTACACGTATGGGTTTTTTTTTTTAAATGCTATTCTGCTCCACCCTGCTCAGGTCCCTGAGAAACTGTGTTCAGTAGCTGGAGTAAAACCTGGCCCTAGGCCAGTTTGCTGGGTGCCCATGATGGTCTCACCAGAGGATAAATTCGCCTAAGCCCTGGTCATCATGTTGGCTATTAGCTTCCTGTGGCAGTAGGTTGTTTCCTCCCTGCTAAGCACAGCAAACAGCTTCTTTTTTGTGGTTTTGAGGAACACCGTGCACCTGGGGGAGTTACTATAGATATCAAAATGTCAAGCTGAGGGTAAGGAGCTCAGCCATCAAAGCCGGCCGTGTAGCCTTGGAAACAGCAGCTGCATGAGTCTGAGAAGTGTACGCTGGCATACAGAGCTAGCTGAGGCTGGTGCGAAGCCCCAAAGGGCTTTCTCTTGGGATCACCTGGCGGTGGGGCCGTCTACTAAATGCACCTGTGGAGGAAAACAGCGGGAGGTCTGGTCGCTGCCACTGGCCAGCAGAGATGGCTGCAGCATTGGGATGGAGTAGACTTTGCACATCCTTATTCCCCGCACCCTGGTCTTGCTGTTGGCTGTGTCAAGACAAACAGTGTTCTCCGCTGTTCGAGTCTGCTCCAGCAGGTCCAGCAAGCAGCGTTAGTCCACCACCCGCCTCTGCCCTCGCACAAAGAGTTGGACTCCAGGAAGCCAAGGGGGTGGGTGCTACTGCTCACTTGAAAGTCCTCAGGGATGGGTCGGCGATGATCTAGGCACAGAGATGCCTATGTCCTACTACAGGGATTTTCCAGGCTTCTGGGCTTTGGTGGTTGCTGCAAGGGGCTGGGAGGGAATTTCCACCCCTCCCTCCCTCCTGTTGCTCCATGTATTAGGCTTTTTTTAAGCCTCCTCCAGAGGAGCTGGTTGCTGGCTGCAGCCCAGGCTGGGGATGGGGACTGGGCTGTGCCAATGCTCCTGCTGGCACCAACCCCGCAGGGTCCTGGCTGGAGGTTGTGCCTCCGCTCAGGGTCAGACTAACGCTGCATTTGGGGTCAGGAAGGAATGTCCCCTCCTGGTCAAACTGGTATGGACTGGGGGCGGGGGTTGTCTTCCTCTTGTAGCAGGGGCACGGCCTCTACCCGGGGTCTCTCGAGTGTATATTACCCCCTTTGCAGCAGCAGGACTTTGGCCATCATGGTCCCCCTACTTCCCTGTAGCAGGTTTGTGTGTCATGTGCTATGTTGTGTAAGCATGGACTGTGTGGCACTGCTAAGGGGTTAGACCATGGATTTGTGTGGGCTGTGTCATATTGAATGTAATAGTTTGAATGCTTGTAATAAATACCCATTAGCCAGTTTAGACAAAAGGCAAGGTTATCTTCTTATCTAGGCCATTGCTTGCTTTTGCCTACGTGTTGAATGTCTTGATTCTGAATTTTATCTTTAGAGGCCTTGCAGCAAACGTGCTGAACGTCTTGGTTTTTGAATTGTCTCTCTAGAGGCCTTTCACAAAGTTAACCTAAAAGCAACCCTTGGGCAAACATCCCGAGAGATCGAAACCTAGGGGCTTTTCAAAAGGGGTTGGCGAAAGAGGTCACCACAGGGGTGTGGAAAATTTCCCAGAGAAGACAAACTGATTACCCAGGAAAGG
Organism: Gavialis gangeticus; assembly: GCF_001723915.1. Lineage (NCBI taxonomy): Eukaryota > Metazoa > Chordata > Crocodylia > Gavialidae > Gavialis > Gavialis gangeticus. The sequence continues at coordinate 29,075,949 of NW_017729028.1, read as the reverse complement.
AATCTGTTGAGTAAAAGATCTGAGCCCAAATTTGGGAGTAGCGACAGGTTTGGGTAGGAGGGGCCCAAGACGGCGACTCACCCAGTACATAACCTGTAACCTACAGTCCCGATTTGGAGGTAACCTCGCTTGCAGACCACCGAAAGAAGAATCGCAAGTGCAGACGGATCAGACTGATCACCTGAACCGCCCTCCACGCAAACAAGACCTCCCGTTCACGCTGAAGCTGCAAAGCGCCCGAGCGGGACCGAAGGAAGGGGACTTGTTCCTATCACTGCTGAGACCAACCCTAAAACCATCACTAAAGAATGAAAGCACACCTGGGGATTTGGTTTCTTGGAATTTTAGGACTGTAAGTATACCATGAGAAATAATAGTAATGATTCCAGTTTAACCTTTACTTGTAATTGTAGTTGTTTTTGTAATACTAATTCTTATAGCATTGCTTGGGAAGGATTTCTTAAAGCTAAGCAGTGTTATATGTGTAGCAAGGAATTTAAAAATAAAATTGTGTTGTATGAATTAAGTGTGCAATCACTGTGAAATCGTGCAATCAACCAAATACTCCCCCAGGCAGGCACATCAAACGAATCAGTAAAGTGTGTGGGATCTTTCTCTAATCCATAACCCACTAGAGACGGGCTGGTTTGCACAGGGCTGATCCTGCCTCAGACAGGGGTTGGACAAGATGCTCCCCTCCAGCCCCATTGCTCTAGGAGTCTACGATCTGAAAGTGTCACAGCAGTGGGCATGAGGTCTGTCCACACTGCAGGGTGTGATTATGCACATGGAGACCTAGCTCTGGTAGCCTGAAGCTCCCTAGCTCATGTCCCAGTCACCATCCAGATGGGGCAGCACCACAGGCTCCAAAATGCACCCAAGAAGCTGGGTAGAGACCTACGTTTCATAGATTTCATGGACATTCAGGCTGGAAGGGACCTCGCAAGATCATCGAGTCCGGCCCCCCGCCCCAGGGGCAGGAAGTCAGCCGGGGTCATAGGATCCCAGCCAGATAAGCATCCAAATGCCTTTTGAATCAGTCCAGAGTAGATGCTTGCACCACCTCGGGGCAGGGGGAGTCTGTTCCAGGCCTTGGACACTTGGACTGTAAAGAAGTGTTTCCTTATGTTCAGTCTGAATTGACCTTCCTGGAGTTTGCGGCCATTGGACCTTGTCATCCCCTGGGGTGCCATGATGAACAACTGCTCTCCCAGATCCTGATGCACTCCACGACGTACTTATAGGCTGCCACCAAGTCCCCCCTGAGCCTTCTCTTCCCCAGACTGAAGAGTCCCATGTCCCTCAGCCTCTTCTTGTAAGGTTTGCTCTTTTGGCCTTTGATCAAGTGGGTGGCTCTCGTTTGGACTCTCCTGGGCTTATCCACATCTCTCCTGAACTGGGGGGCCCAAAACTGGATGCAGTACTCCAGCTGTGGCCTCACCAAGCCCAAGGAAAGCGGGAGGATGAGCTCCCTGGTTTTGCTTGAGATGCATCGGTAGATGCACGCCAGAGCTTGGTTTGCTTTGCCGGCCACAGCTTCGCATTGGGAGCTCATGTTCATCTTGTGGTTCATCTTTTGGTCGTAGTGCTAGTGAGTGTAGCACTGCCAAGCCTATAAGTACAATGATGGTTGTTTTTCCCAAGGTGGAGCGCCTCGCCTTCCTCTACTTTAAATGCTATCGGGTTTTGGTCCGCCCACCTTGCGAGCCTGTCCAGGTCAGCCTGTATCCCCAGCCTGTCTTCTAGTGTGGCTGCCTCCCCCCATAGTTTAGTGTTGTCCACGAACTTCACCAGTCCACATCTGACGCCCGAATCCAGACCATTAATGAAGATGCTGAAGAGTACCGGCCCAAGTACCAAGCCCTGAGGGACTCACCCTGCACCACATTGATTTGCTCCCATCAACTACTACTCACTGGGTCCAACCCCCGAGCCAGTTCCCCAGCCACAGGACCGTGAGAGGGTCGCGGCTGCAGGTCCCCAACTTAACCATGAGGACACCATGGGAGACCGAGTCAAAGGCTTTCTTGAAGTCCAAATATATGACATCAACCTCGTCTCCCTCGTCCAGGCAATGCATCTCCTGGTCATAGAAGGAGATGAGGTTGGTCGGGCAATGATGTCCGCTAGCTCCCTGAACAGCGCCTGCGGGCATATGGGTGTCGAGCCCTTTGAAGATCAGCATCGATTATGGGCCCATCTCCCGCTCCTTGGAAGTTTTGCGTCCTATCTGATGGCGTGAGCCCCTTGGGCGGGTGGAAAAGTGATGCAAAGTAATCGTTTAGGAGATTGGCCTTTTCTTGGGCACCAGACATCAGCTGCCCCATCTGGTCTCGCAGGGGGCCAGCGTTGCCTTTGTTCTTTTTCCAACTTCCCGCATATCCGAAGAAGGACTTTTTGGTGTCCTTGATCCTGATGGCTAGTCCGAGATCAGTTTCTGCCTTGGCTTTTCTGAACCGCTTTCTACAGGTGCAGGCAAGTGCTGAATAGTCCTCCTTGGTGACGATTCCCATTTTCCATGTGGCGTAGGCTTCTCTTCTAAGTTTTACAAGGTCCAAGAGTTCCCTGTTGAGCCAAGGGGGCTTTTCTGCCCGCTGACTGCATTTCACGCAGGATGGGATGGACTTCCCTTGCACTTTGAGGATTGAGTTATTTAGGATCAACCATTCCTCATGTGCTCCCCCACCCCAGGGGCCAGGGTCGATTAGTGCCTGACTGATCAGTCTCCTGAGCTTGTGAAAGTCTGCCTTCCCACAGTTGAGGACTTCTGTTTTACTGAGGGATTTGCCCACCCTGCACTGAATAGAGAAGTGATCAGCTCATGGTCGCCACCACCAAGCTTCCCCTCGCTCGCCACGTCACCCTTTGGCCAGAGCCAGACCCAGCCGTCGGCCTGCAGACCTCTTGCACGAGGTCGAGGTCATCGCCGCAGGTCAGAAAGCCATGTGACCGGTCAGATTTGGCCAGAGGATGTTGGGGAAGTTGAAGACCGCCATGGCAGTCATGACAATCAGGTGTCCAAAAGAAGAACTGCCCGCCTTGATTACTCGGACGCACTTGCTGGTGGCCCTCCATCCTCACATGCTGCGGCTGGCAGCTCGTCCGGCTCTGCGGATGTGAGGGACTCGAAATGGCTGTGCAGCTCCCGGGGGGTGGTCACTGTGGCAGAAAGCCACCTTGGTTTCTCCCCAAA
>NW_017729028.1:28821844-28822105 GCF_001723915.1 Gavialis gangeticus | reverse complement strand
AGAGAGACAGTGCAAAGCAAATTAAATGGGGCAGAAAATGAAAAAACGAAACAAAATGGTGGACCACTCTATTAGGATAAATGGCATATTACTCAGTCTTTAGTTTATTACAGGTGGTGCCTCACCAAATAGGCACAATCCTACTTTGAAATAAGTGTGTGGACTCAGCGCTGTCCTAACTCTGATTTGTGCTGAGGATGCCCTCTAATTAGTAATTTACAAGGTGGGTAGCAGTCTTTCCCTCCCTAGTTCCTGTGTGCC
>NW_017729028.1:28812204-28816844 GCF_001723915.1 Gavialis gangeticus | reverse complement strand
AACTCTGATTTGTGCTGAGGATGCCCTCTAATTAGTAATTTACAAGGTGGGTAGCAGTCTTTCCCTCCCTAGTTCCTGTGTGCCTCAGTCTCCCCGTCGATGGGACCTTTTATGTTCAGAACCAAGTAACAGCCTGAGATCTGCATGTTTCTCTGCTTTGTGTGTAGAATTCTTTGAAGCAGCCCCTGAAGGCAGGAGTGGAAGCATCCCTTGATATTCTCAACTGGAGAGGTCATGCTTATCAAACAGCTCTGCTCCTGCTGAGGGGGGACCGCTAATGTCCCTTTCACTTTTTTAGCCTCTAAGTGTTTTAAGATGCACCAGTTTCTGGGTTTTTCACAGTCTGAGATGGATCTTTAGCCTGCTGCACGTGAACAGAGGTTGAACTATGCGAACTTAGGTCTAGAACACAGGCCTTGCAAAAGAAAGGTTGGAAAAATTAGGATTATCTGATCTGGGGAAGGGATTTGAATAGTTTTCAAATACCAGAATGGTTATTATAAAGAGGCTGGTGACTCCCTGTTCCCTGTGTCCACAGAGGCAAAAAGCAACTGTCTGAAATTGTGACAAGTAAAGATTAGATTGGATCTTGCAGAGAGCTTCTGAACTCTGAGGGTGGCTCAGCACTGGCACAGATTTAAGTGCAAGGGTAGAAGTCTTTGTGCCTGGAAGTTTTGAAGAGCGGTTTAGACGCATGTTTGGCTGAGATGATTAATCAGGGATGGTCTTGCCTCGAGCAGGGGGCTGAGCTAGATATGACTTCATGCAGTCTCTTCAAGCTTTGTTTTTCTGTGACTTAGTGTTAACATCAGCAGCATGCACTGCAGGCTGCTTGCAACATAAAATGTTCAACACTGGCACAAGGCCTCTTTGTTTATCTTGGTGGTGACATTTGTGATGCTGGGAAGTGACCAGGACAGGAGGTCACTTGGATAGTGTGTGGTCTACCTGAATCCTGTGCAGCTGCTAAAGGTCAAAATGGGTCTTTGGAGAAGGAACTGGCTGGGGCTTGGAGGACATTGAAATATTTCCTCTTCCAGTAGCTGCACAAGTATTGTTGAGAGCACCTGTAACACCTACACCCTCTCTTCCCTAGATTATGCCTGCCAGAATATTTCCACCTCCTCTCCTCTTAGGGGTAAGTGTAAAGATGTAGACATGCTTTGTGATACCTTCTGCTGAAATCCATGAAGAACACGCCTGATGCAGTTCTTCTTCTGTCTCCAGATAGAACCCACGTGAACTACGATATCAAAGGAGATGTTGCGGTTGTACGTTTCAACACACCAAATTCAAAGGTATTGCTTTGGTCAGCTGTGACTAATAGGTATCAGAGAAGATTGAGGCTAGGGTGAGAGTTGTACAAAGACAACAAAAGTTCAGAGTTGCTAGAGCACTAATGAGACAGGCTGTTTAGGTTTGGAAAAAGTTGAACTGGAGTGCATGTTAACAGGAGCACCTAGTGCACCTTTTCGTGCAATGATAGGGGCACTTCAGTGGAATGGAGAGAAATCGCATTTAAAACTGTTAGGACAAATTTGACAAAAAGACTGGACATCAAGGTGGCAAGGGAAAACATGCTGGTGAAGCCAAGTACAACTGAAAAGTTTAGGGAAGGTCATAAACCTTTATGTCCTCATACACCCACTTAGTGATAGGGTTTTGGAAGAAACCTCTTTGGATGCTGAATTAGATGGACTGCAAATCTGGTGTGCTGGATTCTTTGGAGACAAACAGCTTCCTAACTCTACAGCAGAGCTGTGCTTGGACTCAGCTGTTCAAATAAGCATTAAAAATAGGCCAGGCTCAGGCTTATCTTACCTGTGCTGGAAAGCTCTGTACTGCTGAATGAAGCTGTGGAGTAAAGAGGGGATCTTGCCTAAACTTGCTGTTCTATCTGCCCCTTCCCTTCAGTAGGGGGATGTTTCCATTGGCAAACTTTTTGACCATGTGGAACCTAAAAGGTAGGTGCTTCACTAAAGGTTAATCTCTGCTGTCTCTCTCACTCCATATTTACTGTCTCTAGGTAAACACGCTGTCCAAACAACTGCAGTCGGAGTTTGTAGAGATAATGAATGAAATCTGGGCCAATGAAGCAGTTAAAAGTGCCGTCCTGATCTCTGCGAAACCAGGCTCCTTTATTGCTGGGGCTGACATCAAGTAAGCTGTGGGGAGCAGAAAGTCCTTGTTCAGAGCTTTGACAGTTAGCAGAGACACTCCTACTGGTATCATGATCAGAAGCTTGATGTGTTTTGAAGGCGCGTTAGTTCTCTGCCAAGTCTTGTTCAATGTGGGGGCAGAAGCTAGAAGCTCCAGCTTATCCTGTGTGTCTTGGCAGGGATCTGCTTAATGGAGTTTGGGGGCAGCAGTCATACATGTGGCCACCACTTAGCTATGTGCAAGGGAGCAGGGAGGGGAAGAATCCCAAGCATGGCTTGGAGCAGAGCATTATATGCTGGCCTTCAGGCCATGTCATAGAAAATGAGGGTTGGAAGGGACCTCAGTCCAATCACATCTAGTCCAACCCCCTGCTCAAAGCAGGACCAGCCCCAACTAGATCATCCCAGCCAAGACTTTGTCTACCCATGTCTTCAAAACCTCCAAGGATGAGACTCCGTAACCTCACTTTACTACCATCCTAGTGAGAGTTTTTCCTAATATCCAACCTAAACCTCCCTTGCTGCAACATGAGCACATTGCTCCTTGTCCTGTCATCTGCCACCACTAAGAACAGTCTGCCCCCATGCTCTTTGGAACCACCCTTCAGGTAGTTAAAGGTTGCTGTCATATCCCCTTCAGTCTCTTTTGCAGACTAAATAAACCCAGTTCTGTCAGCCTCTCTTCTCAAGTCACGTCCCCCTGCCCACAAACCATTTTTGTTGCCCTCTGCTGGACTGTCCAACTTGTCCACATCCTTTCTGTAGTGGGGGGCCCCAAAACTGAACACAGGACTCCAGATGTGGCCTCTATCAGTACAGAATAGAGCAGAATGATCACTTCCCCTGATCTGCTGGCAACACTCTTACTAATGCAGCCCAGGATGCCGTTAGCCTTCTTGGCAACAAGGGCCCACTGCTAACTCATATCCATCTTATTGTCCACTGTAAGTATTTTCTGCAGCGCTGCTGCTTAGCCAGTCAGTCCCCAGGCTGTGGGATTGTCCCAGCCTAAGTGCAGGACTTTGCACTTGTCTTTGTTGAACTTCATGAGATTTCTTTTGGCCCAGTCCTCCAACTTGTCTAGGTCACTCTGAATCCTAGCCCTACCCTCCAGCACAGGGACAGGGAATTATTTTAGGTGTAGGGCCACTTACTGAGTTTTGGCAAGCCCTCAAGGGCCACATGACAGGCAGCCAGGGGCAAATAAATATTAATTTTCTAAAATTTTTAGGGGCCCTGCAGGCCAGATAGAATGGCCTGGCAGGTCGCATCCAGCCTGCAGGCCACCTTTTGCCTACCCCTGCCCTAGTTCTTGAGAGACAGTAAATAATAAGTCCCTATTTACTTTATCTTTACTGTTTAGTATTTTGTAAACCCGCAGCATGTCCCCTGTCTAAACTGAATAGGCCTAACCTCTTGGGTCTCTTCTCATATCGAAGCCCCTCCATACCACTAATCATCCTTGTTGCTGTTCTCTGGACCTTCTCTAGTTCTTCTATATCAGGGCGGGCAATTATTTCGGGCAGAGGGCCACTTACTGAGTTTTGGCAAGCCATCAAGGGCCACATGCCAGGGAGCCAGGGGCAGATAAATATTAATTTTCTTAATTTCGGGGGGCACCACGAGCTGGATAGAATGGCCTGGCAGGCCTTATCTAGTCCTTGGGCCGCATTTTGCCCACCCCTGCTCCAGCATATCTACTACACCCCCCAGCTTGGTATCATCTGTGAATTTGCTGAGGGTGCACTACATACCATCTTCCAGATTGGTAATGAAGATATTGAACAAAACTGGCCACAAGACTGACCTCTGGGGCACTTGAAACCAGCTGCCAACCAGACATTGAGCCACTGATTACTACCTGTTGAGCCCAACAATCCAGCCAGCTTTCTGTCCACCCTACAGTCCATTCATCCAGTCCATACTTCTTCAGCTTGCTTGCAGGAATGCTGTGGGACATGGTTAAATCACGTCCACTGCTTTCCCTGTATACACAGAGCCAGTTATCTCAATATAGAAGGCAATCGGGTTGGTCAGGCATGACTTACCCTTGGTGAAACTGTGCTGATGGTTCCTAATCACCACCACTTCCTCCAGCTGCTTAGAAATGGATTCTTTGAAGATCTGTTCCATGATTTTTGCAAGGACTGAGGTGAGGCCAACTGGTCTGTAGCTCCCTGGATCCTTCTTCCATTTCTTAAAGATGGGCACTATGTTTGCCCTTTTCCAGTCATCCCGGACCTCCCCTGATTGCCATGATTTTTCAAAGATAATGGCCAGTGGCTCTACAGTCATCTCAGCCAACTCCCTCAGCAACTTCAGTTGCATCCCATCCAGCCCCATGGACTTGCATACGTCCAGCTTTTCTAAGCTTCCCATCTTCAAAAAGGGGAAGAAGGAGGACCCGGGAAACTATAGGCCAGTTAGTCTTACCTTGATCCTGGGCAAGCTTTTTGAGAGAATTATTCTGGCGCATAGCCA
>NW_017729028.1:28794343-28807204 GCF_001723915.1 Gavialis gangeticus | reverse complement strand
TTCTGGGTGCCACACTTCAAGAGGGATGTGGACAACATGGAGAGGGTCCAGAGGAGGCCACTCACATGATCAGGGGACAGCAGGGCAGGCCCTATGAGGAGAGGCTATGGGACCTGAACCTGTTCAGCCTCCACAAGAGAAGGCTGAGGAGGGATCTAGTGGCCTGTTACAAACTAGTCAGGGGGGATCAGCAGGCACTGGGGAAGTCCCTGTTCCCCCGAGCACTGCCAGGAGCGACCAGGAATAACGGTCACAAGCTGGCAGAGGGTAGATTTAGGCTAGATATTAGGAGGCGCGACTTCACGGTCAGGGCAGCTAGGATCTGGGACCAACTTCCAAGAGAAGTGGTGCTGGCTCCTACCCTGGGGTTTTTTAAGAGGAGGTTAGATGTACACCCCAGTACTCTTTCCTGCCATGGCAGGCGGTTGGACTAGATGATCTACTTGGGTCCCTTCCGACCCTAGAAACTATGAAACTAAATAGTCCCTAACCTGTTCTTTCACTACTGAGGGCTGCTCACCTCCTCCCCAAACTGTGCTGCCCGGTGCAGTATGGGAGCTGACCTTGCTTGTGAAGACCGAGGTAAAAAAGGCATCGAGCACTTCAACTTTTTCCTCATCCTCGGTCACAAGGTTGCCTTCGCCATTCAGTTAGGGACCCACACTTTTTCCCTGTTTTTCCTCGTGTTGCTAATGTGCTTGTAGAAACCCTTCTTGTTACCCTTCATGTCCCTTGCTAGCTGCAACTCCAGTTGCACTTTGTCCTTCCTGATTTCATCCCTACATGCCTGGGCAATGCTCTTATACTCCTCCCTGGTCGTTTGTCCAGGCTTCCACTTCTTGTAAGCTTCTGTTTTGTTTAAGCTCACCAAAGAATTCTCTGCTAAGCCAAGCTGGTCACTTGCCACATTTGCAATTCATCCTGCACATCGGGATGGTTCGTTCCTATGGTCTCAGTAAGATGTCTTTAAAATACAACCAGTTCTCCTGGATTTTTTCCTCCTCAGGCTGTCCTCCCAGGCAATCCTGCCCATCAGTTCCCTAACAGAGTCAAAGTCTGCTTTTCTGAAGTCCAGGGTCCATACACTGCCGCTCTCCATCCTTCCTTTTGTCAGGATCCTGAACTCAATAATCTCATGGTCACTGGTGCCCAGCTTGCTATCCACTTCTACATCCCCCACCAATTCATCCCTATTTGTAAGCTGTAGGTCAAGAAAAGCATGGCCCCTAGTTCCCTCAGCCTGTCCTCACAAGTCCTATACCCCAGCCTCCCAACCATTTCCTTTGCCCTTTGATGGACTCTCCAATGTGTCCACATCCTTTCTGTAGTGGGGGGCCCAAAACTGGACACAGGACTCCAGATGTGGCCTCCCCGGTGCTGAATAGAGGGGAAGAATCGCTGCCCTCAACCTGCTGGCAACACTGCTACCAATGCAGCCCAGGGTGCTGTTAGCCTTCTTGGTGACAAGGACACATTTGGCTTATACGTCCCAGAAGAACAGCTGCTTTCAGCTCTCCACACAAATTAAATTGGCCCTGGGGTATGTGGCAGTCTGCAATGCAGATATGCCCACACCAGCATGTCGACACGTCTTGACTGTGGCTTAGTGACTGCAAGGCCATCAGTGTATGCTGACTTGCTGCCTGCTGAATGCAGCCTGCTCTAAGGTTATCATGCCTGGCCCTCTCAGTAATCTGGGAGGCGTATTTCTAGACCACAGAATTTCCTGTTTTTCCCCCTTTTGTGGGGAACTGTTTCAAGAACTCTCTAGCCAGGCCTTTCCCTACCTGGCAAGGTCGTCTCAGCTATTCAGAAACGTGGGTCTCTGTCAGAACCTGAGATGAGAGGTTTAATATGATGTGTGCTGTGGAGGGAAGAGGCCAGAGCTGATGGAATGACCTGACTATCTTTGACGAGAACAGCTGAAAGTACAAAGCTTTCCTTGGTCTTGGCACTCAGATCCAGCTGTTTAGTTCCTGGCCAGCAGGCCCTACCACCCCCAAATGAAAGGCTTTGGCTAATGGAGTCTAATTGGATGAGCATGGAGGGGCAGCCCTCTGGTCACGTGCTCCTGAAAGCACTGTCCTGCACTCCCCTCTATCTTCCCCAGGCCCTAGCAATACAGCAGGCAGTGTATGCAAGGTTGTTTGTGAGCCCTCTCCCCAGCAAGGTTTGGGAAGTGTCTTGCACAAAAGGCAAATGTCCTTCACTGCTCTGCAGACCCTGCAGAAGTAAACAGTGCTGCCTGGCAGCTAATAATGTTTTGGGCAGTGGGGAAGTAAGCGGTTTGCTGAAGCTTTCTTGACCTTCTTGCAAAGCTTTTATGGGTCTTTCTGCCTCGTTGCAGCATGATTGAAGCCTGCAGAACCTCTCAGGAAGTGAGCCAGCTGTCTCAGGAAGGACAGAAGATGCTAGCCGATTTGGAGAAGTCACCCAAACCCATAGTTGCTGCCATCAGTGGTTCCTGCCTGGGAGGAGGACTAGAGGTAATGTGTAGTGTTTCAGCCTGGGTGATTTTGGAGAATGTGGCTGGATTTCTCAAAAGATTTACCAGGACTGATGCTCCATGTGTGTCTTTGAGTACCTGCTAATGGTGGGGGGGGGGTCACAGCACATTAAACATCTGCTACATTCTTCCTTCTGCTTGCATAAACATTGGACGGTTTCTCAAGCAGGGACAGGGCTGGGCTGGCCAGTATTTAGAAAGGACAGGGAAGAGGAGAGGCTGAGGGTACTGGGTTGCAAGAATATATGAAAGGGTTGTGAACAAACTTCAAAAATAGATTCTCCTTTAAAGGAGGAAAACGTGGGAAGCCATAGCTTTTCCCTTGCAGGCTGTCAGTTCCAGCCTTCAAGGGGTTGCTTGGGGCCCCCTATGCCCCACATACATGTGCCCCCTGCCCCACACACTGGGGGCCTGGGCGCAGGGAGTACTGGTTTGGGACTGGCCATCAATGTTTACAAATGGCTCCTGGTACAAAAGAAGCTGAGAACCACTGGACTAAATGACCTCCTGAGGTCCCTTCCAACTGTAACTTTCTATGATTCTAGAAGCTGTTGAGAATCAGTTATCTGCTTGGTGGCCTTGTGTGTTGGGACTGAGCTGATGCCCTTGTCCTGTGCCGAAGAGTGCACTGCTGTGGGACTGTCTTTCAGGCACACAGGTCCTGGCCACTTGCATTTCTTTAAGAGCCTTATTAGCGTGTGCAGGAGGCTGGTATCAGTGACCTGACCAAATTCCTGACTGAGTAGCTATCTTCTCGCATCACTTCTGTTGAGTGCAGTATTAACTTCATGACGCCGAACAGCATGTCTAACACTATCACACAGGGCATTTATACATATACCTTTCTGTCTCGCAACGCACTGGAGATCCAGCGTGTCGGAGCAGACTTGATTAATTGAGTCTGCTTCGCACGCAAGCTAACGCACACTGCGCTGCTTTGCATGCAGTTGTATACGTGGCAAAAGGCTTGTGAGCATGCAGAAAATGGCAGCGGTGCACTTTTGAACTAAAACACCTCCAATGTGTTTTAGTTCAAAAACTCGCCATCGCCATTTTCTCAGCACTGATGTTACAACTGCATGTGCCCAGTGCTGCAGCACAAACTTGTACAGATGCCCAGAGTGACTGCATCCCCTGACACTCGCTAGGCAGAAGAGTTTTAAACTCCAAAGACCTTGTGTTCCTTAGTGAAAGTGCTACTGCTCTCAGGGACTCTCCTACCTGAGGGCTGACTGGTGGGCCAGGCTCTGAGCTTTCCAATTGTGATAAACATCTGAGTATGATGTGGGTGTAGGGCTAGATCCACTGTCATGTACTGCATGAGGCAAATAAGATTGCACTGATGGCAGTAACTGAAAATAGCCAGGAAGAACAAGGTCAGCTGGCCAGATGACCATAGAAGAACCATTTCAAACCCAGAGCGGGCAAGCAATGAGTCTGGAGGGAGTCAGACAACTGTTCAACTTGAGAATGGAATATAGTTGAGAACAACGGCTGTAAGCTGACTGAGAGTAGATTCAGGCTAGACATCAGGAGCCACTACTTCACAGTCAGGGTGGCTAGGAGCTGGAACCAATTTCCAAGGGAAGTGGTGCTCGCTCCTACCTTGGGGGTCTTCAGAAGGAGGCTAGACAGTCACGTAGCTGGGGTCGTTTGAGCCGAGCATTCTTTCCTGCCCGTGGCAGGGGGTCGGACTTGATTTGCTCAGGTCCCTTCCGACCCTACCAACTATGAAACTATGGAGCTGAGGCAGGTTGAGCTCTTGGCATTTCCTTCACCAGATGCCAGTGAAAAACCAACTTGTATTTGTTACATCTCTGTCTCTTGCTTCCAGGTTGCCATCGCCTGCCAATACAGAATAGCAACAAAGGACAAGAAAACAGTCTTGGGCACACCTGAAGTATTACTGGGGCTCCTCCCTGGGGCAGGGGGCACTCAGAGGTTGCCAAAGATGGTAAGTGAAGACCACAGCAGTCCCTTCCCTCCACATGACTGTCTCTAGTGCTGACACCCTCTGTCTGCTTTCCAGGTGGGGCTTCCTGCTGCCTTTGACATGATGTTGACTGGGAGAAACATCCGTGCTGACAGAGCCAAGAAGATGGGGCTGGTTGATCAGCTGGTGGACCCACTAGGTCAGATGCAAAGGCACAAGAATTGTCTTCAAGTTACACCCCGCCAATTCTCCTTCGAGGATAGGGAATGATCTGTGCAGTGCAATTTAGCTGGGTAGTGGAGGCCTGGAAATGTTTTACTTTGACCATTTATAGCCAAGTGAATTGCAAAGGGTAGAATACAGGGTGGACCAGGGACTCCTTTAGTGAGTAGTTGAAGTCAGATAAATCCCTGCATCCTTGTCTGGTTGAAAGGAGAGCGTGATTGCTGAAGGCAGGAGGTCCCCTAAGGCCTGGATTTATACCATATAGATACTGCTCTTACTCTAGAATCAACTTCCAAGGGAAGTGGTGCTGGCTCCTACCTTGAGGATCTTTAAGAGAGGGCTAGATGTCTACCTAGCTGCGGTCATTTGAGCCCAGTATTCTCTCCTGCGCAGGGCAGGGGGTCGGACTAGTAGATCTACAAGGTCCCTTCCGACCCTACATCTATGAATCTGTTACTGACTTGAGGCTTTGTGGTGGAGATACATTAATCCTAGCATTGCCAGGCATTCAGTCTTGCAAACTGGCTGCAGTCAAACATGTCAGTGAGCCTAGTAGCTTCCATTGGTAGGGACCTACTTAAGTTGTGGTGAGAGACAGGTTTTTTTGCAGCCTGCTTGTGGCTGCTGATTAGCAGAGGGGCTGTGGAGGCCCTGTCCCTCACCACTGATTGGCTAAGAGGCAAAAACCACATAATTGCATAGCACATTGCTTGGAAATATCATATAAATTGCCATAATATTATAAATCTAAGTATTACATTTTAAATCTAAATCTTTGTATTCCAGTAAACATTTTTGGGGGGCAATTCCACGGGAGATTGCAGTCAACACTATTTTTGTGAAGATCCCCATTTTTCACAATTTCCATGAAAAATGCAAAACAGCAATTTAAGTAGGTCCCTGCCCATTGGTCATGCTTTTCATTGCATCCAAATAAAGTTCCCTCAGTGCAGGAACTGGGCAGAGAGACCCTCAGCGTCTGCACAGGATTAGACCTTTGTGTTTTTGGGAGTGGGATCAATTCTAAGACAGATTCTATTTAAAGAAAGGCAGTTTGGCGGGTGGGGTGGGGGGTTCTTTCTGTACAAGTTTCTCCGAAATATCACCAAAGTCTGTCCTCTTGCCAGATGGACATGAGAAATTGAATTGCCCCCAATTAGCTGCTGCTTCCTTTTTGTTTAGAAATTTTCCATAATTGTTTTTTGAAGCATTCCAGCTAGAGCTACACCTGCTTAGGCACCTGGGTTGTAGTCTGTTCAGGAAAAGGGATACTGGCACAGTTTTCCACACGTAGGAAGCCAAGACCATTGCTAGAACTGCCCAGATCATTTGGTTTGTAAGGAAACTCCATATATTTATATAGTTCATGAGCTGTGATTGCAAGCAGCTCTTCACTGCCTTTACAATAGGCCAAGATGATCTGGCGGTATGGCAAAGAGGTACTTGCTCACTGTTCAAATGTAGTGTCATTCTGAAAAGTGACCATAGAGAAACTCAACAGAGCAAGAAACTGTCATGAAGTCAGAACCTTGGGACCACCATGGTTTGCTTAGCAGCAGCAGGTCAACTTATAAATGAGAAGGAAGTTGAGACTGGCTCCTCCTTCTTAACATTAAGATGCAAATGGAACACACAGTAGCTTAATCACTGCAGTTTGAGTGGGACTGGAAACAGCATTTTTAATTAAGGTTTAAACAGCTTACATGAGCCCCTTGCCCATGAACAGGCAAGTGGGAATGAACACAATACTTCTCTTTTGATCTGTCCTGGCAGGAGACAGTGGAGTGATAGGGTCTTGGGAAAGTTGGTCAGGTGGTCTCATCTAGCCCAACCCCCTGCTCAAGGCAGGATCATCCTTGACTAAACTGTTGCAGGCAAATGTGTGTCTAGCCTGCTCTTAAAAGTCCAGTGATTTGAGATTCCACTGGACAGCCTGCCCCAGTGCTTGATCACTCTCCTAGTCATAAAGTTCCTCTTAGCCTCCAAGCAAAATTTCTTCTGCTGCAGCTTGAAGGCATTACTTCTAGTCCTATCCCCTATGGCCACAGAGAAAATACTAAGTTATGATTGTGTCACTCTTGTTCTGCCAGTGACAGGGGACTCCCAAGGAGACTAACCCTATTCCCAGAACTCTGCTGACAGGGTATTTAACTCCATAGTCAGTGAAACATGCCTCGCTTAGCTTTTGTCTCCCTTCAGTCTTGCGGGGTGAGGGAATAAGAGACTCACTAGAGCAAGAGACAGCTCTTGGGAAGGAAGTGTCCATGTTAGTCACTGGATGGGTGAGACCAGAACTGCTGCAACACCTGGGCTGGGGCCATGCTCCATGCCCCAGGCTGCATCATGGATGGAGCCTGCTGGCCCAAAACAAGGGTCAGGGGTCAGGGAGGAGCAGGCAGGGAACAGAGGCTCTACAGGTGGGGCAGTGGAAGATGTGGGAGAAAAGGCTGCAGCAAGGAGATGGTGGGGTGCAGAGCCAACAAGGAGGGAGCAGTTGCAGCTAGAGCTGCACCTGACCCCAGGTAAGAGCTGGAGCTGGAGCCGCAGCAGTCTCCTGCCCTTCTTTCCCATACTCAGTTCCAAAATGAGGTCTTTTTCCTCTGTGTCAAATAGGAGGGGGACAGGGCCTCATCTTGGAATCAAATAAATGCAGCAGGTTTTTAAATGGGATATTGCTGCATTTTGAGAGGTACCTCGAGTCTTGAGAATCACTCTTCTAGGAGAACAAGCCTGTCAGACCCAGCTACCAAAAGCCACACTGAGATTTGAGTTCTGAATAACGGGTAATATGCCCATTGTTGATGCCGATGTGTCTGTGTTGGTGCCCTAGTGCTGGAGTTAAATTTCTGTTTAAAGCCTTCTGTAAAGCAACTTACTCAGCCCTTCTGCCCTTGACTTCTCTTTCCAGTAACCCTGCAGGCTGGAACAGAGCAGTCGGGAACAGCAATGGATGTGTCCATTGGGTTCTCCCAGTAGGGAGAGAGCTGTTCCTTCCCAATAGAAATCTGCCTACCATGTGTTACTCTGCTATATCCACCCTAAGACCCTATCCTCTCTGCCCACAGGGCCTGGTATAAAAAGCCCAGAAGAACGAACAATCGAGTACCTGGAGGAGGTCGCTATTGACTTTGCCAGAGGACTAGCTAATAAGACTGTCTCTCTTAAAAAGCAAAAAGGGCTAGTTCAGAGTAAGTATCAAAGCCCTGAGCTCATCTTCAGTGCGTTGTAGCAAGTCGATTCAGCTTTGCCTTCCAGAGACATGGGCTCACGTGCACACTATACTCACATTGAGCAAAGAGGAAATATAGGTCCCATCCTGCTATGGTCCTGTTTAGAAAAGCACTTAGGGTGAAGGTAACAAGCAACTTGGGTACCTCAAAGGGGACTTTGACCAAACTCAGGTACTGGAGTCCAGGATACCAGCTCTCAGGCATCTTGATTATAACCCATCACATCTAGACCCACTAGGTGCCTGCCCTTTTGCCAGAAAAGCTATGTGGGGTCTTGCAGTTTGGGTACTGCACATACATGGTGGCAGCACAAATCCACAGCACCATGTGGTTAGGAGTCAGAGGTTGGGAGTGACAAATGTAGCCAAGCCATTAGTAGAGCCTGATCTGCTCTGTGTGCTTAGACCATGTTTAAAAATACCTGATGTCACTGAGTCTTGGACTCGGAGCTACCTCCATTCAAACTACAGTTTGGGGCAGGGAGAGCGGTTGCCTCTTACATATCAGCCTAGTGGTTAAAGCATATGCCCAAAAAGTGGGAAACCTGCTTCGCACACTGGATAGGTATGCTGCTTTAGAGCAGTGGGGCCCAGTGTTTTTGCTCTGCAGACCAGATGAGTGGTGCCAAGTTGGTCCATGGGTCAGATGCAGTCTGTGGGCTGAATCTAGCATGCGAGGCAGGCCCACCTGGGGCCTGATCTCAGCACATGAGGGTTGGAAATATGGCAGCAGGGGAGTGGTGCCACTATTCCCCCACTGGCAAATTTCTGGGCTCAAAGGCAGCCCAGTGGGCTGGTATTGAGCACCCGATGTTAGAATCATTGTATACAGTGCCTGGCAGGGACTGGAACTGGGGAGTAGACGCTTCATCTCTTGGGGTTGCTCCCTGCTGCTATAGCCCAGCTTTAAACATGGAGGGTGGCTCAGTCCAGCCTTGCCCACCCCTGGCAGTCCTGGGGGGTCGACATTGGACTCCCTCAAACTGAGAAGGGAGTTTGAATCAAGATCACTTGCATCTTGGGTGGGTGCATGCTCTAACTACTAGCTACTTTGTGTTAGGCTAAGGGAGTCCCCATCACTACCGACTGTGTCTTAAAGACCAGAACAAACCAGTTGCTCACTACACAAAGGGGTGCCTAGTGTGGTGAAGCCCAAGTGGTGGCTTGGGCCTGTGAAATGCCAGTTCTGTATGTGCCCAAGTCTGGGGAAGAGATAATTCAGACATTCCAGCCTGAGCCTGTTTTGGCTGTAGGGTCAAAGTAGCACTTAGATGCCTAATAGGTGAAATGGGATTTGGGTCACTCTGGCACCCCCCAGTCTGGGCATCAGCTGTCATGAATCCTACTCCAGGCTGAGTTCTCACTGTTTAAATTGTAGGCCCACAGGTTTAGGAATTCCATCTCAGGCATCGGGTGCATAATTAAGCGTGGGAACAAGCAGCTTTGCCCTGCCACTGTTGCTTTGGATCTGGGCCTTGGTTACCTACTTCTAACACAATCCTCTGGCAGAGTGGAGGAAAGCATTATATCCTGTGAGGCATGAAATCCTGCCCCATTGAAGCGAATTGGAGCTCTGCCATTGGTTTCAATAGAAGCAGGCTTTGGCCTTAAATGAGATTTATCACAGTGGAGTGGATTGTAAGAAAGTTCTGCTCTAAGTGCCCTGTGTGCCAATCGCTCCAGTGCCAGCTACAGCTAATTGTGTTTCAGATGAGCAGCTCCCCCTCTGTTGGGAACATCAGTGAGAGCTGTAGCATTCATGCCATTCAGCTAGCTAGGCAGCCCTGTGAAGGCTGGGCTTCTGAAGGGTGTTGCCTTGTGCCGTCTTACAGAAGTGACAGACTTCGCCTTCTCGATTCCATTTGTGAGACAACAGATCTACAAGACGGTGGAGAAGAGAGTGCAGAAGCAGACCAAAGGTCTCTATCCCGCACCCCTGAAAATCATCGAGGTAACCAGCACATTGAGGCCCACGTCACTTCTGGTACCTGAGACTGGGCCTACAAGAACATAGCTTCTGCCAAGGGCAGATGGGTCTCCCCTTGCACCTAAAACAGCCGTTGCTTCAAGAATTAAAATGGCCACACCTCTAAACACTTAACCTCCAGGCTGACCAACCCAGGCTGTGTACTGCAGGTTTGCTGGGATTAAAGTAGCTTCCAAAAGGAAACAAATTCCAAATCAAGCATAAGATACAATAATAGCTGCTACAGGAACCAGCCTGGAAAGCAGGAGGCTAAATACAAGATTTCTGAATTGCCTTTAGTTTAACTTGATTAGAAGGGGGCTTTTTTCTTAAACAATGCCACACCAGTAGGACAGTACTATCCAATGACTAGCTCTGCAGAAGGCCATGGCAAGTTAGATTCCCAAGCAGCTCAGACTATTTGGAAAAGTTCCCTACAAGTAAATCTTTTAAAACTTTTCAAATGGAAATTGTTCAAGAGGTTGCTAACTTCTGAATTACTCTTGGATGCAAACCTTTCAGCTCCACCTGCTGGCCAATTGGCAGCAAACACCTGAAACCCCACATTAAGTTCCACCCTACAGAAACAATTCCATTATCTGAAGCTGCTTCTCTGATTAAACTGGCAGATTTAGAATCATAGAGCAGTGGGGCTGGAAGGGACCTCCAGAGGTCATCTAGTTGACCCCACTGCCTGAGGCAGGGTCATCCCTATCCATACAATTCAGTACAAATCCTTGTCTGACTTATTACTAAAACTAGTCAGCCATTTGCACAACTACAGGACATGACACCCCAACCTGCCACAGGCAGAGTAGGAGGTCAATGGAGGGCAGCATTCTGCTGCTGCAAGAGTTGTTAAAATGCATTTGAGAGATCCAAGACAGAGGACCACGTCCCGTGCTACAAAGGAAGGCAAAATCCCTGCAGTCTAGTCTACACCAATCTGCCCATGGGGTAAAATTCCTTCGTAATCCCAGATATAGTGACTGAGCTGACCTTGAGCAGATGTGCACAGCCCTGTAGTCGGGAAACTCTGGGTCTCAGTCCCAGCAGAAGCTATGGTTGAGGTCTGCTTTGTAATTCTTCTGGCCTTTTAGAGTGAAATCTTCCTTGGAAAACATGGAACAGAAGCCCAAGGCTTTAAAGGGTATCGCACAGAATAGGGTTGGGGGAGTTGGGAGAGGGAGGCTGACATCCTGTTGACTCTTCATGCATTGTTTTGTTATAACAGGAATACTGTTGTATAGAACTAAACAGCCTTCATGTGTCTCTTTGGCTAGGTTGTAAAGACTGGCCTTGACCAGGGGAAGGAGGCTGGCTACCTCATTGAATCTCAGGTAAAAACACTACAACTTTAGTGTATTTTTAACTATGCACGTGCATCAGGCTTGGAGGTTTGGGCCACTTGCAAGGGAAGGTGGTCTTCCGAGAATGTCCTAGGAGGGTGCTGGTGATGTGGGCTGCCTTTCAGAGTAGATGGGACATGCTTTCCCCTCATGCATTATATACTTTAAAGCACTAAAATAATACGCTTTCAGTATTGTCGGTTTGGTCAAAGAGCCTGCTGTTCTGGGCAGTAGGAACTGTGATAGACTAGTAAAGTAGTCAAGTGCTGCTTGCCAAGAACACTGCTGGGGTGAGGAGTTGCTGTAGTTTCCTGTCCCACATGAGGCTGGCCTCCTGCCCAGCTGGAGCCAGTACAGGTGACTTCAGGAAGTTTCAGCAAATCCTCTGCTGGATATTGAGGGAATAACTTCAGTGGTTGCCTCATGCTTAAGGCAGAAGGGCTCACTCCCTTTAGATGAGGGGCTTTTATCCACAATATTAAGTATCTTTAGAGTCACAGAAAATTAGAAGGGACCTCAGGAGGTCACAGCTAGTCCAATCCCCTGCTCAAAGCAGGGCCATCTTCAACCACATCATCCCAGCCAAGGTAATCCCAATTATTCACTAATCTGGTTTTGTGTGTTGTGGTAAATTGGCGTCTCGTGTGGTAGCAAGTGTTGCAGGTGGCTTATTCATCATGCAGAGAGTTTGCTCTTTTAAAACACTTCTTCCATTTCATTACCTGTTTTCCTTCTCTGAGATGGGCAATAAATGTGCCCATGTACTTATTCCACGCCCATCATGATTTCACATTTCTCCACCATATCTCCTCTCCATCTGCTTATTGAAGTATGTCCAGTCAGCCTACTTTTTAGATACGTATATGGCTTGAACTGAACAGCGCTCTAATACTGTGTCATTAGTTCCTGTTCTTTGCCTTGTACATCTTAACACTTCTTTTCTTTTGTTTTCTGGGTGTTGCTTTGCACTGGGCAGGTGCTGAGTCCACAACAATGCTTAGGTCTCTGTCCTGAGTAGCCGCAGGTAACTTTGGATCCAGTAATGTAAATGTGGAATGCAAATGCCCTTCAACACCAGTCTCCTCGCACTGTGTCAAGGCTGGATTCATTCACATCGGGTCCATTCACCAGGCCTTCTAGGACCTTTGTTGTTCCAACCTCTTGAATTGCTTAAGAATGTTCTCATCTGTACTCGTCTGCATCTCAGCGTAGACTATGTTTAGGTCTTTATTTGGTTTCAATCCATGTACCAATCCTTAGGTTAGCAGCAGAGTGCCCCTTTCAGTGTTAAAAATTGGCCACTCATTTTCCCTCTAGTTTTGAACTAGAACAGGATTTTACTCTCACCCTCTGGCTGCCTGTTTGTTTTATTTTATTCCTTTTAAGAGTTCTTCTTGTGCAGGATGCTGTGAGATGCATTTGAAAGGCAGAGATGGAACTGGGACTAGCTTCCCAGATTAAGGACAATAAGAAGTCCTTTTTTAAATACATAGTGAGTAAAAAGAAGGTCCCGGGTAATGTGGGGCCCTTGCAGGATGCGCTGGGAAATTTGGTCGTCACACCAGACGACAAAGCTAACGTGTTTAACGATTTCTTTGCCTCTGTCTTCCTAAGTAGGAACCAGAACAGCCACCTCCCTGCTGGGCCCCCCTC
>NW_017729028.1:28781992-28793389 GCF_001723915.1 Gavialis gangeticus | reverse complement strand
CCATGGCAGGGGGTCGGACTAGATGATCTGCTCAGGTCCCTTCCGACCCTAGAAACTATGAAAGTCCAGATTGTTTAATTCTCTAATTCAGTGGTTTTTAAACTCTTTTGGCCACCTACCCTTTTAGCTGCAAAAAATGGCTGCTCTCAACAACTACTCCCACCATATCTGCATATTCATTCCTTAACATGTCAAGAATGACAATGTGTTGCAGTGTCATTACTTGCCACATGCTGACCATCATCAGACCTTAAATGCTGGAGGCTGCAAGTGAGAGAGGAACAGTGGAAAAAACCCTGGTCATATCCTGTTCACTCCTTTTCAGCCTCCACTCTCTGCTGCTGCATGGCAGGAAACTGGGCAAGATGGATGTAGGGTCTGACCTAGTATGTGGCAGTTCTTATGTTCTTCTTATTAAAATGTAGGCACGTATCCTTTGGCAAAGCACCATGTACCCCAGTTTGAATGGCTAATTTATGGCCTGTTTAAAGAAATTTACTAGATGTGTGGGGTACAGAATTCTTGCTGTTTAGTTCCTACCACATTCTTGATATCTGGGCATCTTTTCTATTTGCAATTCTTACATCAGTCAGCATACTTGGTACCTCAAATAAGGTTCAGTCCCATTGACCCCCTCAGTGCCTTTAATTCATTAAAATACTTTGGACAGATGTCTCCCCTACCTTCTCTGCAGAGCAAGGGATGACATCACTTGGCTTCTTGGTACCACTCTACCCAATTTACCCCTAGTGCTGGAAGTACAGTTTCTTATGGGTACCCTGTTTCCAGTATGTATAAAGCCTTGTTTGCTCTTCGCATTGCACCTTCCCCGTTGCTTTAGCCTGTGCAGCGCAGTTGGTTTCCTTAGAGTTGGATTTAAATTTCAGTTTGGCTCAAACCTCGTGAGCTTTTGTCCTTTACCCATGCTGGTGTTTCTTATCTTGCCCTGTTATGTGATTGATCTTGAGAGTCTATCCTCACCAAAATCTATGAGCAGTGCCAACAGTCTTCCCCAATCTGCCAAAAGCCACAGAGAGCAAAAGCTGTCAAATGAGGAGCTGGCCTGTAGAAAGATAGAAATCGTTTGTCTGACTAAGAGACTTGTTCTTAATGTGGTGGTTCACAGCTGGGGCCCAGACTCTCCACCCAGAGCTTCCCGGACAAAGGTGTATATTGTATCTGTTCCACCTCAGTGACTAGGTACTCCTGCTGCCAGGTAAAGCAGCAGTGACTCTTTCTCTTGCTCTTTTTCTTCCCATATTGGCTTCTAACGCAGCTGGCCACAGGAGTTGCTCAGCAGCCTGGGGTTTGCTCTCCAAACCTGCTTAGGCATGTACCAAGGGATGTCCCAGGCCAAAGCAAGATATAGGAAAGGAGGGAGAGGTACAACATGAGCAGGAGGCAAGCTAGAGATGGGGTTGGGTGAAAAGTGAGATGAAAGTACTTTGCAACTGAGCTGAAGCATGGTCCCAGGAGGTGCTTTCCTTCCTAACCAAGGAGCTTGCAGGTCAAAGGATGAGGGACATTGTGCAGAGGGTAGAAAGCACAAGTGAAGCTGGGGTCACACTAGTTATAGGAAGCACCACCTCCATTTCTGAGGCAGTAATCTTTGACTTGTTCCTTGGCAGTCCAAGTGGGGAGGCATGGTTGCATGCAGGTCATGTCCACGGGCCACAGAACATCTCTCCTGTGCTAGGTGGTGACCGTCCTTCACTATTCTACCTCTGGAGGTTGGGCCGTTCTGTGGCAGTCACAGGGGTGGCAGTGCTCTGGCCTCTTGCACTCATCCAGAATGCTTGCATCTGCCATGTCCTGTTGTACGTGCCAGAAGTGTTGGCCCTGTTTTTAGCCAATGCAAATTCCCAGCCTTTTGACATTCTCTCCTGCTTCATTCAGAAATTTGGCGAGCTGGCAATGACCAGCGAATCCAAGGCGTTGATAGGACTCTACCACGGGCAGGTGTTGTGCAAGAAAAACAAGTTTGGGACACCAAAGCAGGAGGTCAAGTAAGTGAAACTGTAGGCTGAATGATGGAGCAGCTGAGAGAACCTTTGCCGGGGGCCCGTTCCGATGCCTCAAGCATGTTTCTTAGGTGAAACACACGCCAGTGCCAGTCTCCAGAAAGTGCCTCCATCCCCTGAAAAGGCTGGCTCCTCACCACCACACAGTCTCCCCACTTGATGGCAGAAGTTTCTGAGGATGCTTGGCTGGGTAACATGTCCAGGGCAAATGTGTTTGAGATGGTGGTCTGCCCTGAGGTTAATCAAACGCTCCTGCTTGGGGCTGTGCTTGGGTTGCATTGACCACCAATGGCTCCCTCCCCTGCAGTGGCAGGGTATGCTGTGCTTTGGTGGACCCACAGCTGTCAGGCTGGCACTTGAGCCTGCAGTGAGATCAACTATCCAGTCTGTCTGGAGTATGAAAGTGGCCAACTTAGTCCAGAACCCTGATGGCCTGCACGGCCCAGCTGCATGTGGTGCAAGTCCCAGTGTGGTGTTGCTTTCCCCATGTGAAGACTGAATTACTAGGGAGAAACACTGGGCAGTAGCCTTGCCTTAATCTGCCCAGCTGCACTGCCCATACAGGTTGCGCTGGCAGAGGGTTGGGTCAGAGGGGCAGGGCTTGCACAGAAGGTAGTCCCCAGCGCCTGACTTCATTGGATAGAAAGCAAAGGGTGGCAGCTGGGGGTGATTAGAGCCCAGATGCCAAACCAGGAGCTGAGTTAGGGAACTAGCAGGATCCCTTCCAGGGAAGGACAGTGCATTGTATTAGCTGTTTCAAAGCAAGCTGTTGTTGCTATGCGTCCCACTTGCTAATAGGATTGGTAAGGACATTACAAAACTTGGTAGAAATCCGCTCGGGATTAAACTTGATTTGCATGTTAATCTGATGAGGCTTTATACCATGCTCACTCATCATGCCAGCCAAAATCTGAACAGGCTTTTGGAAACACCTGGTAAATCCTCTCTGTGACTATGAAGAGACAGACTTCCCTGCACTCTGGAATACTTAGAATGAATTGCAGGCTGGGTATTTGAAAGGGCCAGCTCTGTTGTAAAATGACAGCGATATGCAGATAATGCCCAAGATATATTTGACCTATGGTTGAAGGTATATGAAGAGGACTGCTAGCCTCTGAGTTGTGGGGGTTGTCCAATAAGGACTTGTTTATACTTTAAAGTTCTTGAATAACATAGGATATGAATTGAGTGAGCTGCAGTGTCTTCTGAGTAACTCTGAACACACATGGCAACAGGAGAGCCTCTGCCTGCTCAAGTGGATCAGGTGTTAGAAAGCTGGAGACACACTGCAGAGCCTCTAAATCTGCAGAGTCCAGAGAGAGGCCTGTAAAACTGATGGCAAGCCCCAGAACAAGAATCACATTCTGTTCACTTAAACACACTTTGAGAGATCCTTAAGCTCAACAGCTGCAAGGTATATTTAACTCTCAAATAAGTATCTCTGCATATGGGAGTTGTTTCCAACTAAGTCCAGTGGTAGGTAAGTCCAAGGGGCCACATGCTTTTCTGCAGAACTCAGTCCTGCTGAAAAGGACAAAAAGGCATGGTGAATATGCCAGCAGAGGGCTCCTGTGTGGAGGGTGTGGGCCAGCTAAGGAGACAAGATGATCCTGGAATGGAAGTGGTCAATTCTCCCAAAGGACCCAGCACAGACAGGAGACCGGAGTTCCCCGCTGCTGTCTCTGTCTCTAATCAGGTGGATCAGGGCCCTGAGGCATGTGAGGCAAGGTTGTTTCTGCTTACATCTCTGACTCCAGATTTTTGAACTGCATATGTCCTGTAACCTGCTTCCAACATTTAAAACATATGTGACAGTCAGTGTAATGAGGACATGACCGAATTGGGTATCAACCAAAGAAGGTGCAGAAACAAATGTGGAACAGTCTGGCAGATGGGACAGATTTCAGCTCTGTGCGGGCTTCTGGCCAGAGGGCATTCAGATCAGTAGAGACCTGGTGAGCAATCACAGCATGGCTTTGCAGCTAGTAGGACTGTCTGCACTGAGACTAGCTTTATCTTGAGAAAATAAAGGCTTCAGCTGCTTCCCTTGGGAAGAGAATAGCAGGGTGGTGCTGCTGATACCAGGAAGCCTCTTGCAAAATAACCCCTCTGCACGAGGCTAGCTTTTGTCTGATCTCCACCTCCAGTAAATGCCAGCACCTGCATGTCAGGTTCATCCTGCATCTCAACAGACAGCAGTAGCTTGCTAATATGTCCATCCATGTTGTTTGTTTTTTTTGCAGGCACCTTGCTGTGTTGGGAGCAGGGCTGATGGGAGCTGGGATTGCCCAGGTGTCAGTGGATAAAGGGCTTAAGACCATTCTGAAGGACACAGCCCCACAAGGATTAGACAAAGGACAGCAACAGATCTTCAAAGGGTAAATGAGCTGGGCTGGATGGGCTGGGCCATCCTTCAAGGGGCGTGTCTGGAGTAAGGTCCTTATTGCCAGGTGAGCAGGGACTGCTGGTCTGTCATTCGCTTGAGCTCTGCTGAGTGTGAGAAAACACCTGACCATCACTGCCATGGCAGTGTGGAGGTTCCTCCTACAGTTCCCCTACACTGTCAGCATAGCACTGTTTCCTGACAGGGGTTGATACAGGGAACACTGTCAGGCTCGACCTGGGAATAGCAAATCTCCGGGAGGCCCTGAGCATGCCACGGTGTTGGCATTCAGAGCCATTCCCTGTCTGTCCCAGGCTGTACACCACTGGTCCTTTCTGCAGCTCAGTGCACTAACCAAACCTGCATAATGTTTGAAAGTTTGTAGGAAGATGTGTCAGGCTTTTCCTGGCACCTAGGGCAAGGTGACACTTGGCTACCAGGGGTTAGTTGGCCACACACTGGCCAGGTGCAGGCCCGGTTGACTCAACTGCCTGCCCCCCCATGGCTGGGCTGCGGCCTTGTACTCTGCCACACACATGCTTCCTATGACATAGATGTCCCCTCTGTTCTGAAGAGCTGGGCTCCCACCTTGAGAATCATAGAACAGTTGGGCTGGCAGGACTTGGGAGTCTGTCTAGCCCAACTGTCTGCCTGGGCAGGACCAGCCCTAGCAAGTGCTCATCTAAGTGCAAGTGAGGGGAACAAACCCTTAGGTGAGAAAATCAGACACAAAACCCAAAACCTCAAACACCCTGGCTTGCTTCAGGTAAAGATGGGGGACAAAGGTCCCATTATGTCCTGCTGCTGAAATGACACAAAATAGGTGGTTAAAATACACTCAAGATCCAGAGAAGAGGCATCTTCCTTAGGGAAGCCATTGCTTGCAGAGAAGGTAGAGGAGGAATCTGTTCAGAATCATAGCTGCAGAAAAGCTGCTCTTCCTCTTCCCTCATCACCACCTGACTGCCAAGACTGTGCTCACCCTCCAAGCAATAGGCTGCTGACCTCACTCAGGCCCCTTCAGTCTGAAGCAACAGTGCCTGCCCAGAAGAGGCCTTTGACAGATCGCCAGCCAGCAGAAGGGTACTGATAATGCTCAGGAAGAGAAGAGGGTGTAGCAAGAAGGCCCCTGCTCTGGCTGGGAAGGCCACACCAAAATCCAGAACCCTTGGTACAAGGCTAGGGCTTCTCTGGCCGAGCCAAGTTGCCCTGCTTCATCAGGACTGACAAAGCATCTTCTCCCCAGGTTGAACAGCAAGGTTAAGAAGAAGAGTCTGACATCGTTTGAGAGGGACATGATTCTCAGCAACCTTGTGACGCAGCTAGACTATGGGGGCTTTGAGAAGGCCGACATGGTAATCGAAGCAGTGTTCGAGGACATCGGCATCAAGCACAGAGTGCTGAAGGAGGTGGAAGCAGTGAGTATTTCCTCATCCACCCACATCGTGCTACACCAGGGGGCCACAGGCCCATGACCCCCAGCACTCTGTGCTGCTGCCTGTGGGATTTGGAGGTCAGTCCTATGCCACTGTTGTGGCATGGGTGGGTAACTGAGCTCAGCCTCTGGCTCTTGGCTGAGCGGTGCCCCCAGTTGTCCAACTTTTCATCTGTTCTGAGGACTGCTTAAAAATATTCAGCTATGTTCCTTGAAATACTGAAGTGGGAATGGTGCCTCATCCTTCCCTAGCCTCACACAGATGCGCAGCTGCACACTCTGTTGCCATCAGAGGCGTGGTCTTGAGCAAGTGACTTTAGATGGGTTGGTGGATGTTCCTGCCCAGTTCTCGCACTGGGCTCTGTACCCCTGGCTGAAACACGGGGACCCAAGGCTGGAATAACCCCGTATACTGGAGCTCAGTATTTGGAGGCAGCTCTGGCGTTACCACAGACCTGAGCTGCTGAGCATCTCTGAACTGTCTCCACCTCTATCTTGCCTGAATGGGCTGGGGGTTCCTTCACTGTTTATCAAGGGCTCTTGGAGCCAGTTGTTGAATCTGCTCTGTGGTGCTTAAGTTTGCAGTCCTGGAAGTGCCTGAGTCCAGGCTGTGACCTCTGTGCTTGTGCAGTGTGTGACTTTAAGGTGCCTGTTCTCTTCGTAGGTGACCCCTCCTCACTGTATCTTTGCCAGTAACACCTCGGCCCTCCCAATCGGTCAGATTGCTGCACCTGGCAAAAGGCCGGATAAGGTAAGTACCGGAAACCCACGCACTTCACAGAGCAAACGAGTGTTGAGCTGCAAATGCCAGCTGGAGGTCCTTTCCTGCCAGCATCCATCTTTGAAGGAGGGACTGCTATGTGCCTGGGGGGTCCTGCCCACCTGTTTGAAAGGAGACAGCTCCATAAAGCTCCCGGCTCAGGATTGTGACCAAAGGACTGACCTGATCCTGTGGTGGATAAACAGGGCAGGTGTAATATTTCATAGTAGCTAGGGTCAAGAGGTACCTGAACAGATCATCTAGCCTGACCCCCTGCCACAGGCAGGAATGAATGCTGGGTTCACAAGACCCCAGACAGGTGATCATCCAATCTCCTTTTGAATTTGCCCAGGGTAGGGGCAAGGACCACTTCCCTGGGAAGTTGGTTCCAGATTTTGGCCACCCTAACTGTAAAATATTGCCTTCTGATCTCTAACCTAAACCTATTCTCCATCAGCTTATTACCATTATTCCTTGTCACCCCAGGTGGTGCTGGGGAGAAAAGGGCTCTACCTATTTGCTGTTGATCTCCCCTGATGAGTTTGTAGGCAGCCACCAGGTCCCCCTTCCGCCTCCTCTTGCTGAGGCTGAGCAGGTTCAGGTCCCTCAGTCTCTCGTAGGGCCTGTCCTGCTGCCCTCTCACCAAGCAGGTGGCCCTCCTCTGAACCCTCTCCAGGTTGGCCACATCCCTCTTGAAGTGTGGCACCCAGTACTGGATGCAGTACTCCAAATGTGTGGGAGCAGGAAAGCAGGGAGAAGAGTGTGGAGGGAAACTGGAGTAAATAGTGACTTTGTAGGAGAAAGGAGGGGTAGACAGTGATCAGCAAAGGACCGGAGTGATGTGTGCCCTCAGTCTGGTGGTTCCCTGGACTTCTGCACGGCTCGCGTGCTTGTCTGTGCTAGACAGAGTTAGTCAGAGGTAGCAGGAACAAAGGTTCTCTCTGATTCAGTGCAGGCAACTTCCTAAACTTCCTGAGACACTTGGTCCCAGGAACAGCAGCCTTCTGACTCCCGGGACACACCTAGAAGAACAGCTCCTCTGCCATGCAAATTGTGTGTCCTTGCTCAAACTTGCAAATGAGCTTCCTCTATCTCCGGGCTGGATAAATTGCCTGTGTAATGACACTTCATGGAAAACTAATAGGCGATCATTTAACTAATTAATGCATATTCTTTAATTAGTTTGGCAGGCTACAGTGCTCCTACAAGGTGCCTGTAACTAAGGCAGCTATTAGTGGTAAGTGTGGCTTCCTGCAGACATGACGGCTTGATTGCATGACTGCATTTGACCAAGAAGGGGCAGAGCTGAAGAAGCCCCACTTAAATGGGGATCCCAAAGGAGGTTGCACTTGACTCGCTAACGACTGCCTGGAAAGGCGCCTATTTGTCCTGTGCAGCTGAGTGCTGCAACAGCTCCAGAAATCCCAGCCTACAGCCCAGGGAATTTACTCCACGGCTGATGGCTCTCTCAGATCCATGGGGTCTGGCCTCCTGTTCCCCAGGTACAGAGCATGCTCACTAGGTCCCATCACCTTTCTCCCCTTCACATCTTTGCTTTTAAAGATCATGTGCCTCACACAGTGTCCTACAGCAGGTGGGTGGCACAGCTGAGATGGGAATGGGGGTTCCTGGCCCCATGCCCGGCTCACTAGGAAGTGCTGCTACCAGACCCTAATCCCCAAGTGAAAGGTACAGGTAGCATATTCATTGCAAACCCTCTCTGTAGAGTTTTGTTTTGTTTTTTAAAGTCCTCAATTGCTATTGGAGAATGAAAAAAGATCCACGGGATGATTTTATCTTATTGCTTCTTGCTACTGAAATTGAGTGCACAAGGGCATCTCGTGCTAACTACCCAACACCTGCTCTGCTCTCCTTTTCCAGGAAGCCTGGGGAAATTATCCCAAATGCAGAGCCATTTCCTTAGAGCAGTTAAATCAAATTCCCCTTCTGGGCCCCACTTCACAAAGGAGCCCGGCTCCCTGCTGGAGAATGGCTGGCCTGAATGCTGTTCTGAAGCGCTGGGTTTGGGGGCAGCCCCTCCCAACATGCTGCTGTTCCCCTTGCTGGGCTCTCTGCGTGATCTCATTGCAGCACGTGCTGGAAATATGTGCTTCTGGTGGATGCAAGTTACCCACAGGTTGCATTCAGAAGTGCTCAGTCCCTTATGAAATCCATCACTCAGATCAGACCAGGCCCCCAAAACCTACAGAGTGGCCACCTCTGTAGGTTACCTTGGATATCAGCACTGCCCCAACGGTCACATGGTTCCCAGAGTTACTAGAAGCCTGCTAGTCCTGAGTGACTGAGTCTCCCAAACTCTCCTGGTTCAACTGGTGCCATTTTAGACCTAGTGACAGTCCCCCTCCCCACCACCCACCCACTTCTCCCATGGCTGCGCCTAGCAATAACCTGGTCAGTCCTACCTTCAGCGGCTGCTAGCATTATGAGGGTAGCAGAGAGAGCCTTTGGGTGGCCTGTCAGTTAGGAGGAAGCACTGAATTGACCAGTAACTTGAAACCAATTCAGTCTCTTCACTAGCCAGACAAGAAGATCAAGCAAAAGGTAGGATAGATGTGCAAACTAACTCAACCAGATATATAGCATAAACTTTTGAGTAGAGGGTTTATTTCGCTTTCATCATTTTTGGCCTTGTCAGGCCCTCATACTTGGCATCCCCGGGCTTCCTGGGAACTTTGTGCACTTCCTTCTGCCCAAATCAAAGAGCCTGTTCCAAGTACAGGCCTGCTGCTGTGGGGCACATAGTGCCTCTAACTTCTTGTGGATTGGAGGAAGCTGGATGGACACACTGAAGATCCTGGCACAAGGCAGCTGCCTGCTGTGGATGCTAATCTACTTCCAGGCAGATTGTTGTAGACTCAGCCCCCAAAGTGCAGCATTCAGACTGGAAAGAGGTCAGTTCCCTCCTGGACCAGTGCCTCATTCCTCGTAAGCACAACAGCCCTCTTACTGCCCATGTGAAGCCAATGAGGCCAGCCTCTGTCTGTACCCAGAGTTGCAAAATTCAGCCTGACCTGCTTTCTCTGAGTGCTGAGTTTGGGCCTTACCTCCTTTCCCTGCAGGTGGTTGGGATGCACTACTTCTCCCCCGTTGACAAGATGCAGCTGCTGGAAATCATCACTACTGACAAAACATCCCAGGACACAGCTGCTGCTGCTGTGGCTGTCGGCCTCAAGCAGGGCAAGGTCATCATCGTGGTCAAGGTAAAGTGCCTTTACGTGGGATCCCAGGATCTGTGAAGAAGCTGGTGGTAGCTGGGGAATTCGGCATGTTCAGCTGCAGCTCCGAAGCCTTTGGGTCTTGGCTGGGGATCTCTGATGCAGGCACAGGCTCTATGGCCATGAGGTCAAAGCAGGGCTGAAAGGCCCAGGAATGATTAGCTTAGGGGTAAGAATTCCAGCGGCTCCCCCCGGCCTCCTTTGCCAACAGCCCTGAAGGCCTGAGAGGAACAGGACTCCCATCTCCTAACCCACAGTGAGGGCAGGGACCTTCCTCTTGACCCTGCCAGCTTGGAGATGAAGACTAAGGCCAAGACCTGGGAAGGGATGGTGCCTGGCAAGGCTCCAATGTCTTCCAGCCCTGAGCCCACAGGGAGCATGGGTTCATAGGACAGTGGGAAAGTCAGGCTGGCAGGGACCTCATAGGTCATCTAGTCCAGCCCCCTGCTCAAAGCAGGACCAGCCCTGACTAAACCAGCCCAGCCAAGTCTCTCCAGCCTGATCTTGGGCATGTCCAGGGATGGAGAGTCCACCACTTCTCAGGCAGCCTGATCTTGTGCCTGACCCCCCTCAGAGTCAGAAAGTCCCTCCCTCATCTCCAGCCTCAGTTTCCCTTGGTGCAGCTTGAAGCTGTTGCTCCTAGTCATTTCCCCTTACAGCCATAGAGAAAAGCCCATCTCCATCCCCACTGTAATTGGTCTGCTAGTATTTGAAGACTGTTATCAAGTCTGCCCTTGGTTCTCCAGGTTCTCCTTGC
This sequence comes from Gavialis gangeticus, assembly GCF_001723915.1. Taxonomy (NCBI): domain Eukaryota; kingdom Metazoa; phylum Chordata; order Crocodylia; family Gavialidae; genus Gavialis; species Gavialis gangeticus. The sequence goes on along the minus strand of NW_017729028.1, from coordinate 28,782,797 downwards.
TTGCACGTGACCTCAGGCCCACCTGGCTTTTAGGACAGATAAGTGATTAGGGGTGATTGTGTGGGAGAAGGGAAGGATGGGAAAAGAGAATTAAAAGGGAATGGTCTGAGCTGCAGAGCAAAAATGGTGCCATATCCAGAGAAGCAAGGGAACCCCTTGGAGAGGGCAGAAAGATCCCATCACCTATAAGGCACAGCGCAGTGCAGCTACAAGACAACGGGCTAAACTGCAGCAAGGCAGGGTCAGGTCAGAGCTCAGGAAGAACTTCCTTACTGTGAGCAGCAGAGCAGTGAAGCCACCTGCCTGGGGGAGTGGTGGGATCTCATCCCTTGCAGGGTTCCAGCACTACCAAGAAAAGTTACTAGGATTAGTCCTGCACTAGCAGGACCTGGATATGCCTCCCAAACCACAGGCCTTCTTAGCTCCCCCTGCCAACAGACTTGGCTGATGGGGTCCTCCCAGCCTTGGTCTCCTGCAGAGCTGGCAGTTGTCTGGCCCCTCTGCTAATGCTCTAAGCAGTCTGTGACTTAGCAAATGCCTCCTCTCTGAGGGCAGTTTTGTGTTAAAACGTCTTCCCCTGCTTGTTTGCTGCTTTACATCTGTCACACCCAGTACGGACAACCGGGTTCATGTGAGCCTTGCCCCACCTGTGCAGAGTGCAGTCAGTATGATCAGACTCTGTGCTAAGCTCTTGGGAGTTGGAGCTGGGCACAATTATAAGAGTGAAAATACTCCCTGTCCTAAGCACTGGCAGAGGTTTCCATGTGCTGTTTTCTGTCCAGGTGGAACCAGCCTAGTTGTTGTG
>NW_017729028.1:28769687-28776992 GCF_001723915.1 Gavialis gangeticus | reverse complement strand
ACTACCAAGAAAAGTTACTAGGATTAGTCCTGCACTAGCAGGACCTGGATATGCCTCCCAAACCACAGGCCTTCTTAGCTCCCCCTGCCAACAGACTTGGCTGATGGGGTCCTCCCAGCCTTGGTCTCCTGCAGAGCTGGCAGTTGTCTGGCCCCTCTGCTAATGCTCTAAGCAGTCTGTGACTTAGCAAATGCCTCCTCTCTGAGGGCAGTTTTGTGTTAAAACGTCTTCCCCTGCTTGTTTGCTGCTTTACATCTGTCACACCCAGTACGGACAACCGGGTTCATGTGAGCCTTGCCCCACCTGTGCAGAGTGCAGTCAGTATGATCAGACTCTGTGCTAAGCTCTTGGGAGTTGGAGCTGGGCACAATTATAAGAGTGAAAATACTCCCTGTCCTAAGCACTGGCAGAGGTTTCCATGTGCTGTTTTCTGTCCAGGTGGAACCAGCCTAGTTGTTGAGTCATGGAGCATGAACCCATGGACAATTTGGTGGCTTTTGTTGCCCCTTTGGGCCTGGGCACAAGGCACATTTTTTCTGGGGGAGAAGTGGAGCAGACACACAATGCACAGTGCTTTCTCTGGGGAATGCTCTTATGTGGTGCAAAGCAACTCCAGGATTAACTCACTTGGACATCCCCAGGAGAAGGCTGCTCTGATTTTGTGTGTCTGCTTCTGGGGCTGTTTCCCTCAAGGGTGGTGAGCAGTTAAGTGCCATAATACCACCTCCCTGGGCAGCCAGCTCAAGAGCTAGCTGCACCTGGCCCTTACAACAGAGCATTGTTCTGCTTGGGGTAAATGTGCCATGGTGCACTTTTCCCGTTTTTGGGATGCATCTCCTGCCCTGCCTCGCAGCAGCCCCTGCACTTTCAGCAGGCAGAAGAGCCTCATTCCTGCCGTGCTTTTCGACCTAACCTGCTTTGCTGCTCCTCTCCTTCCCCAGGATGGCCCGGGTTTCTACACTACCCGATGTCTAGGGCCAATGCTGGCAGAAGTGGTCCGGGTCCTTCAGGTGCGTTGGGGCAATGTTCTGGGGTGGGGGGTAAAGCAGACAGTGACGGGTCACACTGTGTGTGTAAGGAAAGCCATGCCAGGCACCCTGCATCTGCTCTGGGCCTCTTGCTGCAGCCTTGGTGGTGATGCATGGGTGGCTTAGACCCCCTGGCCTATCTAGCTGGCAGCTCTAGAGGGGAGGCTGCTTATCAAACCACAAGAGAGTTACACCCAAGTGCATGTACTCCTTGGCATCCCTCTGCTCGCCAAGCCCTGGTCCCTGGGTGGGGTGGACGGGACTCCTCCAGGCTCCAAAGGGCCTTTAGCTCCTGAGTAACCTCCCGCAGTTTCCCCCTGCAGGAAGGCACGGATCCCAAGAAGTTGGACGCCCTTTCCACTGGCTTCGGCTTCCCTGTGGGTGCAGCCACCCTGATCGATGAGGTGGGGGTGGACGTGGCTGCCCACGTGGCAGAGGACCTGGGCAAGGCCTTCGGCGAGCGCTTTGGTGGTGGCAGCGTTGAGCTGATGAAGCTCATGGTGGAGAAGGGCTTCTTGGGTGAGTGAGGTTTGCACATGGGGGCTGGACTGGGCCCTGCCACACCCTCCTCTTCCTCTCTGCCTGTTGACAGACCCATGCTGATGGCAGGGGTATGGGAGCCCAAGTGGGCAGGTATTCGGGTCATTCTGACCTTCCATGACAGGAGGTGGCTGGGACAGGTGGCGCCTGCCAGAGTCTACTGTTCCTCTGCACAAGGCCACATGGGGCAGAGCCATCTCCCAAGGCAGGCGCCTCATTGAAGGCTGGGAGCAGGAGCTGCACCCAAGCCCTGGCTGGAGTATTAGCACCCTGGGCTGTGCTCAGGTCACTGTCCTCCTTTGTGGTGCCTGTGTTCCTGAGCACTGACTGGACCAGTGTGGACAGGTCTGCTGGTTGTGGGGACTGTGGGAACAGGTCACTCTGCCTTGGGGCCTCCAGCCCTCATGGCAGCAGTACTGGGCACTTCTTAGCAAGGTCCAGCAGACATCCGCACCCCCTCCCTTGTCTCCGACCCCTGCCCTGCTACAGGAGCTACTGCTGTTTCTCCACCAAGTGGTGAAGCCCACGTTGCTGGCTTCCTTCTCCAGAGAGCAGGAGAGCTGCTTCCTAGGGGGCAGTGGGGCTTGGCACAGTCTCACTTGTCAAGTGACCAGTGGCTCACAGGCAAATGTCCCAGCAGCCACAGGAGGCTGCTGCTTCCCCCCTTCTGCCCTGTAACCAGCGCCCTTTCCCCCGGCAGGCCGCAAGGCTCTGAAGGGCTTCTACATCTACCAGGAAGGTGCAAAGAACAGGAGCCTCAATTCTGGCATGGATGAGCTGCTGACCAGGTTCAAGTTGCCAGCCAACCCTGCAGTGTAAGTAAATTGCATGCCAGCCCCGCAGACTCTGGGGAGAATGGGTGGACGTGGCCCTGGCACCCAGCCCCATCAAGACCAACTCACTGTGTTCCTGACAGAGCCTTTGGGCCTGGCCAGCTGAGGGCAGGGGACCGTGGCTGTAGCTGGTAACTCAGGCCGCAGAGCAGTGTTGCTTCAGGAAAGCCCAGCACCCTTGAGAACTGGGGTGGGCCTATGTTACCAGAGTCCATGTTGGGCTCTTCTTGGGACTTTGGGACCCTGTGATAAATTGTTTCCTGCCTTCCTTGCTAGGGACCAGCATGCTCTTGTGTTGGGTCTTGCAGTCTTGACACTGACCTAGCTCCAGTACTACTCCAGCCTGATCCCTTCCTGGCTCCTCCCTGTCTGCTTCAGTCCAGCAGACAAGTGTGGCTGGGAGCATTCAGTAAGCTATGAATGACTCCTGCACACCCCCTCTGCTCCCAGTCCCCTGGCTACCCAAGTGACCTTTGCACATCTCCATTGCAGCTCCACCGACCAGGACATCCAGATGCGCCTGGTGACACGGTTTGTGAACGAGGCAGTCATGTGCCTGCAGGAGGGCATTCTCAGCAACCCCATGGAGGGGGACACTGGCGCTGTGTTTGGCTTGGGTTTCCCACCCTGCCTGGGAGGTAAGCAGGGGCATCCCCACTGCTCTGCTGAAGAGCAAGCACTGGGGCCCAGGCATTTGCAACAGACTGGAGGCCAGGCCTCAGTTATTGGCCCCTGTACTGGGTCAGGACACGGGGCTGGACAGGCCTGCGGTCTGCTCCTGGGAGTGTTGAGTGGCAGGTAGTTCAGAGGGATTATGTCCATCACCTCGGTTGGAGCCCAACCCCGTGTGGTCTTCACAGTGCAGACAGCACAGCCAGGGCACTTGCATCTCAGTCCCATTAGCAGCTGGGCCTGGTTCTCACCTTGGCTTTAGAGTCCAGCATGGAGACTTCTTAGTTCTGGGGGAATCGGGATCTCCATGGGGCCTCGGCTTGTGTGACTGGCCAAGGGACCGTTCTGTACAGCACCACGTTGTCTGCAGCCAGCTGCCTAAAGCAGGAGTGGAGCTCCTGGGTCTCAGCTGCAGCCTGCCAGGGGGTCTGGGTCAGACATGATAAATAACCCTGAGTGACTGCTCATCCCATGCAAGCACTTCATCTCTGGGTGCAATCATTTGTCATACCTCAGCCTCATGGAAGGGGTGGGTCCTGTGGGACTCTGAGCTTGGCCAAGGGAGAGCAGCCAGTGGCCCAGCCTTGCTTTTCTTCTGCTTATGAGATTCGACTATTGCCCCCCGCTTCCCCTGCCTTCACCCCGTGAAGGTCTGGCCTTGGAGGCCTGCAGCTTTAGCTGGGGATGGGGGCGGGGATCCGGCACAGCTGTGCCTTGCCGATGTGTAGGATGAAGTGGTCACCTCTCCTTCGACAGAGATGCTGCCCAGCAGGGCAGGCGGATCCTGGGCGTATTAGTGGCTCAGTTGGGATCATTAGTAGCCCTGAGTGCAGGTGGGACTCTGTGGTGGAAGCTTCTACAGCCACTTCGGTGCCCAAATCTGCTGTCCCCACGCACGCAGGCTGAAGTGCTGCCAGCTGTCTCCTGGCACAGCCTGACCCTAGCAAACAGCAAGGCGAGGGTAGGGGTGGGGATGGGGTTGCCCTCTCTGCTAGAGGCTCCTCTTGGTTTTGATGGTCAGAGCCACCCTCCCAGGCCCCTGCAAGGCCTTTCCCTCCAGCTGGGCTCTCCTGAGCCACCCTCCCATGTCCCTTCGGCAGGTCCCTTCCGCTACGCAGACACACGTGGTGCCGGGCGCTTAGTGGACAGCCTGAGGAAGTACGAGGCTGTCTATGGAAGCCAGTTCACCCCCTGCCAGCTGCTGCTGGACCACGCCAAGGACCCAGGCAAGAAGTTCCACAAGTGACAGTCCCCATGAGCTGCTGCCCTGCCTGGGCTCTGCAGCTTTGCTGTAGGTGGATCTCACAAGCAGTGGGGGCAGAGCAAGAGGGGCCACAGGTGCCCTCGATGCCTGCAGTCCTCCAAGTGCCTTAGCAGCCACAGTACTATGGGCACGTGGCCCCTTCCGCCCCCAGGCTGGGCATCACCCCTGTGGCTGCTCACAGAAGAGCCTCCCTTGTGTCCAGCCTCCGAGTCCCACATGTTGCAGCCGCCCATCCAACCAGCGGAGCCAGGACACCCGTGCCCAGGGCAGCTGCGTGTCCCTGCGTGTCTGTCACTGCACCCGCTCAACAATAAACCCCATGCTCTTGGTTTCTCAGACTCCGTCTGTGTGATACGCTGTTGGGCCAGGCACACAGCCTCGGGGTGGAAGGGGGCTGTGCTCAGCCAGGGAGGGTGGTGAGGGTGGCCACACTCCCCTACCTCAAAGCCAGCCTGTTGCTCTGTGCATCCAGGCTGCTGGCAGCTGAACAAAGCCCCTTCCCTGCCTCGATCACCTCTGGCATGGATCAGTCTGTCCACAGGAGCCATGGCGCTGCTGTCTGCTCGGCCGCCAGATGGGCCCTGCTGTAATTGCCCATCCATCCTGTGCCGGCCAGACGGGGCCCCCACGGGGAGAGCTTAATTCAAACTAAAAGGCTTTAAATCTCTGCCCACCTGTCACTAATTGCCAGGCAGCTCCCCTTCCCCGCCCCCCTTCCTGCCATGGGGCTGCCTGGATCACAGCAGCCCCACTCTTCATGGTGGCAGGGCAGAACCAGGCAGCGCTGGGGCTGGGGCTGTCGCTGTCTTGCCTCCCTGAGCCCCCTTTGCAAGGCTAATCTCATGCTGAGAAGCCCCACTTGTGCTGGCTGCTCTGACCTTGAGCTGCAGGCTCTGCCTGTCTGGAGGAAGCTCCTTTGATCTCAGGTGCCGCCTATCTCCAGCGTCAGGGACACAGAGGCAACTCCCCTGAGGCTGCAGTGCAGCGCCAACCCCTGGCAGCAGTCGCAGAGCTGCGGCAGAGGGCTCCAGCCACAACCCATGGAGGTAACAACTTCCACTGCAGCATTCGAGGCCTGTTCCCTGTGCATGTGCAGGGGTGGGGCAGTGCCTATGAGCCAGAGCTGCTGGCTCTGCCCATGGCAGCCCCACTCGGCTCTGCCCCAGCCTGTCTGCCGCTCCCCGGTCTCCAGCTGTTTCTGCCCTTCCTCACACTTGTGCTGCAGCCCTTCAGGCCTCTGCTGCCCCAGGCACATGACAGATGCCATTCTCCTTGTCACCCCGATGCCCTAGGACCTCTGCTTCCCTGCCTGGGTGCCTGCCTAGCCCTGCCTTGTAGCCCCAGCCTCTTGCCTAGATGCTTCCTAGCAGGAGCCCTTGGATTTAAGCCCTTGGATACCTGCACCCAGGTGGACTGTGGAGCAGGGGTTGGTGCCAGTCCCTGGGGCAGCAGTGGAGGCCAGCCCCAGTGAACTTGGGCAGAGGGCTGCCCTGGGTCGATACTCCCTGTCGTGGGTGCGGGCTATACCCTCCCACCCGCTCCTTGCATGCACGGTGTCCCCGGCTCTCTTTCTCGGTCGTTTATTTCTCTAATCCACATGGATTAAGTGAAAACAGTAGAAACACGCCCCAGGCTTGCCCAGCACCACCAGGCCCTGGCTGCTCTCATCCTCCCAGGGTAGACAAGGGGGAGGGAAGGGAGCAGGGCCTGCAGCATTATCATCAGCCCCAGCTGGGCCAGGATTAGTTGGGGGTCATTTTAGTCCCAATTACAGGAGGGAACTGGGTGAGCACAGGGCTGTGCCCTACGGCAGGTGGGTGCCCACGCATGCCCCTCTCTGCTAGGAAGGGGGCTGAGAAGGAGACACCCTCTCCCATATTGCAGGTAGGAGGTGGTCTCTGCCAGCTGTCTCCTAGGCAAGGGGTGCCGGCTTCCCTGAGGCTTCCCATGCACTCGCCTACCTCTGTGTGCCCTCAGGGGTGCCCAGGAAGGGGCCATGGCCAGCATAGCTGCGGGGCTGGTGCAGAGCACCAGGGACTCACCAGCTATATTCCCTCTTGTGAGGGAGTCCCAGAGTCTCTGCAGCACTGAGACACCTGCCCCCAGCCTGGCCCCAGACCAGGGGTGGCAACCCACCATCTCCATCTTCACCCTCCTTGGGCCTAGTCCCTGCTGGCCTAGGCTCTGACAGCCACGCTCAGGGTGGGGGGACAAGGGTGGGCAACACAGGGTCTGTGCAAGTCCAGGGGGCAGCTGCGGGGACAGGTCCTGGGACCCAGCTTCATGCACCATGAGAGCAGCATTTCTTGCCCCAGGGGCAGGGCTGCCTCCACCACAACCTGTGCAGCACCCAGCCCAGGTCCCCAGCCCCCTGCCAGGCCCAGGTTCACAGGCAGCTTTAGAGGGGGGCCTGGAGAGGAGAGAGAGATGCTAACCAGGAAGGAGGAGGGCGCAATGTGAAGGAAGGCAAACGGCATGGCAGCACCACCCCAGCAGGATGGAGGAGGAGTTCCCCCTGCCTTGACTAGGGCAACAAGGCATTAAACCAGAATCCCCTTCCCCAAATTGAGGACAGGCAGGGAGCAGCTGGCACCCTGCAGCTGATGCAGGAGCATCCTGTCCCCCACATGATCTGAGCCCCGTGCACATGGCATCCCACTCGAGCAGGGAACACCAGGCGTGGGGCCACCGCTGTAGGTGGAGGGGGTCTAATACCCCCCTGACCCCTTGCCCACGGCGCAGCCCAGAGGCTCACGGGTCCGGTCCATCCCTAGGGGCCCCAACTGACTGACAGGGGACCCCGGCGTCCGGCTAGATCTTGGGCCGCCAGCCCTTGATAAACTGCATGATCTTCTTGACCTGGAGCTTGGTGAGCTTGAAGTCATCGGCCAGGATCTCCTCAGTGAGCTGCACGAAGATGCTGCCGTCGATGCGCCCCCGCGAGAAGAAGCTCACCACGTCCTCAGAC
>NW_017729028.1:28761997-28769294 GCF_001723915.1 Gavialis gangeticus | reverse complement strand
CCTCGCCCGCACTGCAGCGGGGTGCCGAGGCAGGCGGCACCTCAATGACGCCCTGCGTGAGGTAGACACGCGTGACACCGCCCTCGGCGCCCCGCACGATGGTGGGCGACAGCGGCGCCGTGCTGCGAATCACGATGTTCTCTGCCTCAAAGTCCTTGGGCGGCCGCGGCGGGGGCGCCGGGCCGGACCCCCCGGCTCCATAGCGTGGCTCCGGCTCCGGGGAGCTGCTGGGACCGGCCTCGAAGGAGGTGAAGGTCTCCGGGGAGGCAGCCGCGGGCGGCTTCTGCCACTCCAGGGTGTCCAGCCAGTCGGCAGAGGAGGCAGAGGGGCTGGGCGAATAGGCCGGGTTGGAGAAGGGGTTGAGAGCTCCAAAGGGGGCAAAGCGTTTCTGCCCATGGGGCGGCTTGAGGCGGGGGCAGCTGTGGTAGGTCTTGAGCCCGGCCTCGCCCCCCAGCAGGGGCGTGGAGCGCCCGCTGGCCACGCTGGGGCCCGCGTCCGCATAGGCCCAGGGGTCCGACCACGAGGTGGGGGCCGCTGGCGGCAGGGCCCCCGGCAGCGGCCGGCCCGACGAGTCCCCGGCCTTGCAGTCGCCCCAGGTGCAGGGGTAGCAGTACAGGGAGTAGGAGTCCGGCGAGGGGGAGCAGCTCCCGCTCCGTGGGCCCGACCTGCCAGGGGGGAAAGTGAGAGCTACCGGGGGGCCTGGCACAGCACAGCCAGGGCCCCAGGGGTGGCATCGGCTTGGAGGGGGGTGTCCTGGCAGGAGGGACCCTGCCAGGCTGCGCACCCGGCTGCAGAGACGCCGAGTCGCAGGCAGGGCCGATTTGCACCTTAGAGACAAACCGAAGCGGCTGCGCAGCACAACGCAGACCACGGTGTCGCGGCACCGGACCGCTGCTTGTGACCGGCGCGGGCCGTTCGCTTGCGACTCTCCCAGCATCACAGACGCCCTCCCCTGCTCGCAGGGTCCCGCAGCCGTCTACCTGGGACAGACATCAGCTGCCAAAAGACACGTGGGCTGGGGGACGACACCTCGACCTCCCTGGACACCCCCTCACTGACCTCGAGGCAGCTGGTCTTAGACGGAGACCCTTCCACCACTGACTTGAGCCAGACCTGGCGGCATGGCCACAGGCTGGGCTGTCAAGCACGGTTTAAACAGGGACTATGGCTTCCTATCCCATTACCTGGCTGAGCTTTGCCGGCCGCTTTGTGCCTATGGGTTTATCGCTCGCTTGTTTGCCTCTCCCAGCACTGCCTGCCCCTCTCTCCCCCTCGTCCTTATATTTACATTTCTTTCCTTATACCCTGCTTCATGCACGCACATTCACAGCATCAGATGAAGTGCACTTCAGCTATATCTATATATACACGTGTATCTCTATAGAGAAGGCAGGCAGGCAGGCAGGCAGACAAGGAGAGAGAGAGAAAAGGAAGAGAAAAGAAAGAGGGAAAGAAGGGGGAAAAAAAGGAAAAAGAGAAAGAAGAAAACAAAAAAAAGAGAGAGAGGAAGAATCAATGGACTTTGGTTCATCTAACGAGGTGCAGCCTCCCTGCCTTGTGCTCGACTTCAGACGACCCCAGGGACGGGCCTCCCTCTGCAGAGGGGCTGAGGCCACGTCCCAGCGCCCCGGGGACGGGGCTCCATCCTGCAGGCCTGGCTTGTGGGCGCTGGGGCCGCCCGTGCTGGCGGGGCCCCCAGGGCAGGGCCCACCTCTCCCGGAGCACTGCCCCGCTCCAGCCCCCCTGCTCAGCTGCCCGGGGCAGCAGAGGGTTACCCAGGGGGGCCAGGGATGTAGGTGCTGGGTGGCCGCCCCCCACGCAAGAGCTGGGCCCCTTCCGCCGCCCCCCAGGGCCCCGCCGTCACTCACACGTCGTGCAGCCCGGAGGAGTAGTAGGAGAGGCTGGGGCTGGGCGACTGGGCAGGCGGGAGCTTGGGGAAGCGCAGGGGCACGGGCGGGCTGGGGGCAGCGTGCAGGCGGCCGCCCCGGGGTGGCACGGGCGGCGCGTTGAGCAGGCGGCACTCCTCCTTCACCTGCCAAAGGGACAGGGTGGGGGTCAGCAAGGAAATCCCCCCAGCGTGGGCCTGGGGGTAGTTGCGGGACAGGCCATGTCCAGCTGCCCCTGCATCTGCCCGGGGGTACCAGGGCTCCTTGCTGCTGCGGGGTTTGGGCTCCCCAAGCCGGGTCTCCCCCAAAGGACAGCACGGGCCCACAGACCTGCCCCAGGGTGGGCTGGGCAGGGCCAAGCACCCACTGTCTAGGGTGGGATTTGGGAGCGGCTGCTTCTGGGGTCCCCAGTGCAAAGCCACAGGGGCCGGGGGGAAGGGGCAGAACCAGGCTGACCCGGCTTTTAAGCCTCCCCCGAGGCGCTGGTGCCAGCTGCAGCCCAAGCTGGGGATGGGGCTGGGCTGGGCCAATGCTCCTGCTGGCACCAACCCCGCAGGGTCCTGGCTGGAGGGTCTCGCCCCTGCATGTGGACCCCTGAAGGGTCTGGCCCCTGTACTCAGGTCAGACCGATGCTGCACTGGGGGCAGGAAGAGATTTGCCCCCTGGTCAGATTGGTCTGGACTGGGGGCAGTTTTACAAGGTTTTCCTTCCTCTGCACCAGGGCCACGGCCTCTGCTCAGGATCTCTTGAGCGTCTATTAACATTTCATAGCAGCAGGACGCTGGCTGCGTTCCCCGTGGCGGGGTCGGGTGTGATGGCTGGTGTTGTCGGGGCTGATGGTCGTCTTGCATGGAGTTTAGGTAATGGATCTCAGGTGGTTTGGGCAGGACTGAGCCTGCTCCTGGAGCTCCCCGCAGCCCCACGGCTCTGGGACTCTGATGCATCCCCAGCTCCATCGGGAGGAGCGGTGCCAGCAGGTCGAGGGCAGTGATTCTTCTCTATTCAGCACTCGGGAGGCCACATCTGGAGTCCTGTGTCCAGCTGTGGCCCCCACAACAGAAAGGTTGTGGACACATTGGAAAGAGTCCAGTGGAGAGCAATAAAAATGACTGTGGGGCTGGGGGACAGGACTGGTGAGGAGAGGCTGAGGGAACTGGGCTGATTTAGTCTGGAGAAGAGACGACCGAGGGGGATTGAACAGCAGCCTTCACCTCCCTGCAGGGGGGCTGCAAAGAGGATGGAGCTGGGCTGCTCTCAGTGGGAGCAGGTGACAACAAGGAGCAATGGGCTCAAGCTGCAGCAAGGGAAGTTGAGGCTGGATATTAGGAAAAAACCTCTCACTAGGAGGGTGGTGAAGCACTGGAACAGGCTCTGCAGAGAGGCGGTGCAGTCTCCATCATTAGAGGGGTTGAACCCCGGCTAGACAAAGCCTTGGCTGGGGGGATGTAGCTGGGGCTGGCCCTGTTTGCACTAGACGTGACCTCCCGAGGTCCCTTCCCACCCTCGTCTTCTGTCCTTTCCCGATCCCACAACCCAGGCAGGGGGTCCCAGCCCCCGGGAGTCTCTTACCGCTTCTGACTTGGGCGGCACGGGGGGGGGCGCGTCCCCAGGCACGCGGGGGCGGCGAGGCGAGGCCAGCGGGGACCCGGCCCCGAAGGAGATGAGGTCCCGCGGGCCCAGCCCGGCACAGCCCAGCCCCGGCAGGTTGGCGCTGGGCTCCGCGTAGCTCTCGGGCGCCTGGTTGGCCCAGAGCTCCTCGTAGGGGATCTCCAGCGGCTCCGGCGTCCGGAAGTCGGGCTCGGCCCAGTCGGGCGTCACGTACTCCCGCTCCGCATCCAGCGGTTCGGCCAAGCCGGGGGGCTCGCGGCGGGACAGGAGAAGCGAGTGGGGCGGCCCCAGGGGCTCGGGGCTGTCGGGGCTGTGGAGCAAGGCGCCGCCGTAGAGGCAGAGCGAGAGGCGCTGCAGGGGCGGCCCGAGGTCCGGCTGGCCGTAGCCCTGCAGGCAGAGGCGGAGGCGCCGTGGGCTGGCGCACTCCTCGGAGAAGTCGGGCCGGGCCTCGCGCACGGCCTTGGAGTACTCGTCGGGGTCGAAGCGCTCCTGGCACAGCGCGGCGCTGTCCCGCAGCAGCTTGTCTAGCTGGGGGTCGCCCCCGCCGGCCTCAGGCAGCAGGAACCGGGGCATGTCGGCCAGCAGCAAGAAGTGGAAGGGGGCCACGGCCTCGCGGCGCAGGATGCAGCACAGCACCACGGTCTTGGAGATGATGCTGACCAGCTTGTAGCAGTGGCCCTCGCGCATGGCGTGCAGGTCGTAGGGGTTGCGGGGCGGGCGGCTGGGCACGGCCACGTTGACGGGCAGCCGCACCTTCTCGATGATGCTGCGGATGGTGTGCTCGCCCTCCTGCATCTGCAGCTCCAGCGGGCTGCGCGTGCTGAACCGCCCCTTGCACTGGAAGGGCAGGCTGAGGCTCTCGTTGGTGCGGTGGTTCACGCAGATCAGGCACGGCATCTTGCCCTTGGCCGCCCGGCCCGTGGCCGGCACCGCCCGGCCCAGCTTGCGCAGCAGGCTGTTGAAGCGCCACTTCTCCTTGCCCGCCTTGGCGCACAGGATCTCGGCCTGGCCCATCAGCGTCAGCTCATCCCCCGCATGCAGCGTGAAGTTGTACACCTCGCTGTCCTCACTGAACTCCCCTGACACCACCTGCAGAGCGGCACGAGCAGCCGGGGGTTAAACGGGGGCTGGGGGGGCAGGAGGGGGTCCCCCTCTTTGGAGGCAGGAGAGCGGCAAAGGGTTAACAGGGTCTCTGTGAAGGCCGGGAGCTACCAGGACAGCAAGGGGTTAAATGGGAGGTGGAGGCTGGGCATCCCAAGGGCACTAAGGGGTTAAAAAGGGCCATTGAGGCAGCCTGGCCTAGTGGTGGGGGTAACCAGGAAGCCCCAGGGCAGCAAGGGGCTCAGAGGGGTTCGTGGGTCCAGCTCACGGGGGGTCCCCAGGCCCCACGCAGCCACCCTGCCCTCGCCCACCCCGTGCCGACCTTCACGCTGAAGGTGATGGCCTCCATGACGAAGACGCGGTCTGGGAAGGTGCTGGCCACCTCCTCCACGCTGTTGAAATACTGCACGGGCTCCCGCACGTCCCGGTCCTGGTCCAGCAGCTTGAACTTCCCTGCCGGGGCAAAACCCCCACCGTGAGCAGGCAGGACCCTGGCCACGAGCCCCGACGGGACCCAGGCGTCTGACTGGGGCCAGAGGAAAAAGGATGGGGGCCCTCCAGAGGTGGCGGGGCCACGGGGTGGCACCGTGCCTTGCAGCCAAGCGGGAGCGTGGCTGGTCTCTGCAGCTGCGCTCCTTCCTCGGCGGCTCTGTAGTGTAGGTTGCCACGTGGGGAGCTGTTGCAAGCAGCTGCACAGCTCCCACTTGGGCCCTCTCCAAGAGAAACCCCTGGGAGCTGGGGGCTCATGGCTGGGCTACGGACCCAGCCCGAGGGGCCTTGCCTGTACGTGGTCCGTGCACGGCAAATAAAACCAGGACCCTAGGGCGAGCCCCAGCCCCTGGCACCCCCTGCCTCCCCCCAACAGGGACAAAGACTTTCCAGTGAGGACCAGCCCCAGTTCCTTCTCCCCTTAGGAGCCCCCGGCCCCTTCCCCCGGGACCTGCTGTCAGAGCCCAGCTGCCTCGCCTTGTCCTCCCCTCCCCCCCCACTCCCGTCCATCTGTCACCGAGATGCGACCGTGTCAGCTGGCTGGGGGGGGGGGCACAGAGGGGGTCACCTAGCAACCGCCGGTGCGTGCTGTCTCCCGGCGCCTAGTTCGGGTTTGCACGAGGACAAAGGATGCCCGTGGTGGCTGCACAAGCCCGCCGGGGCGGGGGGCAGGGCTGGAGGCAGCACCGGGGGGGCTCTCTATGCCTGGCTCTGGGTTGCTGCCTGGGGCCCCTCTGCCTGCAGCGGGGGGGAGGTGGGTGTGGGAGACCCCAGACCCCCTTGGTGCCCACAGCGCCGGGCAACCCCAGGCCCAGGGGGAGCCCAGGGGACCCTGGAGGGTGCAGTCCCACCAGGCCGCCAAGAGCCTGCGGCCAGGAAGAGGTTAACGGCCCAGAGCCCCTGCCCACCGTGGGGGTCCGAAGGGGCCAACACTGTCGCACTCCCTTGCAAACCCCCTTTCTGCTGCCGGCAGCTCTGTAGCCCTGGCCTCTCAGCCCTGAGCCGTGGGGCCGGCATCAGGTGGCTGCAATGAGTCCTGCGGGCAGCGGAGAGACGCACCAGCCAGACTTGGCCCAGGCTGAGCTGCCTCCTGCCCCGGGGGGTTCTGGGTCGGCCCCCCAAGCCTCATGGGCTTCAAGGGCCCAGCTGGGGTCTGGACTGGCGCCGCCACGTCCACACATCAGAGTCACAGAGCAGGCTTGTAGCGGGCAGACGTTGTTACCCACCAGGCAGAACAGCCCCACGGAGGGACCTGAGCCACGCGGCGCGGGTGCCATGTGACACAGGCCAGGGCAGGGGGTGCTGGGAAACCATCTAAAAGGCAGACGGGAGATGGGAGGCACCAAGGATGCGGTACCAGGGTCCTGCCTGTTCAAGGGCTCCGGGGAGGCTCCTGTGTCCCCCAGCCCTGCACACATACACATGCACATGCACGCACACGAATGGACATACATGCATATGCACATGTGCACACACACAGACACGTGCCTACACACACACATGCACATGCAAATATGCACATTTGCGCACACATGCACACACATGCAGATGTATACACACACATCATAAAAATGCATGCATGTGTGCGTGCGCACACAGACATGCAGACTCACGTACACACCTACACAAATGTATGCGTACGCATGCCCACACATGCATGCAGCCACATGTACACTCACACACAGACACGCACACACATGCAGATGCAGATGCACATGCACACTCTGGGTTTGGACCAGAGTCTTTCAGGCCAAGTGAGCAGCCCCCTTTGCCAGCGGCAGCAGCACCCGGTATAGAGGCCACCCCCGGGGCCTGCCCAGACCCCGCAGCCCCCGCACCAGGCTGGGGGAGCTCGCCGGATCCCACCCCCCGGTGCCAGGAGGCCCCCCAGCCCCCAGCCTTGGTGCGGCTCCAGCTACCCCGTCCGTCCCTGCGCTCCACGGACCTTTCCCACAGCCCGTTGTCACAGAAACCGCGTGGCCAGCTGCCCCGTTCCCAGCCCCCCCCCGACACACAGATGCACCCACCAAGCCGTGGCCTGGGGGCAGCCTGCTTTGGTGCCTCGTCGAGCAGAGGGGGACACGTCTCTGGGAAGGAGCCCGGCACAGTCCTGGCACAGCCCCCCAGCCACCACTACCACGTGCCCTGGCACAGGTGCATGGGGATAGGCTGCAAGAAAGCCCCCCATCCCCCCCGGTGGTCCCCCGGGTCAG
>NW_017729028.1:28753333-28756997 GCF_001723915.1 Gavialis gangeticus | reverse complement strand
AAAGCACAGCTTGGGGGGGTGGGGGGGTCTCCCCTGCCTACAGCCCCCCAGCGGGACCCCCAGCTGTGACCAGCACCCCTGAGAGAGATCAGGAATGGCAGCGAGCTTGGAGCCGGGGACTCCCCCCACACCGGCGGGGTCTGGACCCATGGACCGGCCTCCTCCCAAACCACATCTCAGCCTCCCGGCAGCTGCGAACGGGCGAACGGCTTCGGGCAACAGCGGCCGCACAACCACCGGCGTGGGGAAGAGGGGTCACAGGCTTGGGCAGGTCGCAGCCACCCCCCGGGGGACACTGCACCCGGGTAGCAAAGGGATCAGAGCAAAGCACGAGTCTGCACTAGAGCAGTGCCCTCCCCACCCCGCGCCCGGGGGAGACAAGCCCCCAGGAAGGCGCCAGCTCAGCTCTCACGGCTTTCCTGACCCTGCCAAACCCTAGAGCCGGTCTCCGGCTGCAGAGAGCTCCCGCCGGGCAGGAGTCTTTGGACCCTGCGCATCCGTGTCGGGCTCGGCTGGTGCATCGTGTGCAGGGGTTTGCCTCCGCGACGGCTCTAGTAAGGTGCGACTCCCTGGCTCGTCCAGCCCCGACTAAACCATCCCAGCACAGGTCTGTCTGGTCTGCCCTCGAAAGCGTCCAAGGCTGGAGACTCAACTGCGTCTCTGGGCAGCCTGGTCCCACTCCTGACCACCCACAGAGTCAGGAAGTCCCCCCCTTATCTCCAGCCTCAGTCTCCCCTGCTGCAGCTCGAGGCCATTGCTCCTAGCCCTGCCCCTTGTCCTGCATCTCCTGTCACGGACCATTTCTCCAGTCTGCCCAGGTCACTAGCCCTGCCCGCGGTCCACCCGACCTAGCATCATCCACAGATCTGCTAACGTGCATTCAATCCCATCGTCCAAATCGTTAATGAGGACGCTGAACAAGAGCAGATCCTGGGTGAACCCCACTTGGTCACTGCCCCCAACTAGGCACTGAGGACTGCGGAGGGCAATGAAGACGGTTGGGGGCTGAGGCGGCAGATGGCAGGATGGGGAGCAATGGGCTCAAGCTGCAGCAAGGGAAGTTGAGGTTGGATATTAGGAAAAACGTTCTCCCGAGGAGGGTGGTGAAGCACTGCACCAGGGAGGTGGTTCAGTCTCCATCCTTGGAGGTTTTGAAGCCCCGGGTAGACAAAGCCCTGGCTGAGATGTAGTTGGGGCTTAGGGTCTAGGCTGAAACAAGAAGCATTCACAAAGCTGCGGGTCCCCGGGAGCTGGGAACCACAGGCACCGGCAGAGATGGGAGCGGGGGTCCTGGGCTGGCGGTCAGGCTCGGGGGCATCGCCCCACTCCCCCCAAGCTGAGCAACCCCACAAGCTTTTGCCAGGCGACACGGCTCAGGTCGCGGCAGCTTGGAGCCGGGTTTTATGAATGAGGCTGAGCAAAGCAGGTTAACAAGCTGCGGCTCCCCCGCCCCTCCCCCAGGCCGGGGGTCGACCCTCCCCCGCCATCCGTCTCCCATTATTAATTCATCAACGTGAATCATTACTGAGATGGGAAGCACTTAGCCTGGTCATTAAGGGCCTGGGTGATCTCAGAGCTTTAATACAGAGCCCCCCGCCCACTGCACAGCCCTGCCCCCACGGCACCCTCCGTCCGGCCAGCTCGCAGCGGCCCTCGCCCTGCGTGGGGCACCGTGCCAGCAGGTCGAGGGCAGCGATTCTTCCCTTCTGTGGGGCACCGGGGAGGCCACATCTGGAGCACGGTGTCCAGCTGTGGCCCCGCACCGCAGAAAGGATGTGGACAAACTGGGGAGAGTCCAGCAGAGGACAATGGACATGGCTGCGGGGCTGGGGGACAGGACGGGTGCGGAGAGGTGGAGGGAACTGAGCTGATTGAGTCTGGAGACGAGGAGACCGAGGGGGGCTGACCCTGCTCGCCGTGCCATGGCCCCGCCACCGCCACAACCACGGCCCGCGTGCCTGGACCCGCGACCTCCCTTGAGTCTCAAGCGCTGGCGTCGCTGCCCGATGCCACAGGCCGCCAGGCCCCCCATGCCCCGCAGAGGCGCTGGGCCCCGTACCTGGGTACTGGAGCGGGATGTCGATCTTGGGCCCGATGACGTAGTGTCCCTCCTCCAGGCTGTGCGCCGTCACCGTGGTCCACTGGCGGCAGGAGTGGATGAGCAGGACGTCCTGGTCGCTCACCCCCTCCACGTACTCTCCTGCAGCGGGGAAAGCCAGGGCCGTGAGTGCGGGGGCAGGGGCAAGTGATACTGAGCCCACTGGGCGAACTGGGATGGACTGGCCGAGGGAGCCAGCTGCCAGGAGGGACCGGGGTGGCCAGAAACCCGTCCCACCCCACGACATCAAACCCCAGCGCAGGAGAATCCCTGCTGTGCCGGGGCTCGCAGCCTCCCGTGGGGGCACGGAGGGGCACAGGCATGGTGGGATGCCTCTTCCGGCTGCTGAACGGCATGCGTGCGGCTGTGCACCCCTTGGAGTTGTGCGTGTGCACACATGTATATGTATCTGCATGTCCCCTGCAGTCACATGTGCACGCCTGCGTGTGTGTGCATGCCTTGAAGTCATGTGCACGTGGGGGCATGCACAGGTGCATGCATGTGTGAGCATGTCGCCTGGGGTCATGCATGTGTGCACATGTGGGTCTCTTGAAGTCGGGGGGGGGTGCATGCACGCGTGTGCACACAAGCCAGTGGGAGCTGCCTCCCCCTCCCCTCCCCTCCCCCCGCGCTGCCGGGTGATGCCCCGGTGCGGTGGGGGCTGGGGGTCCAGGAGACAGGTCCCGCTGCCGAGCCCGGGGCGTCACCCTGGAAACGAGTCTTTGTTCGCAGTAAATAGGGGACGCGGCAGCCGCGCAGCCTGGCAGGAACAGTGCTGCATTGACCCAGGATCCGGCCCCAGCGCCCGCAGCAGGGCGGCAGGACAGAGCCCCCTTCCCCTCCCGGGGCCGAAGAATTTGGGTGTCTTTACACCTCTGCACACACAGGCATGCACACACACCTCTGCACAGACATACATTCACATGCACACCTACATGAACGTGCGTATGCATGCACGCACACACGCTTGAACACATACACATGCACACCTGCATGAACACACATACACATGAGCATCTATGTGCATGCATGTGCATACACATGCACACTTGCATGAATGCACATGCACACATGCACGCATGCATGAATACACATATACATATGCACCTACACACACAGAGCAGCAGGTGCTGATGCTGGGGAGCCCATTGCACCCCCCCAGAAGCCCTCCCCCCGAGGCCTTGTGAGCGGGTCCGGACTGCTCTCCTAGTCGTCCCCCCACAGGCTCCCTCCTAGCCTGTCCCCCACCAGCCCCCCGGGAGGAGCAGGGTTGCTCCTGCCCCTAGCCTGTGACACCCAAAGGGCTTGCGGGGCACCCTGCCACTCCCCAGCACCATGGGGGCCCGGGGCTCTCCATCCATGGAGGATGGGGGGGCTGGGCTGTTAGGCCCAGATATGCAACACCCCCCTCCCCCACCCCCCTCCCAGCATCTGGCCTGAACTTCCCCGGTGGGCACCCAGCAGCCAGCCGGGCGCTGCCAGCTCCCCCAAGCCCCCTGCCCACCCTCCTTGAGGGGCAGCACCCCCAGCTGCGGGGACCCCCCCAGCCCCCGACCCGCAGAGGAG
>NW_017729028.1:28752233-28753285 GCF_001723915.1 Gavialis gangeticus | reverse complement strand
CCCCCCAGCCCCCGACCCGCAGAGGAGGCCGAGCCGTGGGCGGGCGGCAGCGCTGGAGCGCTCCCAGGCACCTCTGCCAAGGCTGTTCTGCCAACCCCGGCAACAGTTTCCAGGGCGATCCGCCGTGTCCCAGGATCCGGCCCCCCAGCACCCCCCTCCTGGCAGCTGCTGGCAACCGGGGCCGGGAGCAGAGACAGCCCCTTTGTGTCCCCGCCGTGGCCCAGAGCTGCACAGACCGGCGTCCCCGGGGCCTGCAGCATGGGGGCTCCCTGGGCCCTGGGGGGGGCATTGGGAGCCCTGGGCCCCTCTACCCCCAGAGGGGCTGAGGAAGCCAGAGGGGGGCTGCGGGCCGGCTCCTAGGAGGACGTGGCGGGGGGTCCCGGAGGGTTGCGAGGCTGCAGGCGACTGCAGGGCCCGGCACCGGGAGCCAGGGACGACTGGGGGCCCCGGCCGGCTCGGGACACGGCAGTGGGGCCCCCCAGCACGGCTGCTTCCCCAAGACGGGCGAGACCGGGCTTGGTCCCCCCAGTGCCACGGGGGTCCCGAAGGCCTTGACGGCACTGCCAAGCCCTAAGCACGGCTCTCCCTCCTCCCGGGGCTTGGCCACATCCTCCGCGCTTTCCTGAGCCTCCCGGGACCGGAGCAGGGGGTGCAACCCCCGGGGCTGGCCGGCGCCGGGCCCTGTGCCAGGGGAGGGGGCAGCGCCCGAGACCTGGCGGGGCGAGGTGTGCGCCAGCCCCGCCGCAGGGGCAGGAGCAGGAGGTCCCGAGCGCAGCACCGAGCCGGGCAGGGGCAGGGGCAGGGGCAGGGTGTAGGGTGTAGGGGAGCCGCCAGACCTCCCAGGGCTGCTCCTGGGAGCCGTCAGCCCCGGGGACGAGGCAACTGGGCGGGCGGCGGAGCAGAGAGCAGGAGCCCCGGCCCCCTCGCCTGCCCTGGGAGCGGTGCTGCTCCGGGCCGGCCCCGAGCCGCCCGGGCCCCGCAGCGCGCACCCCCGCAGGCGCACCTGCATGCAGCCACAGCCAAGCACGCGCGCACACACACGTGCACACAGC
>NW_017729028.1:28746120-28752081 GCF_001723915.1 Gavialis gangeticus | reverse complement strand
CGGCGCCGCGCCTGCAGCCGCGGGCACCCGCCGCCGCCCGAGGGAAGACCGGCCCCGTCCGAGCCAGCCCAGACGGACCCCGTGCCCGACGGCGGAGCCCCGTGTCAAGCGGCAACCAGTCTGAGAGGGGGGCAATCCCCTCCTGCCCCCAGTGCACCGGGACCACCCCCCAGCGCCCATCCAGCCTTTCCTCCACACCTCCCCTGCCCGGGTCGCCGGGATCCTGCACGTGCAGGGCATCCAGGCACCCGACACCCGCCCGGGGGCCACGCGGGGCCGGGCCCGGCGGGCACGTTCCTTGCAGGGCGCAGGAGCCCGCGGCTTCCCTGGACCCCGGGAGCCCCGAGCCGGGCAGAGGCGCTGGCTCTGGGGCTCGTCCAACTTACCAGCCCCTCAGCCGGGGTCGCCTCACTTCCCTCCTGGGTCCCTGCTCTCAGGAGACGCCGTCCGGCATGGGGAGGAGACAGGACACAGGCCACACGGGTGCCTGGGCTCCGCCTCGTGCTACTGCTGGGCAATTTCAATTAAAAAAAAAAAAAATGTTTCCTTAAAATCCACCGTTTTTGCCAAAAGGAGCCGCTGAAGTTGGAAAACTTCATTTTCCATTGGAATAAAAGCCCAGCAGAGCTCCAGCATTGCAGCCGGGCTCCCAGGACGCCCTTTGCAGGCAACTGGTGGCTCTGGCAGCGGCCCCGATTCTGCAAACGGATCCCTTCAGGGAAACCCGAGCATCCCACGCTGCAGCTGGAGCTGTTGCTGGCCCAGCGGCAGGACGAGTGTCCGGCTGCACCCGGCCGTGTCCAGGGCATATGAAAAACCCCGGAGCAAAGGCCGCGGCCAGACACACGCATGCCAGGACTTGCAACACACCCAAGGTGCATCCCCCACGCCCCTGCGCCGGGTGGCAGCCAGCAGGGCTCCTGACCGCGGTGCGGTCGTACAGCCTGCCACGGGAGGGCACCCTGCCCTCTCCAAAACCCGCCGGGGCTCTCCAGAGCGGCAGGAGCTTGCCGCAAGCACCGGGAAGGTGGCCTCAGCAAGCCCAGAGCCAGTTGCTGGCCTCTTCCAGCCGGATGTGGCGCACGGGGGTTGATTGCAAGGGCAACTTGCTAAGAGCACTGTGCCCCGTCTCCCCGGCTGCACCCGAAGCGCCGTGCACGGAGCCGGTGTGCAGAGGCAGCGTCTCCGCTGGGTGGGCATCGGGGCGGCACCGGTCCAGCCAGGACCCATGGGCCATTGGAGGGGGCTGGGTTGCTTTTGCTTTCACCCACCCGAACAAACCCACAACCTGCCAGGGGCTCACTGGGTTCATACACGGGTGCCCTACGTGGACGGATTGGGGGTGTAGATAATGCGGGACATTTTTCTCCAGTTATTAACTGGAAGTGTCATTAAGATGTAGGGGGTCTGACACTGTATTATTCTGTTTAAAAACAAAGCAAAAACCAATATAACTTTATGGGCACTCCGTTGCTAGATTATATATTACCTTTAAACAACACAAGAAACTAGGCCAAAAATAGCCTAAAGCTCCTGTGTCACTAGCCCTGCAGTCGCTATAGTTAAAAGCACCTCTCTTCTTCCAGTTCATAAAACAAAATCCAGTCTTCTTGAGCGTCTTGACAGGACCTCCCATACGTCACCTGAGTTAATATTATTAATACCCCTGAGTTATGGTTTTGAGGTTGAACTGAAACCAGCCTGCGGGGCAGCGAAACAGAAGAAAGATGTTACCAGGCCTGGGCAGCAGACGGCAACCCCGCAGGAGAAAAGATAGCTCGAACAGGGGAACAGTCGAGGCTGTTAACGCCTATGGAGTGAAGAGAGATCAGCAGGAACCAGGTGGCTGATAAGCCATGAAGTCAATGGGCCTGAATAGAAACACTGCTGAGGTTTGAGTGAATTGAAAAGGTGCAACTGCCCCATGGCACCCTCCTAACAAGAACATGATGGAGACAGGAGGCGCCGGGGCCAGGCCAGGGATGGGCGTGCTGCCCGCCGGGGATTGGTGGGGTCCTCCGGGCCCTGAGAGGGGACATGGAGGCTGCTGGGGACACGCCACTCTGCAAGGTCTGGACAACCCCTCGGCCCGGTTACAGGCCACGGGCGTCCCCCCGTGAGCCGCTGGGCTTGGGATCTCAGGGAGCGACAGCCGGAGAGCGTGCTGCCGGGCCAGCCCAGGTGGCCCTCCTCTGTGCCCTCGAAGTGGTCTCCCCATGGGCCCGCGCAGCCCCGGGGCTCCTCGTCCCCTCCCACGCTCCTACGACGCTGCGTGGAAGCACACAAGCTGGGGCCCTGGCGGCGTGGAGCGCGCGGGGCTCGAGTCTGAAAGCGATGCACTGGCGAGACCCCTGCACTTGCCCAGCCTCCGCACTCTCCCTCCAGCCCACGGCGGCCCATGGGGGCTACCCAACAGCACCTTTCGCTGCCGTCAGTCCTGGGGGCAGCAGGGAAGGACACGGGGGAAAGGCCCCTGAGAGCAGGCTGTCGGGACGGGCCTCTCACACGTCACGAGACGTGGCTTTTCCTCCTGCCCCAGTGCAAGGCCCCTCCTGGAAACGCTTCCCACGTGCGAGGAGGGATCCGTGCTGATCTGCAGCAGCCGAGACGTCTGTCCTGGGAGAAGTGACCCAGGCGGCGAGAGCAGCAGCCAAAGGGGATGGGTCGTGTTGGCCCAGGGCAAGTGGACTTGGAGAGAGGGCAACAGCACCCCACGCTATCCCACATCCCCACCGCGGTGACTCGACTGCATCGCTGCCCAGGGCCCCAGACTGGCTCATCCCGCCTGTGGTCTTGCAGGGGTCGGCCCCCTGCGATCTGCACGGCACAAGGCTCCCATCTCTCTTTAGCAAAACCAAGTCATCAGGACATCAGACCTGCCCTGTGCAGGGTCAGAGCCCAGGTCTGTCTTGCCCAGTGTCCTGGTACGTGGCGGCAGAGAGCAGAGGCTGCAGGGAGAGCGAACAGGGTCTGAGTAGGGTTTTTACCCCTGTTCCTCTCACGTGCAGCCTCCAACTTTTAGGGTCCAGGCAGTTCTGACACAGAGGCTGTGCCCCTCAATAGCAGCCAACGTCCCTTGGGGTCTCATCTAGCACCAACAAGGACTGAAAGACCCTGAAGAGCTAATGCTGGTGCAAAGCAAAACTGTGCCTTTCTGACCCAGGAAGGGGCAAATTCTCCAGCCCTGCCCCCCTGTGCCAGAGCTGTGCCAGCCCAGCTACATGGGGCATATGAAGACAGCACCCCGCACGGGCAAACCCCACTAAGGGCAGAGGTTAGTTTTCAAGAGCATAAAAGCATTGTGCCAGCAAAGCCGGGCCCACAGGCGGGCACTTGACCGCCACCGCACCGCTGCCATCAAGCAACGGTGTAAATTGAGCTCAATTGTGCCCACACTCGGAGCTCTTCTGCGCCAATTGCTCCCCTGGCCAAGGGCAGCAAGGTTTCTGCTGTCATCCTGCAGCTGGCAGGTGTGGCTCTGGCAGCTGAGGGTCCCTTCCCAGGTGCACTGGGATGGCACAACAGCTGGGCAGGTGTGTGGGTGCAATGGCAGCGTCATGCCAGGTGCTTCATATAGCCACTGGCCTCTGGCACCAGTCAAGGCCATGGGGCCAGGAAGCTGGTGTTGCTCTGGTAATAGTTGTGCTACCGCAGCAGGGACTTCTTGCACGGATGCAGCTCCATGCAGAATTGTTTTCAGGTGCCAGAGCTCCCCCAAGCTGTAGCAACCATCCTCCACGGGCAGACGGCTGCACTAGCGGTCTGGGCAGCAGTGTTAACAGCTGCGGGATGTAATCTTTTCCTGGCCTGAACTGACAAATCAATAGCTAAGCATGCAGGGGGAGCCTGGAGCTGTCGTGGGAAAGATGCAGAGGGAAGATCAGAAGAGAAACAAAAAGGACGAGAACAGCCATAGGGCCCAGGGGAACTGGACGTGGAAGAGCTCAGTGGCAGGGGCTAAAGCCCTAAATCCTTTGGGCTTATTTCAAGGTTCAAAGCCTCCCTGGAGATGAACAGAACCAAGGACCCATTAGTGCAGAAGTGGCTGGTTGGCCCACTTCAGTTGCCCCTTTTGCAGAAAAGTGCTGCCATCTCCTCTGCAAGCAAGCAGACTTTCGACGGGCATTGTCCTTAAGGACCTGCTCCTTGGTGTTGCTGCGTGTGCGTTCACAAAACTGAGTGCAGCCAACTGTTCATTTAGCAGTTTACTCCACCCGCCTCCTGCAGCAAAAGGCCAGGGCAGAGGAGACTGGATCGTGTCCTGCACAACTCAACTCTTTTCCTAACGTCAGGTCCAAGCTGCTGTAAGCACTCGCTGCACGAGGGCACACCTACACACAATCCCACTAACAGCAGGGGAGACGGCAGCAATCTGAGCCGCCCATCATTGGACTGCATGCAAGCCTGGAAGTGGAGGTAATCCTATCCCTCGTGCTATCGCAGTGTACCCTAAGGTTACAGGGGAGGATTCAGCAGTGCTAGTTGTAGGGGTTTGGGCTCTGCTAGGCTGTAGTTATACTAACAACCCTCATAGTTAAGCTACGACATTGCCAAGTAACTTGGGAATAACAGGCTTTGCTGGCCACTGGATAGCCTGGTAAGACCCAGGGAGCGAAATGCTACTTCAAAGAAAAAAACAGGAGCTGAGAAGTTGAGGATTAAAAAGGTAGTGCTCAGTAGTAAAGCAGAGATAACAAGAGTGAGGTACATGCAACATGGTGCAAGCTGAAGACACTCGGGTTTTTCTAGTGCACTCGCTGCTGAGCCTGAACTCAGCAAGGAGTGAGCTCTAGGTGCTGAACTGGGAAGGGGGGGAGCTGCACAGGGCAAGGGATGAGCTGCAGGTGCCTGGACTTGGCCAAGGGACCAGCAAGGATGGACATCTCACTAGAAAGTCGGCACAGAGCAGAGGTACTTCGGTTGTAAAAACAGTTATGAGATTTGCCCTTTTGTAGAGACTTGGGGGGTGTCTGCGCATGCAATGCGTTGCTTACCGCTGCCTGCTCATTGCTATACAGCCCTGCTAGCTACTGTCCTAAGAGATGCCGCCTGGACACCGGGCAGACAGCTGGTGGGGAACCCTCCCAAACCCCTGAGCATCTGTACAGACTGTACAGGAGGGACAGGACAGGGAGGAAAGGTGGGTATATGATGCTCTATGTCAAAGAGCAATACACGTCCTCAACGAGTAGCACAGAGTCAGAGGAGGGGCACATGGAAGTGCTCTGGGTCCGAATACAAGGGGGTCGGGGGGAAAGAGACTTACCGGTGGGGGTCTACTACAGCCCCCCCGACCACGGGGAAGAGCTCAACCAGGAATTCTCAGGTCAGCTCACAGAGGCAGTTAAGTCAAGGGACGTGGTCCTCATGGGTGACTTGAACTTTCCAGACATCTGCTGGGAAGAGCAGGCAGCCAGGTCTGACTGCTCCCGTAGGTCCCTAGCCCGAATGCAGGACCTCCACCTAACCCAGGAGGTACACAGCCCCACTAGGGAGAAGCCTTGTTGGACCTGGTGTGGGGGCTGCGGGCGCTCGACCACCTGGGCGACAGCGATCATCGCCTGCTGGGATTCACCATCCAGCGCAAGGTGGCAAAGGCCGGCAGCAAGGCAGCAGCCCTGGACTTCAGGAGGGCAAACTTCAATGAGCTAAGGAGGATAGTCAGGGAAGCGCTGAAGTCCCGGAGGGGAGGGGAGCCAGGCATCCAAGGAGAGTGGTCGCTCCTTAAGGAGACAATCCTCCAAGCCCAAAGGAAGGTAATCCCAACGAGGATCAAAGGGGGCAGGAGGGCACACAAGCCTCCATGGCTCACCAAAAGCATCCGGGAATGTCTCCTTGCTAAAAGGGAGGCTTACACCCAATGGCAGGGAGGGGTCATCACCAGGGAGGCCTACACTGCAGTTGCTCGGGGCTGCAGGGGGGGTCAGGAAGGCCAAGGCGGAGATGGGACTGGGACTAGCT
>NW_017729028.1:28736744-28741120 GCF_001723915.1 Gavialis gangeticus | reverse complement strand
CAGGAGTGACCAGGAATAACGGTCACAAGCTGGCAGAGGGCAGGTTTAGGCTAGATATCAGGAGGCGCGACTTCATGGTCAGGGCAGCTAGGATCTGGAACCAACTTGCAAGTGAAGTGGTGCTGGCTCCTACCCTGGGGGTCTTTAAGAGGAGGTTAGATGAACACTTTGCTGGGGTCGTTTGACCCCAGTACTCTTTCCTGCCATGGCAGGGGGTCGGACTTGATGATCTGCTCAGGTCCCTTCTGACCCTACAAACTATCTCCAAACAGCACGACTTGCCTTCTCTGCCCCATCCCTCGAGGAGTGACCACTACTGCTTACCCTCCTGCCCCATCACCCACCTCCAGATGTGTTACCAGCGCCCTCTACTATGGAGCAGGCTTAACCAAGTCAAGGGACTATTGAGTACAGCTTAGGAAGTAAAAGATTCAAGTTTATAAAAGCTTTTATTTGCTCACGGTATGACCGAGGGGACAGCGCTCTTTTATACAGTAAGTGGTACAAAAGAATGGTTGTAAATGAACAGCCAGAGTGGGTTAGCCAAACAAAAAATTTAAAGTGTAATTAAAATATTGTAAGCAAGGTAGTTAATGAGCTTAGACCTGATCACAGCCAGAACTTCCAACAAGGCTAAAAACTGCACTGCCTGTCTCAGACTCCTGAGGTCTTTGCCACCGACTACTCTGCTACTGCTCACAGCGCTGCTGTCTTACAGCCGAGGGAGAAGACTGGGGCATAAATCATTCAATGTTTAAAATGCTGTAAAGGCAACTGGACAAATAGATTCCATTTCAAGTTTTAGCTTTTGATTAGGAATTTAATTTTTTTTTTTTTTTTTGCTATGGCAAAAATTGTAAGTGAAAGTTAGCAGCGATGCTCCTCTGGGGGCTAGCTATGTTAAAAAAAGATCACCCCTCCACTGGTACAGGCTACATTGTGTGCAGCGGGATTAATTGGTGCCAGGGTAATTAAAAACTACATTTGGACTTTGTCGCTGCAGAATCCAGAGAGCTCCCATCACTGCCTGGAAGGGGTCTGTGGAAGTCTCCTTTTAGACCATCAGACTTTACCCTCAGGGGCAGGAGTGGCAGGGGAAGAGAATGGGTCCTCCTGCAAGTATGCGACTCACAAGCAGTTTGGGAGCTGGCAATAAAAATTACTACACATATCCCAAAAGGATTATTTCGCTTTAGCAGAGGCGCATACGCTTAAGGCTTCTTCCTCCATAAATGTGCCTCACACTCCACAAATAAATGAAAGCCAAGCCGCACAGTTGGAAATCATGTTTTTATATGAACAGAAATAGACCGTCTAGAAATATTTCAGTTTATTTAACTTGTTAAGTAGAATATGAAACTGAATTTGTAGCTAGTAGTACCAGAGAGTGGACTGTTCTCCAACTGCTTGGTGTTTTAACGAACACAGCTTCCACAAAGGATCCCAACAGACTTGCACAGGAGAGGCAGAGCCCCACGAAGCAAATGAAAAAGCTCATGGTCTAGACAGAGATTATACAAAAATGGAAGTATACTCCATTTTCCCTTTTTTGATAATGTTAGAAAGTGCAGATTTAACAGAAAGGTAGCCGGATTCTCTCTATTTACAAAGCTGATCAATAGGCGAGAAACAAAACCATGTCAAATTTAATCCCTTAGAATCCCAGTTCCTTGCCTTTACCTCAACAGCCACTCAACTGGGAAGGGTTAACAGGTAGAGAGAGACAGAAAAAAATAAAAAATAAACCACACCACACATAGGAAGAGGGAGACATCAGTAAAGTTACTACACAGAGCGGGTCAGAACAAGGAAGTTAAAAACACTGTAAATTCATTGAAGTCAAGTCAGGTCATTTGTTGTTACTAAGTGGAGGAAGATCAAGAAAGCAAGTGCATGAGTCAGGCACAAAACCCGCCCAATTACGAGAATTAGATTCTGGGGTTCCATTTACAATTGTTTCTTAGCAGAGGAGTCCTCCTACAGTGTGTACAGGCAAGCCAGGCGGATGTTAAAACGCTGTCCCTGACAAGACACCCAATTCAATAGGAGCGGTCTAAATCAGCCCGGTGTTCTTCAGCCCCTTCGCTGCTAGGAATGAATGAAGCCATTCAGCTATTTAACACACAGGTGTCTTATTGGGACGCTAGTAGCGTAGCTAGCAGGTCTTTATCTACAGAGGAAGCAGAGAGGCAAAAAACTGGAAAAGCAAGTTAAATACTCAGGGGGGCTGAAAAACACAGGGATGCTGATTCTCTCTCCCTTCTGAATCACCTGTGGTCTTCCAACAGGATGCAAGTGAGGTCAAGAATGACCACAGCAAAGTACAGATGATTCTTATTTAATATACATTTTCTTTTAAACTTAACACTGGGAAATGGAAAAAGTTTCAGGGAAGCAGTAATTCAACACAACTGCCAACTCTGTTTTTTCTTTCTTTAAAAAAAAAAAAATCTATTTACTGAACCTCTTACTAGGCTACCAAATGACTCATTGGAGCAGCTAACAAATCAAAAGAACTTTTAAGTTCAAGTCAACTGTTGTCAGTTTGGGAACGGCATGTTATATTCATACACATAGAGCAGACAACCACATCACCCTCCATAGAAAACTAGTGCATGCAAACAACTCTTCCATATCATAAAACCCAATGGCTATGCAGGAGGAGAGAAGAGATACTAGTGAATTGACATTGGCTAGAGGGAAATTAGTAAGTATCTTTAACATTTTATCTTGAAAGCTAAATCAGTGCTTTGTATTAAGTTTGGCAAACTTACAAGGTTGCCGTCTTTTTCATTAACACATCACACCATGAAGGAAAGCAAATAAAAGCAGCATGCAGGCAAAAAGAAAGAAGTTGCGGGGGAGGAGGGAAGTAAAATTTAAAAAAACGGCAGCGGGAACAGTTCTGAATTGCTAAGTCACCCAAGGGGAGACCCAGCACATTAAATGCAAGTTTTTTGTGGGTTTTTTTGCACCACCCTTTGTCCTTGATGCATCATCACACCAACAAATCACAGTAAAGCAACCACAAAGAGTTCGATAATTTAAAATGGTCAAGTATGGATGTATAATCAAATCTCCTGCACATGCTTCCACCAGAACAAAGGAAAAAAAAGGAAAAAAAAATGTTCCTTTCCACATAAGGCACAGGACAAAAAATAAACCCCATTTACATACTCAAGGCAAAAATGAGTGTTTTCCTGGCTCTTCTGCTGATGCCTGTCTATAGAATATGGTGACTCAAGCACATAATCTATAACAGAAAATTCCACTGTTGTACCAAAGAAATTGTTAATTCTAACTTTTATTCTTATACAATTTGCAGAGTAGAGTTTAAATGATTGCTATAAGTTTTAATGTGAAGAGCAACGGGACTATAATACAACCAAAATGTAGTGGTGAGTTGAGCAGGGACATTAAAAAAAAGTGAAGTCACGGACATGATATTTTTTTTTTTTTTTTTTTTTTTTTTTTTTTATACACTTTGTTGAGAAAATTATAGTCAGCAAGCTGTCCTAACCAGAAGAACATGGGGATACTGGAGCTCTGTTAAGATGAGAAACAAAACATTTGTTTAAAGGTTAAAAATGGGCAGAGTGGTTTGTTTTACAGCGAGAAAAAAGGGGTGGTGGATGGCGATTGGTGATATAGGAGAACGTTCAGCAACACTTGCTCTTCCAGCCTGTCACTCCACTTCCACTGGTGATATCTACATTTTCACTGTTGGGCTCTTTTACAGGGGTCTGTAGAGAAAGGAGAAAAAACACAAAAATGAGAATTAGACCACTGATATTACGAAGTAGGACAGACAAGCAGTGCAAGAGTGATACAAGCTTGCAGAAAGCTCTGAAATCAAAAAGGAAGTCTAGAAATGATGTGGACCTAAACCTCCTCAGAAATGTGGAGATCTTTGCATTGATGCTTCTTGGCAAGCTGATCCAGGACCACCGTATCTGAAATCCAGGCTCTGGATGTTTGCAACAAGCT
Source organism: Gavialis gangeticus (assembly GCF_001723915.1). Lineage (NCBI taxonomy): Eukaryota > Metazoa > Chordata > Crocodylia > Gavialidae > Gavialis > Gavialis gangeticus. The sequence continues at coordinate 28,737,133 of NW_017729028.1, read as the reverse complement.
TTACAGCTTGGGCTCAAACTCCAAAAAGAAACCTAACCTGGTTCTAGCCCCTAAGTTTGGGACAGAACAAAGTTTAATCAGTCACACTAACAAGTTGCAGGAGAACTGAGATTTAGCTGGGACTTCTGACTACTTATTCAGTAGCCGAGCGTTTTAGTAACTTAGAACCATGATCAAATTCCAGTACCTCACTGTAAAAGGGCAAATAAAATGGTTGTGGGGCTGGGGAACAACTTGTGAGGAGAGGCTGAGGGAACTGGGCTGATTCAGTCTGAAGAAGAGAAGACCAAGGGGGACAGAATAGCAGCCTTCACCTCCCTGCAGGGGGCTGCAGATAGGATGGAGCTGGACTGTTGGGGGGGGGGGGGGGGGGAGATGACAGGAAAAGG
>NW_017729028.1:28726694-28731744 GCF_001723915.1 Gavialis gangeticus | reverse complement strand
GCAGATGACAGGACAAGGAACAATGGGCTCAAGTTGCAGCAAGGGAAGTTGACATTGGATATTAGGAAGAATTTTCTCATGAGAAGGGTGGTGAAGCACTGGACCAGGCTCCCCCAAGAGGTGGTGGAGTCTCCATCCTTGGAGGTGTTTAAGCCCAAGTAGACAAAGCCTTGGCTGGGATGATATAGTTGGGGCTGGTCCTGCTTTGAGCAGGGGGCTGGATTAGATGCAACCTCCTGAGCTGCCTTCCAACCCTCATTTGCTATGATTATATGAAAATAGCCAAGGGAGAACTGAAAAGCTGTAGACCAGATATGCTGCATATGAACTTCTTGTGGTTCATTACCTACAAGTTTTCAGGGCTTTTATTTTTGTTGTTTGCTTGTTTTAAGACTACACTGTCTTGCCTTTGGATTGCACTGTAGGTGTCAGCATCAAACCCTGCAGCTGGGCTATGCCTTCTGTGCAGCACTTGCATGTCTGTTCAGCAGGATCTACTTTTCAGTTGGTTACCACACCAAATTATTTCTGAGAAAGTGCACAAAGCAGGCTTGCTTGTGTCACAGGATGCAAGTGGTTAAACCACAGGGATAATAAGCTCAAGTGGTCTCAATCAGACATGAACTTATGTTTTCAGCTGCTTACAACCTGATCTAAGTGATCCACTCACGTTGCAATTTACAGGGTCACAGCTACCTGTTTCTTGCTCTCCCTTGCCACAGTGCCCCATGAAAAACTGTCCCAAATTGTTCAGATGAAGGGAAACTGAGGTTCAGAGTGGCAAAAGGTTTCTCTACAGAGCTGGTAAGTAAGGCCAGAAGGACCATTGGGAGCATCTAAATCAACTGTCCATGCATCACAGGCTATTAGTTTCACCCAGATATCCCTGTAAGGCTTATTAAAACTGGCTAAGAACAAATCACTGAGCATGTGTGTATTTGGTTGGGTCCTAAATCCTACTATTTTCCTTTTGTCAGCTTACCTGAAAGAAAATAAAATCATTATCAATGTCTCCAGGTGACAGACTAGTGGAGTCATAAATAAATGAGGACAAGTTACTGACAGAGCAATCACAGGACAAAGTGTCTTTTGTCTAGGAACAGAGTACACTGGCCATAGCAATAACTGATGGCCTCCAGCCAAGGGAGTCGCGATGCATCAGTCCCAAGGCTGCTGCCACCATCAGGGCACCTAAGATGCTGTAACAACCCTCCTAGGTTAGCTGAGTTTCTTTGCACCATTGGTGATTCTTTGGGCAGAAAGACCTGGTAGCGTCCATCTCCTCCCTGGGTAGGGATGGCTGTTGGCTCACAGGAAGCTCCTCTACCCTTTGACAGGTCTTGTTTTTAGACCTCCTGGGTGTCCACACATCCTCCTCACCCAGGCTAGCATAGGTGGGGGTTCAGGTTTAGTTGCTGATAACGCAACCAGGGGAACAGGCTGTTCTGGTTTACATGGTAAGAGAGGCCTGGCCTGACAAGCACACTTAGAGAGGAAAGAAACTTCTAGGAAGAGTGCTAAAGAGTATAACTATTATGGAAGGCAACATGATCAAAGCTTTGGCTCGGATGATGTAGCAGGGAGTTGGACTACAAGTGACCTCCTGAGCTGCCTTCCAACCTTCATTTGCTATGATTATATGAAAATAGCCAAGCGAAAACTGAAAAGCTGTAGACCAGACATGCTGCATATAAACTTCTTGTGGTTTATTACCTACAAGTTTTCAGGGCTTTTATTTTTGTTGTTTGCTTGTTTTAAGACTACACTGTCTTGCCTTTGGATTGCACTGTAGGTGTCAGCATCAAACCCTGCAGTTGGGCTATGCCTTCTGTGCAGCACTAATGGCAGTAATTATGCAATTTCAGGAGACTGCAATTTCTCTGACTGGCTGGGTAATAAAAGCCTACTAAATAATGGTAGGGCACACACTTTTTGGATAAGTTACCCGATAGAGAAATCTAGCAAACAGTCAGCATACCAACAAGAGGTAAAGCTATCTTGGATTGAATTTTGGCAAGTAGAGAGGAATTTATAGAGGGGCTAGCTGTAAATAATCGGGGATCAAGTAAGCTGATCCTAGTGTAAATTACAGTAGGAACACTAAGTCCACAAAAACAAGGCTCTTCAGAAAGCCTAACTTTTAAGGAAATTAAGGAGCTGACTGGATTTGACAGCTAAGGACAAAGTAATTCCACACTGCTTCTACATCTAAGGCAAAAGTACAAATACTATCATGAGTTTGCGCCCCAAGCAAGGAGAAAAAGATCATGCAGACCTTCATAAATGAATGACACACTTCACAGGGGTATTAAGAAAAAGCAGAAGATATACATGTAACTGGAAAGAGTGACTGGTCACTAAGGACTGAGCTTTTCAAGGGTCAGAGAATGTAGAAAATGAGAATGTACCACGGCTGAGCTGAGCTCTGGAGCAAAAAATTACTTAAGTGGTGAAAACTTCGTGTGTCATAAATTGAGAGAACCAGGAGAGAAGTGGGGCCTCTATATAATGACGCTCCAGGACAACTTAGTAGGTCCGAGAATTGAACAAATACATTGCCTCAGAATTCAGTCAGAATGAAAATGTAAATGGAGAACAATGGTTGGGTACCTCATGGTCCTGGTACTAACCACATCAGAGGTGGGGCCAAAACAGACTGCTTACTGGCACAAATCAGGATGCCCCGAGTAGAGAATTCAGTGTGGAAGGTGTCTGGCAATTTCAAGGCTTTTACAGGCCAGAGGCTCCCACTGGCCTACTAGACTCCTTCCAGACTTGTTCCTGTGAAGAACCTCAAATATTTTAAGGAGTGGAAAACAAGCCTTACAGTAACAGACTCAATCTATTTAGTTTACTGAGAATGCTAAGGGGTGACTTGATCATGGGAACAGACTAACAGAGGGTTCCTCCAGGCTGACAAAGGTATAACAAGATCCAGAAGCTAAAAGTTGAAACTAAACAGCCACATTAGAAATTAGATGCAAGTTTTAACTGAGGAAATTAACCACTGGAGCAGCTCACCACTGGTCCAGGTGGCTACTCAAGTCCTGAATATTTTGAGAGTCAAAACTAGGTCTTTTTCTAAGACACATTCTAGTTGAAACAAGAATTCAGGAAGTCTGATGGCCTGTTATGCAAGAAAACACAAAAAGGCTGCAATGATGCATTCTGACTCTCCTGGTCTACATTGGGAAAGAATTAATTTAATCCCACAAAGTGCAAAATAGTCTAAATTACACACCACAAAAAATTAGACCAACATGCCAACAAATCTCAAGCTCCTGAAAACAGCCAGGAATTCATTAGACATAATATACCCAGATAATTCCAAGGTGATTGATGTCCCTCAATGCTCAAGGTGGCAAAAAACCTTCAAGACCCATTCCAGTCTGTCATAGAAGAAATTGCTTCTCATGTCCAAACCTAGTCATATGAATTTGGGGTATGTAAGACTAAGTGGCCTGCCAAGAGCTCAGCAACAATATTAATACACAAGGGTTTCCAGGTCTTAGAAGCATTAGCTCATCTTACAGGTGGTACATTGAACTGTAAAATGTGGTGGTGGGGGGAGGGGAGGAAGAGGAAACAAAGTTAGGAGGGAAAGGAAAAAAAAGAAATCAATGTTTCAGATAAATGTAGTTCTTGTTAGCTTTGACCTGCACTTGATTTGCTTTAACAAGCAAAACTTTCCTGAAATTAATCAACTGTGACCAGATCCCATGGGCACTTACCTTTCGAAGAATGTCTTCTGCTAATGTGAGGAATGCCTTCTCAATGTTTATATTTGCTTTTGCACTAGTTTCGAAAAACCTAATACCATGCTCCCTTGCAATCTATATTAAAGAAAAAGAAGCCAGAACAAAGTTAGAATTAGAGAGAGTTTTGCACAGTTCTCGTGGTGGTGAATTATAAACCTCATTGCAACTTGTTTTCAGTAGGGCAGATAGGAACTTAAAGGCACTAACTGGCAAAATTGATAGGGTACAGGATAGATCTGCTCTCACATAAAAGCAGATTTTGACACATGATAGAACAGGATTATATGGACCTATATCTTTGGCAAATGACTGAAGCAAAGATTTACAGGAGACTGTTAGATGCCCAGAACACACTACTTTATTTCATGCTAAGGGTAGACAGTTTCAGGTGGCAACTATTCATAAAATACAGCTCCAGCAAATCCCCTGAAAATCTTGGGTTTATGTATAACATTAATAAGTTCAGTGTCATTTGTCTGCTGGGAGCCCAACTCCCATGAGATACTACGGCATTAGCTCTACAAAAGGTGGGTTAAATGATTTCATTCCACCTCACCTTCACCCACTGGCAGAGAACCTCCATGCCGGTACATTTTCCTTAGCGAGTCAGTTCTGGGGTGGGGGACACTCACCTGTTCTCCTTTTGCTTTGAGGACAACTCTTTTATCTTCCATGTCACACTTGTTTCCTAACAGCATCCTCTCAACATCTTCATTGGCATGCTAAAACAAGACCAAGCGAAAGCTCTCTAAATATACGCGTTCACTCTGTTCAAGATGCATACGTACCTTGTTAACCTTTGTATTTATCCCTGTATGTATAGGCCCATTTTGCTACAGCTCAGGAAGACAGTGCACAGCAGCACATTCCCCAGAAGACAGCTTTGTATAAAGCATCCAGATGGGCTTATAAAGCAGAGAAAGCCGGAACACAGGCAATCCTGCCACCCCAACAGAAGAGCTATTTCTCTCATCACTCTCCTGCGAGACAGCTGATGAATGGAAAAGCCTGTTTTCCAAGGACTAGTGGTGATCAAGCCAGGAAGAGACTCAGCCTTCCACCACGTGTTAAGAAGGGCGAGAGTTACTGTCAAATAGACATGCTTCTTTATGAAGGCAGGGCTAGCGTTCAAAAGGCCAAAACATTAAGGAAGGGGAAGAAACAACACAGAATAAAGAAAACCCCACCATAAAGGGTTGGTTCACCATTCAGCGCAAGGTGGCAAAGGCAAGCAGTCGGGTGGTGGCCCTAGATTTTAGGAGGGCAAACTTCAACGAGCTAAGGAGGATAGT
>NW_017729028.1:28724451-28725785 GCF_001723915.1 Gavialis gangeticus | reverse complement strand
CGGACTAGATGATCTGCTCAGGTCCCTTCCGACCCTAGAAACTATGACTATGAAACTAAGCGTCAGCTTTGTGCCTCATACTGGTTTATGGTGTGCTGACACCGCAAATTGCTAGTCTGAATCCTGCCTCCCTGTGCAGGCCCTGGTTTCATGACACCCGCAGCAGGGCAACAAAGGGCACCATGAAAAGAAAAATGAAGTGAGCGTAGGGCTATTGCTCAAACTTCAAAGTACTGTATGAACAGGGGGAATTTGTGGCACAATGTTTCCAAGATTACAATACTAATGCTCCCTGCAGAGAATACACAACTAAACACTGTTTAGTCATTGAACACTTTCTTTTATTAGGGAAACACTTTAAACACTCAGTACAACATGCACTGGTTCTGTCAAACTGGTCCACGAGGATTTGCAAAGCAGTGCTGCAGCAGCAGAACAAAGTGCCAGTAAATGGATAATGTGAGCATTTCCAGTAGCCTGAAGTCTTGTAATCTGAATTTGCTCATTTTGTTAGCCTTAATACTACCTCATAGTGAACGGTAAGTCGTGATAATGAATAGACTTGTGCTCTACATAATCTGATATTATTCCCAATGTCATAAGACCAATAGCAGATGGGTCAGAAAGACTATCACCACCTGATGAGGAACAGATGATTTTTTCTGCAGATTATAGGAAGCAAGAGAAAACTAGGTAACAGATTAAAGACTAAGTACAAGGAGGACTGCGACTCCTTAAAACACACATACTGCTGTTTATCTAATCACCAACAAATGCCCTTAAAAACAAAAGCTACCTGCACAATGCCAGGCCTGTAAAGGCTTCACTAGCCACAGAAAGTTTCATGGTGCTTCCAGAAATGTCATCTTACCACAAAATTGCAATCTGGAATTTAAAGCTCTTGACCAGATACTTTAAAATTTACCTTTGATTGGGGGGATACAAAAAAGCATTTCAGAAAAGCATTGACCCCATGTGAACCAAAGTCGTTAGTCTTCCAGAGCCTGCTAACTGGCAGAAATAACTATGAATGCAGAAGCTTATACTTCATTGAAATGAAGTCTTAACTATGGAACCACTGGGCACCCCTCAGGCCCCAGGGGAGGCACACCTAGGCCAAGGGTTAGTGAGGAACTAGTTAGGGAACTTCTGGAGGGGCTGGACGTATTCAAGTCAGCTGGTCCAGACGATCTCCACCCTAGAGCATTAAGGGAATTGGCTGTGGTCATTGCAGGACCCCTGGCACAGCTTTACGAGCACTCGTGATGCTCTGGTATGGTACCAGAGGACTGGAAGAGGGCCAATATGGTTCCCATCTTCAAAAAGGGGAGGAA
>NW_017729028.1:28719738-28724106 GCF_001723915.1 Gavialis gangeticus | reverse complement strand
GGCTAGGGTCTGGAACCAACTTCCAAGAGAGGTGGTGCAGGCTCCTACCCTGGGGGTTTAAGAGGAGGTTAGATGAACACCTTGCTGGGGTCGTCTGACCCCAGTACTCTTTCCTGCCATGGCAGGGGGTCCAACTAGATGACCTACTCAGTTTCATAGTAGTTTCATACCTTCTAGGGTCGGGAGGGACCTATGAACCTGAAGACGGGAATCTTCATATTGTTAATATTTCACTTCTGATCAGCTCAGCAAGAAGACTACTAATGAGCTTTCACAAATGCAAACTGCTTCCTAAAGAGTAAATCTCCCTGACTGCACCAAGTCTAACAGCTTCCACAACGCACCAATGTAGCACAGATTTCTACCGCTGATTAAAATTTAGATCTGAAAGCGTGGGAATAGCATATGTTGTTTTAGTATCAAAGCCATTACAAAGAAGTGGATTGCATTAACTTTTCAGATTTATGAACAATATTAGAATCCAAAGGATCTTGCTTCCACTGGTCTCAGAATCAACAGGGCCTTCCTTACAACTGATCATCATAATGCACCTATCTCTACATTTTCCTAAGTACCCATTTCCTGTTTCTTCTATGCCCACTCAACCATCCATTTCTCTCATATTTGTTCTCTTATTCTCCTCCCACTAGGAAATGAACTTTCATAATGATTAATTTCCCCTTCTTGGATATATCCTCAGCCCTCTCGCTTCCCTCCTCCCTCCCCCAAAACTTTAAAAACAGCCCTTATCTGATACTGCGCACCAGAATGCAGTTTAGTTTAACTGCTTTATACAGGTGTGTAAGAGTAGAGGGATACATGGGGAGGGAAGAAACTGCTGAGAAGCAGTGAAGAACCCAAGATCACATGGTGCAACTGTGAACCTCAGAGAAAGGAGACACTTGACTCAATTATCTGATGATTTTGAAGATTGCTCTTAAAACAGTGCTCCAGTTTCCAAACAGCTAGTGACCACACCTTCCAGTCTTGGTGCCGGCAGCAGACTCACTGTTCCCCTCTATGCAAAAGTAATGGGGGGGAGTGGAAACCCGGTAAAAGGCCACCGGTCACATATTAACCCCTTGTGGGGTGGATGCAGCACAGGGGCCACCAGTTGGACAGCACTGCTTTAACAGAATTCTCTCTCAAGGGCTGAATTTTACAGGAAATTAAAAGATTTTAAGTTTCTCTGGAGGTTGGCGTCTCATTTCTCAGCTGCTTATACTTCTACAAAGCTTCCTATTGGTTGATATATTCCTGTAATGACAACAGACAGGTTTCTTTTTTAATAGAGGTGCACCGATACATCGGTCCAATATCAGATCGGTACAGATATTTAAAAAATGGCTGCATCGGAAATGGGCCCCACATGGCCAATAATTTGACTCATAAATACCCCTGCGTGTGCACAGCCGCAGCACAGCACACAGGCAGTGAGAAGCAGAGCCCAGTAGCTTGGAGAGTTACCTCCAACTGGTAAGTCTGGTGTGGTGGAAGGGGAGGATGGAGGGAAGGGGCGTGAGGGGGCAGATCAATGCCCCCCCATGGTGAAGGAGCGAGTGGGGCAGGGGCAGGCACTGCCCAGCTGGGGCAGGACAAAGCCACAGCTCATCTAGTGGGGGTGGGGTGTGCTCCCCAAACCTGTGCAGGATGGGCAGACTGCAGTTGCTGGCTGGTGCTGGGGCTGAGCTTGGGGCAGGCGGCAGCAGTGATGGGAGGGGGCTACAGGGGAGCAGCACCGCAAATTTCAATGTAGCCCCCCCACCACTGGGCACAGCCCCAACTCAACCACCGCCACCAGCCACAATGCCAGGAACAGCTGGGACTGCGCCAGGCAGGAAGCAGCGGCTACGGTGAAATTTGGAGTGACTACAGCCCTGCACCCATGCTCCCCCCCCACCTTGCGTAGTCCCCTCGCAGCACCGCCGCCACCCACCCTGAACCCAGCTCCTACTGAGAAGAACCCAGTACAGCCCTGGCTCCAGTCAGCAGCTGCAGCACGTGCCCCCCCCAGCCAAGCTGCAGCTTCCCACGCCCACCCTAGCTGGGTAATGCCTGCCCCACTCTCCCCCACACTATACGGGGTGTTGATCTTCCCCCTCATGCTCCTTCCCTCCCCTTCCACCACAATGGACTTACCAGCCGCATTGGAAATCAGATCAGCATCAGCCAATACACCTCCTTAAAAATCAGCTATCTGTATCAGCCCCCCAAATCTCTTATCAGTGCACACCTACTTTTTAATACAGAAGTAACCATCTAGCCACAGCACAAGACTGTTGACAATGCTCAGTGTGTACTGCCAAAAGTGTGTTTGGGGGTGTTTTTTAAGCAAGGAAAAAAAAATCCTTTAAGAATCTTTGAAGAAAGAATGCAATCAGCACTCACTGCACCATCTTAGAGAAGTCATCCACAACCTGGACTGCGATAAGGATGGTTTAAACAGGGACTATCAGTAGGAGCATCAAAGAAGAAACAATTGCTATAGCTCCAAAACTTGAGTTCAGCAGAATCCACGATTCAACAGAATACAGGATCCTTATATAATATAGCAGATATGGTTAGGACAGATTGTTAGCGCTGCTCACCTCATCTATGTTTCTGAGCCATTTGCTGATGTTTTCAAAACTTTTGGCATTAGTGATGTCATACACTAGCATAATTCCCATGGCGCCTCTGTAGTAGGAGGTGGTGATGGTGTGAAATCGCTCCTGTCCTGCTGTGTCCCTGCAAAGAGCAAACAGTTATTGAATAGGCAGTAAGTTCTGATGTATATTTACGGCTGCATGGCAAAATACCATAGAAACGTGCAATTTTTAGTTACATGTATGGGTTGGTATCATGCATAAGCGTTCACTCTAGTTTATGTACTACAGGGAAACTCAGAAAAGAACGCTTCTCCCTCTTCGAGGCAGCTGCGTGTTCAGCATTCCTATTAAAAACATGGACAGAAAAAAAAAAAGGGAGAGAGAACAGAGATATTCAGGAAGGCAGGAGGCTCAGCAGGACAAAGCATTGTTTCCCCAAATGGTTTTAAAGAAATATTTTAGAATCCACCAACCCATGGACAAAGACTGACTGACCAACCAGAAAAATGCTAGTTAAATCACTTTTCTTGTACTTTATTCTAATCCAATCAAATAGGTTTCCAAGCCACCAGGGAGCAGGAGTGATTGACTGACCGACTGAATTATTTTATCCCTTTTGGTAACTTTCAAAAAAGAGAAGTATAAAGTAAGACAGAAAAATAGTCTGTAAAATGAGCAGTAAATGCTTTGAAATTAAGTCAACACTTTATATTCAAGAAGCAAGAAACATCTATGATTACAACTAAAATGCATCTATATGAAGAAACAGCATCCCTTAAATATTTCGGAACAACAATGAACCTGGGTCTCTAGTCAAGTCTAACAGAACAATTAGATGGATTTAGAAATATGAACACAGAAGAGTCACTGGAAGTGCACTGACCCACTCAGACAGAAGAATGGTGGCTTCAAGTGGGACTGTCCTCTCACCTAAGCCTAGGAAGTTTACATGAGGTTTCAGTACTTTCATGCTGCATAATGATAGAAACACTCATCCAACAACCCTGCACTAAGTTAAAAAATGTATGCCATTAGCTGCTCCCTAGTCAAACTGATCAAAGCCAAAACATGCAATTCTCCATCCTACCCCAGCCTTGTGGAAAGAGGCAGCTTTGCAAGCAGAAGGTAGTAGAGGCCTTGCAGAAGCTGGCCTACTACTACCCCAAACAGGCCTGGGAGTCGAGTGCTCAGAGTTGGCCCTTCAAGGGAAAGCAGGAACTCTCAGCCTTTACTCAATAACCTGATCCAGTTACATATCTGCAACCAACGCTGAACCAATATCCAATTGATATTGCAACAAGGCGATCTAAACGTGAAACTAGGAAATAGCCCAGAATGCTAAGACACTTAGGGTAGGAACAGACATTACACACAAGTCTGTACAGTGAGTAGAAACCAGTTCAAGTCTGCAACACCACAGGAGTTCATGGTACATAAACCACTCTCAGAATGGCTGAAACTGGTTTAAGATAAACCTGTATGAATGTAGCATCAGACTTAACTGATTTAGGTTAAAGCGGTTTACTGAACTTCTGTCCCAAATCCCCTCCAGATTTAAGTTAACTCACAGCCCACCAGCACCCCAGGATGCTTTTCACCTCACTCCTGACCTACGGTACCTTGCATCCTGCCAGGGCATGCGGGAATCCCTCCCCCACTCCCCACCCCGAGCTCCAAACCCCACAAATACACCCACAATCCCCCACACCTTCACAAATTCCTCCCCACGCACATACAACCCACCTCCACCCCAACCATACAAAGTACCTGCATGATTTTG
>NW_017729028.1:28708651-28719531 GCF_001723915.1 Gavialis gangeticus | reverse complement strand
TAGGTTTAGGTTAGACATCAGGAGGCGCTATTTCACAGTCAGGGCAGCTAGGGTCTGGAACCAATTTCCAAGAGGAGTGGTGCTGGCTCCTACCCTGGGGGTTGTTAAGATGAGGTTAGATGAAAACCTTGCTGGGGTCCTTTGACCCCCGTACTCTTTCCTGCCATGGCAGGGGGTCGGACTAGATGATCTGCTAAGGTCCCTTCCGACCCTAGCAACTATGAAACTATGAATTCAGCTTCAAGCTTTTTGACTGTCTGTACTTAACCTTATGCTCCATTGTTGAATACATCAAGTCACTTTTGTTACTAGCAGTTTTGGTGAAGTCATTTTTACTGGATGCAGTCTAGAAGCTCAGACACCTGTGATAAGTAGTAATGAACCTGCACACTTCATCTGCCTCCTCAACCTTTGCCCCAAGAGGAGCAACGCTTAGAGCAGTGGTTCTCAACTTTTTTTGTACCAGGACCCACTTGTAAATGGCCAGTCTCAACCCAGTGCCCCTCACTCCCAACCCACTGCCTCCCATGCCCAAGCCCTAGCCCCACAGTGTGGGGCAGGAGCTGGGTCTGTGGGGAACGGGGGACCCCCCAAGCAGCCCCTTGCAGGCTGGATCTGACAGCCTGCAAGGGAGAAAGTCATGATTTTCCATTTTTTCTCCTTGAAAAGGAGAACCCATTTTTTTTTTTTTTTTAAGTCTCTTGACTCATTTTTAAAGATTGTTTACAACCCTTTCATATATTCTTGCAACCCACTTTCAGATTGTGACCCACAGGTTGAAAAATGCTAGCTTAGAGCCTCCTTATGCCTCCCTAATTCTGTACTGAAGGGGGTAAAAACATTCTGAGGATTAAGCAAGACAAGAACAAGAAGTAAACTTGAGACTTCAGCAGATGGCAGTTTTGTTCAACACTAGAATAAAATGACTGCTCTGCTATGGATACATGGATAGAAGTGTAGATGCATCTCGTACACGAAAGGTAGCAGAAAGTAATACGGTTGCTACAGAGACAAGTCACCAGCAAAGAAAGCATCCCCTCTGTATGCAGTGCAGTTCCCCCTTTGCAGGAGCCAAGTATACAGACACAGTTAGCCATGTCAGACTGAAGTCTAAGAGAAGGCAGGGTAGATTTGTACCTTACAGACCAACTAAGGCATACACATATATGCATACACATAGCATAAGCTTTTGTAGGCTACAGTTCACTTCATCAGATGCCATGTAAGGACATACTGAGAGTATTGTAGGAGAGAGAGATCTGAATATACAGGTTGAAGGGAGGAGGAGGAAGAAGAGAGGGGGCAGTGCTTGGAGAAACAAAAAAACAACAACTCAGAAACAAAAGGAATCACAAAAATCTAACTCAGGTCATGGAATAAGAATCTAGAGTCCCTGTTTAAACCATATTTAACACTATCCAGTCTGTGGATGATTTCTTGTTCCATATGTTCCTGTTCAAAATCAATTTTTAAAAGGTTTGCTGTCTGAGAACAGGAAGCCTGAGGTCAAAATGGAGCACCTAGGGCAGTGGTTCTCAACCTTTTTAGACTCAAGACACCCCTGGATGGACTCAGGGCCCCACTTGGAAGATGCCGGCTCTTAGCTTTCAGTCTTTCTGTTGCAAAGAACTGAGAAAGAGCACAACTATGGATTTATATTTGAAATCTCTGAAGCCTAACAACACTGTCTGTAAGCCAAGACAGGTTTGTCTCCCATGGCTATTTTGAAATGGTCATCTTTTTTCCAGTAGAGGTTGAAAGTCATTCATGATGGGTACTCAACCCATGGCCTGTGGGCCATGGCATCTGGCCCACAGATCAGGAAGTGTGGCAGTGGGGAGCAGCGGCAATTAACACTGCCACTCGTCTGCTGCTGCCAAATTCCCAAGCCCTGTGTGGCCAGATTGGGGCTGAGCCATACCATCCCCACAGAGGCTAAGGCCTGCAGACAGACCTGTTGTGTGATATTTGGGTTGTTTTTGAAGTCGAGTATGGCTCTCTCTTCTGCAAGACCGAGGCTGCAACAGAAAAATGCGTTTTTGCGATCTAAAAGCGAGCATGGAGGTGGAAACAGTTTGTATACAGGTCCAGTGAGGGCTGCAGCCCTGAGGTATAATTCAGGAGCTGCCCTTCTTGCACTGGGCACGTGTCTGGTCTGTGACAGGCTGATTGTTGCATGGTTCCTTGTCATGGAAATATCCCATTAGCCTCAATTAGCAGAAAAAAAAGCATCAGGGTTTCCAAACAGCTGCACCATACTGAGTTGTACAATAGGGCAGAACCCCCCCCCCATGCTTTGTGCTGCTTGCACCCTGGATCTTTGTTCCAGCAAAGGAATCTGACCACCTTGGCTTGCCTCTTTTACCTGTTTATGCCTCATCCTGAAAAGCAGAATGTTATTGGGCAGGGCCAGCTTTTTGTGAAGTCCAGCAAAGTCTGGGACGTATTTCTCCCTGAAACACTTAAAGGAGTCAGCCACGTTGTGCAGAAAGCTGACTCACTATTAATAGGATGAAAAGCCCAGGAAATGTTGGTATCTTCATGTGACATTACAAAGACAGCTGCACATGGATTGGCAGTTAAATATACCAAAGCCTTCCCTTTTGCTCACGCATCTTTGGCCAAAGTACCAGTCTACTCCTCTGTCAGGAGTGGCACTTCCAAAGTGTCAATGACCTGTCTATCTGCTATCAAAATTATGCCCAGGCCTCATCATAGTCTATACCAAGCCTAACCTGAACTGAGGCAAGGTACAAATTCCACAGTATTTCAGTGCAGCAGATCAAGTCGTGCAAAATGGAAGAAGTACAGAGGAAGTAATGGAGAGGCTGGCTCACGTAGCCCAAAATGAAGGCAGAAAAAAAAAAGATATAGCTGCTTTTCAGAACAGACCCAAAGCAAGCACACCTGGGAAGCAAGAGAACTAAATTTCAGCTCACCATTATTGGTGTTTGGTGTGAAACCAAACTAGCCATTGTAGGCCTCGGGGGAGATGGGATTAATTAGGAGATTGATTAGCACGTGTAGAAATCAGAGGCCCTAGTAACAGTATGAGCACTAGGTCTGAGAACAGACATCTCAGCACATCTCTGGTTTCAGTGGATGTGCTGGAAAAGTTAGTTTTGCATCTCAGAAGGCCAGAGGGAAAACGCTGGATAAAACTGGTTCAAGTCACTAAAATGGGATCAGAGCAGCCTGGTGAACAGGTCCCCATGTGTGGCAGAAGGTCATACTACCTGTTGAGACCAGGATGTGAACGAGGTCACCTAGAGATACTTTAGTGACTGGTAAGAACAAGGATGAGAGTGATATAACAAGAAGCTGATTTGATCAATGCATAAGTGGCCTGGGAACTCTGAATACTTTGTATTGAGCTGGGGGCTATGTTTTAAGCTGGTACTATGCATGCAAATAACCCAGCTAGCATCCTGTACCAAATGATCATGGGTACGAGGTCATTTATACATGTGCTCAGGCATGGAGGAAAGAGAGCTTTAATTAGAGCAGCCTCAAAGCTGCTCTAATTAAATGTGACCGGAGTGTCTTGTGTATCAGCGTACCCATGATTAAAAGTGGTAGCGTGGGTGCTTTATCGAAACCTCAGATGACTTTTAGATAAAGCACCCCCACCACCATTTTTAAGTGCGGGGATGCTGATACATGAGATGCTGGAGCACAGTAATTACCCTGGTCCAGCAGACTCAGTTAACCTGCTCTAACGTGCTGTCAGAGCAGCCTTGTTGTTCATGTACAGGCGCCCCTAGTGTCTAGGCTTGTTTATAGACATTAAAGCCTAGCTGAGCTTTTGTTACTAAGACACAAAGCCTGGGGTCTTTATTATATATAAAATACAATTTTATACATACATACACACACACACACACACACACTCTTTACTACAATAAGGTCGTTAACAGTATAGGATCACAGATGGCATCCTGGCAAAGCACTTAGTTGGCCACCCCAAATACAGGGAGCCAGAAGTGGCCAGTAACATTCAAATCCTGACAGCAGCTGATTGAGTCCACAAATTATGAAAAAAATTAGACATAAAATTTGGTGAAATTTCAGCACAGTGAAAGTCTCAAGTGACTTTTCAGCTATGGGGGGCAGAAACCTTGTTATCTCTAAAACAGATCGACTGGTTTAGGGTGTCATTACCTGCAGTATGGGGGACTGAGTTAGTAATCCATTGCATATAGTGTCAAATAAAATAGTACTCATTTACAAGCACCACACTCAAAACAGGGCTGTACCAATATTCAATTTTCTCTCTTCTAGATTCTTAGTCTTGCATACTGCAGATTTTTGCAGTGAGATAATTGCACTAATGGCATCACAGGAACAGCAGAAGTTTTGACAGTTTCTAGTTAGATGGGAACATTGGAAGTATTTTAGAATCGTGACGAGTTTTAGCTTTTCTTTCTAAAGGATATGCTGTTGCTCAACCACACACTACAGGCTGGAGGATTCAAGTGACAAGCAAAGTTCAATGGTTTGTATTATGTAGATGCTGTATAAGATTAAATCTATTTTGCCTAAAGCTATGCAAATACTGGATGCTTTGAAAAACTGGTCAGGAGTGAAATAGTTAAGGATGTTAATTAAAGGTTAACAAAAAAGGTACCACCCCACTGAGATGGGTCACACCTCTGTAAGCAGCTCTTTGCAGCTGGGTTGGCACCACCACATTAGCTAGGTGCAAGCTACATTAAAAGACATAACTGCATCCGAATCCTAATGATTAAGGAACTACATCGATTCCTACATCCGTTTCCTTAAACAGAGCCCAGGTTATTTGTGCAGCCCCAAGGCCTAGAAACACAAGATGCTTTGATTCTGGAGCACAAATGCTGAAACAAGCAATAGCAAATTTATACTTGTGTGCAAAAGGAAAGTTTTAGCACACTCAGAGAATCGACTAGTTTTTAAAATGTCAATGTCAGCAAACAAAATTTGACTGGAGGTGGAAAAAGACATTGGAGCCAGCTCTTATTCCAACTTTTAAGCACCAGAGTCTATTTAAGCACTCAAGTGTGATCCTATTCCACTTGAAATAAGATCCAGTCCCTGAGAAACCACTAATTGGACCTACTTTGGTAATCAACCATCACCTTCACCTCAAGATTAAGTTGTTAAAAGCAGTGAGGAGGAGGAAAACCCACTCATCTCCTTTAGGGACTCAAGCTGGGCAGAACAGGACCACACCTAAGACACATGGAACAGGACCTGGCTCTCAGGGGTCAGTATTGTTGCTCAAGTGCCCACAAAAGCAGCAGGCAAACAGGAAAAAAAGGAACACTGGGCATGTCTACAGGAGATGCTAACTGCGCAGTAGCCTAATAATACTGTACAGTAGCATGGCATGGACAGTGCTGATATGTTACTGCACGGTATTATTAGGCTACTGCACAGCAGCGTCACTAAAAAGGCATTTGCCAGTGTTACCACACAGTAACTCTGATTATTGTGCATTTATTTAGTACTTGATTATACAAGTATTAAATTAAATGCAATGAACGTGTTGATGTTCCCACTAAAAAATAGATTTCACCTTTATGAATTTAATGCTTTTAAGCAAAGAAACAAAAAAAACCAAAAAAATTGTAATATCAATGCTTTTATACTAGCAGCCTGTGTACTATAAAGCCGTCACACATGATCACTGCTACAAAGTGCTGAATAAATCTTCCTGCATTATACTTTGCTCATTTGTCTTCCTCAGAAAAGAATTTTTTGGTGTCTCATGTTCTCTTAAGTTTTAACCATTAAAGCCATCAACTTTTTAGCATTCATTACGCCAGCCACTGCACTAGCATAAGCCTGACTGAAGGCATGCAATTCCTCATCCACATCTGTCTCAAGAACTGGAAGACTGCACCGAGTTTCCCCAAACGTACAGATCCTATTTCCCAACTCATTCAGCTGCAACCTCTTGAGCTTTATCCCTACCTGGAAGACCTTCCATTAGTGACTTGACAAAACATTAGCACTCCCCAAAAAAACAAGATGCATGAAAACTGAGGAAGTGGAAGATTCACAAAAACAAGTTAACACCAGCCTTCAGGTGTTCCTTACGCGAGGTCAATCTGTGCAAAGTTCAGCACACAGTTTGGAGTACACTTAAGTCCTGATGTGCAAGCAGTTACTTTCCAGTTCTTTGCTTCTCCAAGGCTATAATTAAGGTACAACTGGGTACGACCACATGGCTACATGTGACATTGCAGGTGGAAATTAGGATTAAACCACTACACTTGTTACAAGTGAAAATAATGCTCTTCTAAAAAGGCTAGCTCACTTACCCACTGCGCACCAACCCTCATTCCATCTATAATCCAAATGCCCTATATGCCTAATTAACACCTTTCAGTTATTTCTTGAATCACTTGGCCCCCCGTGGCTACTCACTGCATTCCAGAGTTTCTAAGCATCAGGTTAGCTTACTCTTTGCTTACTGAGTTAAGAAGTAGAATGGTGATGGGGTGGGAGCGAACACTAATTTTTCCATTACCTAGACTTTGTCAAGTCTCTACACCAGAGACAGCAAGCATAAATTCCCTTAGTTAAAGGGGCAAGCTCTGCACCTGCTTCTTGTGTTGGAAACGAGAGTAGGACTGGCTGCTTCCACTCCAGTCCTCTGCTGCTATCTTACAAGCACTTTTGGCCCCGCTATTCCCACTGGAAGACCAGGTAACTTCTGGTTTTCAGACAAACTCTATTTATTGGGTTTTGTACCAATATTGTCCTATGACTAACAGCCTTTCTGACCCCCCACCCTCCCAAGACTTGACCCTGGATGGACTGGATCGATTTGGACAGCAACTGTACCCCCTTTTACTGCCTCATTTTGCTATACTAAAGCAGCCAAGCTTTTTCAGTTCCCCTTAGCAAGTGTCCTGTACAATAGCAAAAACACCTCTCCCCTTCCAGGGCACCCTAAATTTCACATTTGTTTTTTCACAGCCACAAACAGCTAGGTCAGTCACAGAACGACTAATACAACTACGTCCTTCTCCACCCAATTGCAGCCAACATGCTCTCAAACTCAAAGCAGAAATTCCTGGGGCTCCTAATCTCTACTGACAATGGCTGTTCCACAGATTATTAGCACACAAAGCACGTGGCACAACCTTTTGCATAAGTTGGCTGAATCACAGCACTAGCACAAACCTGCTCAGAAGCATGCAGTCCCTTATCTAAGTCTGCCTCAAGTATAGGAAGGTTGCAACAAGTCTCCCAATACATGTACGCACTACTTGCCAGCCACACACATTTACAGCAGTCACTGCAAAATGTCACACAGTCAAGCTACCCCAGTGATGCAGAACCATAGATGTGATTATTAATATTCATGAGTGTGAAATGTAGGTAGTGTCTGGACTACCATCTCTACAAAGCCGTTGAAATGTATAGAGCAAAAGAACTTTGACCAAAGGAGTCTAGAAACAACCACTGAGAACTGAAGGTATTTGGAAGAGACTTACTATAGCTAAAAGAGATATCAGATGTCAGTGGACATTGCACCAAATCAAAAATCTTGAACTATTAAAGGAAAAAAGATCAAGGGGTTGTTATTCACATTCTGTCACTTTGCTTCAAACTCATGTTTTGGGACCAATTTTTAAACCACTGATAAACTATTCCTATCCTATGTTGATTATCAAATGAGAAGGTTGTGCAACCCTTGTGAATGTATTCCTTATTTAAAAATTTTAAATTTCCAGCTCAAGCTCACAGGTCTAAAGGTGACGTGTGCTCAGTTGCCAGACAAGAGAAGAGTGGAAGTGGAGGGCTGACAAGTTTGTTCTTGCATCAGTGATAAAAGCAGTTGGAGGCAAAAAGTTGTCCCATGCTGAAAACAATGAGACCTCAGTTTCTAACTAGAGTCTTCCAGGCTACCATATAGAAAATGAAGAATTTTGCCAAGTTTTTTTAAAAAGGACCTGCACTTCTGTTGCCAAAAAACAAGAATTCAGGAACCCCAGTGCTGATCGGATCTGGGGTCCAATTAATCTAACAGTGCTTCAGAATCAGGTGCAAAAGTTCTACAATAAATCCACTGCCCTTCTCTACCCTTCCTGTCAAATGACTGGATTATCTGGCCTTGGGAAAGAGCTCATCTGGCTTGCAAGTGTGAAGGTTGTAAGTTTGATTTTATCATGGTTGTGAAGGACCCCACCAGGGAGGGTTGCAAAACTACTTAAACTACTTAATTTTGGAGCCTGACAATTTTATAAAAGGAATAATAATGACAAAATCACCAGCAACACAAGAGACTAGACTCAAGGACCCAGGAATATCTTTTTCCATGATGCATTCCTCTCCAAATAAAACCTAGATAGTGGCTATAAGCATAGACACTAGATATCCTACTTCAGGTTAACACTGACCATTATAACTCTACACTCATGTAAGTGCTTAATTTCTTCTTAAATAACCCTTTCTGCAGCAACATTCACCAACCAGCTTAATAGAAGTTACGACCTAAAGAACACCCGATATGTATTTCAACCTCCTGCAACGCAGGCTGTTTACATTTCACCTGAAACCCTGCATCAGGCAAGATTTTAGTTTGGCCAACTTTTTCAGTCTCCAAACTAAAATACATACCACAGGTAAAGAGAATGGATCAAATCACCAATAGCAGGGAATCAATCAAGTAAAACATGCCCAGACAGTACCAGCAAATAAACTACCCCAACCTGTACAGAAAGACACTCCACAGGCCAAGGGCAATTTCCACTGCAGGAAAAATTGCTTCATAAGCCTACACCCTGCTTCAGCCCGGTCCTGAGCATATGGGCAAGATGCAGCCAACCTCTCAAAATGATGCTCTACCACCTCGGAGCACCATTTCACTCCAGTTACCCTTGTGCACTCAACCACAGCCAACCGGATATTCGGAGTGTTTCTCAACTTGTGGGTCACGACCCAGAAGCGGTCTGCAATATGTGAAAGGATCACAAAGGAACTCTAAAAATGGATCAACAAGCTTTAAAAATCGAGTCTCCTTTAAAGGAGGAAAACATGGGAAACCGTAGCTTTTCCCTTGCAGACTGAGAAAACACTTAACCTACTACCCCAACATTTTGGTCTTAAACGCCCCCCCCCAAATGCCCCCCACATACCCTCTCTGCCCCACATTCTGGGAAGCTAGGGTCAGGACTGGCCATCCATCGCTTACAAATGGGTCCTAGTACAAAAAAGGTTGAGAACTACTGCTTTCGAGGATGGTCACACAACAGCCCCCACTCCATGTCTACCCACCCACAAGCACCCAGCCCCACCCCCCCGGAAGCATGATACTTGATTACAGGCATCTTAGTGAAGAGCTGCCCCCCGGTTTGAGCATACCAGCAGCAACGCAAACAATGCATGAGGGAGGAGACGAACAAGGGACTGATCACCTTAACTCCTGCCCCCTTGTACATGCAGGTCTCAAAGAATTCCTCCCAGGAGCTAGGTCAAAGCATGCATCTTTGAGGCAGATCTTCAACATCACTTTTGGTATTCCAAGCACAGGCCACTATCCCTCAGGCATGCCGTTCCAAAGACCTACTTCCTCCACAAACCCGTGCTGAACTGCACTGCATGTTTTACTAGAACCGTAACAGCTTATTTCTTGTCATCAGCTCTGATTCTGGTCACTTTGGTGCCTCACTGAATATCCATATATTCATACAAAACCAAATAGAAACCTGTGATTTGCATCCTCTGTGTTGTTTGTTACTTCATGTGATTTAAACATTAGACAAGTAAGGGGAACATCAATCATCTGAACCACCCAAATCTCCTAATTCACCCATGCTGTGTGTGTTGATTCCATACGAGATGACGCCACCAGACATAGCTGCACTATTTACCACCCTATTCCTGGGATAATTTAAAACAGTTTGGCTTAAACTGCAGCTGCAAACTGACATCATCCAGGGACCTTCCCCAGCAGATGTGTCAATTTAACAAGATTCAAAAGGGACTGCACATGTAACTAGCTCTCTAGAGGTAAAGGGATAACAGCAACAGTCTGGAGGGGATACCAAGCCTTTTGTTTCAGGGTCTAAGCTTTGTTGGTGTTGTAGATTAAGCATTTTAATAAAAAAAACCGCACACATACTTGGTCTTAGAAAGACAAGAGAGTAATTAGACTTACCAATCCACCTTGGGGCTTCATTATACCTGTCCCCCGTAAAGAGAGCAGTTGTGTCAGAAGTATGCAAGCTAACACAGGCCTTTAAAACTAAAGTCTCTCTTAAAACAAGCACCCTTCAAAGAAAACGTCTCATCTCATGAACCCCATCTCATCACAGATGTGTGGCCTGTATTCATACAACCGGAAGATTGCAAGGAACCTCAAGGCCCATCCCATTAACTCCCTCCACAGACAGCAGATGTGCTGGTCCTAAATCCTAAGCTAGCCTCTGTAATACCTCCAATAAAGGCAATTCCAGAGTTTCCCCAGGTAGCTTGTTCTATTGCCTAACTACTTAACAGTTAGCAAGTTTTCCCTCAGATATGATCTAAATCAGCTTCGCAGTAGTTCAAACCCATTGCTTCAATATCCTATCCTTTTCAGCAAGGGTGAAAGTCTTTTCCTTTATGGCATCCTTACAAATATTTCAAGATCAGTTATGTCCCTCCCTGCTCCCTCTCCTTTTTCCAAACTAACAAACATACCTAGTTTCCTCATGTGTTGTGCCTTCCAAGCCATTTATCTTCGTCACTCCTCTTTGTAGCTTTCCTAAACCCCTTAAAATACAGATACCATGTTCTAGATATAGACCTAGTAAAATGGTGCTATCGCCTCCCATGTCCTGAATACAATCGTTCCATCAGTGTGATGCTGCTGCATACCAAGTTTGCGATCCACCAAAAAAAAAAAA
>NW_017729028.1:28692795-28708593 GCF_001723915.1 Gavialis gangeticus | reverse complement strand
CGATCCACCAAAAAAAAAAAAAAACACCCCCAGATACTGGTCTGGAAAGCTTCTGCTCTTTTCTAGTTGCGACTCGTCTGCAAGTTTATTCAATATATTCTCGATCCCTGAATCAAGTGTTTCAGAAATGTGAAACTGCACTGGACCCACAACTTGTAAAAATTTACTTTAGTAACTTTCCAGAATTTGATGTCAAACACCTGAGCAGTCAGTAGCCTTTGGGACCTTCTCCTCTTTTTTTCCAAAAACAGACACTTCTAAAGACCTGTGCCCATTCTCCAGATGTCTGGGGTCTTGCCCATCTGCCACACAGTTTCAAGTATTTGTTCAGTGCCCTGGGGGTGACTGTCAGCCGGTAGTCTACTAAGTTCAATTCAAAGTTTAGTCAAAAGGTGTGGATGCAAACTTTTCCCTTTGTTTGCATTCATTGTGCTAGCCTGCACAGCAAAGCAAGGGTATATGCTTTCAGTGTTCCCTCTGAAGACTGAAACCAAGTGAGTACGCAACACCTGTGTTCTTTGAATCTTCTGTGAATTACTCACTTCCTTCGAGCAGTGGACCCAACATCTTCCCCATTCCCTCACTTCTGACATGTACAGACTACCTGCAAGGTGGAAAATAATTGACTGGATCATGCTTAATGGGTAGAAGTCAGTGGCTCAATGTCTAGTTGGGAGGAGGTATCAAGTGGGGTTCCCCAGGGTCTGTCCCTGGGTCTAGCATCTTCATTAACGGATTTGGACAACAGGATTGAGTGAACACTTAACAAATCTGTGGATGACAAAGTTGGGTGGAGTTGCAGGAACTCTGGAGGGCAAGACAAGGATCCAGAATGACCTGAACAGACTGGGAAAGTGGTCTGCAATGAATCAGACTGCATTCAACAAGGACAGCTGCAAAGTCCTGTACTTGGGAGAGAATAACTGCATGCACAGAGTAGGGAATGATTGGCTATGGTGCAGTACTGCATAGGAAGACCTGGGGGTTACAGCAGACCATATGAGCCAACAGTGCACTCTTGCTGCAAAAAAAAGAGCCACGGCATACTAGGCTGTATTAACAGGAAGGCCTCTTGCAAATCAAGGGAAGTGATTCTTCCACTCTATTCAACGCTGGGGAAGCTTCACCTGGAGTCCTGTGTCCCGTTTTGGACGCTACACTTCAAGTAGGATGTGGACTAGAGGAAGGGTGGGTCAAGCATTAGAACAGGCAGCCTAGAGAAGTCTCCATCCCTGGACAAGTTCCAGAGCAGGCTGAATACACACTTGATGGGAATGGTTTAGCCAAGGATGATCCTCCTGTGAGCAAGGGGCTGGACTAGAGGACCTCATTAGGTCCCCACCAGCCCTACTTCTTGATCCTATGATCTGCAGAACTCTTTGCTATCCTTAACATCTTACCAGTTGTAACTTGTTTTACACTACTGTAGAAACAGTCAGGAAAGCAAGTCCTCATTATTCCTTTAAATACTCCTTAATGACACCCCTTCCTTTTAATGCTTACACATTTGGTTTTCAGATGGCCACACAAGGAGTTTCTTAGCTATTAGTCTTGCAGTTCTTACCTCTCCTTGAGACAGCTTGATGCTGAGCCTCTAGTTCTCTCTGTATAAGTGCCAGATCTTACAAACCTCTTTCTTTCGATTTGTCTGCCTGTTGGCTCTTCCTAGTTATTTCTCCAAGGCAATAGAGTTTTGTCTGTTTGAAGTATAGTGTCCTTGCTTTGCTGTTTGCACCTTTCTTCCATGATCACAATGATTTTGTCCACCTGTCTGATAGAGGGGCACTGATACATCGGTGCCCCTCTGGACTGCATCAGAAATCAGCCTGACACGGCTGATAATTTGGCCAATCAATGCTCGTGCATGCACACAGCCAGAGCGCAGCGCACAGACAGTGAGGAGCACAGCCCAGCATCTTGAAAAGCTGCCTGCAGCTGGTAAATCTGTTGTGGCAAGAAGGGGCATGGGGAGGTAGATCAAGGCCCCAGTGGTGAGCAAGGGAATGGGACTGGGGTAGGGGACAGGACGGAGCCACAGCTCATCCAGGGGAGGTGTGGGAAGGAGGGCGATTCCTACCACTGCAGGCACCCTGGGAGGACACTGGGTATGCCCCCACATCTATGCAGGACAGGGTGGGGGGGTTGGGCTGGGCTCAGGGCCGGCAATGGCACTGGGAGGAGGGCTATGGCAAGATTTGGGGTGGCTACAGCACCCCCCAGTGCCACCGCTGGCCCCGAGCACAGCCCTGGCACCAGCCCCAGCTGGCAGCCGCAGCCCACCCTGCCCCGCTCCATGCAGATCCAGGGGTAGACGTCTCCTCTGCCCTCCCAGGGTGTGTGCAGTGACGGGAGCCGCCCCCCTTCCCATGCCCAGCCCGATCAGCACTTGCCTCAGCCCCACTCTTCCCTCACCGCAGAGGCCTTGATCTGCCCCTCCCCTACTCTTTTGCTTCCCCCTCCAGAATATCAAAACTGGTCTCATCCAACTCCTCTTCCTGATATAATGAAACACCAGACACTCAAATCTGCCGGTCATTTCTTTTTTGACCCCTGCGCCCACACATGTGTCACTCATTTCTCCCTATCTGTTCTTCTGGAAAAAGCTATACCCCCTCAGTGCTAATAATCCTACTATAGAAAATACTCCACTTAATGTGTCATGTTACTTTTCTTTCATGTATAGGCTTCCCTCCCCTGAAAAGGTTTTGGGCAGCTTACAACAAAAGAGAGATAAAATTATAAAAACAAATCAAATAAATAATACCAAACAATACCCTACACACTATAACTTTACACTTGCTCCTCATACTATTTGCATTGTTACGCAGACATTGAAGATTCATTGCAGACCTATTTTTCTTCTTGCAACTTGAATCCTATTAAGGTTTCCCATGTTTTCTCCAGAACCTTCCCCCTAGATCTTAACTGTGCACTGACAAGGTGTGCGTGTCACCAGCATCCACAATTAGATGTATACCCCCATCCCTCTTGGAAGAAAATCCTGGAGCACACTAACCTCCTCCTCCCTGGGTCCAATGGTTTTGTTGATGCCATGCAACCCCTTCGTTACTTCACTATGCTATGGTACTCCCTTCCAGGGGTAACTCCTCACCTAAATCTTGACAACAGTACTGGTACACAAGGTGGGTGCCTGTAGACATGCCAGGAGGCTGCTCTGATGTGCTGTAATTACAGAGCACTAGAGCAAACTCGACTGAGTCTTCTGGACTGTAGTAATTACTACGTTCCAACCAGCCTCCACATCTCGTGCATCAGTGTCCCCATGCTTCAAAATGGCGGCAGAGGTACTTTAACAAAAGCTCACTGAACCAGCTTTAGTTAGTGTCCCTGCTCTCATACTGAAGCATGGGGATGCTGATACACAAGATACTCCAAGGGCTGCTCTAATTAAAGCACCTCCCCCTCCCCACCCCTGGATCACATGTAAAAATGCCCGATGATGCTATATATAAAAAAAAAAGGCAATTCATAAGTACTGCCTATTAGCCCACCTTTCCAATTTAATCAACTGTGGAATAATTAAAAAGATTGGCCTTCCCTCCGTTGAGAGCATCTCATGCCTGCATTAGACAGCGGGCTTCCTTTCCACAATGCAAGTCCAGCTACAGCTTGGTCTACACCGTTTTTGTACTGATGCAATTGTTTTGTTTAGGGGTGTGATGTTTTTACCACTGAAGTTATACTAATGCAACCCCTGGTATGAGCACAGGGTTGCACTGGTATGGTAAGCTTTGTTTAGAAAGCTTAGTCTGGCTCCAGTGAAAACAGGCTTTGCAACTACTTCAGTGACAGCAAAGTGTAATTCTGGAAATAGGTAACATCAGAAAGTACCAGATAAATTTAAAATGCAGGCGGCAAATAGATGTGTTACACAAAAGTAATTCTCTAAACTAAGTATACTGCAGAACTAGCCACCAGAAAAGTCAGAATTGGTGGAAGAGACCAAACTGAAAAGAAACTCCTTTTACAAAACTCAGAACTCTATGAAGTCCCAAGCAAAGCATGGCTCTCTCACCACCGTGTACCACAGGAATTCAATCCATTCCTATGCTTTAATTAATTACGATAGAATAAAATCATGAAGGGTGTGGACCTTCGAGAGCTTATGCTTTAATTACTTTTCCCTTTGAGTCATGTTTCAAGGTAGAGTGCAACTATGTGTTTGTATAGGACAGTTGGGCCTCAACCCTAATCATGAACTTGAGGTGCCACTCATTGCGGTTATCTTATTCCTATTTAAATTTCACACCTACTGACCAAGCCACTGAAGTTCAGTAAGGTGTTATGCAATCAAGTTAGTGTGCTAAGTACAAAGTTATACGCAAAGCCTATTGCAAGACAGCTTCGACACACAGTATACCTAGAGAAATGCAACAATTTGTAATAACTTCCTAAAAAGAGTGGATGCTGATCAGGCCTGATGGGATGAACTCAAGAGAATTGGCAAGTTGAGCTATCTAAACTTTAACAAAAGTCACACCAGGAAGCACTTCTGCCATAAGAACATAAGAAGTGCCGTACTTGGTCAGACCAATGGTCCATCTAGTCTAGTACCCCATCTCTGGACAGGGCAGAAATGGATGCTACAAAGGGAGAGCAATGAACCAGATATCCCTAAAGTGATCTATCCCCTATTCAATACCCTTCCTGGCACCCACTATTTATTGGATTAAAGATGCCAGTGGAAACGTCTCCAACCACTCTGTTCAATTGCCATTAAATAGAGCAACACTCCATGAACACTCAGCACGGAGGTGGAAAAGGATCTGGGAGTCATTATTGACTCCAAGATGAACATGAGTCGGCAATGTGGGGAGGCGGCTAGGAAGGCCAACTGCACCTTGTCGTGCATCCACAGATGCATCTCGAGCAGGTCCAAGGAGGTGATCCTCCCCCTCTATGCGGCACTGGTCAGGCCGCAGCTGGAGTACTGCGTCCAGTTCTGGGCGCCGCACTTTAAGAGGGATGTGGACAGCATCGAGAGGGTCCAGAGGAGGGCCACTCGTATGATCAAGGGACAGCAGGGTAGGTCCTATGAGGAAAGGTTGCGGGACCTGAACCTGTTCAGCCTTCAAAAGAGAAGGCTGAGGGGGGATCTTGTGGCCTGTTATAAACTGGTTAGGGGGGATCAGCAGGCGCTGGGGGAGTCCCTGTTCCCCCGAGCGCCGCAAGGAGTGACCAGGAACAATGGTCACAAGCTGGCGGAGGGAAGGTTTAAGTTGGACATCAGGAGGCGCTACTTCACGGTCAGGGCGGCTAGGGTCTGGAACCAGCTTCCAAGTGAGGTGGTGCAGGCTCCCACCCTGGGGGTTTTTAAGAGGAGGTTGGATGACCACCTTACTGGGGTCATTTGACCCCAGTGCTCTTCCTGCCATGGCAGGGGGTTGGACTAGATGATCTGCTCAGGTCCCTTCCGACCCTAGAAACTATGAATTTATCCAGTTTCTTTTTGAACCTGTCTGCACTCTGTGCCTCCACCACTTCCTGTGGCAGTGAATTCCACAAGTTAACTACAACTACTTTCTTCTGTTAGTTTTAAACCTATCATCTACTCATTTCAGGTGGGTGCCCCATAGTTCTAGTATTCTGGGACTTAGTGAACAAGAGCTCCCTGGTCACTTAGTCCACACCCTTCATGATTTTACAGAACTCTATAATATCCAGCCTCCCAGCCATCTCCTTTCCAAACTGAGCAGTCCTAGCCTTTTTAGTCTCTCCTGGTACAGGGAGCTGCACTGCAGCCCAGATGGATGGGGAGCAGCAATAACAGTGTGGAAGTAGTTTCCAGCCCTTCAACCATAGCACAGCACCCACATCACTACTGCTTCTCCCAGCCCCTAATCCTTAGTCGTGGTCCAGGTATAGTTTTCACACAGAACAGAGCTGTACTGGGATCCAGGTCCCTTGTCCCAGTGCAGCTCCCCTCTGGCTGTAAGCTGTGCCTACCCCGCAGCAGGCCTTGGGGTGGGAAGGGAAGGAGGCAGAGTGGGGCTCAGGAAATGTAAAGCAGCAGCAGTGGCATGGGTACAGCTTCCAGCCCCAGTGCCGGTGCAGCTCCTCACTGCTCAGCCCCAGTGCAAGAAAAGCCCTGAGGCTCTCTAAGCTGCATCCGACCTGTGGGCCATGTGTTGCTGTCCACTGCTCTAAACTACTAAGTAACACTGCTTTGAGTCTTATACAGCTGCTTCTTTTCCATATAGCTATACCCTCCCACATTTAGTTTACCTTAAAGATTCTTCCTTATGCTTGGTCTTAATTTTCCCTTGAAAAGACAATCTTCCCACTACTTTATTATACCCATCTCATTGTGATCATTGGTAGTGGTGCCTCTGGAGGGAACAGTTAACGAATAGGGCTTGGCATCTACTTTAGAACTGGATATGCAGCTCACATTTTAGACAGGTCTTGGTGGCAGCCAAACTATCACAACCCATCCAGGGAGGCTGCTTTCCATTATGTTCTTTTATTTTGGTCAATGCTCTTCCAGGAGCTGAGATTTTGGTGCTCTGCACTATACTCCCTGCAAGGTATCATTAAGTGTCCAGATGTGAATTAGTTCAGAGCTTTCCTGTGGGACTACCACTGTTACCTGTAAGGGCTGCATACAGAGCTCAGTCTTAACTGCACTGAAATATTACAAACCCACATCTAGTTTACACTTCACTGTTTCTAGGTTCTCTTTCATCACCATTCTACAGGTGTTTCCTTTCCTAATGAGTATACTTCAGGGGAAATCCAGAACATACCAGCTAGCATCTTCATAATTTGCTTTTTGTTGCCTGTTCTTCAAATTTCAGTAAGTCAAGTTAGTATTTCAGTTCACATCATCTGCAAAACTGAAGGAAGTCTTTACTTCTCCTACATTAAAAGTGCTCATTATAGCAGGACCCAGATGATCCTTGCTCAATTTCTTCTTCTACAGAGATACTTTCTGTATCTGCTTGTTTAACAGCTCCTAAAGCCATGTGATAATGCTACTGCCAAAACCAGCAGTTTAGCTTTGTTTTTAGTATGAAGATGCTAATCTCTAATTCACTGAATTAGAGGCAATTTCCCCACCCACCAGGTTGAAACTCTCCCCTTTAGAGGAAGAAAAAAAATACACTACTATTTAATGCCATTGACCCAATTATCTTTCAGATGTATTAAAAAAGGTGTTCTTACAAGATAGGGACACAAAGAAGCACTGTATGTTCACAGGTAGGAAGCAATGCTCAGATACTGTATACATTAAATGAACAAGGTCAACTATTCAGGCCATTTTACTGCATCAGGATGAATGTCTAGATATGGGAGAACTTGAGAAGACTTCTTTCAGGCTAGCCTCCAGGCAGTGTGGCAACAAAGATGCTGCAAGTACCAACTTCACACATTGCTATGACATGTCCAGCAATCTTGAGAGCAGAGTCATTAATTCTTTTCACTCATCTAAGGTAAATTGCAATATAAGAGTTTATACCTGCAAACTCCAGCACAAAGCTGGTCAGGTTTCCATAGCAGAAGACAGTGATTAACATCCATGCTGAACAAGGGCTTTGTCGCAGAGGCCGCAAGATAAAAACAGGAACAGTAACAAGAATAGGGACGTAGAGATAAGGCATGGAGTTTACCTTCAGCTGGAGAATCGAGTTCTCCTTCAGTGAAGGCTTTACTACAAGTGTGGGAAGTAAGCAGACTGGTAATCTGAATGCAGGAGCTGGGAATGCTCCCACTCCTAGCTGGACCTAGCTACAAGAAGGGAGTGCCAACAAGATGACCCAGGGAAGGGTGCTGTGTGGTTATCAGGAACCTCCACCCACTGTGAGCACTACTAAAACTGAACATACCAGCAGCCAGTAAGTCATTCCCAACAACAGTTTAAAAAGGCTCATGTTGGAGGCTGCAGGGTTGATGGCTGTAGCCATGTTGGTCTAGGAACACAGGCAGGCAAGGTTCTTTAGGTACATGTGGTATCTTTTATTATACCAACCAAATAGGTGGAAAAAAGTTCTTTGCAAGCTTTCGGGCACAAACACCCTTCTTTAAGCACTGGGAGAGACTGCTGGTGTTATGAGTTCTCCAAGGTAGAAGAAATGCTCGTGCTGGAGGCTGAAGTACAAGCTCAACAGCCAATTAGAGAGAAAACGAATGCATCCCTTCACAGTAATCTGTACTAATTATATAATGCTTAGAAGTTATACTTGCAAGTGCAGTGAAGCTGCAATGGGAGAGAGGCAGGGGAAACTCTGGACATGCCCCAACCACCCTCCCCTCTCAGTATCCATTCTATGCCACTGTCACCTGTGAAAGGCAGGTCTATTTGTTACACGCTGGCAATGACCTTAGGCCCTCCAGGTACTACAAAACCACCAGCCCACCCCTCCCATAGCTAGATGGAGGCTACTAGCATGTACAACAACTAATTCCACTGGACAAATCACAAGAAAAAACAGGAACAGGAGTGCTAGTTATAGGTTCATAACTAAGGTGCCAAGGGAGGACACTGAGCAGAGAACTCCAGGCTAGCATCCACTGCCCCATGAACCTATCTAAGAAGCCTGTGAAACTCTGCTTGGAGAGGTGCCCAGCCAAGATAAAGGAAGGAAAACAGCCCCACAGGTGTCTGGGTTCCCTCCAGACAGCACTTCCTTCCTCATCTGGTCAATTGATATTTTGGCCAGGCCCAGGAGGAAGAGGTTGACAAGAAGGTCCTAGAACTTTTGGGGGCTGCAACTGGGATAGATACCAGTCCAAGCCAGCAAGCTGCAGTCCTAATGATAAGACATCGAGCATGCATCTCAGTAACACTGGTAAGACCTGCAACATTTGTCTTCTGCATTACCAAGAATTTACAAGACTTCTATTGTGCCGTCAGCCTTACTTGTTCAATACACGTTGACCAGAAGAGAGAGACTTATTTTCCATAAATTCATAGCTGATCACAGTGGTGTAGTGCGATTTTCCTCAACGTGGGGAAAAGTTTTGGGACAACCCTTGTCTCCATACCTGGGTTAATCTATGGAGGGTGTGTCCTGCCATGAAGGTCATGGCCAAGGTGAAGCTGTCACCTATGATATCCCCAGTCAATCACCCCTCCTGTCCTCTGTACTTACACCTCTGACTGACAAGGCATCTTGGTGACTTCTGGTTATTTAGAAATCATAACTTTAAATATATTCCCAAAGAAGCATGCACTAAGCATTCACATCTTAAAACAGGCCACTGAAACACTACACTATTTTTCCCCAGAGACAATCCCTGCAACTTTCACCAAAATTAAGGCCCTATTTTCTTCAAAATCAGAACAGCATGACTTAATAGTGTTATACTGATTGTTACCAATTAAAACTTAAAAAAAAAAACCCTTCATTTTTCCAGTTCCTAGCACTGCTGTCATTTAACAGAGGTAACTGTTAATCTTCATTACCAGTGGAAATACACAATGCATTTGTGGAATTAGACTGGTAGTGATCTCAATTTAGGTATTTTGCCTGTAAGATTCATTCAACATCATCTGCTATCCCTCCCATCTTTCTGAGATACTTCAAACAAGACATTTTCAGCGTTACTCAAATGGAGACCAATATGTAGTTTAGTTCAGCTAAACTACCATGGGATGTCACTTACCATATTTGTAGCTTGATCTTCTTTCCTTGTAATTCAACTGTTTTGATCTTGAAGTCTATTCCTAGGGGAAGAAAGAAAGAAATGTCAGCCATGCTTTAAGAGTGGCATGCCACATTTGTCAGAACTGCCAGAGTTGTACACAGAGAAGCAGTTCAACTGACAGGGTAATAAAGGAAATGGACAGTGGAGTCCTGTCTACATTAAAGACCTTAGCAGGAAAGCTAAATGCAGAGCTAAATAAATAAGAACTTCCTTACTTTAGACAAGCCCTCTGTCTGTCAAACTTTTGACTACACAATGCCACCCCTCTGCAGTTTTCCAAGAGGTGGCCTGCATGAAAAAAATTGAGAACTGGCTTATATTCTCTTGTGCTTGACTTTAAAAATGTGAAATATTCAGCTTCTTGCATAAGAACTGAGGAGTTCAAGGTATCAAACTTATCTCAACTGAAAGAGCAAAAACTAAAGAATGGAAAGCTTTCAGCTAAAAGCAACTCGACATCATGCAGATGTTTAAAAAGATTTTCTAAAACCTTTCCACGGTTTAGTCAACTGCTCAGCAACCTTAGCCCTTGTGATGACACCATTTCACTAGTTTTCCCAATTGGTCTTCCAGAAGGCACTCTCTCAAAAGCAAGAGAGAGAGGACAAGACTTTCTCATTTGCTGATCACTTTTAAGGTAATCCACTTAAGATCTTTAATTCTGCTGGCTCCTGATTGAACTACTACTTTATACCCATTTCTTTAACCAAAGATATGTGATAGTCTCTGGACACTGAAAAGCATTAGAAATATGGATCATTTGACTTCTGAAACTGCTGACACAAGTAACTGATGCAATAGCTATGTTACCATAAATACAGAGAGATGGAAATCAAGTCATTTCACACCATTCCACTTTAGTTAGGGATTCATTGTTTGCACCAACACCACCCTTCCCATTTAAAAAAAGACAAGAGGTACATGACAGTATACAGGACACTGAGACCAAATTTAGATCCTTTCCGGCCTGTCAATCCAAATCTAAAATCAGGGTGAATTTGATTTAAATCAAATAATTTAAAATCATGATTTAAATCATTGGTCAGGAAGCCTCAGTTTAATCATTTGCTACAAAAAGTGCATTCTTGTTGTTCGATACCCTCTATTCATTTTAACTTCTTGAAACTTTGCACTTTTAGAGAGGTAAGACCTTGGCTGTGTCCACACAAACTTGCAGACACAAGAGGGCTAGTGGGTAGGAAATCAAGTCTGTTATCGCTCATCTCCATATACTGCTGTTAACAAGGATGTTATCTCTGGAGACAAATCCATAGTTTGAGAATGGAAACTAAGCATTACAGAGATGCTTCATGGGATCATCTAGACTGAGCACCAAGTCTTATTGGGTACAGTGGTTTTCTTTTATCTTTACTAATCTACAGAAGAGCCTCTGAGAACCCCATAAGATTAGGCCCCTGATATAGTCCATGGCCTGTTGTGACCTATTTATAATTTTTTTTCTAAAAAAGTTAAATATATCATTAGAAGCCTATTCCATGATGATATCTTTGAGCTTTAAACATATTTTAAATTAAAATGATCTTTATACAGATTTTTTTTAAGAAGAGCATCTTAAAATCATAAAATACGATTTAAATAAAAAATCCATTTTTATCCACCCTGATCTAAAACAACTCCAGTATGAATTCTAATCCTCTCTCCCCCCACAGGTTCACAGAAATTTAGGACTGTGATCATCAGGTCCAGCCCCCCCTGCTCTGGGCAGAAGACTGCTGGGGTCAAATAACCTCAGCAAGGTGTGCGTCCTACAAAAGTCAGTGATTGAGAGCCTGCTGACCTCATGTCACAGCTCTGCCTGCTTTGATAGAGGTCTTCTACCCAAGGCTCTACGCTAGGAAAGCAAGGCAGATACCAGCTTCAGCATTAAGATGGGAGCTGGATATAATTTCAGCAGGAACTGATTAAGTTTTATGATCTAGAGATGAAGTTGCAGCAAAATTTGATAAGGAGCTGCTGGGTGCGTACTAGTTAGGCTGGAACAGATGGAAGCATGGAACTATAAGAACTGGCTGAAGAAGAGGAGACACGTAGAGACCTATCGAATTTGCGATATTCACACAAAGTGCAAAAAGGCACAACATTGGCAGCAAGACTAAGTGAGGGAAGAGAGCTGCTAAAAAGAAAAAAAAAGGGTGAGAAGCCCTGGCATCCTGAAGCATGCGGGGGGGGGGGGGGGAAGACTTCTATGATGGATTACGGCAGGACCCCCCAATCCTCTGGCCAAGGATTTCACAGTCTTCACAGACATTAGAGCTGGAAGGGATCTCGGAAGATCGAGTCCAGCCCCCTGCCCGAGGAGCAGGTAGTCAGCTGGGGTCATAGGATCCCACCAAGATAAGCATCCAAATTTCTCTTGAAGGTGTTCAATGTAGGTGCTTGAACCACCTCTGATGGCAGTCTGTTCCAGACCTTGGGGGCTCGGACAGTAAAGAAATTCTTCCTCCTGTCTAGCCTGAAATGGTCTTGCAGTAGTTTATGACCATTCGACCTTGTCATCCCTTGGGGCGCTCTGGTGAACAGACATTCCCCCAGATCCTGGTGAACACCCCGATAAATTTATAGGTGGCCACCAGATCACCCCTGAGCCTGCACTTTTCCAAGCTAAAGAGCCCCATGGCTCTCAGCCTGTCGTCGTAAGGTCTGTTTTCCTGACCTCTGATCATGCGCGTGGCTCTTCTCTGGACTCTCAAGCTTCTCCACATCCTTTTTGAATTGTGGAGCCCAAAACTGGATGCAATACTCCAGCTGCAGCCTCACCAGAGCTGCAGCTGAAGCACTGCATTCAGTTTTGGGCTCCCCCAGGAGTCCTACCTCTCCCCAAAGATTGACAGATGGACATCTGTCAATCTCCAGGGAACGGCAGGACTTCCAGGGCCCCTTGACCAATCAGAGGTGTGTGGGGAGGGCAGCTGGCCATGCTCCACCACAAAAGTGGCGTCCAATGCCATAACTGAACTACAAAATTGGAAAGCAGCAGCCCTAAATTTGGTAGGTCTGTAATAATAGGTAGTACTCAAAAGGGGTATTTCTCAGGATTGAGAGAAGTTAGTGGAGTTCAGTCGTGGTACCAATTACTTTCATTAAATGACTTTGGCACAAGTAGTGCTAAGGAAGTTTGCTGCCAATCAGGTTGGGAGGCCCTATCGATACAAAGGAGAACTGGGATAAACTGAAGGAGGTTGGAGCCTGGAGTAAAACAGGCTGGAAATAAGCAGTACAAAATGCATGGTTTAGCATTTGTGAACTGACAAGAATTTCCAGTCTGAGCTGTCAACTGATCAGTTGAAACAGCTGAAGAGAAAGAAGGGGGCACACTAGTCATTGTGTGATTAACTGTGAGTCAGTGATACAGCTGCAAGAACAGGTAAACACAATCGTTGGACATACCAGGCGTGGTACTTCCAGTAGAGATAGAAACATTAAGGTTACTGAACAAGGACCTGGTACAAACTTATTGGAAAACACCTCCACACACAAGAAAATAAGTGCAAAATGGAGCATATGCAGAAAAGACAACTAACTGCAACACCCAAGGAAACAAAGCTTATCATACAGCTGGGTTGGGGGGAGAAAGAGAAGGCACTGACCCAACAAAATGAAGGCTGAGAAGAGGTACAGCTGCTTTCTACAAACCCAGTGGAATGACCACCAGTGAAGAAAGGCTAAATGCTGGCACAAGAACAAATGAGTATGAACTGGCTATGGAATTTTAGACTTCAAATTAGAAGGTTTCTAAGCATCAGAGTGTAGTTCTGGAACAGTTTCCTAGAAGTACATGAACTAAATAATTTCTGCAGTAGCAGGGAACTGGACTCTGAACATTAGACTGGCAGGGAAACCACAAGGCAACAGCCTGAGCAGTTAAAGTTGCCTCTGATAATTCTCAGTATTTCCTTCAGAAACAACCTTAGTGTCAGCTGTCAAGTCTTGACCCATGAAGACATTTGTGTTCCACTACAAGAGAAAAACCAGTAAAAAAAAGACACAGCCTAGGATGTTGTTGGCCTTTTTTTGGCAACAAGAACATGCTGTTGGCTTACACTTAGCTTATGACCCACCATAAACTCCCAGGTCCTTCTCTGCAGCCTGGGCAGTCATACTCCAGAACTGCTGATATTTACTAGTTCAGGTGAAAGGGTCCCATACAGTACAGGCCACTACACAAAGCCCTAAGAAATGCAGCTGTGAGAGCTCAGGTTTGGTACGATTTATTTATTTTTATTTTTAGTAGAAAGGTGAATAATTATAGATCAGCTCCAGGAAATCTGTTAGGTACATCCCACACCCCCAGGAGGGAGAATTCTAAGTTTCCAAACTACAGATCATTATCCAGGGACTGTGACAACTACTTTAAGTAATTAAAGTTCAAAAACTATTATTTTGCTCAAATCAGCATTAACTTTGCTTGAGTCATGTGTTGTCTTCACAGTTCATATATTTTCCTTACTCAAGAAATGCATGCAATCAAGTTACCTTTCTGAGAAATTCAGTTCAGCAGGTAGGCAACATGCATCAGTTAAAGCAAGAGACAGTTGGTCGGATGGATTCAAGTAAAAAATAGTAAATTTAAGATGCCTTTGAATTTAAAAATGATGCCCCCGTAATTAAACTATATTTGGAAAATGTATAAATGTCCTATAATTTTCCAGGCACAGAATCTAATTTAGAGCATTACCTTAAAATTACACCCCCATGCACCCACAGCTACAACAGAGAAAGCAGTAGTAAGGGGACAGGTGGCTAAAGGGAGGGGGACAAGCAGCACCTCTGCTCCCCTGCCCCTTATTCCCCTTGGAGCCTGCCCCCCTGCAGCCTCTGCCCCCTTCCTGTCAGACTCCGCTCCTGTTCCACTCCCTCTCAGGGCACAGAGCACATGATAGCATGCCCCCTGCCCAGCCATGCAGCAGCATCCCAGAGCTGGTGCTGTGCCACTGGTGACTGGCTGGGCAGGGGCCAGAGTTTTCATGTACTCCAGGTGTTACTGTACCAGACGGTAAAGGCAGGGGGCATAAGCTGCAGAGAGCAGGCAGACAAGCAACTGCTGCTACAGCTCTCACTGGCCCCGACTTGGGTGTGGGACTAGAATCAGAGCCTAGCAGCCACCTCCCCCCATCTTGTACTCAAATCCAAGACAAGGGGCATCTTTCCCCATGCAGAATGGGGGTGGGGAAGGGGAGAGGACCTCATCTTTGACTCAGGTAAACATGGTAGCTGAGATTTCATTTGATATAGCTCTTAGGGGACTGTGTGCTAGAAAAGATCTGATCTTTCAAGCACCAATTTGGGAAGATATAAAGGGAAGCCTCACACTTCAACACAGAGCAAAGTGGACTGAAAATTACTGAAGCCACCATGATTTCTCTGGAGAACTGATCATATCCTTTTCGCTGGCTTTTAAAGCCAACTGAAGACAACATCTGATGAAAGATGTTTTTCTAGCCTGCCTCTCCACTTGGAGAACTGCATTAATACCACTGCATGCCATGCTACCTTTCTTACACAGAAGCTCGAGCTGACATCTCATGCTGCACTCTGATAAAGGAACTTCTCACTCAAAATGTTCTGCGTGATCCAAAATAGCAGCCCACTTGAGATTTCAACAAGAGAAACAATGCTGAGGGTATTCCTTCAACCTGCCAGAACTGCTTGTACTTGAGATTATCATGACAAAGTAGCTTTGAATGCAGTACTCCAGTTCCCTGCTGCAGTGAGAAGGTCGTTTGGCACAAGGTAGATTGTCCACATATCCCAGATATGCACGGCAGATGTGCCATACAAGTTGTACACAGTCTGCCAAACACCAATTGCGTGGCTAAATACCATCCCACATTTGCAGAGGTGCTGAAGGTCTATGTTGTCATAGAATCATAGAAGTCGGGTCGGAAGGGACCTTGTAGATCTTCAAGTCTGACCCCCACCCCCTCTGGGCAGGAGAAAAACTGGGCTCAAAAGACTCCAGCCAGGTAGGCATCAAGCCTCCTCTTAAAGACCCCCAGGGTAGGAACCAGCACCACTTCCCTTGGAAGCTGGTTCCAGACCCTAGCTGCCCTGACTGAGAAGTAGTTCTTACAGATGTCTAATCTAAACCTCCTCTCCAACAACTTGTGG
>NW_017729028.1:28688191-28692291 GCF_001723915.1 Gavialis gangeticus | reverse complement strand
CCTAGTTTTTTAATGAGGATGGCGTGGGAGACGGTGTCAAAGGCCTTGCTGAAGTCCAGAAAGTCTACGTCCATGGTGACACCTGCATCCAATGCTTTTGTGACCTGATCATAAAAGGCAATTGGGTTGGTCTGACATGACCTGCCCCTAATGAAACCGTGCTGCTTGCCCTTGAGCATCATCCTGAAGCCAGCCCATCGCAGATGTGCTCCTTGATGATCTTCTCAAAGAGTTTCCCTAGGATTGAGGTAAGACTGACAGGCCTATAGTTGCCCAGGTTCTCCCCTCCTCCCTTTTTTAAAGATGGGGACCACGTTAGCTATCTTCATCATCTGGCACCTGGCCTGAACACCATGAGCACTCATAAAGCCCTGCCAAGGGCCCTGCAATAACCCCTGCTAGCCCCCTCAACACCCTGGGGAAATAAAATGTAAGTCCAGTTTTCATTTTAAGGGTTGAGCTCCAAAACATGTCCCAAAAGAATATAGTTTTAAGCTCTACCTCCCCTGGTTGCTCAATTTTCCTAAGCAGAGAAATTACAAAATAGATTAATCTTGAGCAGCAGCCATTTCAAAGTGAAAAAACCTGAAACGCCTCATACTTTGGTTACATGGTAACATGAGACCACACCAAGCTATTCAGTCTGGTAAGAATGCTGCATGAAGAGATTTCTCTTCTTTCTGTAAAGGAATGTACAGGTTAGCTCTCCAGCCTGTTGAGTTACACCAAGAAATACAAAAATCCCACCCCTGTAAGGATGATTATCTATTTTTGTATGGCTTTTGTGCCAGACAGGCGGTGCTGAATTATTTCCCAACTTGTTGACTTGTCTCATCACATTATGCTTTTAAATGCTACCAGGCTTCAGCACCTGCACTAGAATTTAAAATGGAGTACCATGCATTTTCCAGACTGCTTCACTTGCAGACACTGTTTATACCACAAGGACCAACATTTGCAGTCTCGATATTTTACACTGTGTCCAGTAACTTGTCCCAGACATTTAGAGAAGTCTAGGAGAAGCCAGAGAGCCAAAGGTACCCTGTGGAAGACTGAACCATGTTGCAGCTAGAACGAAATTCTTCCCCATATGCCTATGCACCACGTACGAAGCACAGGAAGGGGGGTGCTTGGTAAAACAGGCAGCTAATTTAGGATTTATCCTTTCTACCGATTTCCACCAGAGCCCTGCAGTGAACACAGAATTCACTTCCTCATCAAGTTGTCTATCGAGTACATACTTAAGCAAACATACCATGAACACAAACGTAGAGAGGAAGTCTGAAGTGGAGATAACATTACCCTTAACAGCTATGATGCAAGGCAGAAGTTGTCCATTCGTTTTGGATACCCAACCGAGGACTTCTGAAATCAGGGCTCTAAAACTTTAAGTAACACAGAGCCTTTATATAATCCAAATACA
The DNA here is from genome assembly GCF_001723915.1 of Gavialis gangeticus. Classification (NCBI taxonomy): domain Eukaryota; kingdom Metazoa; phylum Chordata; order Crocodylia; family Gavialidae; genus Gavialis; species Gavialis gangeticus. The sequence goes on along the minus strand of NW_017729028.1, from coordinate 28,690,868 downwards.
GCTCCCATTCACTTCCCTTAGTAAGGTACCATCGTCTCAAGGTCAGGCACCTGGTTGACTACTGACAAATGACAGCATGCCTCACATTCAAGAAGCCATCTAAAAACATTTTTGATTAAGCAACTTGCCCAGCATGACAAAGCACTATATGGCAAAAGCAGGGGTAGACTCTGGAGAGAACAGCATTAGTCTCCCCTCCTTCCCCTCAGATCACAGTAATAAATCACAGAAAATGAGGGCTGAAGGGACCTCGATGTCACATCTAGTCCAACTCCCTGCTCAAAGCAGGAGCAGCCCCAGCTACATCATCCCAGCCAAGGCTTTGTCTAGCCAGGTCTTAAACACTTCCAAGGATGGAGATCCCACCACCTTTCTGCGGAGCCTGTTCCAGTGCTTCACCACCCTCTTAGTGAGAAAGTTTTTCATAATATCCAACCTTAACTTCCCTTGCTGCAGCTTGAGCTCATTGCTCCTTGTTCTGTCATCTGCCCCCACTGAGAACAGCCCAGCTCCAAACTCTTTGCAGCCCCCCTACAGGGAGGTGAAGGCTGCTATTCAAATCCCCCTCAGCCTTCTCTTCTCCAGACTCAATCAGCCCAGTTCCCTCAGCCTCTCCTCACAAGTCATTGCCCTCTGCTGGACTCTTAACTTGTCCATATCCTTTCTGCAGCAGAGGGCGCAAAACTGGACACAGGACTCCAGATGTGGCCTAAACAGTACAGAATAGAGGGGAAGAATCACTGTCCTCGATCTGCTGGCACCACTCCTACCAATGCAGCCCAGGATGCCGGTAGCCTTCTTGGCACCAAGGGCACACTGCTGGCTCCTGTTCAGCTTCTTGTCCTGTCAACCCCAGGTCCTTTTCTGCAGAGCTGCTGCCCAGCCCGTCACCCCCAGCCTGCATTGGTGCACAGGATTGTTCCCTCCTAAGTGCAGGACTTTGCATTTGTCCTTGTTGAACATTATGAGATTTCTTTTGGTTCAATCCTCCAATGTGTCAAGGTCTCTCTAAAGACCAGCAACATCCCTGTGAGATAAGCTGTAATCTCCCCTCTATGTCCATCTTTAAAAATAAGTCTGGCGCACAGAGTTTAGAATCCCAATTTGCCCAAATATCACTCAATCTGTGACTGAGCAGGAACTCAACCAGAGTCCTAAACTAGCTTTTCTAATTATCTTTACTTCTTTGTAGAAAGAAAATTCATTAAGACTGAGACACAGAAGAATAAGGTGTCTTACAGAAAGTTGCTTTATTTGCTGCATAAAAGTCTGATTCATGTTCTGAGGCACATTTACCCAGGGCACTGTTGGAGAGGCAATGTCTGGAAAAGGTGTCCGTCTGATCATTTAATTAAAAGGGCATCAGAAACTAGACTTATTCTGACATCAACTACTAAGCCTGAAGCATCTAATGGCCAAAGTAATTTCAAATACAAAAAAAAAAAGTTAAACTGGCACATCTCCCCTTCCTACAGCTAAGTTCAATCAGACAACTACTTGATGCCAGAGCTGAGGGTTGTGGTAATGTCTTATTTCTTGCGTCATGGACATGGAGGGTGTATTTTTTCATTTCTTGCTCAAGGGAGCCATAGCAATCTAAGGAGTCAGTGTCAAGATCATGAAGAAACTGAAATATTGCTCAAGAGACATGTCTGAGGTGCTGCTTCTACACAATGCTGCCTCTGGTACATCAGCTGTCATGTGGCGAATCTCATCATCTTGATGACTACAGCCTGGGGGATGAAGGCAACAGTTTTGGCATGACTGAAGTGCTTGGGGCTGCATGACAGCAACTGCATTACAGTGAGAAAGACATCTATAACACTATTAGACACACCCTTGGTCACCGGTGGAAAAAGACTACTGACAAAGGCAGAGACTACACTGAAAAACAGCTGTGCCTTCAGTGGTGATGTTTAAGTCTTCTGTGCAAGTTAAAGTTTTTTCAATAATGTTTACATTACTAAACAGACCCATAGGAGGTACCACCTTTTGTCCAAGTTGTTGGGTTTTTTTGTTTTGTTTTTTTTTTTAAACCTTTAGCTGGGTTACGGGTTCAAAGGTTGCCAAGCTGTAAAGTGGTCATTGCACTACACCATTGGAATGGATCACATCTGCAAGGTCCTACAGAATCAGAACACCAGATCAATCACTTTCTTAAGTCCCCCAAAGCAAAGTGCTTTCACTTTTGAAGCGTGCAGGAAATATCAGAACACTGGTTCATCTGAAGCATACAACAGTTTCCACAAGCTAAACTCAACTTCCTCCTTTAGCTTAAACCAGAATGACTAAGGAGTCATCTATTTAAATATTTAGTGAAGATGCTGAAGAAGCGGTATAAATAACAGGTCACTCTGGAAGATACTACCGAATGGAGGAGCCAGCAAACACAGAAGCTGACAGCTCAAAAGTTATGATGTCATCGGGATAACAGAGACCTGGTGGGACTCCACCCATGACTGGACCTTGGGTATAGATGGCTATACCCTGTACAGGAGGGATCGTGTAAATAAAAGGGGCGGGGGTGTAGCTCTCTATGTTAAGGAAAGCTACATGTCCCTGCAAGCTGATATTGGTGACCAGGGTGGATGGCTAGAGACCCTCTGGGTTAAAGTTCGTGGGGAACATGGCACAGGGGACAACGGTGGGAGTCTACTACAGACCTCGCACCCAAAGT
>NW_017729028.1:28686345-28688014 GCF_001723915.1 Gavialis gangeticus | reverse complement strand
ATATGGAAGAAAGAGACTTGGGGGTCATCATTGACCACAAAATGAACATGAGCCTGCAATGCGATGCTGCAGCTACTAAAGTGACCAAAACGCTGGCTTGCATCCATAGATGCTTCTCAAGCAGATTCCAGGACATCATTCTCCCCTTGTACTTGGCCTTGATAAGGCCGCAGCTGGAGTACTGCGTCCAATTTTGGGCTCCACAATTCAAAAAGGATGTGGAGAAGCTTGAGAGAGTCCAGAGAAGAGCCACGCGCATGATCAGAGGGCAGGAAAACAGACGTTACGACGACAGGCTGAGAGCCACGGGGCTCTTTAGCCTGGAAACGCGCAGGCTCAGGGGTGATCTGGTGGCCACCTATAAGTTTATCGGGGTGACCACCAGGATCTGGGGGAGTGTTTGTTCACCAGAGCGCCCCAAGGGATGATGAGGTCGAATGATCATAAACTACTGCGAGACCGTTTCAGGCTGGACATAAGGGAGAATTTCTTTACTGTCTGAGCCCCTAGGTCTGGAACAGCCTGCCATCAGAGGTGGTTCACGCACCTACACTGAACACCTTCAAGAGCAAATTGGATGCTTACTTTGCTGGGATCCTATGACCCCAGCTGACTTCCTGCCCTTTGGGCAGGGGGCTGGACTCGATCTTCCGAGGTCCCTCCCAGCCCTAATGTCTATGAAATCTATGAACTGCTCATGACAGTTTGATGACCAGCAGTACATCTCTGGTCCAAAAAGGTCTGGGAATCTCCGCTTTGTTCAACTCCAAATTAGATTTAGTTTTTACTGACGTTACACATCCAAATACCAGCTCAGTAATCATATAAAAGAGTTAGCTATTACAGCAAATAAGATCACTACAATTGGAATACCGATCCCTGCAAACACACTGTCATTTAAACGTCTTCACATGCAGTCTTGAAAGGCTTTATGCTAGGAGTGCTTGCAGGGACCAAAGGTATTCATTAGAAAGCACTGGCACATCTCTCCCAACAATAAATATTGAAAATGACTTCTTACTGTTAGCTGTAAGGCAATTCGACTTTGAACTTTTATACTCAGACTACCACATTCAGAGACAAGCCTAAAGATACATACATTTGCACAGGAAGCAGGGATTCTACAGCACACCTGGCACTTAAGAGCAGAAGTCAGGAGCATGAAACACCAGGGTTTGTATTTCGACTTGAAGCAGCTTAACATAATCAAAAAGAGCCTATGTTGTAAATATAGCACAGGCTATTTGCTCAGCAGGTTTTTGTGTTTCCATTGTTCTCCCAGTAACAATTAGTACCTGGGATTGGCAGACAAAAAACAAAATGAAAACAAACCTAGAAATGTCTTAGGAAAAAAATCAATTTGGGAAATTTCCAAATTCTATGGAAACAAACACACAGGAGAAAAAAAAAGTGGCTCAGTGGCTCTTATACCTGCTTCTATACGTCAGTCAAATTCCATAATGAAACGAAAGAGAAAAAGAATACTCAGTCAAAGGTGATTTTATCTACTTACATTTTATTTAAAAAGCTCACAGTTAAATAGAAGCCCTTTTTTTGTGGAATACACAGTCTGTTAGAAGTTATACATTTCATCTACTCCAATCCCATTTTTTAAGTCTATAAAAAGGAGACTTATTTCACAGGAAAAAAAGATCAGCACTGTGGTCTG
>NW_017729028.1:28680880-28681345 GCF_001723915.1 Gavialis gangeticus | reverse complement strand
AAACAGAGCAGCAGTTGTCAGATCTTCCTTTCCCAGCAGCACGCGCACACACACACACACACACACACACACTCTTGAGAATTAAACATGCACGCCTTTTCCAGAAAGCATAAATTAAACTGTGTCAACACAAACAGTCATCATTCAGATTCAGGTATCTTCTGCTGTCTCTTACCCCCAAACAGAGAAGCAGTAAAATACTTAAGTGATTCTGGGTAGTAATTTGTCAAACTGAGGGAGGAGGTGGGAGGGATGCAGAATGAACCGGACACTGGACTTTTTAAAAGTAAAGTTTTTAAATACTCTTCCAAGACTGGACCCCAACAGTTAACACCAATACATTTACACTAGAGTTATTTGCTTCTTCTTGTCCATGTTTCTGAATCATATCATAGAATCATATCATAGAAGTCGGGTCGGAAGGGACCTTATAGATCTTCAAGTCTGACCCCCTGCCAGGGCAGG
>NW_017729028.1:28674555-28680627 GCF_001723915.1 Gavialis gangeticus | reverse complement strand
CTCTCAAGAAGGGAGATTCCCATCTTATAAGTGTGCTGCTTGTTACTACTGCCCAAGTGCAGCACCTTGCACTTGTCAGTGTTGAAGTGCATCCTGTTTTTGCTAGCTCAACCCTGTAACCTATCCAAGTCTTGCTGCAGTCTTTCCCTCCCTACTAGCATGCTCACCTCACCCCAAATTTTGGTATCATGAGCGAACTTAAACAGGTTGCTTTTCACCCTGTTGTCCAAATCGCTGATAAAGAGATTGAACAGCACGGGCCTAAGGACCAAGCCCTGGGGGACTCCACTGCCCACTTCTCCCCTGGTCGACTAGAGATTGAGTCTAACAAGGATGATCGAGTTAACAGCAAGTATATCCCCTAATGCAGGCTTATCCACCATGTGGCCCACCAAGCCACTTTCTGTGGCCCGTGGTGCTGCAACAGGAACCCCTTGTCTCTCCACCAGCCCCTCAGCAGCTTCCTAATGGCTGCTGAAGGGCTCAGGAAGGGACAAGGTTCCCACACGCACCATGTCAGCTTGATGTTGCTGACGTGGTGCGGCTCCTCCCCTCCCCCCTTATTTCATTGTGTCCCTTCCTTGCCCTGCCCCTCCCTTCCTCATTTGCATGCTGGCTGCACCCTGCGCCGGTCAATGCCGGCTGCGTGGGCTGGAGCAGGTCGCAGTGCAGCAGGCGGGCGCAGGGGGCCCGGACGCCGGCATGGAGGGATGCTGCAACCAGGCCTGCAGGAGATGCTGCTGCCGTGGCTGTTGGGGTGGGAAGACAGTGCCGCTCCCACCTGCCCACATCCCCCCACGCCCACAGACATCGTGCTGGGGGTGGTGAGTCGCAGGCCCCGGGGAGGGAGGGACCCCTGCCGCTTGGGCTCGGGCTGCCCCGGGGGAGAGGGAGCAGGGGTGTCCCTGCACATCCCACACCCCCCCTGTAGAGTCCCCACATGTGCCCCTGGCTGCTGAGTCCAGGTGCGCATGTGTGGGAGCATCCTCGAGGCTGCCCAGGTGGTAGGGAGGACACGGTGGGGTCAGGCAGCACCCCTTGACCCCTGCGCTCCCAGGCTGCAGCCAGACTGGACAGGCCATGCAAGCACCTATTGCTGCCGGCCCACTGGGCGATAAAAAGTTCATGATCCAGCCCGACATTCAAAAAGGTTGGACACCCCTGCCCTAATACTTCATACAAAGAAACAACCATAAAATACACCCACGTCAACATTTCTACGCTCGTGTTGCTTTTGAAGAGATTAACTTGCCCAGGTGATAAAATTTTCTGCCTACCACTGATCAAAAATGCAAGTGTGAACATGCTTTCTTATAAAGGACAGATTTCCCAATATTTCAGGAGATTTCATAATCTAACTGTGTTAGTATGCAGTTCATGAAAAAAGTATTTTATGAGACAGAAGTTCCTTTATTCAATACAGCTCACACAGCTCATATTTCAGGCAACAAAAGACAAATATATTTTATGAGCCGAGAACTCACTATATGATTTCTGAATACTTGAGACAAAGGACACTAAAGTATTGAGAACTCCGACATATTCTGCTATTTTCTATCTAACCCCCCATGGGATTATGGACAAACAGATACCCTATTTCTTGTTGAAATCTTGTCTTAGTTACCACATCTGTTTCATTATCCTATTTGTATTTTTTCTGAAAGTATAGATTTTTTTTAATGAGCAAAAAGGCAGTACTTTCACTCACCCGTATGTACTCAAATTTAAGAGAACCCTTAATATAAGATGAGCCTCCAACAGTTAGATCCTGTATGTGGAAAATGTATGAACTTGTTGCAATTTTCCAGGTAGAGAATTTAATTATTGGAGAGTTGCCTCGAATCTGTCCCCCTTCCACTGCTACAGCAGGGAAAATAAAACTGGGGGTGGGGTCAGGTAGCTTCATTTCCCTCCCTGCAGTCCTCCCTTTCCCTTACCATCAGACCTTGCTCCCTCCAAGCACAGGGAAGTGAGGGGCAAGTTTAAACACTGACCTTGAGATAAACTATTTACCATACACAAATTATTACAGGTACCCATAGACTTAGTTCATCCAAATGCATTTTAGTTTTTGAAACTGCTGCAAGTTTCAGCAGAAGTACTCCATAAACACATTTTTAAGCAACATAGTACCAACTGTGTATCACAATAGTCCAAAGCCATAAAACTCATGATTCACCATATAGTTCATCGGGTTGGGCCCGACCAGTGTCAACAGTATTTCTTTGTGATAGGTTCCCATTAGCATGTTTGCCTAATATGGGCCATGCATTTTAGTCATGCTTGGTGTTGGCTGCATTTAAATCAACATCATAGTTGGTTTCCGCTGCTGAGCACATGCTGCTTTTGTTAGCAATATAACGACAGAATGTATTTAATGAGGTTTTCTCATATGGGATTATAAGAGGAGAGGTTCTTTCTCCCCCCCACCCCCCATGTTGATGGGGGTGGAATCTCCTCTCATATTCGAGTCAATGCAGTAGTTTTCAAGTTAATGTTTAAGCTCTAAAGGAATGGTGCTTACACAATTTGCTTTGAATTAGCTACACTGACCTGAATTTTTCCAAATGCTTCAGTTAGCAATAGGTGCTTCTATGCATTTAAAGATAGAAGCCTACAAAAGACTACAAAAAGGACACCTCCACTTCACTTTTGAGTCCTTGTGCTGGCAAAGGATAGACACTAGAGTCTTATCAGTCAGAAATACAGTTACCCATTTTCCATCTGGGTAGTCTGTTCTAACCCAATTTAATTTGCTATTATTTTGAAGAAGGGCTGGTATTAATTTAGTGTTTCAAATGCCTTTACATTACTCGCCAAGTGTCCAACAATCCAATTGATTTGTAGTGACAAGAGTTCTCAGTTTCATTACACTACCTTCCCCTCACAGCCTGCCTATGCTGGATCTTATCACCCAGACAGCATCAGGATCATCATGTGCCAGCCCCAACCAGCCACACATTCTATTTAAGGAGTGACAAAAAGTTGTTGCACATTTTATGTGGAATATCTTTGTGGTTGTTTACTGCTTTATCACACCTTACACCAACTTGGACACGTGACTGGGTTAGTATAAGGCACAGTTAACCCGTTAATTGCGTTTTAAAATGTAATGCGTGTCAGCAGCCTAAGTCTCACACCTAGTGTATCTGTTCTGACCACTGCCACAGCCGAGTCCCACAGCCTAATTCCACTAGCAGGGATGGCAGGGTGAGTACACACAGATTAAGTTTTATGACTCAGTCAAAAGGCAACGCGAGCGCTAACCCAAACGTACTGGCTAGCAGGATTTAAAAATGTGCAGACATCTTAACCGGAAATTTGCACTGCAACTCAAGTTATGCTTCAATGACTTCATAAAAGTAAAGCATAATGCAGCAGGAACCAAGCTTGCCTGGTAGGCATGGCACAAATCAGCCTTGCACCCTTCAAGTGCCACTCTGATCCCCTGCCTAATCAGCTGCTCTGCTTTTTGACCTATCTGCAGCAGTGCTGCCTGTCCATGTGTCTGGGCTGGCCACCCCCCCACGGTGCACTGACCAGTTACCAGAACTGCAAACTAAGCCTTCCCTTAGGTCCTCCCCCAAGGGAGAAAAAAGTCTGCCCCACTAAGAGGCTGACAGACTTTCTACAGAAAATAGGGGACTGAAGACAGCTTGGTCCCTCAGCACCTGTAGCAGGCAGGGTTCCCTGGCCATGCAGCAAAAAGAGGCTGGAGTTCTTCCCTATAGCAAGAGTTATCTGCAATAAGGCCAGATGAGCCCTGGCTTTGGCAACAAGGGGCTCTAGCTGCCTGGGTTTAGCAGAGGGGGAGCTCTGAGCTCACATGCCCAGGCTGGGTTACTCCAGAGCCCTGCTGGAAACCACTGCCAACCCCTGGGCTGGAAGGACTATTCCTCCCACCAGTTCTGTAGTGCCACAGGACACTTTCCTCCCAGGACTAGGAGGCAAGGGAAAAGAGGGATACTACCAAGGAGTGGCACCACCTTTACTATACATAAGTCAAGTGATTAAAACAATAGCCATTAGCCACCATTATCTAAATTCAGACTCCTCTTCAGGCACAGAAATGCAATTTAATCATAGTCCTCTGGCAAAAGCCTGGGAAGACAGATGGCCCCTCTTATGGTCCCAACTTACAAGGGAAACAAGGAGGCTATACTGGAAAGCTTGTCAAATCTCTCCCCCAACTATACAGTTAGTCTAACATAATGTATCATAAAAAGCCCTGGCCTCTCACACACGGCAAACAAGAAACCTTCCTTATGTAAGTGTATGAATTGCAACATGCGCTTTGGCTCATCTACACATCAGGGCAGAACCAAGATCGACAGCCAATGGAGATACCACACCCTAAAGCTTCTTTCAATCAAGAATCTCTACAGCCAACAATAAGTTTTATCTTCATTAAAATACAAATAGCATTAATGAAAGGCATAGCATTCTCCTACTGGCATTTTGCATGCCAGGCGGTGTCCATTCTCTGTCAAACTGGGGTCTGAACAAGACTCTTCCATTATTCCTTCTCACTATAGATATGATGGGTACCATACACTCTGTGGATAGAAATGTCATGTTTCAATAAAAAAAGTACACCTGGTGATATACTATCCATCTCCAGACCAGGACAGCAGCAGCAAGCTAGAAATGCTAAGATGAGAGAGGCTGAGATGGCAGAAAACAGTAATAATGGGCAACTTTAATTATCCACAAATAGACTGGGTCAATCTAACCTCAGGCCGGGATGCAGAAATCAGATTTCCTGACATTATAACAGATTCAGAGCAGTTAGTCCTGGTACCTACAAAAGGAAAGACTAGCTCAAGAATAGCCTTTAAGTAATGCACAGATGTGATGCAAAGGGTAAGTGTTACTGAGCCGCTCTGCAACAGTGATCACAACGCAACTGGGCTTGACATCCATGAAGGAGGGGAAACAAAAACAAGATCAACCACAGTGCCTTCAAGTTTAAAAAGGGAAACTACACCAAAATGAAGAAGCTAGTTAGGTGGAAGTTAAAAGGGGTCCCTTGAAGAGGTGAAGAACTTGCATACTGCAAAAAAGGAAAGCAGACGGAAAGAAACACAGCATGGCTTAATGGCAGAGACAACAAACAGGGGAAAAAAAGCTTCTTTCAAAAGATGGAAGATAAATCTTAATGAGGAAAATAAAAAGGAGCACAAACTCTGGCAAATCAAATGTAAAATTGCAATAAGAAAAGTTAAGAAAGAATGTAAGGAGAAGCTTGCTAAAGACACAAAAGGTAACAATAAACCATTCCTTAAGTACATCACAAGCCAAAGACCTGCCAAGGAGCAGTTGGGCTTTTGGATGATCAAGATATAAAGAGGCACTAAAGGATGACAGGGCCATTGCATCTGTCTTCACTGTGGAAGATGCTAGGAAGATTCCCTCAAGAGATCCACTCCTCTCTAGGGACAGTTAAGTGGAGCTGACTCAAATTGAGGTTTCAGTAGATGTGGTAGTAGAGGAAATTGATAAACTAAACAGCAACAGATCATGAGGACCTGATGGGATTCTGCCTAGGGCCCAGAAGGCGCTCAGACTGGAAATTGCTGAACTCTTAACTGTAGCATGCAACCTATTGTTAAAAACAGCCTTGGTACCACAGGAATGGACTCCCATATTTTCAAAGAATCATAGAAGTAGGGTCGGAAGGGACCTTGTAGATCTTCAAATCCAACCCCCTGCCTGGGCAGGAGAAAAAACTGGGCTCAAATGATCCCAGACAGGTAGGCATCAAGCCTCCTCTTAAAGACCCCCAGGGTAGGAGCCAGCACTTCCCTAGGAAGTTGGTTCCAGATCCTAACTGCCCTAACTGTGAAGTAGCTCTTACGGATGTCTAATCTAAACCTACCCTCCAACAACTTGTGGCTGTTATTCCTTGTTATGCCAGGGGGTGGTAGTGGATGGGTCCTTCTCGACCTGGAAGGACATGGGAAGTGGGGTCCCACAGGGCTCGGTCCTTGGGCCTGCACTGTTCAATATCTTCATCAGTGATTTGGACGAGGGGGTGCAAAGCACCCTGTTCAAGTTTGCTGATGACACTAA
>NW_017729028.1:28663582-28669555 GCF_001723915.1 Gavialis gangeticus | reverse complement strand
CTGGAACCAGCTTCCAAGTGAGGTGGTGCAGGCTTCCACCCTGGGGGTTTTTAAGAGGAGGTTGGATGACCACCTTACTGGGGTCGTTTGACCCCAGTGCTCTTCCTGCCATGGCAGGGGGTCGGACTAGATGATCTGCTCAGGTCCCTTCTGACCCTAGAAACTATGAAACTAATGTGGGTTTATCAAAGGGAAATCTTGCCTCACCAACCGACTAGAGTTCTTTCAGGGAGTCAATAAGCAGATGGAGCAGAGTGATCCAGCTGACATAGTATATCTGGACTTCCAAAATCTCTTTGATGAGGTCCCTCAGAGGCTCTTAATAAAATTAGATAATTATAGGATTACAGGGAAGGTCTATTCGTAGATTAGAAATTGTTTCAGAAGCATAAACAATGAGGCTGAAGGGACCTCGGGTCACATCTAGCCCAACCTCCTGCTCAAAGCAGGACCAGCCCCACCTAGATCATACCAGCCAAGGCTTTGTCAAGCCAGGTATTCAAAATCTCAAAGGATGGAGAGTTCACCATCTCTCTGGGGAGCCTATTCTAGTGTTTTACTACGCTCTGTGTGAGAAAATTCTTCCTAATATCTAACCTCAACTTTCCTTGCTGCAACTTGAGATTGTTGGTCCTTGTTCTGTCATCTGCCCCCACTGAGAACAGCCCAACTCCATCCTCTTTGGATCCACCCTGCAAAGAGTTGAAGGCTGCTATTAAATCTTCTCTCAATCTTCTCTTCTGCAGACTAAATAAACCCCGTTCCCTCAGCAACTCCTCACAAGTCATGCCCCCCACCCCTCAAACTATTTTTGTTGTCCTCTGCTGGACTCTCCAATTTGTCCACATCCTTTTGGTAGTGGGGGACCCAAAACTGAACCCAGGACTCCAGATGTGGCCTCCCCCAGTACTAAATAGAGGGGAATATAGAAAACAGAAGGAGTGTACATGGTCAGTTTTGGGGATGAGAAGCAAGCAGCAGGGTCCCCCAAGGATTGGTGTTGGGATCATGGTGTGGTGTAACAGTCATAAGTGATATGGAAAAGGGGGAGAATAGCAAGGCACCCAAATTCGCACATGATGCAAAATTATTCAAAGTGGTAAAGACCAAGGGGGACTGTGAGGAACTACAGAAGGATCTGGAACTACTGACTGAAGGGCAACTAAATGGCAAATGAAATTCAATGCAGACAGGTGTAAAGTGATGCACATGGATAAAAATAACTCAAACTACCTACACTATGATAGACTGTACATTAGATGTTACTACACAAGAAAGATCTGGGAGTCACTGCGAGCTGTTTGCTAAAGGCTGTTACTCAGTAGTCATGAAAAAGGCAACCAAATGTTAGGGATTATTAAGGGAACCATAAACAAATTAGAAAGTATTATTATGCTCCTTTATAAATCCATGGTGTGTCCATACCTTGAATACTGTACCCACTTTTGGTGCCCACACCTCAAAAGGGATATAGAAGAACTAGAGAAGGTACAGAGAAGAGCAACACAGAGGATTAGTGGTATGGAGAGTATGAGGAGAGACTAAGCATGTTAGGCCTGTTCGGTTTAAAAAAAAAAAGATACCCGAGAGAGGACATGATAAGAGTTTACAAAATACTAAATGGAAGCCAAACTCAATAGGTATTTATTTACCCTCTCTCGCAATGCAAGAACTAGGGGTCAAAAAATGAAGCTAGTAGATAGTAAGTTTAAAACTAACAACAAACTCTTTCACATAGTGAATAACTGAAGTGCAGAACTCATTGCCACCCCACCAGATGCAGTGGAAGCTGACAGTTCAGCCAGCTTCGCAAGGGACCAGACACATTCTTGGAGGAAAGGGGCATCAGTTGCTATCGAGTATAGGAGGGAAGGGCACAACCTCTGCATCAGAATTCCTGAACCTTACATGCTGGGGGCTGCAAGGGAGAGAGGAACAGTGGAAAAAAACCCCAAAAACTTTGATATCCTTAGTTCACTCTCCCTTTCAGCATCCCCTCACTGCCACTGTGACACAGGAGACTGGATCAGATGAAAGATCCACCTTGCTTAGTAAATGGCAGTTCTTATGTCATCATGCTGAGTTCAGTAATGCTTGGATCCCTTTAACACCATTCTCTGCACTCACCTATTGGGGTAGCACACTTCACAACAGAACCCTGATCTCTTCCAAAGGAGGCGGCAGTAGGATGAGGAGGAGATAATCAGAACTGCCGGCTCCCTGAATCATGGCTGCATTCCCCAAAAGACTCCAATAAGAAGGAACTATTTAGTGACTGAATAGAAAGGAAAAACAAAAACACTTTCAAATAAAGATTCTCAGACCCGACAGGATTAATGCTTTAGGCTTAGGGCAGGTCTACAGTTGCCCTCCCTAGCAGCACATACCTGTTTAGTTTGAATCCAAAATATTTCAGTACTACTGTATTTCAGTTCCACCTGGAGCCCTAATCAGAAACCACATGTTCAGCACTAGAGGGCAAAGGTTGAAACAGTAACAATAATTGGGAGCAATAACCTGGTTGCAGCATTGAAGTGACCCAGAGCCAAACCTGGGAACCTAGAGCCTGGCAACATGCAGAGACAGCATGATGCTTTCCTAGTCTGAAATCACAGTAGAAAAAAAATCCCAGCTTTGCTGTATGTATTAAATTTCTTTGGAGAATGAGGAGGGGGGATATACAACTGCAGTTCAGCTAAAGAATCTGCAGACTTGATCTACAAGTTTACCCTCTCCACTAGTCTTTATGTATATTTTTTTTTTTATTCAATTCCATATCTGAACCAAGCAGCTTGTTTTCCTCAACAGCATGGTTTTTGGAGCTGACAGAATCAATGCAGAAGAGACCATGCCACAAACACTACTCTGAACAATTTGAAGGGGAGAAGAAAAGCACAGATTTTTATCAGGTTAGGACCCAACGGTGAATCCCTAGATGCCTGGTTTATAGTGGACAAAACCGGGCTCAATGCTTGCTAGACACTCCAACATTTCTTGGACTGCTCCCATTGCTCATCAAGGCAGAACAAAGACAGACTGCTCTCAGATCAGTTCCAGGTTTCAAAGACAGTACTAGCAAGGGACTCAGGGACAGACTCCCAGGAAGCTCTACTACTTCAATTCAAAACATCAATTCATTTTCCTTGGAGGCTCCAGCCTGGGGCATCCTTAGGCATGATCTGGGAAGCTTATTAAGAGGTAGAAGAGAAAGGGCAGGAGACAAAAAACACTAAGACTCATGGTTAGCATCCCTGCTATGCGTTACACCTTCTATATGTAGGGTAACCATACGTCCTGGATTAACAGGGACAGGCCCAGATTTAGACTCCCCCCAGAGGTGGTGCAAGCACCTACTCTGGACTCTTTTAAGAAAGATTGAAAGATTTAAGATGCCAATCTTGCTGGGATCCTCTGACCCTAGCTGACTTCCTGCCCCTGGGACAGGGGGCTGGACTCCATGATCTTCCAAGGTCCCTTCCAGCCCTAATGCCTATGAAATTTATAAAACTGTCTCAGTGGGAGAAAATTTAAGCCCCGGATTGGCAGGAACTTGGAAGCCACAGGGTCAGACAGATCCTGCACCCCAGGCTCCACTCCAGTGAGAAAGGCACTACGCTCCCAACATCTGCTCTGACTCCAGCAATACCTGCTGTCACATACTGCCCCACCCCCCGATTTCCCTAACATAAGTATGGTCGCGATCTATATGCAGCCAAAAGGGAGGCTGAGTGGGTTTAGGTGGCAGAGCTCTACAGTCAAACACGTAGCTGTCAGACAGACTTGAGGGATGTAGGCACACAGTCATCCTGGTATCGCTTTGCTCATGGAATGGGGCAGCTGCTTGTATGACCTTAGAGCCAGTACAGTCTGCCTGCTTGTTTTGGGGGAGGACAGAAGACACCTTAACCCTCAGTTTCATTGGAGTGTTGAGTCTGATACGTGGTAAGCAGTGGGCAGACCCTTCTTCCGCCCTCTGGCTTGCCTTGGCCTCTTCTCCATGAAGCCTATAACTTCAGGAGGGACTGCAAAAGCGCCAGCAAAGCTGACAGGATATCCCCAGAAAGTCAATGCAGCACTGAATTAGGAATCCAGGTAAAACCAAATGATCAGATGTCTAAAAAAGACTCTGAATTCCCTCCAAGAACTGTGTTAAGGAGGTGGTGGCTAAGCCTGTCTACTGCTGGGGGGAGCAAAAAAAGTCCAAGGAAGCTTCAGGGACAAGGCATGCTCCAGATGCCAACACTCTGGTTCTGCTCCCAACATCCAGCGAGGCTCAAGTGCTTATTGTAACAGAGCTGTGCATCTTTGCCTAATACTCTTCACAAGTTTAAGTTCAGCCATGTAACCAACAGTGACTCAGCCAACTTCAAATGGAAGTGTACTTAGGGCGTGTGTGTACATAGCATCAACTGTATATATATATGCAGCTGCTACTTCTAAGTACATAGGTCACACTAAAAAGGAAAACCTGACAGACTACAGGAAACAACTGCAAAATAAACTAGGCTATGATTTCACATTCAGTAACTACTATTTCACACCAACTCCCCATGTGGGCACTTGAACCACACAAAGCGAGTGTGGAAGAGTTATTCCACAACAACAGCAAGCTCCAATTATACCAATCACAACAAAAAGTTTGAGCCAAAGCACCTCAAAAAGGCAAACCCCTCCAACTCTCCCCCCAAAGCACCATGATATGAACATAACTGCACTAAAATTGTAAGGCAGACAATACACGTTTCTCAGTACATAGAGTATGATCAGAACCTTAAAAAAAAAAATGGTATGGGTGGAAAGGGAAGGAGAAACAACACCTCCTGACCTCAAAGTTGCACAGACTGAGAGCAAGTTTTGCAGTTACCTGTCCCTAGCCCTGTAAAGAAGAAATGCCCTTCTTGCTCCAAGGAGTTCAGTGTCTTGACAATATGATACGTGCAAAAACTACATCTGTATTTACATTATTTAGAGAACCTAACCAAATCATTAGACAGTTTGTATTTGTAGAAAAGACACACAACATTCTGGTACCTTCTTTACAAGTCCTCATGATTCACTTAACAAATAATACCTGATGCAATAACCAAAGTACAACTTGGAGTGGCAACTCCAGAACCTTGGAAGCAGGAAGTGTCCACAGAAATGTCACTTCTCTCTTTACTACTTCTGCTTGGGCCCTGGCTTTAGATCCAGCTAGGCATGAGATCACACACTTGCTTATTTGTAATTGTGGTTTAGCTTCATAGAACAGTATCTGTTCACCTGCTATTTCAATTGTCATCCTAAACTTCCTTTTTCTTCCCATCTCACCCGTTTCAGGAGATCCCTCATAGTCGAGGATGATCACTCCCATGGGTCAAGTAAAGGGCTGTACATGAATCCACTGGTGGCTAAGAAGGCTGATCCTAGAGCCGCAGGCTCTCTGGCAAACACCACAGGTGGTGGTTAAAAGGAGAGTCAGACCATGGATTTCGCAGTCTTGTTTCCTTCTTTCCATGTCTGCCATTTTTCTGCCTCCAGGGTGAGATGATTTTCATCAAAGCAAGATGCGTCTTTTCTCACAAAGTTTAGATTCATAGATGTTCATAGTTTCATAGTTTCTAGGGTCGGAAGGGACCTGAGCAGATCATCTAGTCCGAGCCCCTGCCATGGCAGGAAGAGCACTGGGGTCAAATGACCCCAGTAAGGTGGTCATCCAACCTCCTCTTAAAAACCCCCAGGGTGGGAGCCTGCACCACCTCACACGGAAGCTAGTTCCAGACCTTAGCCGCCCTGACCGTGAAGTAGCGCCTCCTGATGTCCAACTTAAACCTTCCCTCCGCCAGCTTGTGACCATTGTTCCTGGTCACTCCTTGCGGCGCTCGGGGGAACAGGGACTCCCCCAGCACCTGCTGATCCCCCCTAACCAGTTTATAACAGGCCACAAGATCCCCCCTCAGCCTTCTCTTTTGAAGGCTGAACAGGTTCAGGTCC
>NW_017729028.1:28644116-28663425 GCF_001723915.1 Gavialis gangeticus | reverse complement strand
TCTGACAGGACCTGCCGCTGATGAACCCGTGCTGGTTGCCCCTGAGCATGCCGTTCCCTGCTGGCCCCTCCTGGATGTGTGCCAGAATAATTTTCTCGAACAGCTTGCCCAGGATCGAGGTAAGGCTGGCTGGCCTGTAGTTCCCCAGGTCCTCTTTCCTCCCCTTTTTGAAGATGGGAACCACATTGGCCCTCTTCCAATCCTCCGGCACCTCTCCAGAGCACCACGAGTTCATAAAGCCATGCCAGGGGACTTGCAATGACCCCAGCCAGTTCCTTTAGGACTCTAGGGTGAAGATCATCTGGGCCAGTGCTGATAATCAACACTTCCATACTGGCTGCGTTAATGTCAGTGAGGACACTGGCATTTGTGTAATGATCCTCCCACATTATGCCAAGGAACTTCCGGAGGTAGCACTGGTGATGGCTTTCCAGGCTTGTCGGGTCGTCCTTGCAGGCCACTCAAGCCTCACAGCCATACAGAAGAGTTGGGATTATCACAGCCTTATATAGTAGGAGCTTTGCTCAAGTCCTGAAGTTGCAATTGAACACACAACGATTCAGTCTTCCGAAAGCAGAGCTGGCACATCGGATCCTATACTGGCCTCCTTTGAGAGTTGGCTGCATAGGTATGCAAAGTGTTCAATGTCCTCCAGCTCATGTTCATCAATGACCGTCTTTGCTGGGGGAATTAACTGGCCTGGAGCAGGCTGGTGAAGCACCATTGTTTCTCCAATGTTAAGGGTCACTTCCAGGCACTGGTATGCTTGAGAGAAGCAGATAAGGGCCCTTTGCAGATTCTCCTTTGTACATGCAACAACAGCACAATCACCAGCGTACTGGAGTTCCACAATCAAGGTTGGAAGTAACTGGTTTTGCAGAGGCAGGAAAGACTGAAAAGGTTCCCATCCACCCTGTACTTCATGCCGATGCCATATGGCAGAGGATCACAGATGAGCATCTTGATGACCACAAGAAAGATGGCAAACAGAACTGGTGCGATCACAAAGCCCTGACTGGAACCAGCTTGAATGGCAAAAGGACTCCATAGTGGAGCTACTGCATAAGAGTAAATCATCTGGTCACGAAAGAGTCTTAGGATCACGAAAAATTTCCCTGGGCACCCAAACTTCGATTAAGATCTTCCATAGAGCCTCATGGTTAACAGAGTCAAAGGCTTTGGTCAAATCAATAAAGGCTGCATACAGTTCCTGGTGCTGTTCTTGGCATTTTTCCTGGATCTGCCAGACCTGATCCGCCCTGTTTTCAGGCTACGTGCAATACCACACAATTCATCTGCCTCTACATTTACAGGAACAAAGCACTGTACATCCAGCATGTTACAATATTTACTGATGTACCATACACACCTCTCCCACCAAAGAAGGGCTCTTCAAAACTGGGGGGAATGGAGGTGAAGTGGTCCTAAGTAGGGAAGGTGAACTTTCTTCACGGGATAGGAGCATGCAGACACTGTGCTATAATGGCTGCCTAGGTGGCCACTACACCTTTTCCGCCCCAGCAAGAAGGGGCAGAATCCTGTGTTAACTCTCACAAATCCATGGCTATTGCCCAAGTCCTGTAGCTTCTGCCTGAAGCAGCAACTGAGCTGGCTCAAAGGATGTGAGCTGCTGCATGCAGTCTGTAGTCCCCTGATGAGGTCTGTGGTGTGGAAACAACACTGTTATTTACAGTAATAAAGACATAACAGCCTTGCAAGGGTCTGGGACTTAGTCTTGTCAATCTCCTGCCATACCAGGAAGCTCCTGATACCTCAACCTAGACTGTCTTCTGGGATACCAAAATTCCTGGACAGCATGTTTCCAGAAGGACTCTCTCCATCACAGCCTGCCACAGACAAAGTCTTGTCACCCCCCGCCACTGTACCTTGCAAAATGAAAGGTGCATATCTTATTGGGGGAGTGTAATACGTGAGAAAATATGGTGATACATATAGTGTGCCACTGTGCTATGCAGCAGGAAAGAGCTGCATTGAGTTGCAAGGCACATACCAAGGGTAACCAGATGCAACGCTAGTCATCATCACTTCTTTGTGTGCCACTGGCTAGAAAAACTAGCTGGCCTTAGCCACATTAGCAGGTGTCACCTATGCACAAGTACAAGTCTGTAATCTAATTATACATGAATGTGTTACTTGTACATGTAGTAAATTTAAGTCCTGGTATGAAAAGGTTATTTCTAATCCACAACACCTAGCAACAGCTGTCACCCAGGACAAGTTCTTTCACACTGTATTCCTAACAGCAGGAAGAGAAGCTTAGCTAATCATTTCAGTAACCAAATATTTAATGGATTAGAATTAATATCAGAGTCTGGCCCCTTCCAGTGTAACCCAATGCAAAGATGTTTATCCGGTAATATCTGGCTAAAGACCATAATCTCTGCTTGAAATGCAGCATATCCTCAATCAAAACCGGATGTCTAAAGACTACAGATGCTTGAGCTATACTCAGAAAAGACTTTCGAGAATCCTCCATCTAGCAGAAAATAGCATAACTAGGGATGAATGGGTTCTCCGTCTCCTGGATAAGAAACAGAATGAATTTTGGAGTTTCACTACAAAGGTACAGATTTTGTGGATGATATCTTTTTTATTGGGACTAGATGCATTGTTGGGATGGACTTATACAAGCTTTCAAAACGCAGCGCATTTTTCTTCAGGTCTTAGCCATTACTGGTAAGTTTTTCCCCCTCAAAACTCAGTCATTTTTATAGTTCCTCTCTCAACTTTTTCAAAGCATTAATACAGCTAGCAGTCTTTCAGCAAGTCTCACTAACGCCACATATTTCTGCATACATGCGCATTAGACACATACTATCTCTGCTCCTGCGCAACTTCCCACTGCTCACGTATGACAGAACTGCATTGTGAGCTCACATTCAGCTAGTTACCTACCATCACCCTGAAGTATTTTTTCAGCGTCTTAGCATTAAGTATTACTTGCATTCTTTTTTTTTCCTGATATTCTGGGATCCGCTAGATGTGGGGCTTCACAAACCACCAAGGCTGCACTGTATAATCAAAGTGGCCCCTCACTATTACTACTCCAATATCCACGAACTACAGTTCAGTATTGGTTTGTATGCAACATGCAGCTTACCACTAGAATGAATGATAAAGTGTTTTCATGTGAGCAGCATATGTTTTAATACAAATCAAGTACAGTTTCAGATGGTTTCACAGAACAGAGTGCCAGATGTGGCTTTTGTAATCTAATCTAACCTCCTCTGCCACAGGGCCTCCCTAAATTAAATCATATTTTAAGCTTTACTTTTTTCTGTTCTTGTTTTTTTCAAAAGATATGACCCCAACACTGCAGCTTCCTTTCTGGATGAAGTGTTTAACCAGTTACATTGCATTGTTTTACCAAGCTGCTTCTCTGCCAAGTGGGTTCTGAGCATGAGACAGATTGAGAGAGACAGATAAGCAAGGCTCTTTATGCAACTCAGACTCTGTAAATGCACTGTTAGTATGTGATCATTTGAAGCCTTTTTTTATTAAAAAGATGGGTCATCACATTTAATGAGCAAAATAGATAGTGCTTATTTGATAGAACTACTGCATTTCTTCCCATCCGCCTCCAGTTTACTACACATCATATTCAAACCCTACTTCACAGATAGCTTCCTCACAGGAAGTTTGCTAACTTCACAGGGATTTTTTCTGACACTCATTGCCATGGTAGGAATAATACATTATTGAACACGGTAACTTCTTGTAAAATGAGGATATATTCATTTCCCCATCTGCTGAATAGGGATCCAAGGCAGACAGACAGCAAGGTCAAAAATATCCCTGCTTTATTTTGGGTGCCCAATTTGAATTCTTGTGACCCGATTTTTCTGGATACTTAAGCACTGCACAGCACTTTATGTTCAAAGCAGATTCAACAGTGACGTAGAATTGCAGCTATAGTTCTACCAGACAGGTTTCAGGGCCCCAAGTTGGACACCCAAGACAATAAAAGGAAAAGAAACTTGAATATGCTTCAGATGACACGGATCCCATTTTTCGGGACACAGCATTTGACTGCTGCAGTCACAAAGCCCTTCTTTCCTTTCCTACAATCCTCCACATCATTCACTACATACCTTCCAACTTCTACATGTTAGGCAGGGGCCCTAAAGTCCTGCTCCTTTACTACAGCAGCCCAATTTCAGCCTTGGGGCAGGTCTGCCCTATGTGCACTGAATGAGGCAGAGGTCCCATGAAAATGTACGATTGTATATGAAGAATGTCCATTTATAATTAAGGTTGGGCAGACAACCTTGAATGGAAATCCTAACTTAACATGGACCTATAATGATGAATTATGAATAGGACCAGGGTCCTACTATAACCAACACACTGCTTTTCTCCTACTTCAAGGACTATAGCAGTGGAACTATCTTAAAACATGGGATTCTGCCCCCGTGTGTGCTGCAGAGCTCAAGCAGACATGGGGAACACTGAAAAAACATGAAAGAACAGAATACCCACAGGTACCAGCACTGTCACACAACCCTACAAGTTTAAGTGACTTCATTATTGACTCCAAGATGAACATGGGCCGACAATGCGAGGTCATGGTTGGCAGGGCTAATCGGACCTTATCATGCATCCACAGGTGCATCTCGAGTAGAGCCAAGGAGGTGATCCTCCCCCTCTATGCGACACTGGTCAGGCCACAGCTGGAGTATTGTATCCAGTTCTGTGCGCCCCATTTCAGGAGGGATGTGGACAACATGGAGAGGGTCCAGAGGAGGGCCACCCGCATGATCCGGGGACAACAGGGCAGACCCTACAGTGAGAGACTGCGGGACCTGAACCTATTCAGCCTCCACAAGAGAAGGCTGAGGGGGGACCTGGTGACCGTCTATAGACTCACTAGGGGGGACCAGAAGGGTTTGGGGGAGACGCTGTTTCCCCTAGCGCCCGCTGGCATAACAAGGAGTAATGGGCACAAGTTGATGGAGAGGAGGTATAGATTGGACATCCGCAAAAACTACTTCACAGTTAGGGCAGCTAGGAGCTGGAACCAACTTCCAAGGGAAGTGGTGCTGGCCCCTACCCTGGGGGTCTTTAAGAAGAGGCTGGATGCCTACCTTGATGGACTCATTTGAGTGCCGTTTTTGTTTTGGGGTTTTGTTGTTCTCCCGCCCTGGCGGGGGGTCGGGCTAGAAGATCTACTAGGTCCCTTCCGACCCTAAATCTATGAAACTATGAAACTATGAAGTGCTTAATATTAATGTAGCCGTGCAGCACTAGGAGAAACACAGCATCACTAAACAGATCTGGATCACTGCAGGTTGGTGAAAAGGCATCTGTAGGCAGGATCTTGTAAAGGTGTGCCCCATCTTGGCCAGCTGTTCCCAGCCCCCTCTTGGCAGCTGCCCACAAAAGCAAAGCTTCTCCTCCACCATGTCTCTCAGAGACCCCAGGATGCAGCTTTAGCCATGGTCCATGTTCTATGGATACTGAAGCAAGTAAGTTCAAGACCTCCCCAAGTTATGGCTGTCACTGAAGGTTTGTCCAGTAAAGATCTAATAAGGGCTGGAGAAATACAGCAAGAAATGTGGAGATTTGCACTATAGAAGTCATATCACAAAACATTTATATCTATTTAAGCAGAACTTCTTGACTCTCCCAAAGCTGTTTTTTCCTTGGAAGTTGTCAGGTTTGTTCAGACTGGGTTACATGAAACTACAGTTCAGGCTGCTCAATAAGCTGGGTTTTTAAGCAAGCACCCAGAGTTTCCTGTTACCACCACCTACACAGCCATTTAGCTCTATAAAAATGCATAGTTTCAACACTGAAGTAGCTACTCCATTCAGAGGAATAAAACCTTAGCCATTTTGGTATTCAGGAGATTAAGCCATATATTAAGGCTCCCACAGACAAAAGAGAAGACAAGAGAATAAAGGAGGTATTTTCTATCTTGTTTTTAATAGTGGTTTTTGTACACTACAGACCAACATAATAAACAATGAAGTGTTTTATTTTAAGGTGGGAAGACAGGACAAGAGAAAGGAAAAGAGCTCCTAACAAGAAATAAAACTTACTTTGGGAGTTACTGTTCAGCAGCAACAAAGAGCCTGTTAAGGAAAGTTAACACTAGCTGTTCGTGTTTCCTTACTCTCTTCCATTTGCCATATTCCCATTCAGGAAATAGGAAGTTGTGCAACTGGTATGCTTGATCAGCATATATGTTGGAAGGTAGTTTTATGCGACAGCCAGACTTCCTTGTGTATTTGACTACTGAGTCAAAAGGGCTAGTCTGAAAGTCACTGGTAAAAAACGGGTCTTGAATTCACTAAGTGGAAAGATTAATTTAGGGTAGATAAAACTGGGAAGTGATAGAAAGCGTAAATCAAAGCCATCTAGCAGGGATACTGAACTATATGTGCATGCACACAAAACTAAGTTTTCATACTCTTACACACTGCTTTCACTAAAACAAAACTAAGTTAAGGTAGTTTTCCATATCTCTTCCAAACCACCCAACTTACATTGTTGTCTATACTGTGAAAAGGCCACTTTCATTGCATAGCAATGTAATTCATGCTATTTGCAGAGCACAGAAAGTGTTGCTTTACTGTAACAGTAATGCTGGTCTCCAGCTACAAAAATAAAGGTTATCCATTTTCTAAGAAAGGGAATCTAAACTAATTTAAACCCGACTGTTAACCAAAATTTAAATAGAAGGATCATTCATTGTGTTTGCCTTAGTAACCTTATTGACATTGACAAAGCAGCAAACATTGTGATCTAAAGGTCATCCAAAAAATCTACTAAGGCACCACAAGATCGGTAGCTTCTTAGAAGCTGTAAACAGAAGTTTGTCATCTTACCAAATTCTGCTGTCGCAAGTTAGTTCATTAGAGAAAACTAGGAACAAACACAATTTAACAGGAAGGGCTGACTACAGGAACAAGCTTTCAGGAAGGGGTGGATTTTCCAAATCTTTTTGATTGTCTTCAAATCAAGACAGTCTTTCTGTTAAACATGCTTTCCTCAAAAAAGTCACTGGGTTTAGTCTAGGGGTAACCGGGTGAACACAGTGACCTATGAAATAGTTATTTCTGGTGTTAGATTATGAATTTCAGAGAACACATTTTAAACAACTGCAAAAGAAAATGCAATGTCTTAAAATTCCAATGGTGCTCTAGGGGATATTCCCATCTAGCACTCTAACAGAGGAAAGCCTGCAGCCTTCACCCTTATGACACTGCATATTCGTCTCAACATTAAATGACAGTAAGTGCTGCTAGGAACTAACATATCCCGTGGCATTTCCTGCATCATGGTGGCAGAAGTGAATTTAAAGGCAAACTATTTAGAATTGTTTACAGGACATCTCAATTCACACTAATCCCCTACTTCAGAGGCTGGCAACCTTTTCCTAATGGCAGGCCTTGCTTTGTGACCAGCTCCATGGGCTCCCCATCCCTTGCTGCGCTACAGCTGATCTCTCACCTCCCCCTGCCACTCACCCTCCTTTGAAAGGCTTATTAGCAAGAGACACATAGAATGGCTAATTCAGGGAGCAGAGGCTGCAGACCCCTGCACAGACCCAGGATTGCAGGGAGCTGTGCAGGAGAAAGGTAGGATTGGGTAGGACCCCAAGAGATCAGGCACACCCTCTGCTTGTTCTGAGGTAAGATCAGGTGCCACCCCCAAAATGTTCACCTAGCCTGTTTTCCAAAAACCTCCAACGATGGAGAAGACAGCCCAACTCACCAAGCAAATCAAGGCATAACTGAAATGAAAGTCCCCCCCACTATGAGCACTGTAATAACTGAGCTTCACTCAACTCTAAGACCTGTACATGCTAGGTAGGACAAGCAAGATGGAGATGTAGGTCTTTCCTGCAAAAGAAATGCAAATTAGGACAATTGAAGTGAGCTAGCTCATCAAGCAAAAGCAACCAACACTTGAAATACAGCAGCTGCATTAACAACTTAAAGGGTTTGTGCAGACCTGACTCAAACTGACAGATTTTGCCTTGCAACAGGTAACTCATAAAAGCAAGGCCTGACCAAGACTACATCTCAGTGCTTTCAATCCAATTACACCAGACAGTCCTCATCTGCAACAGCACTTATTCAAAACAAGGTTCTGGAAGCAACGCACAATCCAGACAGAGGAGCAGCCAAAAATACAGCTAATTTAGACCACCCACACCTTGTGCTTTATCACCTATTTTCCTGACCTTATAGAGATAGTCAATTAGATGTATTTTTAAAAAAAGGGATTACCATCCTCTCACATACAACATGCCCCAAAATAACACACACACACACACACACACTTTGTTTTTGAAAGACAATGAAGGAAAAAAAGATTTTTCCAGAGTTATGGCTGCATAGAGCAGGGATAAAGCCAAATCATCAGGTAACCCATCCTTCTTTTCCTGACTAGCAGGGATCCTGGTTTTTTGTTTAAAAACCCCCACAATCTGCTTTTTTCTATGATTAAAATGAAATGCCACTACATATATAGGTATCAGTTGAACACAATGTTTTATTCATATATTTACAATGTTCAAGCAATTTGGAAGCCTACCAGTGCCTCATTCATTATTATAATACAATAAATTCTAAATAGCTATATATTCTGGCATTTGATTTGGGGTTATCATAGGAAAAATAGAGCTCTCCCTGCCCTCTTCACTCACCAGGGCTTGGGTCCAGCTGTAGCTGTCCCCTCCACTGCTATGTAGCCCTAGTATGGTGATGCCCCTCACTCCCAACCCCCAGCCCCAGTGGTGTCCCCAACTCCTGACCCACATCCCACCACCCCTCCGGTGCCCCTCAGTCCTGACCTGCTGCCCCTAGGCCCCCAGCATGTGGGGCAGGGCGGGTGCCCAATCATGGGCAATGCCACAAGCATCAATAGGGCATAGTGGGACACTGCCCCACCAGATCTGCATGTCCACAGCAGGGCATGGGGCTGCAGCCTGGCCAAACTGGCACATGCTGGAGCTGCCTCCGCAGCCCAGTTGGCAGAACCAACATGGGTGGCAAGACTTCCTACTGCTGCCACCACTGGTAGAGCTGTGGCCCAGCACACAAGCAACTGAAGGAGGTCAAACTCAGGTGGTTCAGACCATTTCAATTTAGTACATGCCAAATCATATTCTCCAATGCAAAACCCTCAATTCTGAATGATACTTAATTGATTTACAGGTTTCCCTTACTAACCGCAGGGGTTAGGTTCCTGAAAGTTCCCGTGGCTGGTAAAACAAAAAGCTAATGGGAAAAATGGGGTTAGGGACCTGACTATAAATAATGAAGGAACATACAGTGTATAAAAGTCATTTTTATTTACCTTTAATGTGTTAAAAAAGGTTCAATGTTGAGTAGTGAGTCTTTTAAAGAAACTTTAGCACTTCCTAGTATACCACTTGCAACACCAGTCCTAACAGTAACCTCGTTTTTTTAATGGTTCTCACAGTGGATTCGTTCACACCAAAATGCCTCCCTACATTCTCCACATGCTAGACGATCCAACAAC
The DNA here is from genome assembly GCF_001723915.1 of Gavialis gangeticus. Taxonomy (NCBI): domain Eukaryota; kingdom Metazoa; phylum Chordata; order Crocodylia; family Gavialidae; genus Gavialis; species Gavialis gangeticus. Next base: position 28,653,909 of record NW_017729028.1, on the reverse strand, counting down.
TCCAATTTTGTTTGCAAGGACATCACTTTCCTTGTCCTATTCACAAACTGCTCACCTTCACCACTCACTTGCTTAGAGGCCATGATTAAGGGCAAAATGCAAAAATCACAAAGAAGTCAGGAAATAAATGTGGAGCACCTGCGTCTGGATGTTAACAGCATGAAGCAAAACATGAGACTGAGTGTGCATGAGGAGATTGGAGCACCACAGGTGGCTAGCAAAAGCACGGGTGATTTGAAGTGGCAGGTGGTAGGCTGACGCACGGCCACAAAAACTTTGATGACTAAAAACTGTATACCATGGTAGCCAAAATCATATATAGAATATTAAGTGTAGATACTCAAAACTGTGGTTGGCAAAACCATGGTTAGTACAGGTTCCCTTGCTTTAAAAATAAAAGCTATTAGGGGCGGGGAGAGAAAGCTGGAATTACTGGAACCACATGCTGATTTATATATTGAACACTTGAACTATACAAGTATCCTTTGCTGATGGACATCACATTTTAGGAGGTTTCTGACACTTAGGTCATGTGCCAAGGAAGCCTCACACAACCTACCCCTCACTTGGCCCTGGCAGACATCGCTACTGAGTGAACTCTAAAAAAGACAGCCCTGTATCAACAGAACTTTCCTGGGGGTTCTTCCCCACAGTAACGGATGTTTGGAATATGGTTCTTCCACAACCTGTTCTTTCTTCCCAGGTCCTTCCTCTACTGTTAGAGGTGGAATACTACCCTGTGCTAGAAAAGGCTTTGGAAGGATAAGACTTTTTTTGATTCTATACTGGAGTGCTCTCCCTTTGCTATCTGAAGTTCGATCAAAAGACCCTATATTATAAGGCCTCTGGCATCAGCAAGGTGCAAGTAGTCTAAAACTGAGTACTTTGCAGGGGAGCAAGCCAGACCACAGATGCTCAATTCCAAATGGAGAGGGATGTGAAACACTACTTTGACATGATCATTTCTCCAGGTTTTTCAAGTCTGAATCAACTATAACCCTAGTGCACTGGTTCTTAACCATGTTAGATTCACAGCACCCCTCAAAAATAACTGTTTGTAATATTTGCTCCTTTCTTTAAAAAAAAAAAAAAAGGGGGAGGGGGGAAATGAGAGCAATTCTTCTGTTGCAGAGAACTGAAGATTGCAACAGGTTAGAAACATTTTTTATGCTATGGATTCCTATTGAAAAATACCTGAGTTTGTTCTGCAAATACTACACAGGAGTTTGCAGAAGACAGTCTTCATAGGAACCCATCCACTTACAGCATGGGCAGGTTTTGTTATGCAAGAACTTCATGGTAACCCTGATATGCATGAGTGCATGGTCTTACCCCATGGTGGAGGAAAGCTAAACAATGTGCGCAGTTACTACTGGGTACATCCCTGCTCCCACTAATGTCAAAAGAATTAGTTTGGCTGCCCATTGCCCTAGACCTGCTGCTACTCTAGTCACCCGACCTTCCTCAACTATTTTATTCCTTCATTTTTACATTCAGTAGGATTCATCACGGTGTTTTTTTTGTATCTGCTGTGGACAGACACTTACCTCAAGTGATTCTCAACCATGGTGCAACCAGACCTTTTGAAGGGTGCTGGCAAGGTATGAGGAGGTAAATGGATAAGCACAGACTCAGGTTTGCCCTCACCTGGACAATCCCCCATTCCCACTCCCAGGCCCCTCTGCCAGGTAGTAAGCACTGTAATCTATAAATTAGTTTTTGAAATTGGGTGCCATGGACTTCACAAGTTACTGAGGCTGCCTTTGAGATCAGATGATTGAGAATTGCTGGCCTAAATTTCAGGTTCTTAAAACTTTAAAGAACACAAAGCTGTATTTGGTACTTATAGCTGTTTATAGATTTAAACAAGAAAAAAAAAACATGGTGGGGATAAGAAAAGGAGTTGGTATAGCTCAGCATGCCCAGCAAGAACAGGTGTCTAAACTAGTTCCTCCCCAGGGCAACTACCCAATTTTCAGTGCAAATCCAATACATGTAGTAGGCCTATACACATGCATGGGGTGGGGGGGCAGGAATCAACACCAGACTGAGGTGGTAGACACACAGTTTCTCCACTATTATAAAGGAAACATTGCAGCTTTACATCTGACAATTTTAGGCAGCTCAGAACATAGAATCACCTTCCCCTTGTCACTGGAGTACCCTTTTTTCCCCAGAAGGTCATAAATGCAGGGACGAAAGAGATTTTAATGGCTTTTACCAATCTCCTTTTTTAACCTACTAAAGTATACATCATGAAGTCTGTAAGAAATGTGAAACTCTAGAACCCTTGGTTCAGAGATTATACTTTTTATTACACCAACTAAGAAATTGTAAAAGAAAAAAAAATCTTTTCTGCAAGCTTTTGGGTGCACACCCTTCCCCAAGCTCAGGTAAAATTAAAGATGGTAAAAAGTCCCCATAGATAGAAAATAAAGTATCATCTCTGAACCTATGGGGTTTTGCATTTCTTTTCATCTCAGCCCAACACAGCTACCAAATATATCCCATCTTGAAGTCTGATACTCAAAATTTGTGCTTAATATTTTTAGAACTAGGTACAAACCACCTAACCACACACTTAAAATAATATTAAAATCCTTGTTTAAGTCTGACCATGTGAACTGACAGCAGAAGTGTCAAGACTGCAGGACATTCAGAATTCAAGTTTCCATTTAAACATCTTTCTGGACTTTACAGCTGCAGATGAACAGAGCTCATGTTTGGAAGGTTAACAGATGCAGTAATGTCTACAGACAGCCTAATAATGCCTCAGCTGCGAGCATTCCTGTCTTCCTCTTTCCCCCCATTAATATAAATAATATTTATTTATACTGGACTAACAACTTGATAAGTCCAATGATGATTCAATGTCAACATTAATTTTGGAGGATGAAATGGAGATGTGAGAAACTGGGAATTACTAGGCAGAAATATACAAGAGAAGGCAATACAATTACAGGAAAGAGAGATAGAGGATGAGGAAGAAAGAAAATGAGGGAGAAACAACAACGGGCCTAACAGGAAATGCATGTTTTCCTCACTGACGCTTTTGTCACCCAATAAGGAACTGAACAAATACAGCGTTTGGTTACGCAGCAATACTGGATGATGCCCTGTCAATCTCTATACAGGTCTTCTACTGACATCAGCAGACATCCCAATGTCTTACTGAAAGAGTGTGCAGTTCCTGATCCATGACTATAAACCAGCACTTCTCCCCCAGATGTGAGATACCCCTGACCTAGAGAATGTTAATGACTTCACTCACTCACTGTGAAACAGGGTGCCATGAACCAACCAAAGAGCAAAGAGGTAAGCTTAGGATCATCAGACTTTTAGAGGTTTTGCTTCTTTGGCTTCCCTCTACATAAACATCCCTGTGCAAACATGGCCAAAGGCTCCTTTCCATCCAGGTTCAATGTCATTTGAGTGTGTTTAGTCCCTTTGGAGAGGTGGGAATGAAAATAATAGATGGACACTGATAAAGCACCTCAGTACTCAAAGACAGATGCAGAATTCATAGATGTTAGGGGGTGGAAGAGACCTCTCGAGATCATCAGGTCCAGCCCCTGTCCTGTGCTTGGACAGGAAAGACTGCTGGGGACAGATGACCCCAGCAAGGTGTGCATCCAGACGTTTTTTGAAGATATCCAGAGTAGGTGATTGTACCACCTGTGGAGGAAGTCTGTTTCCTATCCATAGATTCATAGATGCTAGGGTTGGAAGGGACCTCAACAGATCACCAAGTCCAACCCTCTGCCTGGGCAGGAAAGTGCTGGGATCAGATGACCCCAGCCAGACGCCTACCCAGCCTTCTCTTAAAGACCCTCAAGGTAGGGGAGAACACCACCTCTCTTGGAAGCCTGTCCCAAATTCTGGCCACCCTGAACACTCGAGTTGTAAAGAAGTTTTTCCTTATGTCTAATCTAAAGCAGTCTTCTAGCAATTTATGACCATAAGTCCTAGTCTTCCCCTGGGGAGCCCTGATGAACAGACATTCTTCCAGTCCCTGATATGCACCTCTTATATTAACTTATAGGCAGCCACCAAGTCCCTTCTGAGTCTTCTCTTCTCCAGGCTGAACAGACCCATGTGTCTCAGCCTATCATATGGCCTGCTCTCTATACCTCTAACCATATGTGTAGCCCTCCTTTGGACCCTCTCCGCATCCTTCCTGAAGCGTGATGCCCAGAACTGGATGCAGTACTGTAGCTGCAGTCTTGCCAAGGCCAAGCAAAGCGAGAGGATGACATTCTTAGTTTTGCTTGAGATGCATCAGTAGATGCATGCCAGTGTTTTGTTCACTCTGCCAGCTACAGCATTGCACAGGCGGCCCATGTTCATTCTGTAGTCCATCAAGACCTCCAAGTCTCTTTTGGTAATGGTGCTAGTAGGCATAGCACTACCAAGCCTGTAACCATGTTTTCCCAGGTGCAGCCTATTTTGCATGAGGACACTTCCAAAGAGCTTAGCGCATAAAGACAAAAGGTGGATGGACACAAACAGTGAATTCAAGGAAATGGCAAGACAACCATCAGCATGATGAGCAGTGGTCCTAGCAGCAGCAACCCAATTCTTATATTTGTGTATGCTGAACCCAAAAACAACATTTTCCAAACTCTGTAGTACCACCTCTCACCCACATAATATGCTTCTAACTGCTATCTGTAGTTCAGTGGTTCTCAGCCTTTTCAGGCAACACACCCCTCATTTGACTTGAAGCACCACTTGGAACATACCTGGTCTTAGTTTTCACTCATTTCTTAACTGTTGCAACATAAAACAATTCTTCTGTTGCAAAGAACTAAGAGAGAGACCACAACAGGGCAGGATGTTTTTAACACTATGAATTCCTACTTGAAGTCTGCAGGTTTACATTGTAAACCTAACAGTGTTAACATTGTGTGGTACCCTTGAAAGGATCTCACCATACACCAAGACTCCACAACACCATGGTTGAGAAATCACTGCTGTACTCATTCCCTGCCTCCTTCCTCCACCTTCACTTCAGTAGCAAGTAATAAAGAGGGCATAAAAAACCCAAAATCTGGAAAGTCTCATTATGCTAACCTTGCTTTGATATCTAGGGCTTCCTTTAAAACTTTCTTCAAAAAGTTAAAATGTACCCAGATAACCACGCTTGAAGATTACAGTACACTATGTTGAAGACCGCTACAATAATGGAGCTTTGAGCAAACTACCAGTTTCGTTTTAAGTCTGTATCTCCTAATGAGTACAAGCATCAGTTGTAACCACCAAAGTTACATTACTTCCTCCCAATATAGGTTAAAGAACTGTGCTAAAAAGAATACAATCCTGTACACTGTGCAATGCTGCAGCTCTGGAATAATCAAGGCTACAGTTTAGTTTTCAGTGTTGTTTAGCTCCTGCTCGCCAAGTCATGTTGCTTTGTCTCCATAAGAGAAATTCCAAAATTTTTCAAGGCCGCTCAAGAGGATTACTTATATTTTTGCTTAATTTAATAATTTTAGGTGCTAAAGCAAGGTGCTTTTCCTCCAGAACCTATTTCTTTTTTTCCATAATCCAATTTTACTCAAACCTAGTCAGATTCCTGCAGACCAACACCATAGGTGTTTCAGCTGAAATTTAGCCATGTATCTTTAAGACTGCAGCGACTGAGTAGAGCTGGTCCATTTGTGGCAAATTTTAGGGAACAAAAGTGTATACTAAAATGAAAGCTACCAAAAGTCTTGTCAAAGCTGAACAGAAATCAAAATAATGTTCTCTACAGAGAAGTTGCCGCAGGGCTGTTAAAAAAAAAACAACAAACAACATACATTACAACAGATAGTTTACCCCTTCCAATGGGTCATTCACATCTTACTTCAAATAAGACATGAAGCTTTTGAAGATAAGGTCCTTGGCCTATTCAGGGAGGTTATGATGACTTAGGGATTCTTGCAGGAGGGCCATTTAGATTATTTTTAGCATCTCAAGGCTGGGTAATGAAATTCATACGCATACACCTCACCTCACACAAGTTTAACTCCAGTTGGGACAGTGATTGGAACAAAATGCTCTGTAGTCTATTGCTAAAAATAAAAGTATGCTAAATTATAGCCAGATAAACAGATATCAGTCATTACATTTTCTCTGTCAAATAACAAAGTCCTTATTCAATTTAAATAGAAAGGGTAAATAAACCACTGCTTTGTACAGTGAGCAATAAATCAAACTAGAGGTACACATCACTGCATCCTTATTTACACATGGATGTAAAACCAGTTTGGTTCCATTATTTCACACAAGATGAACAGACATAACATACTCAAGGCCCACCATTTGCAATATGGCTATTAAAGTCAGAGTCCTCAAAATAAAAATAAAATACCCATTATTCACTCAACACTGCATTTGGTATGTTTTGAGGTCTGCTGAGAACCTTGGATATTTCACCACAGCAATATGAATTAAAAGAATACCAGGCAACAAAGTATCTGGGGGTTATTTTGTTAGTATAGTTTTGTCCAATAAGCTAGCAGCCCTGTGAGCATTGCCCACTGTACTTACAAGGGACTTGGGAGTTACCAACTTCCTGTTGCACCACACAGACAGTATCAGTGAACTGGAGTGACCCACCATTGCTCCAGAACCTGTGAGATCCAGTCACAATACCGCAAGGTGTCCCACAAAGGTAGGATCACAATAAAACAAACACTTGTGGGTACTACACCACAGCCAATACCAGAAGAGCCACACTGACGCTAAAGCAGTGGTTCTCACTGTTTTTTGGACCAGGACCTATCTGTAAACATCAATGGCCAGTCCCAAGCCAGTGTCCCTCACTCCTGGCCCACGGCCCCCCACCTCCAGGCCCCAGCCCCACTGTGTGTGGGGCACAATGGGGCATGTGGGGCACCCAAGCAGCCCCTTGCATGCTGGAAAATGCCACAATTTCCCACATTTTTTTCCTTTAAAGGAGAATTCATTTATAAAGTTTGTTTGCAACCTTTCTGTATATTCTTGTGACCTGCATTTGGGTCATGACCCACAGGTTGAGAAATGCTATGCTAAAGCAATGGGTGGATTTTAGACAGTCATTAGTCTGGGAAGACCAAGAAACTATAGCTAGAAATCTAAGTTTGCAGGGACCCATCTTCAAGAAGTTACTCCACTGTTTTGAATGTTAACATAATGCAGGATGCAGAACAGTACTTACACAAGTAAGTATAAAACTTAGCTCTTCCAAGACTTTAAGATCCCCCCTCCCCCTGACACACACTACACAGTGTGAGTCTGTTTAGAAATGCCCTTGAACGGTCCTCCCCCACCCCCCATCTGCACTTCCCTGCTTTCATTTCTAGCATCCATACAGTAAACAAACGCTCCCTAGAAATGACTAGGGGAGCAGTATGTTTTCTGACATCTTTTTTACAATTTGGCAAATTGAGAAAAAAAACATGTGAAAAACTGGCTTGCTGCAATCTACCAGAAACTGTTCCACAGATGGCAGTTTATGACTCTCTAATCACAGTGCTATCAAGGATGCTCAAATGCCACACAGCATTTAGACATTTAGTTTCCAGACAGCTAGTCAGTTCAGTCTGAGAAAGTATGCTCTCAAAACAATGCCCTATACACTGCAAGAGAAATCAGATCCTTAGCAGAAGGTTCAGAAGTACCCAAGTGCCCAAGAACCCAAATCCCATGAACTAACTCCCAGTGGGACTTCAGCACCTCTGGTATCTTAAGCACAAGTTTCAAGAACATGCCCATAACCTAAAAAGGGGGTAGAGATTCTGAGTCTACATCAGAGGAGTAATGAAAATTTTCTGAAGCATGGCTACAGCAAAAACTGCCGCCTCAGTATCACCAAATTCTTAAATGGTGATGGCTTTTGTATTTGCTTGTTAATAATCCATCTCTCTCAGATGCAAGAAGTAAATTCCACTTATTTTCACAAATTCAGACAAATGCATGCCAAATAAAGGTAGCTATGGCCACTCTGAAATATGTTCATATTTGAACAATGGCCCTTTCCTTCAGCTCCATGGTAGAAAGTGGTCAGAGTGAATGCTCAGGCCAGAAACACAATCAAGATTTCCAAGACAGAACAATTAAGCTGAGGCCCACAGAGTTAAGCCCTATATCTAGCTATTTCATAGTCTTGCAAAGTTTGACAAGCCTGCAAAGACTGAAAAAGCTGCAGTGAAGAGCAAAAGCAAGCATGTGAGAAACACTACATTTGAGCTTTGATTAGGAGTTGTACTGGTCTGACCAGGACTGCACTAAACAGCTCCTAACTATCCTTATGTCTACTAATATTGATATTTCAGGGTTGTGTGATTGATCCTCTGTGCTCCCTGACCCAAGATGAGCAGCTGTGGTAATAGTCAAGCATTCAAGTTAAGCCCATCAAAGGGCATCACAACTCCAAACACCAGTCCCATCTGAAAGATGAGACTACTATTACACGTAGTATGCATCTGTATACACTGTGCCAGTACGTACTTAAAGGTGGAGGTTTAAAATCCTCTTGAATTGGTACAGCATAACCAGGCTAAGCTCCTGACCCCAGGTACATCTACAGAACAACCAGGGGGAAAAAGAGAGCACGTGGCAGCATTTGTTCAAAGGGAAAGAATTTGGGGGAGAAGATCTGGTCAAGAGTGTAGCAAGATGTGGGAAGAGAAGGTCTTAGGAAACATACTTTCCTCTTAAGGCAGGAAAACAAAAGCTTGTCCATCTATGGAAGAGATGGTGGGAAGGGGACTGCCCCCGCAGAAAGAGCGCTTTAGTATATGCCAGGGACAGATCTTGGGGGAGCTTGCTCACCACAAAGTGAGGCTGGAGCACACTGGAAGTTAAACCCCACCCAAAAGTCTCCAAAGTAGCAAAGACAGCATCCGGGGATATAATCGCTCCAGCCATTTCACACACGCTAATGGACAGGGATTACATGCAGGAGGAATCCCAGCAGGGTCCTGAGGCCCCTGGCAGAGACAGGGAAGGAGTCAGGCTGCCAGTGCAGCACTCATGGCTGGAAAAAGGAAAGGGCTTCCTCAGGCTTAGTCACAGAGGGTGGAGCACGGCTTGCGCTGGGAAATGCAAAAGGATTCAGTGTCACGTCAGCCATCATTAGCAGTGGGAATTGAGGTTGTGCTGGGCATGCCCCAGGCAACCCAGCTTCCAATAAGTAATAATAACCCAAAACGAGGAGACAGGGGCAGGAGGATCCCCTGCACCTCCCAGTCCACACCTTTAAGAGGGGACATGATAAGAGGCAGTGATTCTCCCAGGGAGAGCATGCAGCCAGGGAAGCGACCCTGCAGCAAGGTAGGGAGAGGAACTGGGTGTCAGAGGAAGACACCCTGAGGCATGGAGACACTGGGTCCAGCCAGGAGCAGCAGCGCAGCATGGAGAGGTCCCCAGGGCAGGGAGATCCAGGCTCCTGGGGGAGGTCAGGCTGAGGGACAAGGGAGGAGCAGCAGTGGTGGGAGGTCAGACAGAGGGACAGGATGAAGGGTGGGGGAAACAGATGGAGGAGTGTGGGAGACAGCATGATGAGGGGGTCCAGCTGAGGAGTGGCGGAGGGGCAACATGAGGAGGACAGTCAGACCCCATGGGGGGCTCTAGCTGAGGGATGGGGGAGGGGCAGCACAGTGGAGGGGGTGGTGTGGTGAGGAGGGTCAGACCCCACTGGAGGGGTACAGGGAGCGGGGCTGGGGGTGGGGCTCAGGCTGAGGCGTAGGAGAGGGGCAGCGTGGTGCAGGAGCTGGTGGGAGTGGCAGTCAGATCATGGTGGAAGCATCATTTCCTAGAGTGAGGG
>NW_017729028.1:28638814-28639116 GCF_001723915.1 Gavialis gangeticus | reverse complement strand
ACAGGTGCAGAGAGAGATGGGAGCAGAGCCAAGATCTCAGCAGCCCCTGAATTCAGACCTTTAGATCAGATGGGCAGGCTGAGGGGCAGTGTCCGAGGGGCACAGCATGGCACAGGAAGGTCAAACCCTTATGGGAGGGGGGGCAGCATCATGATATATAAAAGTGGACCAGACCCAGGTCATTTCCCAGTTTTGGGGCTCAGGCTGAAAAGTGGGGGAAGTGGGGAACCACAGCATGGCATGGGGGCATCACATCCTAATGTGGGGGGAGGGGGCAGGAGTCAGGCTGAGGAGGAAGGGGG
>NW_017729028.1:28629224-28637876 GCF_001723915.1 Gavialis gangeticus | reverse complement strand
GCAGCCGTTGCGCGCGCAGCCGCTACCCAACGTCGGAGGGAGTTGACGCGTTGACGTTACGAGGGGGCGACGCCTGGACGCTCGCCGCGCCGGGGCGGGGCTTCTGGGGGGTAGGAAGTCCTGCCCCCTTGCCGGGGCCGGAGCCAGCGGATTGGTTCAAGATGGGAGAGGTGGGGGAGAGGGGGTGATGTCACTGCAGGGCAGCGCGCAGGCGCAGAGGGGAGGCGGCCGCGGCGGCGCCCCCTAGGGGCTGTATGGGGCCACGTGCTGCACAGGTGGGTGCGCGCGCACGTGGGTACCCAGGGAGGGGTGCCTGTGCCGCCCATTTCCCCCAGGTCCTAGTGTCCCTCTCGCCCATGCCTAGCGCATGCTGGCAATGCCCGGGGGAACCCTGCCTCTACTGCCCTTTGCCCCCCAGGTCCTAGTGCCCCTACTCCAAGGGCCTAGCGGCTGTTACCTCCCTCTGTACGGGGCATTGCAGGCGTTTCCTGCAGGGGTGATATGCAGGGCCAGCGCCTGCAGCAGCTGGGGTGCAGGGAGGGAGGCTTCACACTGGGTGTGCCTCAAGTTACCCCTTGGAGGAAGCTGGGCGCTAGCACAATGACCAGCTTGCTAAAGAACCAGCCCGCACAACAGAGCTGGACACGGAGCGGCTGGCCACTGTCGGCTTGTGAACAGAGGAAGAGGCTTGTGGGCCTCTTAGAGCATAAATTGTTCTGGATGACTGCACCCCCTGGACCTCTGGACCTGATGGCAGAATCGCACAGCTGCTTGGTGCATGAGGGGGCTTGCACTTCCTTCAGGTTGTGTCCTTGGAGGTTTTGAAGAGCCGGGTAGACAAAGCCTTGGCTGAGATGATGCAGGTGGGGCTGGTCCTGCTTGGAGCAGCAGGTTGGACTAGATGTGACCTCCTGAGGTTTCTTCCAACCTGAATTTTCTATGTTTCTGACATGAAGGTCTTGAAAATCTGACAGAAGCACTGACAGCTGATGAAGTCGAATGCAACAAGTGCCAAGAACGAAATAAAAGTGACACCGTGTCAGAACATACCTTCATGGACAATGAAGGTTGGACGGGACCTCAGGAGGTCACATCTAGTCCAAAGCAGGACCAGCCCCAACTACATCATCCCAGCCAAGGCTTTGTCTGCCCAGGGCTTCAAAACCTCCAAGGATGGAGACTCCACCACCTCTCTGGGGAGCCTGTTTCAGTGCTTCACCACCCTCCTAGTGAGAACGTTTTTCCCAGTATTCAACTTAAACCTTCCTTGCTGCAACTTGAGAAGTGCTACATGAGGGTTACCAGGTCTCTTCATGTAGATCAGGGGTGTCAAACATACCACTCATGGGCTGACTGGCCCCTACAGCCCCGCAATCCAGCCTCTGGTGCTGCCCCTTTGATTTGCACGCTGTGCCGTCCGGCCCTGCAGCACTCGTTGGGGCTGGGTCCCGAGTCCCATGCACTGGACCAGGCATGCAGGCTGGGGGTCCATGGCCTTGATCTGGCCTGTGGGCTGCCCCGCACCAGTCATGCAGCCTGCGAGGCCACATGAGTTTGACACTGCCGACAGACGTATATGAAATTGTTGGAAATGTGCAGAAGATGTTGTTCCGTAATACCAAGCAGTACGAGGGTGGATGTGCTAAAAATAATCCACAGTAACCAGCTGAGAAGTAGACGAGCAGAGCCCAAGATGGCCTGTTCTGTCCAAATTTGAGATCTGCTACTGAAGTCTGAAATCTACTGAGCCTCCATTGCAAACACATGAGATGCCTAGTCCAAGGTGAGTACAGCTATGTTCAGAGCAAATGGGGAAGATTACCTGTTATTAACTGATAGTTGCTCAAGTGCGGCTGAATCCAAGCTGTTGCACAACACACTGAGTGATGATAAAACGGCAGAGTGTAAAATGCAGTTTGCTCCCTGTGGTATTCCACATGGTTTAATAAAAGATAATTGCTCACTGTTCCCAGCATTGCCAAGTCTAAACATAAAAAAACATGAGTCATACCCCACCCCCACCCTCAAATTCATGATATTGCCTTGAAATGATGAGGTCCTTTTTAAAAACATATATTTATGCTCCTTGTACCTGTACTATGATTTCTGAGTTTTTATTCCCTGGGTAACATTTCTAGATTTTTTCCCACAACCAGGAGAGCTAGAAACTCACTGACTTACAAACATGGAATCTGGATTTCTCCTCCTGTCTGTTATCTCCAGGAGCAGACCTTGACATTCGCACACATAGTGTGAGAGTTGGAAACTGAAGGAGTGGTTCATTTTAGAGCCTCTCCTTGCTATCGCAATGTAAGCACATCCTGCAAGTCCTCGGCCTGCATAATCAAATGAATTAGCAGAAAACTCAGTACAAATGCCAAGAAATTTAACAGAGAAAATGGCAGATACCAGGGATCTGTGTGTAGCTTGTTGAGTATATCTCAATACTCCTCAAAATAATGTTTCAAAATGGTAACCTGAAGACGAGTACTTGTACAAAGCTTGTCTAAAATCTCTCCCAGCCATGCAATTGATCCAGTATAACCCCCCAAAATATCGTTGCCTCTCAGATATCAGAATCAGCAGAAAATGATCAATCCCAGTGCTGGCATTTAACAAGCTGCTCAGGCCAAAGACTATTATCCTGAGTTCAATAAAATATACCTACCAGCAAAATAAAATGGAAGAACTCTTGTGAAGAGAATGGCACATGCTTCGCCCTTTGCAAGTGAGATAAGGAAAGTTAGACATTAGTCAGAAAATGCCCTCTGCCCCAAGGCTGTATCTGCTGCAGTATGAGCCTAGGTGAGTGTGGGCCTACAGGAGAGATCTAATCCAGATCAAGGAGAGTTCTTTGGAAAGACATTCCTGCCCTGACAGTTGTAACACTCGCCCAGCCGGTCCCTGGCAGGAAACCCAGTCTCCCAAGTGGTGCATCCACCTCGGCTGTCAAATAGTCCTCTCCAGAGGAAACTGCTTTGTAATCAAGAAGCAAGTGAAAATAACCCAGGCTTCAGGGACAGGAGCTGTCAACACAGGTCCAGTAAAATGCTGAGGAGTGCTCTCATACGGTAGGGCGGGATGTGAGTAGGTGACACTGGGCTCCATCCGGACTGTCCCTTTGACTCTCTCAGTGGACAGGCATGGGCTGTGGCTGTTCTCCGATGAGACTGTATTTCATTTCCTTTGATTTTTTTTTCTTGCACTGGAGGCAGTGAATATTTGACTCCAGCGATGAAGTGGAGCTATAACCTCTTGGACCTTGGTCAGGAACCTGGAACAAGGAAATAAAGTGCAGCGGTCATGTCACCCCTGCAGCAGCTGCATCACCTGAGTGTTCCCTCCCCTTTCCTCCCACCTGCTTCACCCGAAGACTCGGTGTCCTGCTCAAGCACTATATCCCCCTGCCCTGTCCGGTTGCCGTACCTGTATGTCCAGGTCAAGCCACCCACAGGCCTATTTTACCCTGTTAGCATAAATTTCATTCCCAGCTGTCACTCCAGTCTACCATAAAATCTGATGGCAGTTCCGCACCCTACCAAGTTACTTCTAGTTCCTTGCTCCAAAATGCAGCTTTCTGACTCTCCAGTTGAAGGAAGAACCCTCTACATAGTCTGTGCATTGTGTGAACAGCAAAGGCAAGGAAATGAGTACCAGTCCTTCCACTTGCTCACTGCATTTCTTAACACAGCTGCCCCAGAGTGCAGGTCATGTAAGAATAGCACGGTGCAATATCCTTGTCCCTCTCTTATACCATGCTAAGCAGGACAGCAGATGCATGGGGAGATTGCACAAGCAGGTTTGCAGAATACACATAAGCCAATGGATGCAGCTCTAGCATCGAATGCAGCACTCAAAATGTTGTCTGCAAGGATCTTAACTCAAGTTATCCCCGAGGTTATTAGAAATGTTTTTTGAGATCCACTTGAATGGGAGATGCGACAAATGCAAAATAGTTTTAATTCTGAATATGCTGGTATTGGTTTTCCACGCTTTTCAACCATCCAGCACCTTTATTCTGTTTCCATAGAAACCCTAAAAGTTGCTAAGTACTACCAGCATTTTACTGTAGGGATATTTTACCAAGAAGGCCAGTGTTTGAATGGTGTAAGAACATATACAGGGAGCTACAGCATGATAGTCACCTAATTCTTGTCATTCGGGCTGCTCTTTCTACTGCACTTCATCCAGTTAGAGCAGGCCTGGACTGGTGGAAAGTCACAAGGGAACAAGATTCAAATGGGCTTGAATTTTGACACCAATTTTGCAACAAAGTTTGGAAACATGGAGATGCTAGCTATTTTTCTGAGGCTTCTATGTATCTCCATCACGCACTTCAGCACCCATTAAATGGTTCAATCAAAGCAAAAAAAGATTTAATTGTCAAATCCAAAGCATGAAGGGGCTGGCAAAGGTCATGCAGAGTCCAGCTGGAGTTTGACAAAGAGGGTCTCAGTTTCTCCAGCACATATTTCTGCACAGTCATTTCAATCTGATTCCTGACAAGGAAGTGCCTGAAACAGATGGTTCAGCAAGGCTCTCCCAAGTGACAAGCATCTTGTTGGAGCATGTTTTAAGAGCTTTCTGTGCTCCACTTCTGCCAACTAAAAAAACTCTCTGAGCTGGATGACAAGGGCAGCCTGGAAGAACACACCCGAAGGAATTCGTTCCCCAAGTTGGAGACTTCAGGCACGTCATATTTCTTGATGTCTGTAGATGGATTCATAAGGTCACACCCACCCCCCCCAGCTCCTCTCTAAGACATCCAAATGCTCTGTCTACAGAGGAAAGTCTCTGCCACAGTGGCAGCATTGCTTATGGTAATATCAGATCATGCTACCACAAGCTGCCTGCAAGTGGAGGAAAAAAGCTTTGCATTGTTATCATTAGTGCTTTGCAGAGCCAGTCACTGCCTTGTTTTCTAAGGTTTTCACCAAGGAGGCAGAGTGAACTAGCAATTAGAGCGTGGGACTGAGAGACAGTGATTCTCACCCTGCCGCTGCATTGCTATGTGACCTCAGGCAAGTTACAGTACAGGCTCTTTGTCTATGGAGAAAATGGGCTCTTACCTATCGCCAACATAATACGGGGGCTAATTCATCATTGATTGCAAGGTGCTTTTAGATCATGGGGTAAAAGGAGCTTGCAAGACTGTGTTTCAGTTGTCATTATTAATAGTTTCCTAAAAGTAGGGGGACTCAGCCTTTAGCCCAAGAAGCTCCAAGGTAATTAAACTAAAGATCCACCTCATTCGCTAAATAAAGCAGCTTACATAACTGGAGGTGGGAATTCGCCTTTGCTCATTTAAAGCTTTTTAAAAAAGGGGGTTCTGCCTCTTTAAATTGCATCTCGTGGGGAGAGGGTATGAAATCCCTTAATCTCTTTTAGCAGTGATGCTGATCTAGTTTCCTTATAGACATGGCTCACATCACATCTGCACTGAAACCCAGATCCAAGATGAGAGCTGGGAATTTCCCAACTGCTTTTGCAGCCTGTATTTTATCCCCCCAAATATCAGAAGACAGGCAGGGTGAGGAGAGAGGCAACAGGGCGCACTCCAGCTGCTCTCCCCCCACGCTGTCTCTTGCTGCACTGGCAAGGCTGCCTGTGCTCGGGAATATAGGACAACCTGGAGGCATACCAGCAGGAAGGCGGCTGTACTGACCCACTTACTCCCACTCATGGATTGATGTGCTTGGTGCGTGGGAAAGCGCCATAACATTGCTTTTCTGTCATGAAGCCTCAGCGATACCATATCGCAGGTAGGGAAGCAGCCACACAGAGATGTACCAAGGGCACTCAGCAAGGAAGAACCTGAGCCATGAGTAGAGGATTTGCTTACTGCCCCCATACATATAGATGTATTTAATGGGAGGGTCATGCACCTCCCCAGTCTCCTCAGTACATTGAGCATTTTTAATCTGTGTCCCCGACTGATAATATCATTCATTGCAATCTGCCACTGATGACTTCTACCTGCTTTGCTCTCAGCTCAAGGTTCCTGAATAATATTGCTACCCCTGCTGCTTTCTTCTTATTTGTCCCTGACCCCCCCCAAGATGTTCCCCATCTCCACCTTTTCTCAAAGCATTTATAATCCCTCGCCCCTGGTATACCACATTCTTGTAAGCAAATTAGGTCTGCCCTTACTTGGTTCAACACCGGTTCAATCTGTTCCCATCTTTTCCTTGTTAAGATACCCCTGACATTAAGAAGAGTTGCTAAGAGATGTGTGGGCCAAAGAGAGCCAAATTCATCTGTGCCACAAGCAGATTCAGCTTCCAGTGGGCTCAGAAAGATCTGCACCCATTTATACCCAAATTGCTACACTATGCCATGATGTAAATAAATAGGATGCGGTTCAATAAGGACAAGTGCCAAGTGCTACATGCCAGAAGGAACAGTCAGTGCCCAAAACCAAAATGGGGAATGAATGGCAAGGCTGCAGTTCTACTAAAAAGGACCTAGGGTTTATGGTGGAGTGGAAAGGGAATATAAGACAGTAATGTTGGTGCCAAGCAGCTACTACCATGCTGGGGTATGCCAACATATGCCAACATCGCGTGCCAGCCAAGGGGAGTGAGACTTCTGCTCTATTCAGCTCTGGTGAGTTCTCACCTGGAGGCCCGGAGTCTGGTTTGGGGCACTGCACTGCAAGGAAGATGGGGACAAATTGGAAACAGTCCAGAGGCAAACAACAAGCACAATGTAAATGTCAAAAAAAACCATTGACAAATGAGGAACAACTGGGATTATGTAGTCGGGAGAAGAGGAGACGGAAGGGGATTTGATCAAAAAAGAGGATGGCAACTCAGAGGCTGAATGGACAGAGCTGGTGCCTAGGGGAAGCTGACCCTGTGGGGGCTAAAGCTGCTGAAGTGTGTGTGGAGCAGTGATTCAGAAGCAGAAATTTGGCAGCAAAACCAGGAGACTTGCAACAAAAAAGATGTGGATTGGAAATTAGGAAGAACTTTTTAAGCTTGGGGGTGATTCGGCCTTGGACCGGATCCCCTAGAGAGGCAGTCTGGGTCAGTACAGACAGCAGCAGTAAGTCTAGAGCCCAGAACTAGAGGCTGCCCCCATCACTGGGTGAGTGATTTAGACAAGGACAGTACCGCCGTGAGCAGGGATGGACTGGATGGACTCCTCAGACGTCACGCTCATTTTGCACACCCCGTGAGCATCAGCCAGTGCCAGTCACACAACTTGGCTTCCTATACCCACCTTCCAGCCACTTTGCAGCCATGTGTCATCAAACCACTAATCTCCCCAGTGAATTTGGCCCAGAAAGTTCATCTTTCTGTGAAGAAATGGTCCCAGACACCTATGAAATGAGAAAAAGTTGCAATGTCTTTGAATAGAACCATGTCCTCAATAGGGATACCTTCAGCCGACGGCAGAGTAGAGATGCACCTTACAGACTAACTGAATCAGGGTACTGCTCTATCTTGATCTAACCAGCTCTGTGGAGCTCCTGAATGGGAAAGACATATGGACAACCATCTCTCTCACCCTCATGTCAACCCACGTGTTTTTACTGGTTATATCTTGCCTTTCAGACCGTAAGTGCCTTGGAGGAGAAGCTGTCATTTACCGTAACTTTGTACACCACCTTGCACAGTGGAGCCCAGACACGATGGACTCTGATGGCTACTATTTGCTGTTCACCATCAGTGTGCATAGCAGGACTTTATTTTTTAAGAAGTGTTTTTAAAATTTAATGTCCCCAAGGTGGATGAAGACACAGTACTTCACAGTAGCTGTAAAAGCAGATGAAGGCTGCAGTGGAACAGAAACCTCTGGTTGTTTAGGTTTTCCTTGCCATTCAATTAAGCTTTCCTTCCTATAAAAATATTTTGTGGTTGCTGATGTGCAAAGGCATCCCCACATTAACATGCAGGCACACCCCTTCAATAGCCAGTCCTACGGCGACGGACAAGTGGTGATGGGGTAGCTGCTAGTGATTCCTGGAAGCCCCTACTCACAGACCTACACGGAGGCTAAGATGATATGAAGGTTGTTTTGTACTTGGATCTGAGACAGGAGCGCCGTTCAGTAGCTGCAGTCATGTCTGAGCAGGCCTACTGACGATCCACGCCACTCACCCTGTGCAGGGAGGGGACTAGAAAACTTGTCCTAAAGATAGCCTGTCTCATTTCATCTGACTGGAAAACCATGTCCAGCGAGATCACTCTCTCCACAGTCCAAATCAAGTAACAGAGTTTGCAACCCGGAACGTCCGGACACCGATGGACAAACCTAACAGTGACCGACCGAAGCAAAGGACACACTTCTGGCCAGAGAATTTGCATGATTTGATGTTGAAATTGCTGCACTTGGTGAGACCAGACATGCAGGAGAGGGGCAGCTCACAGAGCACAGTGGTGGTTACACCTTTTTTTGGAAAAGACAGGCCGAAAAAGACAGACACATCCACAGCTCTGGTTTAGCTATCGAGACCACAATGGTCACTCAGATGCCAGAGTGTCTGGTTGGCGTCAACAAGTAGCTCTCGACCCTTTGTCTTCCACCGACCAACAGACAACACGCAACAACTCGGGAGCCAGGAGCAGTGGGGAGAGGAGGGATCTAGGCACACGTGTGTCCCGCACGCACGCGTGCCCCCTTACCAGACCCGGAGCAGAGGCGAAT
>NW_017729028.1:28623869-28624224 GCF_001723915.1 Gavialis gangeticus | reverse complement strand
GGAGCCAGGAGCAGTGGGGAGAGGAGGGATCTAGGCACACGTGTGTCCCGCACGCACGCGTGCCCCCTTACCAGACCCGGAGCAGAGGCGAATGCAGCAGGAGCAGGGGCAGCAGCAGCTGACCCCCTAAGGTAAGTGGGGCAGAGGGACCGACGCAGCTGAGCCGGATCCGGAGGGGAAGCCCCCCAGTTCCCTCTTAACTGAGCCGGTAGGGAGCCGTGCGAACAGAGCGCGCAAACAGGCATGTTCTGTAAAAGCGCGCCGGCATTTGCGTCAGCGTTCGCGCTGGCGGGCGAGCAGGAAGGGCAGGAGGGAGACTCCTGCTAGCGCGGGGCGAAGGCACCGCACTCAGCCA
>NW_017729028.1:28366148-28377084 GCF_001723915.1 Gavialis gangeticus | reverse complement strand
GGGGTCCATGGAGCAATGGCCCAAGGGTCATGGTGCCGGAGCCCAGGGGCACAGAGGCAGCTGGGAAGTGTTGGGCCAGTGGAAGGAGGGGCAGGTGTGGGGGGACTTGCATGGGGTACAAGGCATGCTGGGGTGTTTGGGCTGGGTAGGGGAGCAGGATGCGTGGGGTTGTTCTGCCTGGAGGCCTGGACAGGGCCAGGGGGTGCAGGAAGAGGAAGGCACCTGGGCTAGGAGGGTGCTGGGCTAGCAGTGGGAGGGTGCAGTGTGACCTGCTCATACCTGTAGTTCAGGGGGATGAAGTAGAAGTTGGCAACCTGCACTGCCGGCCAGATCTGGGGGAGAGGCATAGCGGTTGAGGGGCACGGAGGCCTTTGCCCTACCCCAGGGCCCTGGGGCAGTGCTGCGGCCATGTACCCTTCCCCTCCTGCCCATTTCCCCCACCCCAGCACTGGCTCCTACCCTACCTCTTTGGGCCTCCCACCAGATTTGGGGAAAGCCCACTGCAGGCTTCTGCTGGGAGACCTCATGCCTAAGCATGAGCCCCAAGGTGGGCTGGGCCTTGCATGTGATAGTGCAGGGGGTGCACTGCCAGCCCACTGGAAACCAGTATGCACCAGTGGGGGCAGAGCTTTCAGTCTCCTGCTGTGCAGGTCTAAGCGCTTGTTCCATGATCACCTGGGCGCAGCCCCCCTCCCCTCCCTCAGGCACTTACATAGTAGTTGGTGACAAGGGCATCAGCATAGTCCTGCAGGCAGAGAAGGCCTGGTCAGTGCTCGTGGCCCCTTGGGCGAGCCCCACCCCTCTTGGGCCCAAGGCCAGGGACCTGCGGAGGTCATGTGGGGGATGCAGGTTCCTGCTATAGTCCCTGATGAATGGTTGCTTAGGATGTGGCTGCAGCAGCCACTCAGCTTGTGGCAAGCAAAGTGCCCCCGACCCCCTGTGCTGTGTGGGCCAAGCCCCCAGCTCTCGGTACCTAGGTCTGAGTTCTGGATGGGGATGGAAGAGCCATGGGCAAGAAGGGTTCATTCCCAAGTACCTGGCACCTGGGGGCCGTGATTAGACCTGGGTGCGGGGGATGCTCTGCCCTGAAGTCCCCTGTCCAGCCCAGCACAGCCCAGCCCCAGAGGATCATGCCCCAGGGCAGGGGGTAAAGATGGACCGCCCTAACCCTGCAACCCTGATGCGAGGCAGCCCATCTGCCCGCAGGTCTGGCTGCTCTGTGCAGCAGGCAAGACCTCTGCTCCCCCACACTGCCAGCAAGTGCCTGTAGGAGTGGCAGGGCCCCCTGGGGACATGGGGACTCTGCCCACAGCTCTCAGTGGACAAGTGCCCTGGGTAGCCGTGCTCACTAGCCCGCAGCCAGACAGGGGGCTGATACCCATTGCCTGCCTGCTGCAGCAGCCAAAGGGGATGCTGTCCTGGCAGGGCAGGTTGGGGGCAGTCCACTCCACTGGGGGTGCTGGGCTGTAGGGTGCAGGCAGGGAGGCCCGCTCTCCCGCCATGCCAGGAGGGACAGACAGTCGGTCCTGTGACTCACACCAGGGTCACCTGTTCCCGCCGTGAATCACGCCCAGACTCACTGACTCAGCCGCTTGCGTTGGTTTTGGGAGACCTGGAGGCCTGAGCCATCAGGGTAATGGTTTTGGGAGAGGCAGCCAACAGCAGTGCCTGGCGCACCCTCACCCATGGGACCTGTGCCCAGCACCTGCCCCTGCTGAGCCTCCCCATTACCTCCACTGGGGCCTCCCGGTCCGCGTTGCCAAGGTCAGGGAATGGCCTTGCAGCGGTCAGGCTGCTTCTATAGAGGACGGATGGACAGGGCACTGTGGCCACCCAGCCTCAGCACCTGTGGGGCTGAATGCAAAGGCGCTGGCCCCAGCCTTCTGCCCCCAGCACAGCCCCAGGGACTTACCCGCTGGATCTTTTCCCAGTTCTCTTTTGCAGACAGACTGTTGACCGCGCCAGCGATGGCAAGGAAGCTGCCGAGGAAGATAGGGGCGAAGCCAACCTGTGGGGGAAGTGGGTGAGTGCCACAGGGCAGGGCTGGCCCAGAGCATCCCTGTGCCCTGGCCCCCACCCCCTACAGATGGGTAATGGGGATCCGTGGAGCACTGGGGTGGCGGGGTGGGAGTGAGGGGGTGGGTCCAGGCTGCCTCAGGCTAAGCACGTGGCTCATTAGCCCTAGCAGAGTTGCTTGCATCGGTTTTGGGAGACCTGGAGGCCTGAGCCGTCATGGAAATGACTTTGGGATGCAGTCAACAACAGTGCCTGATGCACCCTCACCCATGGGACCAGTGCCCAGCACCTGCCCCTGCTGCTGTGGGGCCAAGGGCTGCCTCTGCTGACACTCCCCCTTACTCCCACTGGGGTCTTCCCAGCACTCTGTGGGGATAGGACGTGCATTGCCAAGGGCAGGAAATGGCCCCACAGCACTTGGGCTGCCCCTACAGAGGACAGGGATGGGCAGGGCATTGCGGCCACCCAGCCACAGCACCTGTGGGGCTGAATGGAAAAGGGCTGGGTCCAGTCCTCTGCCCTCAGCACAGCCCCAAGGACTTGGCCAGACCAGAAGTGACTGCAAGACCTGCTGTGCTGAGTATTTGAACCACAGGGAACTGATGCCCCCAGTGCCAGGGGGGCTGTGAGGCTCACAGCAGGGGACTGAGGCTGGGCCCTGCCCAAGCCCAGAGGACACCTGGCACCTGCATACACAGGTCACAGCAATGCCCACCCCTGCCCCATGCATACCAGCCCTGCCCCTCCCCATGAAGGCAGCACCCACCTGGTCCAGCACCATCTTCTTCACAGCCACTGTCTTTGTGCTGCCAAGGACAAGCCGATCCAACAGCCTGTACCAGCCTCCCAGCACAGGGCCCTGTGGGGAGCTGGGGGTCAGTGGGCTCCACCAGTGCTTGCACCACTGCCACGGGGCAGGGGAGGGCACCAGCTTGCCCCATGTGCTCCTGTCTGCACTTATGGCTCCTGGTGCTACAGCCAGGGCCTGTGGATGGAGGGCCAGGCCCTGCCATGGGCACAGCCAGGGCAAGCAGCCTCTGCAGCAGGATGGTCCCTAGGGGCAGCCAGAGGGTACCCCCCACACACTCCCTCCAGCTGGTTCCTGTCCTGCCCCATGGCAGGGCCCTGCTGAAGGGATGTAGCTTTTAAGCTGTGTACTGGGTACCCTGGTCCCTGGCTCCTCTAGTTGTGGCTGGTGGCTCCAGCGTGCTCTGTGCCCTGGCAATGTGGCCCTGCCCCAGCCACCCAGCTGGATCCCACAGGTGCTGCCTGCCCCATACGCCTGTCCGCAGTGGGGGCACTGTCCTGGGGATAGGGGTCTTGGGAGCAGGAAGGGGCAGAGGCTGCCTGGCTAGCACTGCTCCCAGCCACTCACTACTGCAAAGGCAGGGGGCTGGGGAGCGCCACAGCAAGACGGGGCAGGCAGGCAGCTCCCGGTGCAGAGCCCCAGGGCAGCAGGGTGAAGTGGGAGCAGCTGGGAGCCAGAAAGAGCCAAACTCAGCACTGGAGCTGCTGCCTGGCAGGAACAGGGAGTGGGGTGGGGACCGGGGCACCCACAGCGGCTAGCACTGCCCATGGCTGTGGCTGGCTGGCCCAGGCTCCCAGAATAAAGCTGGGAGCTGTTCCAGCCCCAAGGAACAAGGCTGCCAGGTGTCTGAGTGGCACAGCAGGGAGCAAGCTTCTTGCATAGGCCTCTCTCTGGTCAGTGCCTGGCACAGGGGCCGGCTGCAGGAGATATGTCACTGCCCCATGCCAGTGGACAGCAAGAGGCATGGACCCCTCCCTAGCCCTAGAGACTTCACTTGTCCCCCTCACCTGCTCAAGCCTGGCAGAGCCCATGCCAGAGGCTCTGGTCCCAAAGCCCTGGTGGGGTCTTTGGCCACAGCTCTGCACAGGGTGGCACTGTGAGGCCCAGGTGAGGCTGGGTTGGGCACTCACCACAAAGCAGAAGCCGATTGTCATCATCCTCAGGGTCCTGCGGCCACTGTGCCCCCTCAGGCCTTTCTGCTCTACCAGCTGCTGAGAGACCACATCTCCAATGCCCATCAGGGCCCCTGGGCAGAGCATGGACACAGTGATGAGACAGGGCTGTGCCCACTTGCCCCTCCAGGGAACTGCCAGGCTGGGCCAGACCATGGCAGCACCAGACACCAAAGGCAGGTGAACCCAGTGCCACTGGCACAGCGTGACTTAGCACCTTGGAGACCAGCTGGTGGGGCCCACAGGCAGGTACCCAGGCCAGACCTGCAGCTGGGTCAGCCCTGCCAGCACCTGGCCACTTGCGAGAGCAGTGGACAACTTCCATGCCCAGGGACTGTCTAGCCCCTTAGACACCCATCCAGTGCTGCAGCAGAGCCTGAATCAGTCTTGCCCAGGACCCAGCAGTCAGGAGTCCTTTGTCACCATTCAGTTGCCATGGGTTGCACAGGGGATAGCAGAGCTTTTCCTGAGCCCAGCAGAAGAGGCTGGGCTGGGTGCCAGCAGGCTGATCTGCTCAGGGGTCTGTGCCCTCGGAAGTATCACACTGCTCCAGCAGCCCTGCAAGGTGCCTCACCAAGCTGGAGGGGTACCAGGGGGCTGGGCCCAGGGAGGCCTGGCTGCACCCTTGCCAAGCTGAGCCCAGGAGGGGCCTAAACTGGAGTCAGGCCCAGTGGGTCCTCACCAGGCCCGAAGGGATTTAGGGAGCTGGGCCCACTGGAGCCTGGTTGGGCCCTCACCAAGCCAGCCAGGAGCCACAGGACTAGGCCCAGCCAGGTGCAAGCAGCCGCCAATGCAGCATTCCTGTGCCAGCAGCTGCTGACGTCACACACTGGCGCGGGTGCTCGTACGGGCTGAGCTGGCACTGGCGCAGTCCAGGCCGGTTGTCGTTTGGCTTTAGGAACATGACCCCGTCTCAGAGAGGTCACTGCTGCTGCTGGTGCCTGCACTGACTGCCTTTTCCAGAGCTGGTGATACCTAGCCCCATGCCCTGACAGGAGTCGGCACCTGTTGGCAGGAGTGACGTCACCACTTGTCTGTTGACTGTGGCCACAATAGAAAAGAAGCCACTAAAGAAGCTGGCCTATGAGCCCAGGGACCCCCAGGAAAGCAGGTGGGAAGTCCTTAGCTGCTCCCCCAGGTCTCTGGGGACAGTAAGCAATGGCAAGGTCAGGGTGAGCAGGGCACTAGCCCTGGGCACCAACTGGGAGGGGACACCTGTAGACCCCCCCGCCAGCTTTGTCACAGGAGGAGCAGCTCTGTGCCCAGGGTGGGAGAGGGGAAATGAGCCACAGGAGCTGGAACAGCCACAAGTCAATGTGGGGGAGCCAGCCATGGAACCCAGGTGTCTGGGCTGCAGGGGCCCAACAGGGCACCAGGCTGGGCTAATGCCCACCCCCAGCTTCAGAGGGAGCAATGCAGGCCCAAGGCACTCCCCAGAGCCTCATCCTATGGGGAGCAGGGAATGAGGCTCCGGGGAGCTGGACACTGGAGCCAGAGCAAAGGGCGCAGGCATGGCAGGGCCCACGCCAGCCTCCCATGCAGGACAGAGGTGGCAGCTGCAGGGAGTGGAGAAGGGGGAACGGATTGGGGGGGAGGGGCTGCTTACCAGAGAAGCTGCCAGGGCCCTGGCCAGCACTAGCCAGGGAAGGCAGGAGGCTTCCCCAGCACGACCACCCATGGGGTAGGGGGACATGCAAGCCTGTGGGGGCACCCAGCCACAAGCTGTCACAGGCCATGGCAGTGCTCCTGAGGCCGTGAGCAGGCTGCATCCCACACTCATTGAGAACGCTGCAGCCGTGCCCGCCTCATTCATGGCAAGGGCAGGCAGGCAGATGGGGCTGCCTGCCAGGCGTGACGGACATACGGGGCCAGTGCCAGGAGGCGCCTGCGTCCCCTGTGTGGAGATGGATGTCCCGCGCCGCGGTGACTTCACCACTCGCTCACACCTGGGCCAATGCCAACCCCCCGCCCCCTGCACAGGGATTGCCCAGGCGAGTCGGCCATTAGCCCTGATTGATTTCCCTGTGCGATGGACACAGGGCCGGGGGGCTGGAGCATGGGCTCAGTGGCAGTGGGAAGGTCGGGGGCTACACCCATGGGGCAGGAGAACTGTGGGCCCAGCCCCCACGCACAGAGCCAACCCATCTCAGCATGGCATCTATGGCCACAAGCTGCTTCATGGGGCAGCCCCAGCTTGGGGCAGAACAGTAGCCAGCGTAGCGGCTGCCAAGAGCAACAGGCCAAGCTGCGGCCTGTGAACGAGGGATGTGAGGCAGCCTGGGGCTGCAGGGGCTCTACTCCCTGTGCTGCAGTGCCCGGCAGGCGGCTGGCGGGACCGGGAGGGATGCCTCTGCTGCCCTGCTGGCTGTGCCCAGGTCACAGCCAGGGCATGAAGATCGCCAAGGCTTCCCTGGGTGCTGAGTCCAAGGGTAGATATCCCAGGTAGAGCAGGCAGGGGCAGGACAGACTCTGCAGCTTCCTGGGGAGTGTGGGGGCCCTGCCCAGGTGCGTGGGGCCCACTTGGCTCAGGGCAGCGCCTGGCGGAGCCGCGGCTGCTTCTCATTCTGGCCTCGGGCCTGGAAACAGCCCAAGTTTAAGTAGGCCACGGTGTCTGTGGTGCATGCAGGCGCGATTAGATCATCATCCACTGTCCATTTGCAGATTGCCCTCACCAGGAACGCCACGGCTGCTCGCACTGGCATAGCCACAAGGTCATGGCTACAGCCATGGGCTGCTCCCCACACCGCCTTCCCCAGCTGCTCCACTCCCCACCCGAGACACACATTGAAGCACCCCTGCACCTCCTCTCTGGCCTGCCGGCCCTGCTGCTGCAGGACGCAGGGACTGAGATGCCTGCCCTGGGCGCAGGCTGAACCAGGTCACCAGAGGACACTGGCAATTTTGGGATCCTATGACCGCAGCTTATGGGATCCTATGACCTCAGCTGACTTCCTGCCCTTTGGGCAGGGGGCTGGACTCGATGATCTTCCGAGGTCCCTTCTAGCCCTAATGTCTATGAAATCTATGAATGTGCTGGCACGTGGTCAGCGCCCACCGTGATTGCCTGGCACAGCTCTGCTGGTCTCTGCTGTAGCCCCTGGGTTAGCTACCACCTACTAGCTCCCCCCAAGCCCCCATATCCAGGCATCTCTCTGGGCACCAGCCCCACAGCGCCCAGCAGGTAAGACAGGGCCAGCCGCATATGGTGACAGCAAGGGGTCTTGGACAGCCCTGCTCTGGGTGCAGCTGGTTCTGCAAGCTCACAAGGCTGGCAGCGCTCTGTGCCCACATTGGCTAGGACAGGACCTGGGTGGCCATGGAACAAGTGCCACAGCCCAGGGTCTCAGGCAGGACAAGGGAGAGCCAGCAGCTCTACCGTGCCTTCACCAGGGTCCCGGGAAACCGCAAGGGAGAAGGTGCTGCACCGTAAGCCAGGCCTGGGGTCCAAGGACTACATGGTACCCACACCCTCTGCGTGCCCATGGCAGAAGCAGCCCATGGGGTAGGAAGCTCCCATACAGCCAGGGCTGTCCACAAAGGGAAGAGATGGAGCCTCCAGCCACCTGCACATCAGACCTGCCCCAGGCCAGCCTGGCAGCCTGGGGCAGAAGGGACAGCCCCTGGCAGGGAGGCCCCACTGCCTGCCTCCCCCACAACAGAAGCCTGCACAGTCCACAGCACAAAGCCATGGTCCCAGGCACAGGCGTCTGCTTCCAAGAGCTAGACGCTCTGCAGAGGCAGGAGAATTTCTGCAGTGCAGCTGTGTCTTGCAGAACCTGCTCCTGTGGCTGCCAGAGCCGCCCCCCATGATCAGGGACAGGTGCAGGGGCTCCTCTGCGCTGCTGGCACCCAGCATGCAGAGGGCCAGGTCTCCCTCACGTCAGAGCCACAGGTCAACGAGACCAGCTGCCCAGGGCTTTGCAGGCTCCTTGCCAGGGCCAGGTCCAAGTTGTGTGGGCAAGGGCCTGCACTGGGTCAGGAGCATCGTGGTCTGTCTCTAGGCAACAGTGGGGCTATGCAATGCCCAAGCCCCCTCCAGTCACACCCAGGATCCTGAGCCCCAGAGACGCAGTGACATCGTCCCATGGCCTAGCCCAAGAGATGGCTGGCAGCAGCAGCCCAGGTGCTGGGGGATGGGCCCCAGGAGGGCAAGGTAGCCTGGTGAACAGGGCAGGCACAAGGAGCTCCACAACCTGAGGCCAGGTGAGAGGCACTGTATGCCCTAGGCCACGGGAATTAGGACACAACTGCAACAGCGAGTGCCTGCAGCTCTGCTCGGGCCCTGCATAACCACTGCACCTGTGATGTGGACAACATGGAGAGGGTCCAGAGGAGGCCACTCGCATGATCAGGGGGCAGCAGGGCAGGCCCTACGAGGAGAGGCTACAGGATCTGTACCTGTTCAGCCTCCACAAGAGAAGGCTGAGGGGGGATCTAGTGGCCTGTTACAAACTAGTCAGAGGGGACCAGCAGGCATTAGGGAAGTCCCTGTTCCCCGAGCACTGCCAGGAGTGACCAGGAATAACGGTCACAAGCTGGCAGAGGGTAGATTTAGGCTAGATATCAGGAGGTGCTACTTCATGGTCAGGGTGGCTAGGATCTGGAACCAACTTCCAAGAGAAGTGGTGCTGGCTCCTACCCTGGGGGTGTTGAAGAGGAGGCTGGATGAACACCTTGCTGGGGTCGTTTGACCACAGTACTCTTTCCTGCCATGGCAGGGGGTCGGACTAGATGATCTTCTCAGGTCCCTTCTGACCCTAGAAACTATGAAACTATGAGACCCACACAGACAGGCTACTGCCAGACCTGCCCGAGGCCAAAGCTGAACAGCTTTGCCTGGCAGCAGGAGTGTTCCTCAGGGCAGGGCACTCCTGGTTGCAGTGGGGGCTCAGGTGCAGGCGCTAGGGATGACTGTGCTGGTGGCCTCACATCTAGGGCACCACGTTGCAGACAGCCCTGATGCCCCCCACTCCCTGTGCCTCACCTGGGCCTGCAGAGGGCCCTGCAAGCCCCACACAGGCACACGTGGACAAAACAGGCAAACCCATGGTCAAGAAGCTACCACCAGGCTGGGTGAAGGAGCAGATGCCCGTCACAGTGGGCTGCTGCAGGGAAGGAGCTGGCATGTGCACAATACGCTGTCACGAGCCCACGCTTGCTCCATGCAGTGGGGCAGGGAGCGCATCCAGGCTGGTGGCATGCACCACAGCTGGTTGGTGCACTACAGCAACCCCACAAGCTGCATGCTCACCTCTACCGCCAGGCACGGTCTTCCCGTTGCCCACAAAGAGTGCAGGCACCTCCCTCTGACCCCACGGGCCTGGCCCCAGCTCCAGCCAGCTCCAAGGGTGGGACCTGGGCACCTGAGGCCAGCTGCTCTCCCCAGGGCTGTGCCTCCCAGGGGGCGAATGAGCTGATAGCAGTGTGGGGGAGGGGGGCCTGGGAGGGGGCACTGTGTCCTTGAGACTGGTGGAGACATTTGCGTGATTGGGCTGGCACACCTGGCCCTGTGCCAGCACCACGATTTATTCCACCTTCTGGGCAAGTGGCAAGATGACAACCCTTTTAAGGAGATTAAATTGGTCCGGCAGGGTGCTGAGTGTGGGGGCTGAGAGCCATCAGCAGGCCCCACCCACAGGAGGTGCTCACGGACATGTGTGCCATGCTCTGCTCAGCACACAGCTTCATGTGTGAGGGCAGGGCCCAGCATCGGGGCTTCCTGCCCAGGTGTGTGGGACAGGGGCCCAGGCACGGGGGTCACAGGTGGCCCCGCTTCCTGTGTTGGCTAGTTCAGGGGCAGGAAAACTCCTTGGGAACCTACACCCACCTGCGCATGGGGCTGGGATCAGCCCAACCATCCACAGCTTGCAGAGGTCACCTGGGTGACTCATCTACCGTGGGGCATGGCCCCATCACGTGGCCACTGCAGACACACTACCAGAGGGGCTGCCCTGCGTTCCTGGTCCCAGTGGAGGAAGGGGTCCCCCAGCCAGCCTGTGACTGAGTTAGGGACAGAACCCAGGTGCCCTGTGCCGAGCCCAGAGCTCCCCCTGGGCTGCTGCTGTCTCGCCGCCCATGAGGGCTCTGGCCAAAAATCAGTGGCATAACATCCTGCAGCAGGGCAGGGCTGTTCTGCTCCCTGCACAGGCCCCAACCCAGCGAGAAGAAGGTCCAGCAGCTCCCTGGGCAGATGTGAGGCACTTACATCGCGGAGCCCAGGGTGGGCTGGAGAGCAGCTAGCACGAGCCTGGCTGGTAGCACATCCCCCCTATGCCTCCTCTGAGCCCCATGGGTTCAGGCCCTCTCAGCCCTCCCCGAGCCCTTTGCGGCTGCCGGCTTCTCGAGAGAGGACGGGGGTGTCAGACCAGATGCGGTACCCAGGAACCTTAGGTCTAGTTCTGGGGCTGGGCAGCACCAGGCACCCTTGGCCCCTGAGCTCACACCTGGAGCCCCACTACACCTCCCACCCGCTGGTGGCTCCTGCACCCCTCCCCAGGTGGGTTTGACCCCTTGGGCCTCTCCAAACACTGCTGGTATTGACCACCCGAGGCAGTTACCAGAATGAATCTGCACCAGCCCGTTCCAGCACCTACGCGCCCGGACCTAAGCAGCAGGAGGGGAACCGAGGGCCCGGTTCTTGTCAGCAGGCGCCAGAGCCAGGGGAGCCCAATCGTCTGCCCGCAGGGCAGGGACTGAGGGAGCCGCAGGAGCCTGGGGAGCCCAGGCCTGGGCAGTACAACTACCCCAGGGGCTCAGTACCAGCTCCGGGCGGCGGGCAGCCGCCCCTGCCCCGCGCCCTGGAAATCACAAACTGGGTGTGGGGGGGAGGACCTCGTGGGACTCGCAGCCGCCGGGAAGGGCAGTGCCGCGGTCTGCGCCGCCCCCCGCCCCGGGCCCGGACACGCACGTGGGGCGGGGACACGCACGTGGCGCGGGCCCG
>NW_017729028.1:28365143-28366018 GCF_001723915.1 Gavialis gangeticus | reverse complement strand
TCGCCCCGCTGGGGGGGGCGGCGGGGGGGTCGTCGCGGCGCGGGCCGTCACTGAGGTGTTGTCATGGCAACAGCGCCCCACGCCGCCCCGCCCGGAGTCAGCCGCCGGAGGGGCCCGTTCCCGGGCGCTCACGTGGTGTCCCCCCCCCGCCCCCGTCGTGGCGTCACTCACCCACCTGAATTACAACGTAGCAGTGACGTCAGAAACGGGCCGGCCGGGAAGTGAGACGCCCCCCCCCCGGAAGCTCAGCTCTGGAGGACTTCCGGCCGCAGGACTTCCGGCTTTCGAACGCCCACCCCTCGTACGGGAACCACGTACAGCGCAGATGGCGCCTCCTGCGCCCCCCACACACGGACACAGGCGGTTGCGGTGGGAGGAGCTTTATTGTGGCCCGAGCGCCCCTCCCCCCCTTTCCAGTCCTTCCCATCCCCGTCCTGGTCGTGGTCCCGGTCCCACGGTCAATCCGGTCTGCTCCCGGTGCTGGGCCATGGCTCTGGCCCTGGCTGCGGGGCCGGGCCTAGTAGCGGCCCAGCACAGTGGCCAGCAGGGCCATACGGATGTACATGCCGTTCTCTGCCTGCCGGAAGTAGGCGGCCCGGGGGTCTGAGTCCACCTCCACGCTGTGGGGCAAGATGGAGCATCAGGGCAGGTGGGGGAGTGCAGCCCAGCATCACCCAGCCAGAGCCCACCCCCCTCACCTGATCTCGTTGACACGGGGCATAGGGTGCATCACCACCATCTTTTTCTTGGCCCTGGTCATGCTGTGCGGGGTGAGGACGAACTGCCCGAAGCACTGGGGAGAGAGTGGGCGTCAGTTGGCTGCTTTCCCCCCACTCCATGTGCAATAGGCCCCCTGGCAGGGATACAGCCCTGCC
>NW_017729028.1:28359275-28360143 GCF_001723915.1 Gavialis gangeticus | reverse complement strand
TGGGGAGGGAGTGGGCGTCAGTTGGCTGCTTTCCCCCCACTCCATGTGCAATAGGCCCCCTGGCAGGGATACAGCCCTGCCCACAGGACCAGCTGGGGGCCCAAGATATGCACTGCCAGGAGTGGCACTCACCGCCTCGTATTCCTGTGTGGAGGCAAATCGCTCCTTCTGGATGCGGGTCATGTACAGCACATCTGTGTCAGGAAGAGCCTCCTCGATGCTGTCAAACTCCTCCTGCAGGCAAGGGGGCGAGAGTTGTCAGCATACGTGTGGGTGTGTGCATCCACGTGGGAGAGGGAAATGTGGCTGGCTCACCTGCTTGATGCCCTTGGACGCCACGAAGTGGATGATGTCGTCAGGCATGCGGAGGCTGCGTGGTGTGACGTAGCGCAGGTTGACGCGGTACTGGGTGAGCAGGCATGCCAGCGAGTGCACTGTGCGCCCGTGCTTCAGGTCCCCCACCATGGTGATCTGGGGGGGACGCAGCAGCTAGTACTGTCCCTGTCCCCCAAACCCTCCTCCTATCCTGGACAGAAGCCCACCACCATGCAGTGGCCCCCTGTGCCCCCTTGCTGGGGACCAGGACTGTGGGCCTTACCGTCATGCCGTTGACAGTACCCAGCTCCTCGCGGATGGTGAAGATGTCCAGCAAGGCCTGCGTTGGGTGCTCTCCAACCCCATCCCCGGCATTGATCACGGGCTTCCGGCAGTGCCGGGCGGCCAGCTGGTAACAGCACAGGGATGAGCCTGGGAGCTAGGACACCCAGACCCCATGCTCCAGCCGGGGTCCCATTCCCACTGGCAGGAGCGCTGCCTGGGGCTGACAGTGTCTAGTGTGTTGACCCTGCTGTGGGGGGGGGGGGGGCAC
>NW_017729028.1:28357354-28359144 GCF_001723915.1 Gavialis gangeticus | reverse complement strand
GGGGGGGGGGGGGGACACGACGACATGGGACAGAGGCAGAAGGGCAGCAAGAGCCTGCAAACAGGGTCCAGGGAAGAGGAGCATTTGCACCCACAAGGGCTAGGGGAGGGACCTGGGCACAGCTCTGAGGGCCCCTCACCTCAACAGCCCCTGGCTGGGGGTGTCGTAGCACCAGCACATCCGCGTAGCAGCTCATGGTCTGCACCGAGTCAGCCAGGGACTCGCCCTTCTGCACCGAGGACGTGGCTTCGGAGAAGGACAGCACTGCACCCCCCAGGCGCGACATGGCGGCTGCAAAGGAGCTGCTGGTCCGTGTGCTCACCTCGTAGAACATGGAGGCCATGACCTTGCCCTGGGGAGAGGGGCTGTAAGCATGGTGGGGCCAATGCCACCCACCCCCGGACTCATCCCTGCTTCCCAGATGCCTGGTGCCCCCATCTCCCTCCCTTCCACTCACCTTCAGGATCTCCAGGCTGCGCTCCTTCTGCACCATCATGCGCAAGGTGTGTGCCACGTTGAACAGGTGTGACATCTACAAGGACATGGGTCTCAGCCAGGTCCTGGCTCTGCACCCCCAACACAGGGCAGCCACATGCCCAGCACCAGGGTGGCACTGGAGCCAGCACTGCCCACGGGGCCTCCACCCCCTTCTGGGGCCCGCCCTTGCCCCCATTCCCAGCCCCCACAGTTCCCCTCTTGCCTCTGCCCCTAGGCAGTGTTGGCACCTGGTCCTTGGTGAACTGCTTGACAGAGAGCACATGCTGGCCAACGAGGGGGTGCAGCACCGGGGAGGTCGGTAGGTGGGGCACAGTCTGGGGCGATGTCTGTCTGGGCACGGGCCCTGGTGGGTAGCAGCTGTCCAGGACCCCGGCAGGATCTGCAGCACCGGGGAAGGGAGTAAGCAGCTACATAAGTGCACCGCAGAGCCCTCAACAGCCTCAGCCCTAAGCCCCACGATCTTGGCCCTACCCTTGGTACACCCTGCATAGATGGGCTGCAGCACCAGGGTCCTGCAGGGGAGTGGCCATCCCCCAGGCCTCACCCACTGGCTAGCAGGGACAGAAGGGGAAAGACCCTGTGCAGAGCATGGCCCTGGTGACCCCTGGGAGCAGATGCTGCTGGTGACAGGGCCTGCAAGGCCATGGGGCAGAAAGCAGTAACTGCCCCATGGTCCCTGCTCCGAGCCCCTAGCAAGAAGTGGCAGCTGGAAACCACCCCCCTCCCCACCTCTACCCACCAGCTCCTGCCCAGACTCCCTGTGTGGCAGGGGATGGGGGGACGCACCTGGCTCAGATGCCTTCTTGACGGCCTTTTCTCTGGAGTCCTCAGCTGGCAAAATGACAACTTGGTTAGACAGAGATGTGGCTATGGGTACCTGCTCCCCACCACATCCTGGACAGATACACTGCTCCCACTCAGGCCCTGCTACCCAGGGAAGGGCCGTGGCGCCAGGCCCCAGCCCACTGCAGGCCCCTCTGCCAGCGGGGCAGCTGTAGGGGCGAGAGCACCAGCCCTGGGAAGACAAGGGAATGCAGTGGGACTCCCAGCCTGGCTTCAGGTGTGAGGACTCTGCACCCAAGGAGGCCCTGGTGCTGTGCAGTTGGCAGGGAGCTCCAGACAACACAGGTGCTCGTGAGTCCTCGCCTGGCTCCCAACACCCTCCCATGCCAAACCCTGCCATGGTCCCCCTCAGAGTCCACCCAGCAGCCTGAACTCCAACCCTAGCCAGCAGCAGAGCCCCGCAGAGGGCTGGGGCTGCTGCACATCCCACCTCGTGTCAAATCAAACCA
>NW_017729028.1:28349324-28352354 GCF_001723915.1 Gavialis gangeticus | reverse complement strand
GCAGTGGGGCTCCCAGCCTGGCTTCAGGTGTGAGGACTCTGCACCCAAGGAGGCCCTGGTGCTGTGCAGTTGGCAGGGAGCTCCAGACAACACAGGTGCTCGTGAGTCCTCGCCTGGCTCCCAACACCCTCCCATGCCAAACCCTGCCATGGTCCCCCTCAGAGTCCACCCAGCAGCCTGAACTCCAACCCTAGCCAGCAGCAGAGCCCCGCAGAGGGCTGGGGCTGCTGCACATCCCACCTCGTGTCAAATCAAACCAGCTGGCGAGGTTGCCCCACGGTGCCGTGACAGCTGGGGCCTGGGGGAAGAGTTTGGCAGTGACACTGCTGGGACCCAGTGCCACAGGTGAACTGCACGTGAGGGCACTGGGGAGGGAGATGTGCCACATGGAGATGACTCAGGTGCAGCATGCAGCAGCCACGGGGCAGCCTCCAGTGACAGGGTGCTGTGGCCTGCCAGGCCCCCTTGCCCCTCTGACTGTAAGCCTCTGCTTGGGCTGCTGCACTTGAGGAAGGGGAGAGGACTCATTAGCTGCTGATTAGTGTCTCATTAGTACAAATCACACTGTATCATTAGCAATGAGTGAGTTAGTCCCCGCCTCAGCTGTTACCGCTACCTGGGGTGGCTGTGTGGCACAGGGCTCCTGGCCTCCATAACGCTGGCGGGACACAGAGGGCGGGGGTCAGCTTCACGCTGCCCTGGCCCCCTGTGCATGGGGACACCCCATGGCAGGACGCAGGGCAGGCACTCCCAGCCCCTCCGCCTCAGAGCCAGGGAGACCCCTCAGCCTTGGCTCCCAGGCTGCTCAATGTGTTGCCACCAAGCTGGACACTCCCTCAGCAGGACACTGGGACCCCCTGGTACCCCACCTGGCAGGCCAGGGTCTGAGGCATGGTGGATGCGGGGCGGCAGGTGGAAGCGCCCATCACCCATGGGCCCCGCACGGCGGGGGCTGGAAGCGCGGCTGCGCAGGGCCTCGCTCTGCACCGTGTGCCGGGGCCGCTCTGGTGTCTGTGGGGACAGAGGGTCACAGGTGAGCAGAAGCACACCCGCCGATGCCCCCCAAGCCTGAGCAGAGCAGCGTGCCTGCCCCTCCCCACCATGAACAGCCCTCTCCTGGCCCAAGCCCAGCCCCTCCCCAGGCCCAAACTCCCTTGCCCTCACACACCTTCAGGATCTCCTTAGCAGGGGCAGGCACGGCTCCCGCGGGCCATTTCCTCACATCCTGGCCATAGCCCGGGGGCACCAGCACCTGCAGGCAAGGAGTGGAGAGCTGGGGGCTTCATGTTGCATCTGTGCAGCCCTTGCTGCTCTGGTTACCCCAGTCGGGTGGCTCCAGCAGGTGGGGGGGAGGACAGGACCTTACCTGCCCATCAATGTAGGCAACCTCTCCACGCAGCACCACCCTGCGCACTGTCCCCTTCACCTTCATGCCCTCAAATGGTGTCCACTTGGCCTTGGTGAAGGCCATGCAGCTGGGGACGACCCACTCGTGCTCTAGGTCCACCTGCCGGGACAGTGGCACTGGGTCAGCACACGCCGAGCACGGAGGGAGGCTCCATGGCGCCCGCTCCTTTGACAGCCCCAGCCCAGAGCCACAGCCCCAACCACAGGGGGCTTGTGGGTCCAGACAGGACCCAGTCACCCCCAGGGCAGACCCCAGCATGGAGGGACTCGCCTGGCCCCAGCCACCCTCACCTCAACATAGGTGTCATCCTGGGCAGGCAGGGTGAAGATCTTGCGGGGGTTCTCATACAGGCGCTTGACGATGTCCTCGATGGTGAGGCGCCCCTCAGACACTGCTGTCAGCAGCAGCGGCAGCATCGTCTCCAGCCCGGGGTAACCTGGTGGCGGCTGCTTCCCCAGCTTCTCCTCCACCGTGTGCGGGGCTGCGGACACCAGCATGGCGCTCACGCCAGGCCCTACTCCAACTCGTGCTCCCCACTAGGGCCCTGTGGCCCCCTCAGCCTGCAGCGCCCAGCCCTGAGTCACAGCCCCAAGACGGGCGCCTGCCCATGCCCCTGCCCTATCTCAGGACAAGGCCCCCTCCGCACCCAGCTTGGACCAGCCCAGGGCCGGAGGACACAGTCCCCTAATGCTCTATTGAGGGGTATGGCCCATGCCCCATCCCTGCCTGCCCCAAGGCCACATCTGGTGCTGACTCCCCAAAGTCACCCGCCCGGTTCTGCACCGTGGTCAGTGGCGAAGCAGTCGATGACGTCCATGTTCTCCCACAGGGCCTCCAAATCCTCGCGCGTGCCCAGCATGGGCCGCACCTGCCCACGCCCCTCCCCGAGGCGCCCCAGGTCGTCCTGGCACAGGAAGAGGTGGTGCGGTGCCACCTCGCATGTCACCTGGATGCCCTTCTGCTTGGCCGCCTTGATGATCAGGATCTGCAGGCCCCAGAGCCAGCAAGAGCATTACCCCACATCCTGCCCTGGGAAATGCCCCCATCCCACCTCCCAGGCTTACACCCACCCCTGGGCAGTCACCCCCTAGGCCCCCCACAGACACTCTCAGCCAAGGTCACCAAAAGACACCCCTGATGCCGGCAGCAAGGGCAAGGGACATGGTTACCACAGGCCACAGAGACACCCCAGCACCAGGGGACAGATGCCGCTGCTGCTGTCCCAGCTGCGGCCCCTCTCAGCCCCCTCACCTCCTCCTTGCGGGCCACGTGGCAGATGTGCACAGGGCGCTGGTACAGCTGGGCCACCATGAGGATTGCGGCCACTGTCTGCTTCTCTGCATGTGCCACGATGGGCAGGTGCCGCGGCCACTGCTCAAAGTGCTGGGAGGGAATGGGGCAGGGGTGAAAACCGTGCTGTGCTGGGGGAAGGGAGGCCACTGGGGGCAGCGCACGTGTTGTGCGCTAAGGTCCTTGGGTTCCACATCAGGGGCTGAAACGGGGGTGGAGATCCTCCACCCGCATCCAGCACGAGCAGAAAGCAGTGCCCAAGCTCAGCCACACTGTGGCACACTGAGGACATCCTGGCCCCAGGCCCAGCCCCTGCCCCTGCCCCCACCTCC
>NW_017729028.1:28333815-28348687 GCF_001723915.1 Gavialis gangeticus | reverse complement strand
CCCTGCCCCCACCTCCATCCAGAGCGAGACGTTGTCCATCCTGAGGTCAGAGAAGGTGTCGTTCAGGTACATCTTGAGCCCAGCAGCCACACCAGACATGGGGCTTAGGGCACTGGCGTTGTCCGATGAGGCCCCCAGATACATGGCGAAGTCGCAGCGCGCACCCGCCTCAGCCAGCTGCAGGAGACAAGGGTCAGGTGCACCAGCCCAGGGGCCCTGTGCACCATGTCAGAACCCCCTCCCCAAGCCCCACCAGACCCCATGGCTAGGGCCTGGCTGCCCATGGGGCTGGGTATGTCAGCTGCAGTGGGGCTGCCAGCCCAGTACCAGCCCTGCAGCAGCAGGAGGGCCCCAGGCAGGTGCCTGCAGTGGCAATGGCAGTGGCAGTGGGTTCTCTGTACAGCGTGAGAGGTGCAGGGACTTACCTTCTGCACAAGGGCGAAGGAGGCAGCATCAGTGATGGCAGGGCTGGTGTTGGGCATGGCACACACCATGGTGACGCCCCCCGCTAGCGCAGCTGCTGTGCCCGATGCAAAGTCCTCCTTGTGGGTGCCCCCCGGCTCGCGCAGGTGCACATGCACATCAATCAGTCCTGTGGGGAGGGCACATCAGAGCCTGGGCCCCATCTGCCTAGTCCCGTGCTGGCATCCAGCAGCCCAGGACCTGCCAGGCTGTCCCCTCACAGTACAAAGGGCCCTGCCCCTCCTCCCCCATGAGGCAGAGCCCTGGGCTTTGGGGAAAGCCAGCTGCAGAGTGCCCAGGGCTCCTGGGGCCACAGCACCTCAGGGTGGGACAGGCACCAAGGCGCAATCCCTGGGGCCCCTGCACTCCAGCTCCTCAGCTGCCTCAGTCTAGTGACCTCTTCACCCCTCCCAGCCAGTCCCCCCAGCCCTCCCTGGCATACCTGGCAGGCGGATAAGCTTCTGGGAGGTCATGCAGTCCACATGGATCTTCAGCGGGGGGGCTGCCCCAATCTGGCCCAGTGCCTATGGGTGGCAGGGAATAGATCAGGGATGGCAGGGCCCTGCTGACAGTACCAGACCCTTTTGGTCTCCTGCCCCACCCCTGCCTCCTCTGCCGCCTAGTGCCTCTGGGGCAGAGGCACTCTCCCAGGCCTGCAATTAGGATACTGAACCCAGCGCCCCCCCGTCCCTACCTCCACAAAGAGCTTGGTGCACTTGATGTCGATGATGAGAGGTACGGAGTAGTCAACAGCCAGGCGCCGTGTACGGTAGCCCTTGGTGACAAAGGAGGAGAGGCGGCGCCCACCCGAATTGCGCATGGACAGGTTGATGACCATCTCAAAGTGGTTCTCTGCCAAGTAGTCCAGGATGCTCTTGGTGCCTGTCTCACTGCCATCGGTCTCCTCAAAGTGCCAGTCCACGGCCATCACCTGCCCCAGGGAAGTGAGACCTGCTCCAGCCCCAGGCCCTGCAACGGGGACCCCCACCCTGCACCAGTGACATTGACATGGATCCAGGGGGCCTTGCCCCTGCACCAGTGACACCAATGAATACTCCCAAGTCCTGGACTTGGCAATGCCAATGGGGACCAGAGCGTTGTGCTCCAGAGGCAGAGCCAGGATACCCAGAAGCTGCAAGCTCAAAGTGCAGGCCCCACAGCCCTGGGCAGAGGGAGGAGACAGGCAGAGAGCCCTGCCGTGGGCAGACTGCTGCCCCTTGCTACCTTGATGCCATGCTCGGTGTAGAAGTCAGCGGTGCCCAGGCTGGCATACAGGTTGTAGCCCAGGCTCTCCAGTGTGCGCACCGTGGGCAGCAGCTCACTCTTGTTCTGCAACAGTCACCAGGGAGTCAGCGCCTGCTGCACCCCTGCCTCCGCCCAGAGCTTGGCAGCCCCTGCCCTCACCCTCCCCATACCTTGTAGCTGCCAATGGTGAGCAGGATGTTCTTCTTGGGGATGCGGAAGCCAGTGCTGAGCATGGCCTTCATGTAGGCTTCACAGCGGTTCTCCCCGAAGCAGGCCACCTCGCCCGTGCTCGTCATCTCCACACCCAGCACCACGTCTGCACCCGCCAGCCGTGAGAATGAGAACTGTGGCACCTGGGCCACGAGTGCAGTGTGACCACTGGGCACCAGAGTCAGCACTTAGCTCTTCCCCTGCCCTGGCCCAAGGCAGCAGCAGTGCACAGCCCCTTCCCACACCCAAGCCCCAGGCAGCACCAGCACATGGCCCCTTCCCTGCCCTGACCCATGGCAAAACCAGCACTGACCTCTCCCTTGGCTCACCTTGACACCAACGATACCAGTACCGGTCATCAGCCCTACAGACTCCACCTCCTGGCCCATGATCACCTGCGTGGCCAGGGCCACCAGGTCCACACCCAGTGTCTTGGAGACGAAGGGGAAGGAGCGGGACACGCGCACGTTGCACTCGATCACCTTTAGCTGGTCATCCTGCCAGGAGAGGCTGTGAGGCGCCTGGGGAAGTGGGGGGCCCTGCACCACAGCAGGCTAATCCCTTGTCCCTGGGGCCCTGTGCCCAGCCCCTGCCCAGGCCAGCTCCTCTTTGCAGTACCTTGGCGATGAGCTGCAGGTTGAAGGGCCCTGTGACCTGTAGCTCCTGCCCCACAGCGTGCACGATGGCTTTGATGCGCTCCAGCGTCTTGGGGGTGATGTCCTGGGGGGGTGTCACCAGGGTGGCATCGCCCGAGTGCACACCCGCGTTCTCCACGTGCTCTGAGATGGCAATGGCCACCACCACCCCATCACAGGCCACAGCATCCACATCAATCTCCTGCCAGCGGGAGCTGCCATCAGCAGGGATGGGGCAGCCTGGACCAGAAACCCCCCAAACAAATCCCTCAACCCAGCCCAGCCACCCCCAGTCCATCCCGGAGCCCAAGAACGGAGGGGGTGGGAAAGGCTCTGGGGTGGCTGGCAGGTGAGGCTGTCAGAGGTCTGCAACACTGGCCAGGAGTGTGATGGGCCGAGGTGGGAGATCAGAGCTGTGCTGCCATGCAGGAGTGGCATGGAGGCGGCAGCAAAGCTCTGCAATTGGCTCTCAGTGATGTCACGTGCCCCAGGCCACCCCCCTTGGCAAGCAGCAGTGGGTGCCCACAGCAGGCAGGACAGCCCCCTGACCTTGGCCTCCTGGATGAACTTGGAGATGACCACGGGCTGCTCTTTGGACACGGCCACAGCGTTGCACAGGAACTTCTCCAGATCGCTGTCTGAGTAGGCCACGTTCATGGCAGCACCGCTCAGCACGTAGGAGGGGCGCACCACACATGGGTACCCCACCTTGCAGCAGAACTGCTTGGCCGACTGCAGGCACGGCTGGCATCAGGCAGGCGCAGAGCCACCTGCCCCTGGCCTCCCCCTCCCAGACCTAACCCCAACCCACTCCACCACCCCCAGCCTCCTGCCCCTTTGCCCAGCTCAGCCAGGACCCAGGCACTCCCTGGCCTCCCTCCCACAACCACCACAGCCCTGAACCTGACAGCCCACTCCCCAGTCTCCCTTTCCCCTGCCCAGCCTAACTCAGCCAGGACATACTTGCCTGCCCAGCCCCCTACCTAAACCAGCAGATGCCCGGGCTGCCCCACCCCAGCCCCCCAGCCCCAACCCACTCTTACCTCCATGTCAGAGAGCTCCTTCCACAGGGGCTGGCTGATGCCAATGGTGTCTAGCAGGCGGGAGAACTTGAAGCGGTTCTCGGCAGAGTCAATGGCCTCAGGAGAGGTGCCTAGGATGCGGCACTGCTGCCGATGCAGCGCCATGGCGATGTTGTTGGGCAGCTGCCCCCCCATGGACAGGATTACGCCTTCGGGGCTCTCCAGCTCATAGATGTCCATCACTACCTGTGGGGCAGGAGCAGAGCAGGGCATGCACTTGGGGACGGGCACCAGCTAGCAGAGCAGGACCAGGCCCGGGTACCATAGGCCCCCATGGCAACCTATGCTCTCTCCACCAACCTCTGACAGCCCCCCTGGATCAATGCCCAAGGCTCCTCCCCCCCGCAGCCACTTGGCCTCACCTCAAAGGACATCTCATCGAAGTAGAGCCGGTCACACATGTCGTAGTCAGTGCTCACTGTCTCGGGGTTGTAGTTCACCATGATGGTCTTGAAGCCCATCTGCAGGAGACATCAAGTGCAGGGTGGGGGATGCAGCAGGGCCCAGGCCAGGATCCCAGAGCCCTCCTGGCCTGAACTGCTGGGCACGGACCTTGCGCAGCTCCTGGATGCAGCCGACGGCGCACCAGTCAAACTCAACACTGCTGCCGATGCGATAGACACCGGAGCCGATGACCATGACATGGGGCTCGCGGAAGGGCAGGTCATGCTCACGGCCATTGTAGGTCAGGTACAAGTAGTTGGTCTGTGCCGGCCACTCAGCCGCCACCGTGTCAATCTGCTTCACCACGGGCAGGATCTTCAGGTCCTGACGCATCTTCCGCACGGCCAGCTCTGTGCTGGGGAGAGAGAGGGGGAGGGCTGAGCCAGGGCAGGGGCTGCTTGTACAACCCCAGGGCACCTGGCCATCGCTGGGCTGCAGGGAGCTGCCCGCTCCACCCCCTGCCCGCCTGCCCCCAGTTCACAGGGTGTCAGAGAAAAACCAGCTGCAGGAAACAGGAAGTCCATTTTATTAAGATGCCCTGTGTCATTCCCCAAATGGGGCATGACCCCCAGAGACAAAACCACCCTCAGTCACCAAGGAACATACGTCCCAGACATCCTGCTGCTCATAACGGCAGCATGCTCCACGGGCCTGACAGCCATGCACACAGCCTCCCTGGGAACCTCCTCCACCCCCTTGGCCAGGGCCGCACTAGGGGTTGTGCATCTCTGGTCATGGAGGGGACGGGACCCTTCTGCAGGAACAGGGCTCACAGCCTCTGGTCCAGGCCCACAGCTCATGTGACCCCAGTCTGGGAACAACCCTTGGCCAAGCCGTGAACTTTCCAGTGCCTGTTACACATCAAGCTTTGCTGGCTCATGGGAGAGGCACTGCCACAGTCCATGAACAGCCCCATGGTCCAGCACCTGCAACATGGCAAGTAAAGGACTAACCAGGCACTCGTATCCCCAGCGCACAGGGCCCTACCCCTCACTGCAGGTAACCTCAAAGTGGGGAGAGAACTTCAGAGGCGGAAAAGGTTGCCATCATCTCCAAATCCACTCACCAACAGGGAATACCAATGAATACCAGCAAATACCAACAGGGCTAC
This sequence comes from Gavialis gangeticus, assembly GCF_001723915.1. NCBI lineage: Eukaryota > Metazoa > Chordata > Crocodylia > Gavialidae > Gavialis > Gavialis gangeticus. Next base: position 28,343,498 of record NW_017729028.1, on the reverse strand, counting down.
AGCTCCACTTATCTATTTTACTATGTTCTCTCTCTAATACCTGTCCGCTGCCCCACCCTCAGCCCTAGGTGGATACAGGCCTGCTGTGGCCTCAAACTGCCAGATCACCTGAGCACAGCAAGGGCCACCTGCTTGTCGGAGAAGCCCAGCTGTTTGGCCTTCTGCAGCACGGAAGGTGGCATGGGGCTGCCCTGGCGGTAGGACTCCAGCAGCAGCGCGTGGTCTGTGATGTTCTTCATCTTGTGCAGGAACCAGCGGTCGATGCGTGTCAGCTCGTACAGGCGCTCAATGCTGTAGCCAGCGCGCAGAGCGGCTGCCAGCACAAAGATCCGCTTGTCTGTTGGCGTTGCCAGCTCCTGTTGGGGGGATGGAGGGGGTGACCTGGGCCCTGGCAGGATCTGCCAGGCAGCCCCAGGTGCCCACCAGCCCTGGTCAGCACTCACCACGTCTGAGGCCGGCTTTACAGTGTGGTCGAAGCCCACACAGTTCTCGTCCACCATGCGCAGTGCCTTCTGGAAGGCCTCCTCGAAGTTGCGCCCGATGGCCATGACCTCTCCTGCACGGGGGAGCAGTGGTGTCAGCAGCCACTGGGGGTGGGGGCAGGGCCGCATGTAACCCTGGTGCAGCCAGCGGGGAGGAGTGGGGGGGCATGCTGGGCAGAACCACAGGGCAGCAGAGGGGGGAGGGCACCAGGCCATGTGGGAGCCTGGGTGTCGTGGGAAGAGGGGGCTGGGCTGTTGGGCCAAGGGGTTGCTCACCAACACTCTTCATGGAGCTGCCAATCTTGGTGCTGACACGCAGGAACTTGCTGAGGTCCCAGCGTGGGATCTTCACCACGCAGTAGTCCAGGCTAGGCTCAAAGTTGGCCGTGGTGGAGTTGGTGACTGAGTTCCTGCCAGAATTGGGGCATCAGCACCCAGCCCTGGGCTCAGCTGTGGGGTCGGGGGGTGAGGGCTGAGCCTACAGAGGGGGGCTACGGAGGTGGGACTGGGCAGGGGAAGGAGGGAGGCAGGAAGCATCTCCTGGGGGAGGCTGGGAGCTCGTCGGGCTGTTCTGCTCAGGGAGAGGTTGGGGGGCAGAGCACGCTGCAGTGCAGAGGACTCTGGAAGCCAGGCTGGCCAAAGCCGGGGGGTTAGGGCACCAGGGTCTGAGGGGCTGAACCCTCCAACCACCAGGTGTTCTCCCTCCCTGGGTCCAGCACTCCCAGGATGCTGCCAAAACTGCCATGAGGGCCCAGACATCGGACTCTTCCCATTCACACCCCACCTTCCCCCCAGGTTGTGCCAGGGGTAACGGCAGGCCCCAGAGCCCGGCAGCCATGGAGTGGAAGCAGTCCGGCTGGCAGGGCTCTCTGGAGGTCACAGCTAACTCAGCCCCCGCTCTAAGCAGCATCAGCCTCATCCAAACCATCCCAGACACGTCCTTGCCTGACCTGTTGCTGATGTCACACAAGTCAATTTTGTCACACAACCAGATGCCCCAACAAGACACTGACAGCCCCTGGCCCTACCCCAGGTGCAGCTGGGGGACAAGGGCTGGTGGTACCCTGCTGTTGCCAAGGGCATAAATGCACAGAGATCCCAGGCCGGTCCATGCCACCACTACACAAGAAGGCAAATCCTCCCCAGTCCATACTGATCTGACCAGGGGGGAAATCCCTTCCTGCCCCCAATGCAACGTTGGTCTGATCCCGAGCTGGGGGCAAGACCCTATAGCCAGGACCCTGCAAGGTCGGTGCCAGGAGCAGTGGCACAGCCCCGTCTTCCTCCCCAGCCTGGGATGCATCCAGCACACAGCGCCTCTGGGGGAGGTGAGAAAATCCCGACGCAGAGCAGCAAGCTGGGAAACAATTCCTTCTCAGCTCCATGCAGCAAGCAGCAAAGTCCAGAAGCCCAGGACACGCCAGACACCTCTACTCTGCCCTGCAGTCTGGGGGCAGCAGGCAGAGCCCACCCATCGCCCCCTCTTCCCGACAGACCGGACTCCCCCATCTTTGTCCCCCCGACCCTCGAGGCCTGCTGCAGTGCCAAACAGGCCCAGCACCCCCACCCCTGCGCACCAGGCTGTTACCTGAGGACAGGCAGGGGGATGCCCAGCGCCAGCTTGGCTGCCACGTAGGCCAGGGGGTAGCCAGTCGCCTTGCTGGCCAGGGCCGAGCTGCGGGAGAGCCGGGCGTTCACCTCGATGATGTAGTACTGCGGGGGCAGCAGGGCCAGCATGAGGACTGCACCACAGTTGTAAAGCAATACCTCCAGCCCCCCTCCGCAGGGCCCCCTCACAGCAAAGCACAGGGCACGCAGTGCCCAGCTCTAAGGGGGCCCAGGGGTGGAGACCTGCCCCCTCTCCCTGGTCCACAAGCAGGCTACTATTGGGGGGTGCAGGGCACTTGGCAGGCATGGGATGGCACCAGGACACGTTCCTGTACCACAGACTGCCACCTGGAGCACAGCACACTGTAGCTGCAGGGCACCACAGGGTAAGGGACGCTGTCCCACCAGCCCTCACCTGCTCAGACTCGGGGTTCAATGCATACTGGATGTTGCACTCGCCCACGATGCCCAGGTGCTGCACCACCTTGATGGCTGTGTGCCGAAGCATGTTGTACTCCCGGTCGTTCAGCGTCTGGCTGGGCGCCACCACGATCGACTCGCCCGTGTGGATGCCCAGCGGGTCCAGGTTCTCCATGTTGCAGACCTGTGGGGAGGGGTGAAGATGAGGGTCTGTCACCATGCGGTGGGGCCCTGTCCTCCTGCACTCACCTCCCACCAAGCCCATGAGCAGAGAGAGGTTCCTCTCCCAATCCTGGCCCTGGCCCTGACTCACGGTGACACAGTTGTTGTAGGCATCGCGCACAACCTCGTACTCGATCTCCTTCCAACCCTGCAGGGACTTGTCCACCAGCACCTGGGACGTGTGGGCGAAGGCCTGGCTCACCAGTGCTGTCAGCTCCTCCCTGCTGCTGGCGAAGCCAGAGCCCAGGCCCCCCAGCGCATAGGCTGAGCGCACCAGCACAGGGTAGCCCAGCCGCTCAGCTGCTGCCTGGGCCTGTGGGACAAGGGGAGAGTCAGTGCAGGCGATGGGGTAGAGGGAGGGGCGCAGGCAGGGTACGCAGGGGGAGACAGTGCTATGAACACAGGGGGCACTGTAAGGCCACTGGTTTTAGGGGCCCAGGCAGATTCCCCTCATGCGACCAGCAGGATGGACCTGGTGTCAATGTCCCAGCACAGGGAACGCAGGATCCGAGGCCTATGCTGGAAGCCCCCAGCCCAGCATGGGATGCCACCCTGGGATGCTGGCACAACCCCCAGGGCCCTGGCCAAGGACATCAGGACAGAGCCCCAACAACCTCCTTCTCTTCCCCACACCTGCTCCAGGGAGAATGCAGCCTCACTGGGTGCCACGTGCTCATTGATCTCCTCCATCTTCTCCACAAAGACCTTGCGGTCCTCGGTCATCTCAATGGAGGCCACGGGTGTGCCGAGCACCCGCACACAGTATCGCTCCAGCACGCCGCCCTTGGTAAGCTCCACCCCGCAGTTCAGCGCCGTCTGGCCCCCGAAGGTAAGCAGGATCCCATCTGGCCGCTCATTCTTGATCACCTGGCACCAAAACAGCAGTGAGACAGGGGCTTCCTGCTGGCAGGGCCCCCTGCCCCCTCTCCCTGGTCCAGTGCTGCCCATGGGACTCACCTGGGTGACATAGTCTGGGGTGATGGGCAGGAAGTACACCTTATCAGCTAGGCCCTTGGAGGTCTGCACCGTAGCGATGTTGGGGTTGATCAGCACTGTCTGGATGTTCTCTTCCTTCAGGGCTTTGATGGCCTGTCAGAGAGTCAGGGGGGCCTGATGACAGCCAAGCATCTTTCTGCACCCCCCTGCCATCACACCAAACCTCCCACATCCCTGCACCCCTGCTATCACAGGGACCCCCTAACCCCACCATCATAGAGTCCCCAGCTGTGTCCTGCTGCTGCGTTACCCCATGTCCCCACAACATTTCCCCTTCGCATGATGACTCCACCTCCTGTCCCTGAAGGGCACTGAACACTGTGTCCTCCCAACACCTGCCTTCCCCGAGCTGTAGGGCTCACCTGCGAGCCAGAGTAGTCGAACTCCCCAGCCTGGCCAATGGAGAGACCCCCCGAGCCCAGGATCAACACCTTGCGCGGCCGGGCTGAGTCGCCACCTGCCAGGGGCTCGCTGTACGTCAGCCACTGCTGCAGACGTTCCCGCACTGCAGAGAACACAGCCCAGTACCCATTACCCAGCACTCACAGCAGGGCCCCCACTGGGGGACATCCAGGCAGGACCACAAGCTCAGTGGCTGCCATGCCCAAAAGAGCACAGAGAGGGTGCCCAGCATCAGGAGACCCCCTGCCACCCCCAGAGGCAGCAGCACAGCCCAGGTCCCTTCGCTTGGGACATGGCCCTCCCCAGGCCACACATGCTGCCACAGCCACAGCCCAGAGGCGTCTTCTTCCAGGGCAAGGCCCATGTGCCAGGCCCTGCACCAAGCACTCAGCGATGAGGGGCTCCAACAGGCCACAGCTGCACCCACAGCTTCCCAGACCAACCCCCCACCTCCTCCTGGCCCAGGATCCCACCTGTCTTGGGGCTTGGGCTCCCGGCACGCAGGTCTCGCACTGTGTCCAGGAAGATGTCAAAGAGGCCCTCAAGGTCGCTGGGGCCTGCCCGGTGCTCGGGGTGGAACTGAACACTGTCACGGGACAGGCAGCTGGCTCAGACGCGCACCCCCTGCCCAGCCTGCCCACAGCGGTACCTGTGCCAGGCCAACCCCATTGCCATGACAGCACTGGGCCAGTTAGACGACCCCTCCCCCACCACCGCAGGCCCACGCCAGCATCCCACAGCACCGTGGTGCCTGGATCAGGCCAAACCCATCACCATGACGACTAGGCCTGTGCGAGTCGGCAGCGATCTGATCCGGCTTTGGATCTGGCCACTTCAGATGGCCGCAATCTGATCTGGAGCTCCAGAGCCGGAGCTCCAGAGCCGGTTTCCACCTCGATCCGGCTCCGAAGCTTCAGAGCCGCCTTGGAGATCCAGCCATAGGGTATAATGTGGAATCAATGAAATATCTATAACTTTGGGGTTTTTTCTGTCCAATTTGGATGAAACTTGCAGGGATGGTAGCCACTGATGAGAGCATGAAACCTGCCAAGTTTCAAGAAGCTCGGTGCAGGGGTTTGGGGGAACTGTACCCCAAATTCTTGAAAGCTAAACTCATGTCACAGCTGCATGTTACAACACAGGGGGGTCAAAACTGCAGGGCTGGTAGCTCTTACTGAGGCCACAAAGCCTGCCACGTTTCAAGGAGATGGGTACAGGGGTTGGGGGGGACCTGCACCTCAAGCTGCTGACATGCAAAACTTGTGCCATGGGTGACACTGCGTGTGCTAGGGCGCAGCAGGGTGACAGCTGCAGGGGTGGTGGCCCCTGCTGTGACGCTGCCAGCTGTCGAGGAGATTGGTGCAGGGGGGTTCTGGGGCCTGCACCCCTAGCTGCTGACAAAACTGGTGCCAAGACTCTCTGTCTTGGGGCAGTTGATTGTCTGTAGTGAGTCTTTCCTCTCCTTAGCCTGGTTTTGTAGGTGCTAACTGATGCTCCTTAAGTTGTTATGCAGTAGCTAGGTCCTGTGTATTGAGCTGGGCCCCTGAGTGAATCATGATGGATTGATTGGTAACTGGGAACACAGCAGCTTAGCAGCCAGGCCTGCAGCCTGTCTCCTCTCCCGCCCCAAGACAGACACAGTCAGTCCCACAAGCACCCATGGCATGAGTTTTGCTTGTCTGCAGCTTGAGGGGCAATTCGCCCCAAACGCCTGCACCGATCTTCTTGAAATTTGGCAGGCCTTGTGGCCTCAGTAAGAGCTACCTCCCCTGCAGTTTTCACCCTGCTAGGTTGTAACGCCTAGACGTGACATGGGTTTTGCTTTCAAGAATTTGGGGTGCCGTTCCCCCCAAACCCCTGCACCAATCTTCTCGAACCTTGGCAGACTTCATCCTCTCTGCAGAGTCTGCCATCCCGTCCAAATAGGACAAAAAACAACAAAGTTATAGATATTTTATTGTTTCCCCATTATACCCTACGGCCGGATCTCCGAGGCGGCTCCCAACCGCTTTGGAAAGCCAAATGAGGCAGCACTTTGACCCGGAGTTGCTGCTTCGGCCCCCAAAGTGTCCGAAGCTTCTCCGGATCCGAAGCTCTGTCCGAAGCCTCACACAGCCCTAATGACAACACTGGGCCAAGTCCCCTGCCTAACCTCCCTACAGCACCACGAGTCCGACACATCACCATGACACGCACTGTCCAGCCTGGCCCAGCCCAGCCCCCACCAAGGTGCCAGGCCAGGATGGACTAGACACATACTGCCACCTGCCATGCCACACCTGGGACCCTCCACGTTGCACCCAGGCCCCCAGGCATGAATGCAAAAGGGAAGGGCCACCCCAGTACTGCCCGACCCCCCTGGAGTGTCAGGGTGGCAGCCGCCCCTCAGCCCATTCCCACCCCCTCGGTCTACCCACCTGAAGAAGGGCTTGGTGTTGTGCACGATGCCCTCATTGGAGCGGTCGTTGGCGTTAGTGAAGAGTGGGGCCCAACCAGCAGGCAGGCTGCCTGGCTCTACTGCGAAGCCGTGGTTTTGAGAGGTAATGAAGCAGCGCTTCGAGTCCTCATGGATGCATGGCTGGTTGTGCCCACGGTTCCCGTACCTGCAGGATATGGCGGGGCAGGTCAGATGACACATCTTGCAGAGCCCACAGCTAAGAAGGGTAGGGGCACACTGGCCACCCCCACCCCAGGCAGGGGCCTTCCTGCAGCACCAGTGGGCATGAGAGGCAGGCAGCTGATTAGGGATGCAGGAAGGAAATTTCCCCTCTCTGGGCCCATGGGAGACCCAGGCAACCTCATGGACTGGGCTGAGGGGTTGTGGGGGACATGGGAAGGGGGGCTCCATGCCAGCACTCAGGGCCACTCCCATGGGCACAGACCCAGCTGGGGCAAAGCCCTGAGCCCCCACCCCCCACAGCCCTGTGGCTGGGGCCTCCCTTCCCCCACACTCACTTCATCTTGTAGGTCTTGGCGCCAACGGCCAGCGAGAGAAGCTGGTGCCCCAGGCAGATGCCAAAGACAGGCTTGGGCTGGGGTGCAGCCAGCACGTGGCGCAGGCCAGCGATAGTCTCCTGGCAGCACTGTGGGTCTCCTGGGCCATTGCTGATGAATAGCCCATCAAACTCTGTGGGGCAAGGGTTAAGGTTAAGGGACAGGGATAGTCGGAGCAGGCACTGCCCCTGCCCTGCCCAGGACACCCCCAGCTGCCCTTCCCCTTCTCCCAGCACTAATGGCTGAGAGGATTTGTCACTGGGTCTCGCACTGTTTGGGGTCACTGCACCAGGGCTCCAAGCCCCAGGTGTCCCCTGTCCCTCAACCCACCCTAGCAAGCTCCAGGCCCCCTGCTCTCGTGCGCACGCAGCTGGCTCCACCCTCGGCACCTGGCCCTTATACCTACACACTAAGCCTTACCAGTGACTGCCCCCGACCCAGCTGGACAGGGCCCGCACGCACCTGCACTGTCCAGGGGGTGGTCCCAGGGCACCACGGTCACAGCTGCTCCACGCTGGCACAGGCATCGCACCTGGTTGTACTTCAGGCCGCAGTCCACAGCCATGATCCGGACCGAGCCACTGGGGTTGAACACTCGGGGCTCCTGTGGGGTTCGAGGGTCAGAGTCCAGCGGCCACTTCGCTACCAGGCCAGGTGCAAGCCCCTGCTGCCCCAGGACAACAGGAGCATGGGCCCCAGCCTGAAGCTGACAGCACTTGCTGGGGCCAGTGGGGAGGAGGGCAGAGACCCCCAAGACCAGCAGGGCTGGAGGGGAGTGGGGAAACAACCTAGTGCCCAGGATGCTTCTGTCACCCATGTGCTCAGCACTGCCCTGTCCTCCCCATGGCCCCCACCCCCCTCCACGGGGCAGAGGGCCTGGCCATACCTTCAGGGAGACCTCGCGCACCAGGTGCCGTGTGTTGGGGTCCTCGAAGGGCAGGCTCTTCTCAGGGGTCCCATCTGGCACCAGCTTCCCCAGCAGCGTCCCCTTCTCCCGGATCCGCTTTGTTAGTGCACGGGTGTCCACCCCTGGGAGCGATGGGCATTAGCACCAGAGCCCCCTGCACGCCCCTGCCCCACCCCACCCCTGCCAAGGCCCACCTTCCAGGCCGGGGATGTTCTGCTCCTTCAGCCACTGGTCCAGGGAGAGGGCCGCGCTCCAGTGGCTGCAAACCTGGGAGCACTCGCCCACGATGAGTGCTGCGACATGGATCTTGCTGGACTCGAACCACTGTGTGCAGAAGTGGGGTTAGCAGGGTGGGGAGCAGGGCCTGGGGGAGCAGGGAGCTGCCCTGAGGCACAAGGCTGCAGGACTGTGCGTGCCCCATTCTCGGGGTGCAGCAGACACTGGGGCCTGGCCCTCTCCCATATGGGCCCAGGAAGGGACCCTGGTACTCCAGAGGGGCACGCTCAGGCCTTCCTACTGCCCAGAATCAGCCAAGGCCCTTGGAGAGGGCAGAGGTGCTGGTAGTGGCAGCCCTGGGTGCACCACTGTGTAACATGCCACCAGCACGAAGAGGACAGGTGTGACCCAGGACACACCAGCGAGGGGCTAGGAACCCATTGGGCCCAGGCCAGGGAGGTCACAGCCAAGGAGCACGCATTTGCTGTAGGAGGAACAGGCTAAGCCGAAGGACGGGGCTGGCACGGGCAAGGGGGACATATGACCAGGAACACCCCCAAGGCCGGACGGGAGCAGAGGGCCTAGAGCAGAGTGGAGGGATTAGGCCAGCCGCCCTGCAGAGCCACAGTCAGGACAGAGCTGGATCCACGTGAGGGGGGCGACAGGGCACCTGCCCATGATAGCAAGACTGGACTCTGACCCTGGGACTCCTTACTGGCAAATGCCCCGCAGTGATGAAGGACCGGACACGGCCCCTGAGACACCTCTGGGGACCCAGACACCCCCGGCCCAGCCACTCAGGGAGGACAGGCTGGAACTCCTCCTGGCAGCCCCGCAGGCCCCCACAGCCAGTCTGTGCAGGCCTGCAAGAGGCTGCACGGGCATGGGCTCCCTGCTGACCCATGGCAGATCTGTGCTGATGCAAAGCCCCAGGGGAGCCAGCAGTCCCAGCACATGCTGGCTCCTGGGCGGCGATGCTAACGCAGTCAGACAGGTGGCATGGCCGGTATGTGGCTGCCCGGGGCTGCAGATTCAAAGCTAGCTCCCTAAGGGGAGAGGCACTGCCTGGCACCGCAGGGCAAGGCAGTGCTCACAGCACAGCAGAGGGGCCCTGCCCTGGCCCGTGGCTACACGGCAACCCTGCCAGCCAGCCCCAGCACGCAGCGTCTTTTCCCAGAGGCCGCAAGCCCATCTGTGCCCCTCCGGCCAGCCCCGGAGGACGGCCTTGCCAGGCTGGACAGTCGCCAGGGCCCACGGGAGTCCAGGTTGCTCCAGCCAAATTCACAGCAGAGCTGATGCCAACCTGCCGCCGGCTGCCAGCAGCCCGGGCCTGGCTGGCTGTGCGGCCCCCGGCGGCACCCCCGGCACTCACCCGGCTGAGGCCATGCGGGTCAGGCTCATCCTGCGGGACGCCGTAGTTGCCCACGAGGGGGTAG
>NW_017729028.1:28330045-28333540 GCF_001723915.1 Gavialis gangeticus | reverse complement strand
TTTTTTGCAGCCTCCCTCCCCCCACAGGTTTCGAAGTGCAATTCGAGCCCTGCCCCTAGGCCAAGGATCAGCTCGGTCCAGACTAGTCCCTGCTGCAGAAGAAGGCAACCCCCCCTGAGCAGGGGGGGAAATCCCTTCCTGCCCCAGTGCAGCTGGGACTGAGCCTGAGCGCGGGGGCAAGACCCTCCAGCCAGGACCCTGCCGGGTTGGTGCCAGCAGGAGCATCGGCACAGCCCCATCCCCAGCACCTCTGGGGGAGGCTTCAAAACCTGACACATGGAGCAGAAAGTGGGGATGGGGGCAACCAGAAGCCCGGGACACCCCCACAGCAGAGCACAGGCATCCTGCGCCTACATCCTCCCCGATCAGTGTCCATCCAGCCTGTGCTCGACACCTCCACTGGTGGGAAGTCCTCCCCTGCTCTGACAGCGAAGACGTGTTCCTGGATTTCCAACCTAAACCTACCTTGCTGCAACTTCCAGCCATTGGTCCACGTCTTCCTCTCCAAAGGGGTCACAAAGTGCCATGCCACAGCCACTGCAGGAAGGACACAGGCTCCCTTTGAGGGCTAGAGTTGGGAGCACGCTACACCACACACCTGCATGGCCCATGTCACCAGGTGCCCCAGCTGCAGCACCCCGAGGACCTGCCCGCACTTGCTAGCCAGAGGATGCCTCTGGTGCAGCAACACAACCAGTGAGAGAGCACCAGGGCACCCGGGACAGGCTTGCTCCAGCCCACCTGCACACCCACCCTAACACAGCCTTCCTCTTCCTTTGCCTCCCAGGTGTCTGCAGTCACACAAGAGCCTGTCTGGAGGCGAGCCAGGGAGAGCATGAATGCAGTCCCGCACTGCCACAAATTGTGCAGTTGAGTTTCCTGTGCGTGGGGAAATTGCAGGGGTCAGCACACCTGGAGTGCAAGGGGTGCGACTCACCCTGGGGAAACACCACTTTATTATTCATAGTATTATTGTGATGATGATGATTATTGTACCAAAGTGTAAACACGTTTCTCACACTTTGTTGCCCCAACAATCCTGTTGCTGGAACACCACTTTCCACCACAGACACTTCAGAACAAAGCCAAGCCCCTCCTCAGCATTTCTTGTCCACCAGTCTCCTAACGGGAAGGAAAAGAACAATTGTGTTCACGCAGCTCTTGATCTCAGGGCCGTGTCACACGTCAGCCAGCTTCCATACAAGACAGGCATAGTTTTAATTGTTCTTACATAGGGATCACCAGTCATTTTGTTTCCATTTGCCTTTGGCCTCCTCTGCCCCCAGGTCCCCTGTATAGCGTGACCAGGCAGTCTGAACAGTGAATTCCACCCTGGGAAAACTAACTTCTTTTTGATCTACAGTTTAACGAGAGAGCACATTCACTTGCCATTTAAGTCTGAAGCCAATGAGATGCCAAACCCAAACACCCAAAGCTCAGTACAACCCATAGTACCCACTTCTCATCAGTTTCCCTCAGCAAACGTCTGTGCAGCTGCCCTTGCTCAAGGGAGTGCCCTGCTTGGGCCTTAACCTGGCCTTGGCCCTGGCACTCCTCCCCCAGCACAGTGCTGCTCTCAGCACAGGGCAAACACAGAGGACCCCGCCATGCTGCCCATACTCAGCACCTTGCTGCCACGTCTTCCTCTGTCTGTCTCCACGTGCTCTCCCTGCACTGGCGTCACGTGCTCTTTCCCCTTTTCTTCATGTGCACTGCGCACCTTCTGGCCTGGGCCATGTGCAGAGAACCCCTGGGCACAGCTGGTCCCGCTACTGCTGCCCCTGCCCTAACACTCACTGTCTGTGCCTCAGTCCGGTCTCTGGAGGCTGCCATGCCAGGCCTGTGCAGCCCTTACTCAGCACCAGGCTCTCTCCTGACCCGTGGTGCTGGGCAGGCAGCTTCCCTCAGCCACCGGCATGCAACTCTGCTCTAAGTTCCCTGTACGTCAGCTCCATCCTGCTGCCCTGGGTGCCCCATGCCCAGAGGTGAGTTGCCCTGCTGGGTCCTCTGCCATGGGCAGGTCTCCCCTGGCTCCAAACCAGGAGGCATCGCCAGGGCAGCCTGGGCCTGGGCTGCAGCAGAGCCAGGGACATACTCTGCTTGCGAGCTTCCAGTGCAACCAGGCCTTGGCCTGCCCTGGGGTGGGGGGCAGAGGTGGTCTTCAGAGCCCCAGGAGCATGGGTAGTCACACTGTCCTGGCCCTTGGTAGCCCTGGGGCCTTCCCAGGAGTGGGGGTAAGCTCTGGGCCGGGGAGCCAGGTGGCCCCAGGAAGTGGGGTGTGCAGAGACTGGGGGTGCAGCTCAGACCCCCGTGGGCCCAAGTGAGAAGCCAATTCTGGTCAGGTCCTTCCTGTAGGAGCCCTGGGGCCAAGGTAAGAGTGACCCCCACCCTTTGGGCAGGGAGAGACCTTGGCTGGGCCAGTGCCGGGAAAGGCCAATGGGTCTGCCCCATTGAGGCTTGGCACTGGATGGGCCATCTGGGCCCATGTCGGGGGCCTGCCCCTCACCCATACAGACAGGGATGCTGGGGTGCAGGGACAGGGGCTGCATGTAGGGAGACTGGGAGTGCTGGTGTGGAGGTGGGGTGCAGGCTGGGAGCCCTGGAGTCGCTGTGGGGTGGAGGCTGGGGCATGGCAGGGGATGGGGCAGCCTGTGTTGGGGGCCAGGACCATGACCAGTGTCCTTTGGAGGCTGTGTGCACCCACTTATGGCCCTGCCCGCACCTGCAAGGTGTTTGCAGGTCAGTGGGAGGAGAGAGCAGGAGCCCCAGCAGTATGGGGCAGGGAAGGCCGATGCAGCAGCGCCGCAGGAGAGGACAGAGCCTGCTTGGCAGCCAAGAGCAGGAGTAGATGAGATGGTACGTGCCTGGGAGCCACAGACCGAGGCAGGCCAGCTCCTGGGGCTGCTCCACTGCCCATCAGCCTGTCTACGGTTGCCAGGTACCCGCTGGTCCGTTCGCTGACTTGCATGCGCCTGCCCTTCTTCTGGGCACCTTGCAGCAAGGGGATGGAGCATTGATACACCTGTAGCATCTAACCTCCCTGTGTCCCAGCTTAGCCTGGAGGCCAAGGGCTGCACGGAGCCGGCCTCAGCACTGCTGGCCTGCATCTAGGCCGGGCTCTGGTGCGGGTGGCACGGGGCAGCCAAGCATCTGGAGCCAGCTGGAAGCATGCATGGCCTTCCCTCCTCTTGCCTGGCTCCTGGCCCCTGCCAGGGGAGCGGGCCAAGGTGGGGAAGCACCCAGCAGTGGGGCAGGAGAAGGCCCCTGGGCCCCACCCCACACACGGCCTCCGCCAAGCCCCTCAGCATCCTATTGATGCCACTGAGGGACTCTCCCAAAGAACCCTGACCATAGTCCTGCCCAGCCCAAAGCACGGTTTGGCCATGCTAGGCTGCCAACTAAGAGCCCCCATGCTGCTATACTATAATGGCTTGAATAAGGAGCTGGCTTTTGGGCTGGGATTATGGCTAGAAACTCTGCTTGGGCCACCTATAA
>NW_017729028.1:28324309-28325045 GCF_001723915.1 Gavialis gangeticus | reverse complement strand
ACCCTGACCATAGTCCTGCCCAGCCCAAAGCACGGTTTGGCCATGCTAGGCTGCCAACTAAGAGCCCCCATGCTGCTATACTATAATGGCTTGAATAAGGAGCTGGCTTTTGGGCTGGGATTATGGCTAGAAACTCTGCTTGGGCCACCTATAAGAATACCTCTGCACCACTGGGGGGTTCTACCAAATGCATCTGACCAGAGTCTTGTCCAGCCCAAAGCGCAGTTTGGCCATGCCAGGCTGCCAACTGACAGCAGCCTTGCCACTGTGCTAAGTATATGGACCTGAATAATGAACTGGCATTTGGGCTGGGATTATATCCAGAAATCCTTCTTGGGTCACCCCAGAACACATCTCTGTTCCACGGGAGGACTCTCCTGGACATTGCTGATGAAAGATTTGCCTGGCCCAAAATACAGTTTGGCTATGCCAGGCTGCCAATTGACAGCACCCCAGCCATTGTGCTAAGTATTTAGACCCAAATTAGGAACTGGATTTTGAGCTGGGATTATAGACAGAAATCCTTCTTGGGTCACCCCATGCCATGCCTCTGTGGCACTGGCCGACTGTCCTTGACATCTCTGACCATAGACTTTCCTGGCTCAAAGTGCAGATTGGCTATGCTAGGCTGCCAACTGACAACAGCCCAGCCACAGTGCAAAGTATATGGATCTGAATAAAGAACTGAGGGGTCTTGACCTTATAGTTTCATAGTTTCTAGGGTCGGAAGGGACCT
>NW_017729028.1:28289026-28291133 GCF_001723915.1 Gavialis gangeticus | reverse complement strand
CTGCTCAGGTCCCTTCCGACCCTAGAAACCATGAAACTAATACTGCCTAGGTCCTGCTGCTCACACGTTTCCCTGCCTTGGAGAAGCCACCCCCAGAAACAGCACATTGGGACACAATGGACTGGAACTGGCCCATTCCCAGGAAACAAATCCCATGTCCCCATCGCAGCCCATGCTCCCACTCAGCGAAGCTCACCCCCAGCTCAGGCCGCACACTCTTCCTACCCAGGTGAACCACCCAACGAGCAAGCCCCTGCCCCCACCGTACCATCCATACACCAGGATGACGTCATTGTCCTTGATCTTCTCAAGGGCATACTTGGAGATAGCCTCCGCGGCCAAGGAGATCTTCTCTCGCACAAACTGGTCAATGAAGTGCTGCAGCTCCTTCTTGGCCTGCAGAGAGATGGCACCATTGCCCGGGGGCCTCAATACCTTGGGTTCCCTGCCCTGCCTGCCCATACTAACACGTCTCCTTACCCTGGGGCACCCGCTGCCTGTCCTGCCCTCGCAGGCACGAGCCAGTGAGAGCCCCCAGCACCCTTTGGCTTTGGTTAAGCGCAGGCAGGAAGCTCGCTGCTGTCCAGCCCCCAGAGTGATGGCAGGTTTCCAGGTGCCGGCACATCTCTGTGAGCTCCACCACCTCCCACCCCAGTCCCTCTGGAGCTCCGGTATGGACCCTCTGTGCCCCCAGCCCCTTCCTTCGTAATCCATTTTCTCCAGCTGCGCTCATGCTCTTCTTACTGCAGCTTCTGTCTCTGAGACTTTGACAGTGCCTCAGTGCTACCACGAGCCAAGCTATATGCCCAGTGACCCCTCGGACCTGCCCACCCCCCTCCCCTGGCGAGCCCACCGACCGCGGGCTTCCCGACTGCGAGGCCCCCAAGCATGGAACTCACGTCCTCCTCCTTCTTGGTGCTTGGCAGACCTGAGATCTCCTTCTTGAGGTGCTTGATGGCGTTGCCCATGCTGGCAGACAGTGGCCGGCACTGGATCAGGAAGCTGCCAAGGAGACAAAGGGTCAGCTCCAGAGCATCACAGGGGGGGTAATACCCTTGTGCTGAGGCAGAGTCCTTGGGGAGCTCCAGGTCACGCTGACAGGGATAACTGAGAAGTCCTCCCCCAACCTCTTGCCTGAACAAACTGGGGGCACTGCCCCAGCATGACCCAGGCAGGGCAGTAGGAGGGAAGGACTAACAGCCCTGTAAGACCTGGCCC
This sequence comes from Gavialis gangeticus, assembly GCF_001723915.1. Taxonomy (NCBI): domain Eukaryota; kingdom Metazoa; phylum Chordata; order Crocodylia; family Gavialidae; genus Gavialis; species Gavialis gangeticus. Next base: position 28,289,915 of record NW_017729028.1, on the reverse strand, counting down.
TCACCTGATGTATGGCTTCAGCTTAGCCACCAGGTCCCGCGAGAGCTCCTCGTTGGGTGGCGTCGAGTAGTCCCGGATCACCTGGGGCCCAGGAGGGAAGGATGTGAGCCCTGGCATGGTGCAGCACCAGCCCCCATTGCCTTGCCCTCCCCCGGAGCAACCAAGGTGCAGCATGGCAGGGTGCCCGCAGGTGCCGGGGAGCAACACACCTGCTTGAAGGCCTGCAGGAGGGCGATGCAGCGGGTGTTGGAGCCATTGATGAGCCCACTGGAGTACTGCAAGCCGAGGCGCACCACTGCCGGGTGGATGACCGTGGAGGGGATGCTGCGGGCAGCACAAGTGAGAGCCCACGGGGCAAAGAGGCACACCCGGCAGCCAGGGCACCTGTGCCCTCCGTGGGTCACAGCAGCTCTCACCCATCCCATACGTGTGGCCCGGGTACCCCCCTCCCCACCATCTGTCAGGGCTCCCCCGTCACGCGGCGCCCCCAGTGCTGGGTGAGTTGCAACGGGGGGCTGCTAGGCCCAGCGCAGGGCGGGGGGCACCCACCTCATCTCCTGCGTCAGCGGCTTCTTCCGGCTGTACTGGTGCAGGTGGGAGAAGAGGTTGACCTTGGGGCCGTAGTCCTGCCGCATCAGGACCTGCATGTGGATGCGCCGACACGCGGCTCAGGCTCAGCCCCAGGGCCCGGCTGCTGCCTGCCCTGCCCCTGCGCCCAGCCTGGCAGCCCCCACCTGCTGCCGCTCCAGCTTCTTGGCCAGTTTCCTCTGCGCCACCGGGTCGTCCACCTGCACGTGCTCCGGCAGCCGCTTCACCACTGCAGCGGGGCAGGCGCGCAGGTGAGCGGGCGCCCCAGGGCAGGGCAGGGCAGGGGAGGGGAGGGGAGGGG
>NW_017729028.1:28281084-28288196 GCF_001723915.1 Gavialis gangeticus | reverse complement strand
CCGCGGGTCGGGCCGTCTTGCAGCGAAGGCCCTGCGGGCTGCGCCGTCCCCTGGTCGCGGTCCCGGTCCCGGCCCCGGCCCGCTGCTGCCTCCAGCCCTTCGGGGCCAGGTCGGCGTCCGGCTCTAGGCCGGGGGGCCTGAGGTCTCGCCTGTCCGTTGGTCGCCTCTGGCCTCGGCCTGAGCGCCGCGCCCGGCTCCCGTGCGGTTCCCTGTCCTCTGGTTCGGGCGCACCAGGCCCGCGTCCTGCCGCTTGTCGCTTCACTGCCAAAGAGCTGGTAAAAATGCAGTCGGATGTCGGGCTTCGCACCTGGCTGCGGAGACCTGCTGGAATGCTGCTGCCCAGGGCCGTGCCTGCCAATGCCACTGTCTCCGTGCCGTGCTGCCAGCGCCATGCAGCACGGTCCCGGCGTCGGGAAACCGAGGCACAGGGTGGCTTGTTGTAGCACAATGCAGTGAGGGGTGCTAGTGAGTCACCGTTGCTTGACTGTGCCCGTTTTCCAGCTCTGGGGTTGGGGCCAGGCTGGCTGGACTGTCTCCCCCTGGACTCGTTGCTGCCTGTGGCCAGTACCTGCCAGTTCTTGCGCTCTCCCGGCCTCTGGAGATTCCCTGGGCTGAGGGGCGTTAACGATGAATGCAGGGAGTCGGGGGTCTCAGCTCCTGCCTGACTCTTGCAGAGCCCTGGAGAGGACGGATGCAGGTTTGTTGCTAGCAGATGCTGTTCAGCGTGCTCCCGAGTCACGGCTGGTCTGGAAAGTCTTTCCTTGTCTCCGCGTGACCTGAGCACGTTGTCCTCCCAGAGCGGAAACAGCGATGGATCGCTTCTGCCTTGCCTTCCCACTGCTGATCTTGCTGCCTCTGTCAGTAAGGGCTCTGCCAGTGCAGGGCTGCTTTCACTCCCCACATACTCTGCAAACAGCCTCCCTCTCACAGTCCCCAAGCTTTTTTGGCCTTGGTCTCTTGGTTTGGGTCCTGCACCAGGGGGAAGCGCTGGAGGAGGCCGCAGGGCCGATGCTGGGTGGGGAGACAACCAACAGCCAGAGGCAGAAGCAGCGCAACGCACTCAGCCACCAGTGACTGAGGGGCAACTTGTGCCAGGCATCGGCACGGGGCGGGGGAGCGAGCCAGGCGCAGTGCTCAGGCCAAGGCCAGAGGCAACCAACAGACAGGCAAGGCCGGGTCTCAGTGGGGACGACGGGACCTTGGGCCCCCGTCCTAGAGCCAGGCCCTGGCCTGGACCCAAAGAGCTGGAGGCAGCAGCAGGCCACGACCAGGGGATGGTGCGGCCCGCGGAGCCCACTGCCCCCGGGGCAGGCAGGGCGAGGCAGGGAGGGCGGCTGGGGCGGGCCCCGCGTGGAGGCAGGTGGTAGGAACTGCCCAGCGCATCCTGGCCCCGCCAATGGGCTGCGCAGCCTGGAGGGCATTCCCTGTCGCTTGCAAAACAGGAAGCAGGGCACCCCGTGGGGTAATGGTCCCCACCTCCTGATGCCAGCTGCCCACTGCCCCTCACCTGCATTTGTTACAGGCTTGCTCAGGTGGTGACACTGTGTGGCGCTGCCAGTCTCCAGCCCTGCTGGCCAGCGGGATGGGCAGAGGGAGGTTGTGCAGGACAGCTCTGCCAACCCAGGAAGGGACATGAACCGAGCAGAAGGCTGATCCAGTGTCCCCTCACCCCTAATGTGCTGAGCATTACACAGAGCCTGTGGTGGCCCTGACACATGTGCCTGTCTGTCTGTCTGCCCCTCCTGCAGGCCTATAACATCCACGTGAATGGCGTCCTGCACTGCCGGGTGCGCTACAGCCAGCTGCTGGGCCTGCACGAGCAGGTAGGGACAGGGGCAGCAGGGTGGGGGGTGGAGCTGGGCACCCTGCAAGATCAGGTCCCTCTGGCTCAATCATGTTTCCTGCACTGCTCCCTCCCTGGGCTGATCCTGAGAAGGGTGGGGGAGGCTGGGTCTGGAGGGGCAGCAAGCCATGAGCTCAGAGACATCTGCCCACCCCCAGGGCAGCAGCTTTCCAGAGCAGCTCCCACCAGCCCCTGCGCTGCCATAGTACAGGGTGCCAGAAGGCAAGGGTGGGCCAGACCCCACACAGCTGCACCCAGGGAGGCAGGAAGCATCTGGGGGTGTGGGGTGGGTATGGGGCACCTGCCACGCATTGTGGCTCTGCTGCACCTGCGCTTCTCGCCGCTCATGGCTCTGTGGCCTCTGTCTAGCTGCGTAAGGAGTACGGCGCCAATGTGGTGCCCGCCTTCCCACCCAAAAAGATCTTCACCCTCACGCCGGCCGAGGTGGAGCAGCGGCGGGAGCAGCTGGAAAAGTACATGCAGGCGGGGGAGCCCCCAATGCATGTGTGTACTACCAAAGTGGCCCTGTGGCACAGAGCTGCCAGCCAGGCTACATGGAAGTGCTGCTGGAGGATCTGGGGCCCTGCCTGCATTGGGCCACATCCATACAGGCTGCCAGGCCTCAATCTGGTCACGCCAGACACTGCCACTTCCTGAGCTCCCTTGAGGGAGGCTGCATCCAGCTGCCTCCAGGTGTCCAACCCACCTCTGCCCAGCACAGGCCAGGTCACCCTGGTGTTGGGGGGGAAGTGGTACCACATGGACTCCATGCCCCACAAGCTCTGGGCAGCCACCTGACCTGACTCCCGCCTGCATTCATCCCCAGTGCGGCAGGACCCATCACTGGGAGGCAGCGAGATCTTCAATAGCTTCCTGCGCAAAGCCCAGCAGGTGTGTGGGGCTGGGGGGCGCAGGTGTTGCTGCCGGGTGGGTGCCAGGTGTGTGAGGGGCTAGAGATGGGACACGGGGGCAGAGGGGTGCTGTTGGGGGTAGGTTGGGATGGGGGAATGTCAGGTGCTCACATCCTTGCCCCGGTCTGCTGGCAGGAGACGCAGCAGATCCCAACAGAAGAGGTGCAGCTGCAGGTGCTGCTGTCCAACGGGCAGAAGGTCGAGATCTCCATCCTCACCTCAGACCAGACTGAGGATGTCCTGGAGGTACCGGATGGTCGGATCCTGGGCCCCACCTGGTGCTTGCTCTGCCTGGCTCATGGCTGCACTTGGGGTCAAGGGCGAGAAGTAGGGAGCAGGCCCTGCACAGAACCCTGCCTCGGAGCTCTTGGCCCCACTTGGGGGCTGGAGCCCCGGGTGTGCTGGGCTGGCTGCCCCCTCTCCCTGCCTCTCCAGACTCTGAGACCCTGGGGCGGCTGAGCTGAGTCCCTGCCCTTACCCCTGCCCAACTGGGCTTATGGCCAGGACCCTGGATGCAGCTGCCCCCTCTCCCTGGTGGAGCCGGCATCCAAGCCCACTCCCCTTCAGTGCCAGTGCCTCTCAACATAGGTACCATGGGCAGCCTGCCAAGCAGCTCCATGACGACAGTGGCGCTCAGCCTTCCTCGCATGCCCGGCCCTGTCCCTGAACAGCGGTGCGGTGCCCAGAGACCCAGGCACCGTGTGGAAGCCTCCCCACATGGGGCAGCATGGCACCTGGCATCCCCACAGTCTGTCACTACTGTGACCTGTTGACATGGGGCAGGCACTGCTTCCCAGGGGCTGCTGTGATCCCTCCTCCACCCCCAAGCCCAGGCTTGGGGCAGAAAGTGCCTAATTGTGGGGTGGGGCAGGGAGGGGCGGCCAGTGCTGCCTGTCCAGTGACCTCCTGCAAATGCGTCCCAGGCCACAGCCTCCAAGCTGGACCTGCCGGATGATCTGGTTGGCTACTTCAGCCTCTTCCTGGTGAGAGAGACCAAGGATGGAGGCTTCTCCTGTGAGTGGGGGCTGTGGGGAGGGGAGGGGTCCTGTCAGCCCCCCACGGGCAGCTCTGAGCACTGCTCTCCTGTGCAGTTGTGAGGAAGCTGCAGGAGTTTGAGCTGCCCTATGTGTCCGTCACCAGCCTGCACAACCCTGAGTACAGGATCATCCTACGCAAGAGGCGAGTTGCACTGGGGAGTCCTGCCCTACCCCCGTCCTCCTGGGCACCACTGGGGCCTGCTGGGGCCAGAGCATCTTGCCTGACACCTCTCAGTTCAGAGCAGCTGGGCTACTCCTTGCCCCTGCTCTGCTAGGCCCCATGCTGTATCCTGGGGGAAACTCATCCCTCCCCACTCCAGCCATAGCCCTGAGAAGCCCTGGGCCCCCCCACTCCTCCCCCACCCCAATTGCCCCTGCCAGGCCCAGACCTCCCAGCTCCCCTACCCATAGACCCCTGGTTCCTGCCCCTCGCTTAGGCCATGCTGGTGTGGTGGGGCAGGGATGGGGGGAGCAGAGCCAGGGCCACAGTGCTGGCCCCAGCCTGATATCGAGTACCTCTGGCTGCCCTTTGCCTGCACTGCTGAGCTGCGCTGCCTCCCCAGCTACTGGGACTCAGCCTATGACGACGATGTCATGGAGCACCGCGTGGGGCTGAACCTGTTGTATGCCCAGGTGAGTGCAGCCCAGGCTGGGGGGTGCCTCTGGCAGTGCTGGGGCCGCTTCCAGCTCAGTCTGGCCTGACTGGCCTGCCCCTACACAGACCGTCTCAGACATAGAGCGTGGCTGGATCCTGGTGAACAAGGAGCAGCACCGGCAGCTCAAGTCGCTGCAGGAGAAGGTCTCCAAAAAGGAGGTGGGTACTGCCATGGCCATCCAGGTTGTCTCCAGCTAGAGTGCCAGCCTGGCCCTTGCTGTGCCTCGGGCAGGAGCCCAGGGTCTCTGGCTGCAGCATGGCACCTGAGGTGCTGGCAGAGAGCTGGGCAGGGAACCTCAAAAGCCCCAGAGGCCAGTGGAGAGCTAGGCCTGGCAAGGTGGAGGGGGGTGGATCTGTGCAGGGCCCATGTTGACTCAGGGCCTGGCTCTGGCTCCTGCACACAGTTCATCCGGCTGGCACAGACGCTGAAGTACTACGGTTATCTCAAGTTCGACCCTTGTGTGACCGACTTCCCTGAGCGGGGCTGCCACGTCGTTGTCAGTGCCGGCAACAACGAGCTCAACTTCCAGGTGCGGCTGCCCAGTGAGCAGATCAAGGAGGGCAGCTTCAAGGTCACCCGCATGCGCTGCTGGCGTGTCACATCCTCGGTGAGTGAGTGCGCGGGAGGGGCCCGGGGCCCATCTGCAGGCGTCACCTTGAGGGCCACGGGGCCTGGAGTTCTGTGTTTCCTCCTGTGGCACAGGCCCAGTACTGGCTGGGAGCCAGTCCCTGCCTGGCGCCAGGGCTTTGCTCGATGCCCCCATGATCCCAGCAGGGAAGGGGCAGCCCTGGCCTCATCCTCAGTCCTCACAGGTGCCCACAACCAACGGCCCAGCAGGGAGTGGCCCGGGAAAGGCCGAGGTGAAGCTGGAGTTGGCCTTTGAGTACCTGATGAGCAAGGACCGGCTGCAGTGGGTCACCATCACCAGCCCCCAGGTACAGCCACATTAGTGCCTCTGCAGAGGCAGGGGTTGGTGCTGGAGAAGGGGCTGCCTGTTTGCAGATTGTCATCTGCCCAAAGGACTCCCAAAATGATCCATTCTGGCCCCTGCACAGCCATAAATTCCACCCACCAGGGAAAAAAATGCCTTGGCCCCTGCTGCATGTGGGGAGAAGGGCCTCACCCAGCCATGGTGGCAGGGAACATGCTAGAGGGGGTCGCCTCTCCCCCAGCCCTGCCCCGCTGACTTGTGTGGAGGGTGAGTCCGTCCTGGTCCCAACTGGGTGACAGTTCAGCCTCAGCTGTCTCGGCACCAGCAGGGACAGCTCCAGCCAGTGCTCCAGAGGAGAGAGAGACCCTGGGACCCTTCAGCCCTGCCCACATCTCCAAGAGCCAATAAAACATTAATGGGGGGGAAGTTCCCTGCTGGCCTGGCCCTGTGGCCAGCCAGAGCCCCGAGGTGCGAGACTGCCAGGGCCTGTTCCCTTGCAGCCCCTCCTGGGGCTCCAGCCTGTCTGCCATGCATGGGGCTCCAGGGCCACAGTAGGTTTGCTCTGGAGCAGGTTCCCCAACCCCACACTACCCTTGTCACCTTGCTGCACCAGTGCCCAGAGCCACACGTAGCATCCCTGGCAAGCTGGGTGGAGTGGAGCAGGGGGCCAGGCTGGCTGTGACTGTGGCTCTTCTCAGGCCATCATGCTGAGCATCTGCCTGCAGTCCATGGTGGACGAGCTGATGGTGAAGAAGTCTGGAGGCAGCATCCGCAAGGTGAGAGCCTGGGGGACAAGACTGGGGCTTGTAGCTGGCCCCCACCAACCCCAGGGGATCTGGCTGCCAGGAGCAACCCCATGGCTTATGGGCAGGGACTTGGACTGAGTGGGGATGGACACCCGGGGCAGTCATGGCAGGAACGCTCTGTGCAGGGAGGGGGCCCCTGGCCCTGCTGAGCCTTTCCTGCCCTCCCCAGATGTTCCGACGCCGAGTGAATGGGGGGCTGCGGCGCTCCGACAGCCAGCAGGCCGTGAAATCACCCCCACTTCTGGTGAGTGCTGCCTCACCCTGGCCTGCCCCTGCCCTGCCCCTGCCCCCCAGTGTCTACTCCCACCTGCGTGTTTGTCCGTATCCCCGCAGGACTCTCCGGATGGCAGCAGGGAGCCCATAGCCAAGCTCTCAGTGAGTCACTGGGGCTGGGGGGATGACAGCAGGGGCTGGGGGCCACAGGGTGGATAATCGGGGCCGGATGTAACGTGCACCCTCACCTGCAGAGCAAGCTCAGTTCCGTCAGCCTCCGAGGGATCAGCCACTCCAGCTCTGCTGGTGATGTTGGCAACAACGACTTCCACGGCAACTACGCCTTTGAGGGCATCGGCGACGAGGACCTGTAGCCACCCGGGGCCATGGCCACCCCTAGGAATGTATGACCTGCCACTGGGTCGCCCTCCATGTGCCTCTCACCTGGGGACCATCCTCTGCCCCCCCGGGGACATGGGGACCTTGTTCCCCTGCCTGCCGCTGCCTTTGGGCGGGGACGGCCTTTCCCTGCTGCTGCTGCTGGCTTCTGAGGGGCCCAGGCAGGGTCATGGCTGCTCCATCTCGAGGCAGGGGCAGCAGCAGTAGCAACGAGAGAGGTGTCCCTGGGCGGAGCCAAGCCAGGGCCCCCCTGCCCTGGGCCTGCAGCCCTGGACCATCGCTTGCACTTAGAGCCAGTCCCCGCACGCTGCTGGGC
>NW_017729028.1:28275257-28280874 GCF_001723915.1 Gavialis gangeticus | reverse complement strand
CCCCCCCCCCCCCCCCCCCATGCCAAACTAGTGCATAGGCCTTTGCATACAGGGTGATGGCTGGGCCGGGCCAAGCTACCCCTGCGGCGCCCGCCCGCCCCTGCCTCCGCCTCCAGTAACTGCCTTGGCTTGTAACTCGCACTCGCTGCTGTTGACGGACAGGCTGTGGGCCCTGCATTAACAGACATTAACCGATGTTTACACGGCAACGGCAATTAAAAGCAGATTCTGATTGGTAACGGGCTGCATCTGGCTCCTGGGGTTGGTGGGGGGCCACAAAGATGCACACTGGGGAGGATCCGTTCACCTGCTCACTCTGCCCCTGCGCCCATGTCCAGCTTCCCCGGGGAGGCAGCCCAGGTAACGAAACTGACTTTAATGCTTTCATAACACAATATAAATTACACAAGAATCAAGTGGCAACCGCAGCTCAGGTGCAAGTGCCAGCTGGGAGAGGGAGATCAGACCTGTCCCATGAGGCCCGTGGCCACCCTGAGCTGCAGCCACTACCTCCAGATGAGAGTTTCCCTGGTGGGGGGCAAGCAGGGGTGTGAGCCCCATGTCCTTGGCCTTAGGCCCTGAAGGGATGGCAGGGGATTGGTGGTGACAGGACCTGCTCCCACTCTCCCCCCACCAGGGAGGGGCTGCGGGGCAGGGCCTGCTACGTGACTGGGTCCTGCTCAGTCCACAGAGCCCCCCTCCAACCTGAGGCCTCGCAGCTCAGCTCTGTCTGTCCTTCTGGCCTGGTCCCAGAGCAAGTGTCCCCAGGGGAGGGCTGGCCCTCACTGCTCCCACCAGGCTGGGCCAGACCCAGACTGCCTTGGCCCCAGCAGGCAGCAGAGTTCCCAGGGTGGCCGTGTGGCAGTGCCTGGCCTGGCTGCAGGCCGCCCTAGGGCAGGGGGGCACCAGCAGGTGGCGGGGTGAGCAGGGCCTTCGTGCTGCGGGGGTTGACCCAGGCGTCGGCAGTGTGGCCGTGGATCTTCTGGTGGCGCTTGTAGTTGTCCCAGTGGCCAGTGGTGTAGGGGCAGTCACGGCACTGGAAGGGCTTCTCTCCCGTGTGACGCAGCATGTGGCGCTTGAGGTTCATGCTCTGGTTGCAGCTGTAGCTGCAGAGGCCGCAGCGGAAGGGCTTGTCCCCAGAATGGATGCGGCCATGGCGCTTGAGGTTGGCCAGGTTGCCGCAGGCGTAGTCGCACAGTGCACACTTGTAGGGCTTCTCGCCCGTGTGCACGCGCTGGTGCCGCTTGAGGTTGTCCAGGTGGGCCGAGGCATAGGGGCAGAGCGGGCAGGCAAACGGCTTCTCCCCACTGTGCGTCTTCATGTGCCGTGCCAGGTGGTTGGGGTAGTGGGTCACGAAGGGGCACAGGCTGCAGGCGAAACCCTTGGCCGTGCCAGGGCGGGGGCCAGTGCCTGGCTCAGCATCCAGTGCTGCCAGGCTGCAGCGGGCACAGGTCGGCTCAGCTAGCCCCTCATCCGGTGCCAGCCCGTCGTCCAGCACCAGCCCGCAGGCCCGACACGTGAAGGGGAAGAGCAGCTCAGGCAGCGTGCCCGCCTCGGCCCCCCGCAGCCGGGCGCAGCCGGGCAGGAAGGGGGCACCCGCGCCCGCCCCATGCAGGCTCAGCTCCGGCAGCAGCGGCTCTGCAGGACCAAGCACAGTAGTGCCTGCCAGAGGGGACGCGAACCCCTGGCTTACCCACACCAAGCCCCTGCCCCTGCAGCCTTTGCCCAAACGCCCATTCTGCCCAGTGCCATGGGGGGGCCCATGGTACACCCTGTCCCAGGGTACTGGGTAGGTCCCTTGTGCACAGTCTGGCCCAACACACAGACAGAATAACTGACCAGCTGGCTGATGGACAGGCAGCTCCCGTCTCTCTAGCAGGGACTTGCCCTAGAAGCTGTTGCCTAGCCAGGACCTGCCTAGGTGACAGAGATGGGGCTATCCCCCCTCCTTCACTCCCACCCCAGGCCCCTCCAGCACAGGGGTGAGAGCAGTGCGCCCTTACCTTGGGGCTGGTTGTGTGGGCGTGTTGCCCCCTCGGGTGGGCGGTGGCTGAGCATGTGTCTCTTGAGATTCCGGCTCTGGTTGCAGCGGTAGGTGCAGGCGCCGCAGCGGAAGGGCTTGTCTTGGCTGTGGATGCGCTCATGGCGCTTGAGGTTGCCCAGGCTGCTGCAGGTGAAGCCGCAGCCCCCGCAGTGGTAGGGCTTCTCGCCCGTGTGTGTGCGCAGGTGCCGCGTCAGGTTCACCAGCTGGGCTGAAGCGTAGTCGCACTGCGGGCACTGGAACGGCTTCTCCCCGTTGTGCGTCTTCATGTGGCGCTTCAGGTGGCTTGAGTAGTGTGAGGCAAAGGGGCAGAGCTGGCAGGAGTACACCACACGCTGGCCCCGGCCCACTGCCGCGTCCGTGCCTGCTGCACACTGCAGGCAGCTCTGCCCCAGGCCGGTGCCTGGTGGCCCCCCATCCACATCGCCCTCCTCAGCATCACTCTCCACGCTCAGTGGCTGGTAGCCCGAGGAATAATCGTCGTCACTTAGTGAGTAGGCTGGCATGGCAATCTTCCCCACTAGCGAGTCTGCTGCAAACAAACCAGGAGAGGGTCAGAGCCATACAGCTGCCTGCCCACCACTGTCCACATGCCCAGCACTGCCCAGAAAACCTCTCCCCTGCTGCAGAGACCCGTTATGGCTGGCCAAGCTGCTCCCTGGCCTGGAGCAAGGGAGGAGCTAGAAGGGTGAGGAGCTGGATGCTGAGCCTGGAGACACATGAAGAGAAACGCTGCTGGGGACCACAGGCAGCAAGGGCTATGTTACACAAAAGGAGTCTTGAGGGCTGAGAGCAGCAGCTTGGGGGACTGAACTGTGAGTCAGGGATGGCAAGTTAATTAGGCTTCTTGGGAGCTTCACCATTGGGACAGGCCTGGGGAAGCGAAGCGCCACAGGTTGACTCAGAAGCTGAGAGGCCTGGAGCAGCTGAGTGCACACCAAACAGGTGCAACAGCCACAGTGTTGGTGGGGTGGGAAGGGTGCCCAGTCCAGGGCACGGGCAGGGAGGCTGCATGCTAGGCAGTCCATGCCATAGGTCAGCAAGCAAGGACTGGCCATGCTCCAGGGAGCTGGAGCCTACAAGAAAAGGGTGCGTAAAGGGCAGGGCCTGCTGGAAGGACCATCCTGGGGCCACAGGACCTCGGGGCATCCGAAAGTGCCACATGCCTGTCCCAGGAGCCTTCTCCTGCAAGACATGGCAGGCAGCCACCACCCCATGACATTGGGCCTGCCACAGCACACATCTTGGACTGTGCCTGCCAGAAGAGGACCGTGCCCCAGGGGGCCAGGCCCATCACTTCAGCATCTGGCCAGACACCTTGGCACTGCTGCCCCCCAAATCAGCACAGCCAGGTCCTGTCGTGCTTCATGTGGCCACTAGAAGGCAGCAGGGGCCAGGGGCAATGGTCAACTCTGGAGCAGGACCCCCACCCCTGCCCCCCAGGGTCATCCCCGGATGGGACCCTGCCAGGCCCACAGGTGCAAAACATCGTCCTGGACTTTGGGACCAGCACCACAGGAACAGTCGCTCCCCTGAGCTGCATTCTGCCAGGGCAGCCATAACAGGCCTGCTCCAGGCTGGCCATGGGGACAGGCCTCTGGTAGCCTCAGGTTTCCCTGGGGTCAGCTGTGTGAGGGCCCAGCGGCAAACAGCTCTGGACCGGAGAATCCACCGGGCAGCAGCAGAGGCTGCCCCAGGACTGGCCAGCCCAAGCCATGACTGACAGGTGTGGCTCTGTCCTGACACCGCCCCCCCACCTCCCCAAGGCCTGGGCCTGGGGTCAGTGCTCTACAAGACTCGCATCTGCCTTGCCTGTAACCCCACAGCCACACTCCTACTGCCTGGCAGAGGCTCCTGCCCCCAGCTGTGCCCTGCACTCAGCTGCTGGCTGCACAGTCCTGCCCCAGCAACTCCCCAAGCTGCTGAAGCTACGCTGGTGTCTGTGCACCCAGCTGTCATCGGGTCCACGTGCAAGGGCTCCACATGGTCACAGACAGGGCCTGAGAGAGCATGAAGGACCTGGGATCTCCTGCCCACACCCCCCACCCCAGCTCCCCAAGCTCTCAGTGGCAGCACAGGCTCTGCATGCCACTGGGCTCAGGGGCACAGGCAGAGGAAACCTGTCCTGCAGCCAGGGCCTGACAAGGTGAGCTCTGCAAGCACTGCCCCAGGGCATTTGGAGGTGGGCATGGATGGCAGGTCCTGCTGCAAGACAGCTGGGGCTTGACAGCCTGAGCGCATATACTGCAGCAGCCTTCAGCCAACCAGGGTGTGGGGTATTCTCCTTGCTGGGCCTGTCCCAACAGTAGCTGGGGGGAGGTGGTCAGGGGGCAGCTGCATCCATGCATCACTCTCTTCCCTCCCTGAGCAGCTGCAAGGCCCTGCCCCCCCCGGGGCCACACACAGCACCACAAAATCAGGGCTGTGGGGACTGGGAGGGAAGGCTGTCTGGGGTCCAACCCCTCCATGGATGCAGGACACTCCTCCCAGCCCATCCCTGCCAACACTGATCGGCCTCCCCTTGGGAACTCCAGTGAAGGAGTCAGCACCGCCGTAAGCTCGCTCACCTCCTGTGGCCCCTCCGCACACGGGGCCTTGAGGTGCAGGCAGGCAGCACCAACACAAATACCAGAGGGATACATGTGGTGCTGGGGCTTCTCACCCCGGAGTTGGGTGGGGAATACAGGCCCCAGCAGGCCACGCGCTGGGGAGAAAACCCCAGGGCAGATGCTGTCCCCGGAGCAGATGCCAACAGCACTGGTTTCAGCTCCATCCAGCCGCTGCCTCGGAAGCTGCCTCCCCCATGTCCCTCCCAGTCCTGCCTCCCTTGCCCCCCACCACAGTGCTGGGGGGGGGGGAACAGGCCACAGCCGGCTGCATAGGGCCCTCACCAAACGCCCTAGCAGCGTCGTGGGGCATAGGGGGCGGAGCTCTGGTTGCCCGGGGGGACCCTGGCATGCTTGTTTCCTGCCTCCCCCAACACTCTCGCCAGGAATTTCCTGAGCTTCTGAAAATGAGAAACAGACTCCACCACGTGCCACGCTGCCAGGCCGGCGCACCGCCGCCACTCCTGGACCTGCGCGGGGCCCCCAGGACACGGCTCCACGCAGCTCGGAGGAGGACAGGCCACTGGTTCCCAGGCAACCGGCTGCCGCTCGGCCCGGCGCATGCCAGCCGTCCACGGCACTCGGCCCGGCTGAACCCGGCGCTCAGCAGCTCCCTGCACCTTGCAGATGCCCGCGGGGGCCCCTGGGCAGAGCTCGGGGCTCCAGGGAGCGAGACCACAACAGCAGCCAGGACGCTCAGGCCGTGGCTGCCCCCATCCCGGCCATACAGCGCCCCAGAGCCCGAGCGTGGTCGCGGTCCCTCTCGCTGCCCGGGCCGGCACGAACCTTCCGAGTCCTTCTCGAAGCCCATGATGCGGTCGTTGCTGTCGTCGAACTCCAGGTCCTGGCCCAGCAGCAGGTCGCTCTGCAGCACCAGGCCCGCGCCCGCCGCCTCCTCCAGCGCGTCCTCGGCGTCCACTGCGCGCGGGGCAGGGCGGCGTCAGGGCGGGGCCGGGGAGGACAGCGCCCC
>NW_017729028.1:28271374-28274978 GCF_001723915.1 Gavialis gangeticus | reverse complement strand
CCCCGGGACCAGCTGGGCCTCGCCGCCACTTCCGCTTCCGCCCAGCCGCGGGGCAGCCTGGGACGCGTAGTTCCGGCGGCGGGGGCGGGTGTGACGTCAAGGGGGCGCCGGAAGTGCGGCGGCGGGTCGTCCGCTTTCAGGTTCCCCCGCCCGGACCGGCCCACCCCACTTCGGGGCGGTGCTGCTGCTGCACCAGGGGCCCGGGGGAGCGTGGAGACGCGGCCCTAGGGACCCGGCCCTGGCGCCGCCGGCCGTCCAGCTGTCCGGGGGAGGCCGTCTGTGCCCGGGGCCTGCGGAGCTGTTCCGCGCTGCTCCCCAGCTCGCGTCTCACGGGGCGGTGTCGGCCCCCGGGCCGGGGGCTGGCTCGCTGAGCTCGGGCTCGGGTCCCTCTTGAAGCACCTTTGACCCTGGCTCCTGCCCCCGTGTTTGCATCGGTTGCCCCAGGACCCGGCCGGGCGCTCAGTGACCCCCTCCGAGTCCCCCCGCTGACCTCGGGGTTGGTGCTGCCGCTCGGGGCGCCGGGCCTGGCTTGAGGCTGCTCTGCAGGATCCTTCAGACGAGGATGATGTTGCTGCAGCAAGGGGTGCACGTGGCGCGAGCTCCTGCAGGAACTGCCTGCTCAGCGCCACGGTGGTTCTGCACCCATGGGACAAGCCTGGGCAGTGTGGGATCTCCTGGCTGCAGGTGATTAAGAACCGGTTAGTCACCTGGTGGGGACAGCACAGGTACTGACCCCAGCCTCCCTGGCGGGGTGGGCTAGGTCTCTTACAACCCTTCCCAGCTGTGCAATGTCAGCACCAGAGTCATGTGAGAAAGGAGACCTGGGCCGATTCCCTGCACACCCGGCTCCTCACACGGTGCACGAGGTCACCACATTTCCCTGTCGCTTGCTTTCACCCCACTGCCCTAGGCAGGGTCCTGGCCTCCCCTATGTAATCCCACCAGGAACTCCTCAAGGAAGGAGCCTTGTCTCCGTGCGCCTGCCCAACAGGGCCTGAGAAGAGCAGCCGGGTGCTACAGCAGCATAAATCATTTCATAAATGGTTGAGCAGGAGGGGATAGTCGAGGCCATCAAGTCCAGCCATTTAGTCCAGCTGGTGCCAGTGCCTCCTCTGATTTCAGGTTCTGTTATTGCCGTAACATTGCTGCCTGCAAAAGGTACATCTGGGGCACGTGTCTCCCCGGCCTCTTCCGTGAGGAGAGCTGAGGCATGCCTGGATCCTCCTTAACTGCTCCCTTTACCCATGGGCAGCCCAGCAGTATCAAAGAAGTGGGGAGCTGGAAGGGATGCACGGAGATCACATCGCATCCAGTCGGACCCCTGCCTGAGGCAGAATCGGCCCCATCCAGACCAGCCCAGACAAACCCCATGTCTGACCTCTGAGCCACACGACAACACAGTCACTCCTGACAGCTCCAGGCATCGCCCCTGCTCCAGGAAAGCAGGGGGTGCTGCGGCCACCGATGTTCTGCTTCTATTAAAAGTTAACATACAGTTGTCTCCGGCAGTCCCTTGCAGTTGAGGATGATTGTGTTCCATGATTTTCTTATCTGTGAATCTGAAGATGGCTGACGAGGCCAGTCCAGGTTTGACAGACCTGCAGTGTTTATGCTGCATGCTCAAGAGACCCTGGGCAGAGGCTGTGTCCCGCCTGCCGAGGAAGGCAAACACCCTGCACCCCAAACTGATCTGACCGGGGGCAAGATCCTCTAGCCAGGACTCTGCAAGGTTGGTTCCAGGAGGAGCATTGACACAGCCCAGTCCTCACCCCCAGCCTGGGCTTTACACAGGACCCAGCGCTGCTAGGAAAAGGGGAATAGACCCCTGACACTTGTGCCTCACACGGCAGCCAGCAAAGCCCAAAAGCCTGGGAAACACCAGACTCCTCAGCTCTGCCTTGCAGCCTGGGGACAGCCAGCAGGATCCACCCATCACCCCCTCTTGCTGCACTGCCGGAGCTCCCCTGTCCGTGTCCCCTGGACGAGCCTACCACAGCTGCTTTCTTCTGAGCTGGGTGTGGAGCTCTGCTTCCACCTGCTATCACAAGCAGGGTCCTCTGCAGTACCTACCTGCCGCAGGCTGTGGAGCTCTTTATCTCCCAGCAGTCTGTGGGGGGTGGGGGGGGCTTCCCTAGGCTTCAGAGGAACAGCAGTCCAGGGAGGCCTTCCTCCCAAATAAGCAAAGAGCTGCCAAGCTGGAAGAAGCAGCAACAGCTCTGAGGCCTGTGAAGGAGCCAGTAGCTGCTGAAACAGGTGGGTGCAGGGAGCCACTTGGAAGGACAGAGGCTTCTTGGGTGGGGGGCGAATGGCTGGTTCACATCTCCCTGCACCGCTGAGGCTGTTGGGAACATCCCTGCCCTGGACATGCTCTTCCTGGAAGCACTGAGTGGGAGAAGCACTGCTGGAGCAAAGGGATCATGCAGGAGGGAGCTCAGGGCCCAGGGTCCATCCAGGAGCTCTGGGAGGGTGAGGTGAGGTGAGGTGAGCAGCCACCCAGGAACCCACGGCTGCTCCACAGGGCTGAACGGCAGCAAGCCTCATACCTGTGTTTAGCCAAGGCCTGAGGGGGCTGGGGGCCAGCGCAACCACTGCAAACAGGCTAGCAGAATGCCCCGGGGGGCTCGGTGGGACCCAGCCCCGGGTTGGGCCCTGCTGGTTTCTGGGCATACTACCTGGTGAACAGGGGAAAGGGAAGGGGCTGACGTGCAGTCGACTCAGGCCCACGTCCTCAGGAGGCGAGACGCAGCGTGCTGCCACTCAGAGCCCCAAGTGCAAGAGGAGGATGAAGTGACCCGCGGCAGGGCCCTGGGTGGGAAGGAGCGTGAGCTGGGGCAGCAACTGCAGCAGAACAGATAAGGTTCTCTGGGCAAGTCAGGACCAGAGCCCCCGGCCAGCCTCCGGGCCTTACATGACCTGAATCAAGCTGGGGAAGGGACCTGGCATCTGCCAACACTGAAATGTGCCAGAGCAGTTACCAACCCTAATGAAGGGAACTTATTTGCCCGTTTATTTAGGGTGCACAGGGAGTGGATAGAGAAAACCAGGGAGCAGGTTCTAGGCACTTTGTTTCTTGTGATGGTGCAGGTTCATCTGGGCACAGGGGCAGCACTTGGGACCTATACCCCGCAGGGAGAAGCAGGAGCTGGGGTTGGAGAATGAGCAGGGCCATGGCCAATCTGCATGCGGACATGGAGGAGTCGGGGCAGGGGCGAGGGTGGGACGGGGTCCCTGGAGTAACAATGGGCTGGAAGAGGGAGGCCAGGGCGCCCGTTCTCCTGGCTCCGGGTGCAAGAGCAGCAGAAGTTGCTGGCATTCGCACACAGGCAGGCGAGGACATACAAGTAGCCAGGGGGGCCGAGTGCCGCAGACCGGAGGCGTGCAGACGCCGCGCACCGTCGCAGCTCCTGGCTCTGGATTCACACAGCCCCGGGCTGGAAAAGACCCCCTGAGCCCCCAGCACCAGCCACCCTGAGGCTGGGCAACACCCCGGTCCCGCCGCCGCCGGCTCCGGCTCCGGCTCCGGCTCCGGCTGCGGCTGCAGCCACGAGCCCCCGGCCCGGCGGTGCCCGCTTCCCGGGCTCCCGTGCCCTCGGGGTCCTCGTCC
>NW_017729028.1:28267572-28270934 GCF_001723915.1 Gavialis gangeticus | reverse complement strand
ACTTGTGGGCTCGCCGTCGCCCCGGGCCGGGGCCCCGAGCGCTGAGCTCTTTCCCCCCGGCAGGGACCTGGCGCTGCGGGAGATGCCCGGGAAAGCATCTTGTCTGGCGGCATCGAGGGAGAGCGGCGGGGCGGTGGCCGGCGGTACGGGCCCAGGCGAGGCGAGGCGAGGCGAGGCGGGGGCTTGGCCTGAGCTCTGGGCTGCGGGGGGTGTCTGTGGGCCCCTGTGTCCAGCTCAGGCCACCCAGCTCCACCCGCGCCCCGTGGTGCAGCCCTGGGACCGTCTTCCAGAAAGGCCCCCGAGCACGCGAGGGGGAGGCTCCGTGACTTGCGGCCGGCTTCCAGCTCCCACCCTGCACCCGGGTCCTGCTGGGCAGCTGCTCGGCCCCAGCTGTCCCTGGCTCCCCCCTGCCATGTCCTAGGCCCCGTGTTGCCCCTGGGGAGGCCTCGTGCGCTGCAGCCAGTCCCCTGCGTCCCCTTGCCGAGCTCCCCCATCCCGGCGCCAGCGGGCGAGTTCTCCAGGCCTGAACGCCATCCCTCAGGGCCGCAGGATAGGCAGCCGGCTCCGGTTCCTGCTCATCCCGCCCTGCAGACGCCTCCCAGCCTTGATTTCCCTTCTCTTTCCAGGTCCCCGCAGAAGACAGCGGCGAGCTTCGGGCCCAGCAGCAACCGTGTGGAGTCCTCTGAGGGACGTTATCAGTGATGCCTCTGCCCCGACGACAGCTCTGAACGCGGTCAGTCGCCCGGTCTGCACGCCGTTCAGCATGTCTGTCGTAGGGTGGAGGGTTTAACTGAGTGTTCTGCAGGCCTCTTTCAGGTTCCCAAATGCCAGGGAAGGGGGAACTCTCCATCCCTGGAGGTGTCCAGGAGAGGGTGGAGGGACACTGATCGGGGATGATCTAGGTGCAGCGATGCCTGTGCTCTGCTACGGGGATTTCTCAGGCTCTGGGCCGTGCTGGTTGCCCCCTTCTCCCCTTTCTGCTCTGTGTGTCAGGGGTTTCTTTTAAGCCTCTCCCAGAGGCTGGGGATGGGGCTGGGCTGGGCCAATGCTCTTGATGGCACCAACCCCGCAGGGTCCCGGCTGGAGGGTCTTGTCCCTGTGCTCACGCTCAGCCCGATGCTGCACTGGGGCAGGAAGGGATTTCCTCCTTGCTCAGACTGGTCTGCACTGGGGGGCTTTGCCTTCCTCTACAGTGGGGGCACAGCCTGGGCCTGAGCTTTCTGCAGTGTCCATGACCCCCTGGCAGCAACAGGGTGTTGGCGGCCGCAGCGCCCCACTTTCCTGGGGGCAGGGGTGGGGGTGATGGGCCAGAAGAGGAGCTAGGAGAAAGAGTGGAACCAGGGGCAACGTCTGCAGCTGCAGGGGGGTTGCAGACCCCCAGGGCAGGCCTCAGGCTCAGTGGTACAGGGAGGGGGGAGTCCAATGGCGTCATGGACAGCATTGTGCATGAAAGAGCTCCCGGCACCCTGGATGCAAGTGGAGGGAGTCGGCCGGTGAGAGCTGTCCCAGGAGCGGGTGCTGGCGCTGCAGGGCTCAGTGGGGCTAGCGGGAGGGCAGCCAGGATGGCACATGGCTGCTCCAAATAAAGGTAACCAGGACCTACAGTCCGGGCCTGGGTGTCCCTGGGCCTCAGGCAGTGCTGAGTGTTGGGATGGTCGGTGCCAGCACCCCGGGGCCAGGTCTGGGCATGTCTGCGGTTCGGTTCCTGGGCCTATGGGACAACGCTGGAGGGGCTGTCAGAGCTGGGGCAGCTCTGGTGCTCCCCAGGCAGGTGCAGAGGTCATACATTGGGGTGCCCAGAAAGTCTGGCCCCCCAGCTCACCCTGCCAGCTTGCCAGCCCTGACACCCTGGGGAGTGTGCCTCTAGCTCCCCCTGCCCACCCCAGCATGTGTTTGTTCCCTCCCCAGGCCCGATGCTGAGGATAGAGCCAACGATGCTGATGCTGCCCTAAGGCATGTCGGAGCAGAGCCCCAGATAGGAGCCTGGCTCTGGGCATGGGGGCAGTGCTGGGGGTGGGCTCTGTCTCTCTCTGGGCCCCCCCTGGCCTGGCAGCAGCTGGCTCCTGCCCTGACCTGCCCGTGCCAGCATGAAGCGGCCCAAGCAGCCCCCGCGGCCCTTCCGCATCCTGGGCCTTTTTGGGCGGCAGCCGCGGGCCCCCAGGGAGGTGCTGGTGCCTGAGCTGGCCCCCGGAGGCCCAGCAGAGACGCGGGTGACGGTGCCTCCTGGTGAGGAGGGGGGACTGGTGGAGTGCCCGCTGTGCCTGCTGCCCCAGCCCCCGGACGCCTTCCCCACCCTGAGCACCTGCACGCACCACTCCTGCCGCACCTGCCTGGAGACCTACCTGCGCATCGAGGTGGGTGAGCGCCGTGTGCCCGTGGCCTGTCCCCACTGCCCCGTGGCCCTGTCACCCGCCGAGGTGCACCAGCTGCTGCCCGAGCCCGCCCTGCGCAACAAGTATGAGGAGCATCTGCTGCGGCGCCTGCTGGCTGCTGACCCCGGCACCCGCTGGTGCCCTGCGCCCGATTGCAGGTGATGCTGGGTCTGGCTGCATGGGAGTGGGACGAGGGCAGGGCTGGGACTGGGTCCCCCCAGCCACTCCGTGCCAGCTCCTGGGGCTCTGCACTGGCCCCTTGTGAGCTACGAGCATGGGACGGAGCATGCGGCCAGCTCCGTGCACCTGCTCAGTGCCCTGGCCGTGGGCTGCCTCCACTGAGCCATTACCCCACCTGCTCCCCAGTGACAGCGTCTCAGGGCTGGTAGGGACCTCGCAGGGGTGTGCGGCCAAACCCAGGCCCGAGGCCCCATGCTGATGGCGCAGCAGGGGTGGGGGGCTGGTGCCGCTGCGGTTCTGACCCCAGCACTGTGTACCCTAGCTATGCGGTGATCGCCTGTGGCTGTGCCGACTGCCCCCGGTTGACCTGCGGGCGCGAAGGCTGCGGCACCGAGTTCTGCTACCACTGCCGGCAGCCCTGGCACCCCGGTGCTGCCTGTGCCCCTGCCCCCAGCACTGCCGACCCTGGCACCCTGCTGATCCACCCGGAGGAGTTGGCGCATGGTAAGGGACCCACCCCTGGCTGCGCTGGACCTAGGGCACAGACTACCTGGCAGCACCCTGGCTGAACCAGCCCACCCGCCCTGCTGCAGCACGGTGCCCTATGCTGGCCCTGCCCTTGCCCCCGGGAGCAACACTGACCTGGTGCCTGGTCCTGCCTGTGCTGAGTGGTGTCTGGGCCCCTGCCCCTCATCAGGGTAGCTGCCAGGCCAGTTCCACCCCAGCAGCTCCCAGCCGTGGGCCATGGCCCGCTTGCTCTCCTTGGTGCTGGGCTGGGCGCAGGGGCTGGGTGGGGGCTGGGGCTGGGGC
>NW_017729028.1:28261378-28267448 GCF_001723915.1 Gavialis gangeticus | reverse complement strand
GGGGGGGGTCTATGACCTGCTGCTGCCAGGAGGCCATGCTGCCCTGTCCCCCCCCGCCCCCAGATGTAGGAGTCATCAAGGTTTGCCCTCGCTGTGGCGCCTTTATCATGAAGATCAACGACGGGAGCTGCAACCGCATGAGCTGCACCATGTGTGGCTGCCTCTTCTGCTGGCTCTGCCTGCGCGAGGTCACCGACGTGCATTTCCTCAGGTCCCACTGCACAGGGGTCTCTGTGGGGGTGCAGGACGGGCATAGAGGGCTGGCCTGGGGCTGCTGGTGGGCCGGGCAGGGCAGGGAGAATGGGGGCAGTTATAGGGCAGGGCTGGGCCCCGGTGTGGGGCTGGGGGATGGGCACGGGGTGCATGTGGGGCGGATCCTGGGCAGGCCGGTGTGGCCGAGTCCAGCTCCGTGGCTGGAGGTGAATGGGAGGGGGGGTCCCACAGAGCTGGACTGACACGGTGCCTCGCCCCCTCCAGCCCATCTGGCTGCACTTTCTGGGGCAAGCGTCCCTGGTCGCGCACGCGAAAGCTGCTGTGGCAGCTGGGTATGGCGCTGGGCGCGCCCATGGTCATCTCACTCATCGCTGGCATTGCCGTGCCCGTCATCACCATTGGTCTCCCCGTCTACATGGGTCGCAAGGTAACACCCCCAGGCCGGGCCCAGGGCCCAAGTCCTCTTTTGTCAGGGGAGGGGGATCCCCCCACTCCTGCAGCCTCAGAGCTGCCCCCGCCCCCTCACCTGTCCCCACCCCACCCCACCCCGCAGGTGCTGGGGCGCAGCCGGAAGAGCAACCTGTCAGGGTGCCAGCAGTGCTTGTCGGTCAGCAGCAGCGTGCTCCTGTCCCTCTTTGTCTCCCCCATCATCACCGCTGTCACCGTGGGTAAGTGCCCGCTGAGCAGGGTGGGCACCCCAGTCCACGGCTGCCTGGGGCCGACTGGGCCTGGCCCAGCTCTGTGTCTGCCCACAGGGGTCGGGGTGCCCCTGCTGCTCACCTATGTCTACGGCGTGGTGGTGCTGTCACTATGCCGAAACCGCTGGGGCTGCACAGACGGCGGCAGGAAGCCCGGGGACCCCGGCATGGTGGAGCTGGAGAACCTCGCCAAACGTGAGTGCCTGGTCGCTGGTGCCAACAGCCGCCTCCACGGGGGCACCAGGGCCTGGCCCTGCCCCGGGACCCCCCTGCATGGGGTCTCCTGAAGCCAGGGGCTGCTCCCCCTCTCCTGCCCGCACGCTCGACCGTAGACCCTGTGCCACCCGCTGTGCGCCCCCATGGGCAGCCCAGCCCCTTGGCTCTGGCCTGGGCCTGGCAGCGCCTCTGTGCTCTCAATCTCCTGTGGGGGGAGGTCCTGATCCTGCAGCTTCTTGGGGGAGTGGGGAGGGGGCTTCAGAGGCAGCCTGTGGCAGGACCGTGGGCCAGGGCAAGGCGGAGCAGGTTGAGTCGTGTGGCTGCCCTGGGGAAGGCAGGGGCATCTTTCCATGCCTGTCTCCCCCCTTCCCACAGTGAACGAGCTCTGGGCCGTGCTGCCCAACCCACGGGCGACTGAGGATGGGACCCCCGACACAGCCTCCTCCCTGCCTAGCAGCAGTAGCCGCAGCCAGCGCCACCAGGCCGGCTGCAAGGACCAAGACACCCAGTCTGCGAGCACCATGGCCCTGGCTGGTAGCATCCTCAGCGAGGGCCAGGATGCATCCTACAGGTGAGCCTGCGGTCATGGGGCAGGGATGCTCCCACCCTGGCCTGGCTGTGACCCTGTCTCCTCCTCACAGGGAAGGCGTGAACTTCGAGGTGGAAGTGGCAATTGAAGCAGAGCCACGGGCTGGGCAAGAGCAGAGCCTGTGCAGTGCGCTTTCAGGGCACAGCCTCTCCGGGGACTCTCTGGGCTGCGCCAGTGATGCCTGCAGCACGGCTGGGGCCCTGGGCGAGTGACCTGGGTTGGCAGAGCCGAGCCCCACGCTCAGAACAAGGTGGTGCCGGGGCCGCTCCATGGCACAACCTGGCGCTGTGTGCAGGATACAGCCGGGGCCCGTGGCAGCTGGCCTCGTGGCTGCACCTTGCTTGACCCCTCCACAGGCTGGCTGCGAACTCTGACGCTTGCAGGCAATAAAGCAGTAGCCGAAGCGGCTGGCGTCTGCGAGCCCAGATTCCAGGAGTCATCTCCGCACCCCATGTGTGGGGTCAGGGAGGCTGGAGAGGTCCCACACAGGGATGAGCAGAGGCTATGAGACCGGAGCTGGAGCCGGAGCTGGAGCCAGAGCTGGAGCCAAGCATGGCTGCAGCAGCCAGTGGGCAGGTCGCAGTGCTGAGCCCCATGGGTGGTGCAGTGCTGGGCTGGGGGGTATGCCCCACATGTGGGGGCTGCAGCACTTGGGCAGCCTGTGCCAGCTGCACTGCCCTGAGCCACAGGGCCCAGCTCCTCAGCTCTGTCTTTGGCCCCCATTGCTGCCAGCTCTGGAGGGGTCTTGTCCTGGAGCCAGGCTTGGAGGAGGGGTGAGTGTGGGGAGGTGGAAAGGGGGGCACTGGCACAGGGCTCACATGTATGGGGGGAAGCCTGGCCAGGAATCCTGCTCTACCTGCTCTGGGCCAGTGCCCACCAGCAGCCCTGGCCATACCAGAGCCTGGCCCCACACGCTCAGCTGCCCCATGCTCCGCTCAGGCCCTTCTCCCCAGTTCCTTCTTGTGGGCACTGGCACTGGCACTCATGTGAAGGACCCACTGCTTTGGGCTGGTCTGCTCTGGGTTTGGGCTGGCTGGCTCAACATCCCCATCCTCTCTGGTCCTGGGCCCCTGGCAAGCCCACGGTGCAAGGCCAAGCCCGGTTGCCCACAAGCACAGAGGGCTGTGCCCTGGCTGGGCTCCAAGGCCCCAAGGGGAGGGGGTGGCTCACGGACTGCACAAGGACACGTGGCTGCCTCATCTCAGTGTATGGCCTCACAGTGTGGTCCAGAGATGGTGGAGCAGGAGCTTCTTTTCCCCGCCTCGCGACAGCAAGCAGAGCAAGTTAAAGGCATTTGCCTCCCCCAGGCTCATGCAAGCTGGCAGCTGGGCCTGTCTGGCACAAGCCACCCCTGCAGCAGCCACTGGGAACCACGCAGACAACGCAACATACGCTAGAAGCCTTGGAGTGCAACAGAGATATGGGAAGCTGAAGCCTTTAGGGAGGAAATCCCCAGAGGTGGGGTGAAGGACAAGGTGCTTTAAATATGCCCAGAAGAGCAGAAGCCTTAGCAATGGGACAGGCCCCTTCTGACATGAAGGTAAAGTTAGTAACAACGTAGGGAGGTGGAAGTGCTCAGCCAAGTCCTGCTCTAGAAAGAGGCAGAACGGAGGGGGCCTGGCACTTGCACACAAGATGCTGGCCTGGCAGAAACTGTGAGACGGGTCCTGCTAGACAAGGGTTGAGAGATGCACAATGGAGTTCAGATCATTTGGTTTTGGAATTGAATTGCCTTGAGAATTTGAATTGAGGCACGTAGGAAAGCCCCACACAAAGGAGGACGTTAAGTAGCAGCTCCTGGGCACAACTGGTTAAAAAAAACCCAGACACACAGAACTGTTGCCCAAGAGTCCTGAAAGAGCTAGCCAAGGAGAAGTCTGCCAGGCTGATGGGAATTTTGTGATAAGCCTTGGCATACAAAGTCATGTGGGGCCAATATTAAAAATAGTGAAATAGTCCCAGGGGCATGAGCCCAGTCACCAGGCCAGTTCTAAGCAAAATAATGGACCAATGTATAAAGGACTGAACAGACAGGCTAGAAATAAGATGAATGGCTGACAAGGTGGGTTTATGGCAGGACCAATCTATTCAAATCAGGTGGATGTTATTGATAAATATTGGGTGAGTTTTGGGGAAGCAGTTGCATGGATGTAGCAATAGCCCAAGATGCTGCTGTGGACATTTACTCATAGTGCAAAACAGTCCGGCTAGAAATTCAGCATTGTACCATATTGGGAGCATGTACAGAATGGACCAACAGCAGATTGACCTCACAGGAACATGGCACAGCGTAGAAGTAAATGTATATAAAATTAACTGCTGCTGCTGAGACTTGAAGAGGACAGACAGGGGGATACCAAACACTGACGAGGGCAGGATAGCCCCAAGACACCCTAATTCTGCATTTATGACAGAGCAATCCCCTGCACTGCCACAGGCTGGGGGTGACAGGCTGGGCAGCAGCTCTGCAGAAAAGGACCTGGGAGGACAGTGGACAAGAAGCTGGGCAGGAGCCGGCAGTGCACTTGTGGTGCCAGGAAGGCGACTGGCATCCTGGGCTGCATTGGGAGGAGATGAAGGGCAGTGATTCTTCTCTATTCAGCACTGGGGAGGCCACATCTGGAGTCCTGTGTCCAGCTGTGGGCCCCCCACGACAGAAAGGTTGTGGACAAGTTGGAGAGAGTCCAGTGGAGGGCAATGGAAATGGTTGCGGGGCTGGGGGACAGGACTGGTGAGGAGAGGCTGAGGGAACTGGGCTGATTTAGTCTGGAGAAGAGGAGACCGAGGGGGATTGAACAGCAGCCGTCACCTCCCTGCAGGGGGGCTGCACAGAGGACGAAGCTGGACTGGTCTCAGTGGGGGCAGGTGACAGGACAAGGAGCAATGGGCTCAAGCTGCAGCAAGGGAAGTTGAGGTTGGCTATTACGAAAAAATTTCTCTCCCAAGAAGGGTGGTGAAGCCCTGGGACAGGCCCCCCAGAGAGGTTGCGGAGTCTCCATCATCGGAGGTTTTTAAGGCTTGCCTCTATAGCCCCAGCTGGGATGATGTAGTTGGGGTGGGCCCTCTTTTGAGCAGGGGGTTGGACTAGACGTGACCTCCTGAGCTCCCTTCCAGCTGTCATGTCCTAATAGTCCCATTCAAACAAATGGGGATTGAAAACAGGTAGGGACATTTTTGAGGGGGGGCCTCACTTATTAGACTATGTGGTTGGAAGAGATGTTGGATAAGCTTTTAGGCACACAGGGCCCTTCCTCAGGTCTGAGAGAAGCAGAGGCAGCCTGGCCCAAGTAACAAAAAACTAGAAAAATAAAAGCAAAAATAAAAGCTAGAAGGAACAGAGCAGGGCTGTGAAATGCAGCAGCGATGAAATTGGGATTAGCTGGAAGATGACAGAAATGCAGTAGGAAGGGCCACCCCTAAGTGCAAGAGCAAGACCATTCAAGGTGGAAGAGGGTCCGGGAGTGCAGAGATTAGCAGGTAGATGATGAGCTACAATGTCAGCACCCGGGTTCAGGCCCCGGTTGCTGGTGCCTGGGGGACTGATGACATCTCGTGTCCAGGCCTGACTGCTGAAGGCGTTTCGTATCCTGCCTTTGAGCATGAGGAGGGTAGGGCCACAAAGCCAGTGGCTACTTTGTGAAAAATGTTCTCCCGCCTGCGTTTCCACGTCTCTGCCCTTTATCTTTTCCCCACGTTGGTTCATTCTTGGATGTGTATTTTGTCTGCTTTCACCCAGTCACTTCCATGCAGAGGCACAGCACACTAGCTGGGGTGCACCATGCTCTGGGCAGACGAGCTTTTGTGGGTGTCGATGGGGTCATTGTGGGGTGCCAGTGGTGGTAGCAGCAGAAATGAACTGATGGGAGCCTCCATCCCTGGAACGCTTCAAAACCAGCCTGGGCATTTTCCAGAGACCTGTTCCCTGGGGCCAAGACCAGTGTCCCAGCGTGGCTCCGGTCCGTGGCATGTGCATTGCCAGAATGGACAGTCCCAACCATCTCCTGTGGCTGCAGCATCCCTAGCCACTGCCAGCAAGGCCCACGGAGTGAAGTCGGGTCAGCACAAGGCACCTTCTCCCCAGACACTGGTGGGAGGAGCAGCCTGGAGCACAAGTCCTGGGGCTGGAGGGATGGACTTCCCACTAAAATATGGGGACAGCAGGGTGGGTGGCAGGGGCCTGCGCATGAGCAGAGGGAGCCTAGGCATAGGGAAGCCTCTGGTGCAGGGGTGGAGGGAGCAGTTACTAGTGCCTGCATGGGGCAAGGTTGGGGAAGCGTGGTCGGGGGGGCTAATGGGGCCTGTAGGCCCCTCTTGCTGCCTGCCTTTTCTCATGTAGGCCCAAGGGCTAGGCCCC
>NW_017729028.1:28249733-28256378 GCF_001723915.1 Gavialis gangeticus | reverse complement strand
TGCATAGGGCAAGGTTGGGGAAGCGTGGTCGGGGGGGCTAATGGGGCCTGTAGGCCCCTCTTGCTGCCTGCCTTTTCTCATGTAGGCCCAAGGGCTAGGCCCCAGGCAGGGGTTTAAGGACAGGAGTGAGGCGGGGCAGTCGAGGCAGCAGCTTCCAACCCCAGGTCATTTTTCAGTGCCTCCGTCCAGCCGAGAACAGCTGCAGCGGTGATAGGGAATTGCAGCAGCTGAACTGGTAAGGCCCTCGGTGGGGTTCAGCTCATCCAGCCCCTGCTCTAGGCAGGACCAGCCCCATCCAAACCCTCCCAGACATGTCCTTGTCCAATTTACTGTGAAAATGACACCCTGGCCCTGTGCAGCCTTGGTTTGACCCTGAGCGGGAGGGCGAGACACTCTAGCCAGGACCTTGCAAGGTTGGTCCCA
Organism: Gavialis gangeticus; assembly: GCF_001723915.1. NCBI lineage: Eukaryota > Metazoa > Chordata > Crocodylia > Gavialidae > Gavialis > Gavialis gangeticus. Next base: position 28,255,955 of record NW_017729028.1, on the reverse strand, counting down.
ACAGGACAGCCCAGTCCCCATCCCCAGCCTCGGCTGTACCAAGCACCCAGGTGAACACCTCCCCCCCATAGTAAAAGGAGGGGAAAATAACTCCTTTGCAGCCCCATGGGGCAACCTGCGTTCCCCATGCTGCACAGGTGTTAGCCCTGGGGGTGGGGGGAAAGAGGCCTTTCTCTGTCCCTGCTCAGCAGAAACCTGAGATCAGGGAGCTTGTCCCTGCCCCGTGGGACAAGGGATGGGTGGCCCAGCTTTGCGCCCTGCTCCCTCCCACCTGCTGGGAAAGAAGCGACAACCACGGCGCAGCTGGGTTTTCTGGGCATTTAGTTTGAAAAAGTATCGGTCGGAAGTGGACAGGGTGAGGTGCGATGGCAGCACCAGAGCCAGAGGGTTCCACCACTAAAAACAGGAAGGGCCTTAAATAAAAAGGGGCGCAGATTAAAAAAAACCTCCACAGTGAAAGAGTTTTTCCCTTCGCGGGGAAGTGCCGCTCGCGGGCGCTGCAACGGCCGCAGCCACCTGGAGACAGTGGCGGGATGCCCATCCTGTGCAGCTCATGCCCGCCGCTCCAGGGCTGCCCGCACGGCGGCTCCACTCTCAGCTCACCCTTTGGAATGGTTACAAATGAACAGCGCGACATGCCCTGGTAACCGCCCCCCGCCCACCCCGCCCGGGACACAGACAACGAGGCCTCTGCTAAGGCTAAAAAAGGACAAGACTTGGGCGTCTTGAGTTCAGCGCGGTTAAGAAACGAGAGTCTGGCGAGTGCCTGGCAGTCTCTGTGCGCGGCCGACTAGTCCAGCCTGGCCTTCTTGCTGCTGTCGCTGCCGTTCTCCTCCGCTGCTGCTGCCGCCAGCACCGCTGCCTCCTCCTCCAGTTTCCGCTTGCTGCTCTCGGGGGCGGGGGCCTGTGTGTTGCGGGATTTGAAGCTGATGATGATGCAGGTCATGTTGTCGCAGCCAGTGCCATCCCCGGAGGTGTCTGGAGCCAAGCACTGATCCAGGAGCTAGGAAGAGATGAGGGCAGTTAACAGAGGACAGAGAAGGCCCCTAGTTCAAGTCAGCTGGATCCTGTAATAGGTGGCCAAGGCACCTACCAGCAGCTGGCTGGGCCTGATGGAAGTGCTGTGGTGGGCAAGAGCAGTGCTGACAGCCTTGAAGGCAGGGAGAGCCTCAGGCTCCAGGCACGTGGTGTCCAGTCAGGACAACCCAGGGAGGTGGCAACAGCAGCAGAGGAGATGTGCTGCCCTGCACTTGGACATCTGACCCCTTTAAGTGACCTTCCTCAAATAGCACCAGCACCCAGATACCGTGAGTGCAGGGAGCCCGTGCAAGCTGCTTACCTCTTCTACAATGGCGGAGAGAGGCCGCAGGACTCCGTTCTCGTCCTTCTGGGTGATTTTGGACTGCACAAAGTCCACCACTTCCTGGCTGCTCATGACGTTCCTGCCAGAAGTGGAGCAGAAAGTCAGAGCAGCTGCCCAAGGGGCACCGGGATTGCCCAGCTCTGCCCAGCCATACCACAGCTGACGTGAGAGCAGGTGCTGCTGGGCGGTGGGGGACAGGAGAGAAGCAGCGCAGAAAAGGCAGGGTTTGGCTCCCAATGCTCTCTGCCCCTCAGCAGCCACCCAGGGGAGGGGTGGTCTCTGACAGGCCCTAGGCATTGGGGGCCCTGACCTGACACCTAGGTCAGCTGGAGATGGATTGGGGGGGAGGGAGGGGGGAAGGAGGGGAGCTGCGTTTCCCAGCCCCCCTGCCCCAGAGGAGGATTGCGTGGGATGCGATGCACTCCCACTGCTCACCAGATCCCATCGCAGGCAATGACCATGAAGTCGTGGTCGTCATTGATTGTGAGCACCTTGATGTCCGGCAAGGCGGAGATCATCTGCTCCTCTGGGGGCAGGTTCTTGTTTCGCTTGTAGAAGTGATCACCTGCAGAGAGGGGACAGTCAGCATGGCCACACATTACAGCCCCCACCGGCAGGGGTGGATCTTGGCAGGCAGTGGTGCAGTTGCACCTCCTCCAATCCCCGTGCTACCCACACTTTAAACCAACTGCCTGGAGGTACAGTGGCGTTTCTATCCAGGCAGCAGAGTGGGAGTCCACTGGCATCACAGCTCATTGTCATCTCCCCAATTCCTGCTAATTTCTGTTCCTTCCACAGGTGTGAATGACCCGTTCTCCTCTGTACAGGTCTTGGTGTTCCACTATTCAAACTCTCCTTTCTCTGCAATTCTGCTGTCTGGCAGCTGTTCCTGGTCATGTCTCATTTCTAGTTCATTGCCCTGCAGGCTGTTTGTAGCTCTAGCTAAAAACCTGAACTCAAGTGGGGCAATATTAACTCAGGCATAGAAATGGCCGACAAGGCATTATTGGAGGCCATGTCAAGACACTCAAGAAGGCCAGATGTTGTTTGACAAATCTAACTACAAGACGTACATTTAACCATAACACCAGCAGGATTAAGGACACAATCTCTTTTGACTGTTCTTTGCCTACTGTTGTGTTTTTTCAAACTTTATATACAAACCAGCAAATGAGCGCACGTTCCAATACTGGTTTTCACTTTGATCTTGAACTGAAGTCTACAGAGCCGGCCCCTGGCGTATTAGCAGGGCCTCTGGGTTCTCATTAACTGGAGGAAAACATGCTGTGGTCCATGTAATGATGCCACACCAGCTGTACCCCCTTTTCAAAATCTGGGGTCTGCCCACAAGCAACAGCCCCACTGCTGGGAGCCTGCTGCAGCAGGGGACGTGCCCCGCAGGGGCAAGAGCTGTGCCAAAGGCCCAAGCCAGAGCCAGCGCCCCACTGGCAGGGCCATGCCTGAGGCAGGAACAAGCTCCTGGTCACTGGGCCCAGCCAGGTCAGGGGAACTCATCTGTCTGACTGTTGCAGGGCTAGGGAAGCTGGGACCCTTTGCATCAAACCAAGTGCCACCTCGGTACTGCAGAGGCAAGTAGGGTCTAACGGGTGTGTCATGCTACACCTGTTGTAGCCCTAACCCACCCTGGAATAGTCCCACTCTCCCGACACCTTGCTTGCTTGGAGTGCAGTTGCCTGCTGAGTCAAGGTGTCACCAAGGCACTCGCAGTTTCACTTAGGCTCCTCCTGAGCTGTTTGGTGCAATGGAGCAAAGTCCAAGGGGTGGCAGGTGCAGGCAATAAACAAGGAACTGGTGGGAAGAAGGACCCTTTCAGCTGAGGGATGAGCTGCACAGAAATAAATGGAGGCTGGAAATCAGCAGGCGGCTCCTGCCTGAAACAGAGCTGGATTTTGGCAGAGCTGTCAGCTCCTGGGAGGGCCTCGTCCTGGCCTAGGAGGGCGCTTGCTCTATGACCCCTCCCCAATGGGACGGAGAGCTATAGGGATATGTTGAATCTGCACACACAAATCTAAAGCTGCTTTCTGCTGAATCTGCAACAGCCAATGCACATACTGTTTTAAGTCCCTCAGCCCACACCCTCCTCCTGGATTCACTCACCGATCGCTCGGGACAGGTTGAGCCCACCATTCACTCTCCCATCCATGGTGACCTTCCCGCCGGCGTTTTTTATCCTGGCCAACTCTACCTCATCCTCTGGCTTGTGGTCATACGACATGTCCACGGCTTTTCCGCCCTCAGACACCACACAGCGGGAGTCCCCAGCGTTGGCCACGATCAGTTGTTTGCCCCGGATCAGAGCTACGACAGCCGTCGTCCCACTGTCAGAGCCAGGCTGCGGGGCACAAGGGGCTGGCTGAGAACTCCCTGCCAGGCACAGGCCTCACATAGTGCCCCGGGCCCTGCAGGAGCCAGCACCAGCCATGGATGGGATAGAAACCACCACCAGTGCTCACAGGACACCCTGCTACCACACCACTGAGATGCAAGGCCTGGGGGGGATGTGGGGGCACAGGAGCAGGAGTGGAGCGCACCACGTTATGTGGCAGTAGAGCAGTTCCCCACATCTGCTTCCAACCCGAGATGAGGGCAAGGCTGGAGCTGTGCTCTCCTTGGCCATGAGGGAGGGATGGAGCCTTCTGCAGCCTCTGCCCCAGGCCAGCAAGACGTGGCCCTGGGCCTCTGGTCAGTGGGAGACTCGTGAACTAGAGGGGCCCCAGGACATACTCCCCAAGCCTGAGGGACCTCAGGATAGAAAGTGAGCGAGCTTTCAGCTGCCCTGCAGCCCCAGTGCCCATGCCCCCCTCCCAGAGCTTCCCTGGAGCCCTCTCCTCAGCTTGGTGCCGCCACCCAGAAGCCCAGAGCATGGAGCAGGACCCGCACCTCCTCTTTCCCCTCCATGCCCGGTAACAACATCTCTTCTTCTTCATCCTCGTCCTCCTCCGCCTCTTCTGTGTCATCCTCATCCTCCTCGTTCTCCGCCTCCTCGCTGCTGTAGCCAGTCTCCTCCTCACTGCACTCCTGCCAGGAAGAGGAGCATGGCTCCAGCTGTGGCACCAGACCCGTGCCCTGGCTCGAAGGAACCGTCTTCACGGGGGAGCAGGAAGGGTGGCAGGCCTTCCCACCCCCGGGCACACAGTCAGATGCCATGGTTACCCAGCAGCTGGCAGGGTCAGGCATTTGGCCAGGCCACAGAACCCACTGAAACCCTTGGGCCATCCAAATGCACCCTTGCCACGCCTAGAGGACCCCAATGCAGGCAGCTGCTGGCAAGTCCCACCTCCAGCCCAGCTGGGGGATAAGCTGAGGCTTGGGGCTCCCAGCAGCAGACATGACCTTGCCCAGCCATCTGCCCCATGCTTTGGCTCCTACCTCACTGTCCTCCTCCTCCTCCTCCGCCTCATCTGACTCGTCCTCGCTGTCCTCAAAGAACTTGGACTTGGTGGTGCGCTGGGGCTTCCCTGTGGAGGAGCAGGAGGGCCCAGCTTCCCCAGTGGATGAGGTGACTGCCTCTTCGCCCCGGCCCAGGTCGACTTTCCCAGCTGCAGAGCTGTCGCCCCCCGCACCCGCTCTGTCTGAGGTGGAGGAAATGCCTGTGGCCTCCTCATCTGGCTTGCTGTTGTCCCTCTCCTTGTGCTCGGCCAGCTCCCCGGGGGTGGCCTCCCCGTTCATGCTGGCCTCCCCGCCGTGCTCCCTGCCCGCCTCCCCGGCTGCGCCCGGCTTGCTCTTGAGGTTCTTGGTGCAGTTCTGCCCGTAACGGGTCAGCAGCTCCTCGATGGTCATCGTGGCTTCCTCATGCAGGAGGGCGGCCTCCTCGTTGTCGACTGCCAGAGACATGGAGGGGTCAGAGCGTGGGACGCACTGCACTGCCCCCAGAGCTGCTGGCAGGGCGAGCCTAGCCTGGGTGTCAGGGGGCAGGGCGGGTCCCCAGGACAGGTCTCTCAGCTGCGCTGTGGCATGCAGGCAACACGTGCACACATGCAGAGGTGCCAGAGATTCAGTCAAGCAGCCCATGGGGGTGGGGGAGGGAGTTCCTCACTTTTCAACATGGACACATACAGGTCCTGCGCTGCTGCACTATGTGCGTGGCAGCCACCCCGGAGTGCCTCCAGGCCTGCCTGATGACCACCCGCCTGCATCCTGCAGGTTTCACAAGACCAGCTGCTCTCACAGAGCAGGGCGAAGGCAACTGCCCTTCCTGCACTCCACTGTGTGGGAGTCATGAGCTGGCGTAGGGGCTGCAGGAGACCCCCTCCCCCAAGCTGCACAGGTCTCAGACCCCTGGGTGGCTTGGGGCCCATGAACGCCAAGTACTGGGACACTGCACAGACCATGTTCTCGCAGACCTGCCTGCTGACACCCAGCCGAGCAGAGGCTGAGCCGTAGGGCTCTAGCTCCGAACAGGGCCCAGGAGAAACCCTAGCACTTCACTGCGGAGTCTTGGGTGCCCCCATTTCTCTCTGGACTCGGGGCCAGGCCACAGACACTAGCATTTGTGGGGCAACGTGACCGAGCAGTTACTGATTTGTGCAAGCTGCGAGGGAGGGGAATGGCAGCACCCGGTGCATGGCACAGGGGAAGCAAGGACCGTCTCCACCACTGCCACCAGGCCTGTAACGGGTTCAGCCTTCCCAAAGAACAACACTACTCTAGGCAAAGTCCCCTTGAATCCACTCCCAGGCTGGCAGCACAACTCCCGGCCTGGCACTGCCTTGTGCTCCTGCCCTCGAGGGAGCTCATCTCCTAGCCAGCTCTTGGCGTCTTGCTTGGGTAGACGTTTAAGGTGGGACACTGCATTTGCTGCCCAACAGGAAGAAGGTGAGAGCCCAGAGGGGGGACTG
>NW_017729028.1:28230379-28244733 GCF_001723915.1 Gavialis gangeticus | reverse complement strand
TGAATCCACTCCCAGGCTGGCAGCACAACTCCCGGCCTGGCACTGCCTTGTGCTCCTGCCCTCGAGGGAGCTCATCTCCTAGCCAGCTCTTGGCGTCTTGCTTGGGTAGACGTTTAAGGTGGGACACTGCATTTGCTGCCCAACAGGAAGAAGGTGAGAGCCCAGAGGGGGGACTGACACCCACTTGCCCCACACCCACGCCCACCCCCTTGCAGGAGAGGCCACTGGCACCTCTTAGCACCACAAGGGGCGTCTTCCCTGCCCAGACCTCTCACATACCCTCTCCACAGATATCCCCAAAGGCGCGCAAGTGAGGCCAGGGCAGGTTTGCCATCCAAGCAGCAAGCTAACCCAGCCAGCACAGCCCTCCAGCCCGATAGAGGCCCTGGTGCCTTCCTGTGCTTACCATCATCTTCATCGGCCACTTTATCCTTCTCATCCTCATCGTCTTGGGGGCGCCCAGCCATCTGGGAGAGCTCCTTGATCACCTCCTCGGTGGTCAGCTTGGCATCAATGGCTAGGAAGGCGTCTTCCAGGGCCTAGAGACCGGCACAAGGGTGGAAGGTCTGCACAGGGTGGAGACAGAGCTCCTGCTTCCTCCCCTCTGCTCCCCCACATGGTGGGGATGGCATGCGGCTAGGCCCTTCTGGGGCGATTGCTGTGTGGGACAGGGTCAGCAGAGCAGGGAGGGGATGGGTCAGGACTTCAGGGGGTGCATGGAATACCCTCCTTGCTAAGGGTGTCCGGCTCAACTGAGCTGCAGCCCAACAGCCAACATCTCCAAAGCCTTCCTGCATCTGTCCTGAAGCCCTCAAGCCCACAGCTAAGGGGCTGCCCAAAAAAGGCTGCATTTCCCTTACCCCCAGTGCCCCAGAGCATCCCCATCCCTGTCCCGATCCAGGTGACTGCAAACGAACCAGGGCAGCTCATGGGTGACGGAGAGCAGGGGCATGCCATGTAGTGACAGGGCATGGGCAAGACAGTAGCGCTAAGTCCTGGCAGCTACAAGGAAACAGGATTTCCTATTGCTGAGGGCGCGATGGCCAACAGCTAGTGAGCAGACTGCTAACAAGGAGCTGGAGGGTGGAAGCTCAGCTGGAAGGAGCAGGGGAAGGGAGACCCCACAGGGCACCAGGAGCTGGGCAAGGACTACGGCCCAGAAGACCCAGCTCACACTCTGGGGCCCAGACTCTCACCTTCTGCAGTCTGCCTTCCTTGTAGGCTTTCTGGTCCTTGATGATCCCCGGGAGATACTTGGCACAGTATAGGGCGACCTCTTCCCCTGGAAGGAAGCAGGGGGACCCTGAAAAGCTTGCTCCTTCCTCAGCAGTGAGCACAGCATGACCCAGCCCAGTGGGACCACTGGAGACACGAGCCAGCCCCAAATTAGGAGCTATAAGCAGGAGCATGTGTTAGTGGGGGGTCGTGGGGCACTAGCTCCTGACAGGTTCCCTGCTGCACTGCCAGGCCTGGCTGGTAACCCCATTAACATCATGACCCACCAGACCCTGCATGTTGAGGGACTTGAACCTGCTGTGGCTGGCCAGGTCCTAAGGGCTCCCTGGACAAGTCCATCGAGCATCCCACAGCCGATCGCAGCAAGAGCTGTGCTCCCATGGTCAAGCTTGCGGAGCCCTGTAGCAGAGACCAGGTGCTGCCAAGGGAAGCCAGGCCACTAGCACTTACGGGAGACTACCGCCCCAGCGACAAGCACAGCCCTGTTGGAAGAGGGAGGCTGAAGGAGATGTGGGAAGGTCTCGGCAGGGCCAGGCACTTCAGAGTGTGGAGGTGTCACTCAGATGAAAAGCCAAAAGCAAGGGTATAAATCTGAGCTTTGCTCCTGAGCAGGACTGCCAGTCATCACATGACACAGGGGGCACCCTGGCCCCAAGACAAGCCACTTGGAGAAGCTGGACTAGATGCAGTGATGCAAGTCACTGGCATCCAGCTGATGGAACGGACCTGGTGGAACGCAAGACGCAAGGGCCTGTGCAGAGGCACCTGGTAACCAAGGGTCAGTAGGGAGGCCAAGAACAGTGCAGGGGGCCCAGGGTACAGCCTTGGCATGGAGCAGGAGACTGAGCTGGGCATGGAGAAGGGCAGGATTGGAGCCTGCCAGAGAAAGAAAGGGCCAGTGCAGCTAAGAGCTCTGCCACACATTCAAATAGAAGCTGGACAGAAGCCAGCTACAGAGCTGTTACAGATTTTCAGCCATAAACTTTATAGCTGGTTGGCTCTTCTTATAGCTGGAGAGACATTACTACTGTGTGATAATTACTTTGCAAGTGTGGCCGGTCTAAACTGATTTCACGATTCACCACTTCATTGCATAACATGTCAGGTGTAGTGGTGGGAGCGACAGGGCCAAGGCAGGATGTCCCACTGGGGTGGGGGAGTGGCAGGAGGCAGCTGAGCCCAGCCCTATACCTATGCAGCAGAGATGTACTTCTGGGCATGCAAGTAAAGCTTCCTCCTGATCCTGCTGCGATTTGTGATGCATGGCTGGGAAGGAGCCCCCACGCCAGGCTGCTGGCACCAGCACCACATCAGCCTACGCTCCTCTGCTAAGGTGTGACCCAGTGCCCTGCTTCACCATCCAGCAGAAGCAGGGGTGAAAAGTAGGGGGCAAAGACAACAACAATGGAGAAAGGTAGGGCCTGGAGTGATGTGGGACCTGCCCCTGTTCCAGCATAACCACAGGGAGAGGCTGAGCCCAGCCCTGGGGGCACAGTGGACTGGAGGAAGAACAGTACCAGGAAGCCCTCAGGCCTGCAGGCAGGGAGGGTGGAGCAGGCAGTCAGTGAGGGGCAGATGCCTTGGTGGAAGCAGCTGCTGACAAAGGGGACCCGTGCAACGGTCAATGAATTGGCTCTGTCCAGGCATGTGCAGTCACCGTGGGAATGTGGGCGAGAACACCGGCTGTCAGGCCAGACTCAGCTCCCGCCCTAGGGACAGGAGCAGGGAGATGCTAGGGAAGGGAATAAGGATTTTCTGAGAGAGAAATGGAAGTGCCGGGAATCTGGATGGGGTAAGAAGGATGACTAGGGAAGTGGCGGGGCCCATCAGCCTGATGCCAGCCCCCAGACCAGCCAATACAGGACCTAATCAGCAAGGAACTGAAAGGGGCATGTGACCGACACTGACCCACAGGGTTCATGGGATAGAGGCCTCATCTCAGGGATGGCGTCTGTCAGTGTCGACCCTACAAGCTTAGTGAGAAAGGCAGCAGCACTGCTAAGGCATCAGACCCCGTATTGCACCCTTCAGCTAGGAAACCAGAGGCACCAATGCAAATGCCTCACACCTTCCTTGGGGCTTGGCATGGATCCATCTCAAGCTGTTACTGAAAAGCACAGACCACGGTGGGAGCAAACTGCCAGTCCTGGAGGCCTCACAGAGAAGAGCATGCCAGCTGCTGCCCCTTTACGAGCTGATGGCAGTTGGGGCAGCACAAGGAAGCAGCAGCTAGCACAGCTGCCAAGCAGCTGGGCTCTTTATGACCCTGGGGTGAAGGGCAGCAGATGCATCCCCATCACAGGCTGATGCCACTTTTACCATTGCCTCCAGCTGCTTTGCAAACTCACCCCCACACCTCATCCAGTCTGGGCTGAACCTCAGGCAGTCCCAGTTCCAGCTCACCCACTAGCCGCCCTGCTGAGCCATAGCTGGGGCTGCCTGGGTTCAGAGAACACCATGCCCCAGCCATGGTCCCATATGCAGGGCAGAAACACAGCATGTGGCCTCCTGGACCCTGGAGCTCTCCCACCTGCCACAGCTCTGTGGAGATCAAGCAACCCCACCCACGGGCCTTGGCCCCAATCCCTCCTGGGGCTGTGGAGACAGCAGCGTTTTGAGACTCACGGCACCAATGGAACTAATCCTGCCCACAGACACCTGGTCCCCACCCACGAGTGAGCTCTAAGCCCCACCAGCCTGGCATGGGTCCAGAAGAGCAAGGGCACCTGGATCTTTGGATGAGCGTCTCGCTCCAGCCTCCTCCATGCCCTCACATGGCCCCTTCTGGGGCAATGCTGGTCGATAATTAACTACATTGCCAATGTTTGTGGCGACTCCCTGGACAAAGGCCGCATGAAGGCTTGCCTGAAGCAACAAGCAGCCTGGTCTGCCTCAGAGGTGCCGACAACCCTTCTAGCCGGAAGCTCAGCATGCCCAAGAAGGGCTGAGACCACAACATGGCTTGCAGGACATGGCAATACCAGCAGCTCCCTCCACTCCCACAGAAGCAGGCGGCCTCTCCTGGTGTGGCCAGTCTTGCCTGCATGGCCACTGGCACCTGCCCCAGGTCAGTGGCTGAGCAGAGCCCAGCCAGACTCACTGCACATGTGGCCTCCTGCAACAACTGTGATGCAATTGGGTTTGCAGTTGCCACGGCAAGGGGAAGAGCTGGTCCTTTGCCTCCAGCACAGCCACAGCACAGAGCTCTGCTGAATCTCTGGAGGCCAACCAGCTGCAGGGGTGGGGAGCTCGTTATCAGCATCCTGCCATATTCACCCACACTTGGTTCATCACAGATCATCTGTAAATCTCTGCCACTGCCAAGGGCAGACCTGATAGGAGGGGGCCCCTGGAGCCCACCCCCTCAACTGGTGGAGGACAACACAGCTGCCACAGCACTGGTCCAGCCTGTCACGGGAGTGGGTTCCAGGCAAAGCGTGCTCTCCTGAGGACCTTCACTTGCCCATGTTCCTCAAGCCACCCTGGCAGGGCCCTTGTCCTGATGGAGGAGACGATCCCCATGCACCAAGCCATAAGGTGACAGCCCAGAGACAGCCACCTTACAGCCAATCCCAGCCCCAAAGCTGGCCCTGAGGGCAGCCAGCCACATTGGCTGAATCAGCATCCACCTAGGAGAGGGCCCCGACAAGCAGTGCCACCAAACTGGCCCTAGCAGTGCATGCTGACCAGATGTGTAATCAGGCATGGGGTTAGAGAAGCAAGCACCTGCCCTGACTCGGCCCTGCTCCCTGCCAGCCCTGGCTGGGGTGCAATGCTGCGTGTCCTGGCAGCTACTTGTAATCTGGTGTCAGCAGCACTTGTAGCTAGGCCCACCATTCCCCATCCTCCTAGGGGCTAGTGATGGGGTCCAGGCCCACTGTCCAGTTGGCCTCTGGGCTGGGACATGAGCTCTGCCCCACACCCACGACAGCCCAGGGACAGGGACTGCCCATGCATGCAGAACACAGCACCCAGACAGCTGCTGCCTGAGCAGTGACCCCAAGCAAACACTCTTCATTTTCCACGCTCCAACTCTGCCTGCCCATCTCACTGCTCTGGTCACCACACTCTACCACTAAAAATTCCTAGCGAGACCACACCACCATCATGGCCAAGCAGAGGATCAGTAGCACAATCATGGCTGTGGGCTGGGCAGCCCTACCCCATTGTCCTGGAACAGGCAGAAATTCAAGACCCTCCTGCCCCAACGTCAGGCCCATCTCACTCCCCCTCTGCTTAAAGCTCGAGTCCTAGAGAGAGGTCCACAGCTTGGCGTCTCAGGGGCTCGGCTGTTGTAGAGATGGGGCTGTGCCAGGGCTGCGGGCACATGCATTCTTGCTCCAACCTGTCTGCAGACTCAGGCTGACATCACAGCAGCCGCTCTGGAGCCAGCGCCTGCGGTGCCGGGTGTTTCTGAGTGGAGCTGGCTTCTGTGTCCACAGGATGCATGGTCCTGGCCACTGTGCTGCCGTCACCCTATTTCTATTCCTACAACCTCATAACCATCCATCAGGCCTTGACTCAACCACTTGTGCTACCCAGACTCAGGGCTCAGTGAGCGCTCACTCCTCTCTCCAGATGTCTGCTCAGATCACTGATCTAAACTTGAACAGCTTCAGAGAAAAAGGCCTAGTGATGAGAGACCTCCTGAGAGTTGTAGGTGGGGGGGAGGGGTGCTGGGAGGGTGAGGGGATCAGTGTTGGGTCTTTCAAACAGCATGTGGATGGGATCTGATGTGCTGGCAGGAATCCTGCCCAGAAGCCAGAGGTATCATTCATAAGGAGACCCATGGGAAAGCAAATACAGCCCATAACTTCAGCTGGGGAAAACCCAGACAACCCCCTGGGAAAAAAACATCCTACACACATGCCCACAGCTCCTCTGGGAGGCAGGAGCGCGACAGCCTCAGAGCAAGACTGGCACGAAGACAGGCACTTTCCACAGGAGACAGCTGGAGATGCAGAGGCCTCCTAGGAGGTAGAGATGGGCCCGTGCAGCATGTCAGAGAGGCTGTGCATCCAGAACATCCGTCACAACGTAGGAGGTTTGGAGCAGCACAACACTGAACCAAAGGCCATGTTCTGAGGGGCGCTGGCTCTGGGGCCCCAGGGATGGGGGAGATCAGCCTGACCTGGTGAAACACATCAGCAGGATGGAGACCAGTGGAACAGTCAGGAAAGGGGAAACGTCTGGTGGCTGCAACCAATGCCTCCTGAGAGCAGGTGGCCCAAACTGAGCAGGTGGGCCCAACTGCCCAAAGGAGGGGCCAAAGCTGCTGCTCAGGTCTTTTCATGAATGCTCACTGGGGACCCCCCACAACTCCCAGCTCGGCCCCACATACTAAGTCTGGGAGCAGCCGACCACAGAGCTCCTGGCAAGTCAGAAAGTGATGCTCTTTTTGTGTGGATTAAGGAACTGGTGCCTGCGAGAGGCTCAGGCATGAGGGAGAAGGCAGCCTGGCACATACCCAGAGAGAGGGCATGGGTTCAGCCCATGTGTGGGATCAGGCAGATGTCACTGCTTCGGGTGTATTGCAAGCTCCATTTCCAGAGCACGATTCTGTGTTGCGTGGATCCAGATTTTAACCCCATGCTGCCCAGGGCCAGGAGGCACTGACTGGCATCCAAAACAACAGACAGGGCATTTCCTGCAAGTGCAGCTCCAGGGAAGTGAAGATCTTGTACTGGCCTGGCTGGGGGAAGCAGGGGGGGAGGGAGGAGCAGTGGGGCAGGGTGGGGCCAGCTAAAACTGGATAGAAACCAAAACACAAAACAGCCCCATCAGTACAGTATTGGCACATGGGGATGTGGAGCAGGGACAGCAGCTCCAGGGACCAGGCCCCTCCACTACCACCGGGACAACCAAGGACAAAGGACCACGAGAGACCAGGCTTCAAGGGCAGCCATCTAGAGCAAGTACATGCCAGCAGCCAGCTCCATCTCACCCACCCTCTACAAGATGGGACGTGCATCATGCCCGCTAGGAAGTCAGGGGATGGAAATGCCAATCCAGTTGCAACCCTACCAGCCCAGCACCCTCCTTCCAGAGGCCTCACAGACTCGCTCGGCCAGAGAAGAGTCCTGTGCAGCAGCAGGACCTCTTGAGGTGGGCAGACTGCTGGGAAGAAGCTCCCAGCACAATTCCCTGGAAAGAGCAAGGATCAGTTACCTCCGTGTCCATCGTAGACTGAGAACATGGCCGTTTCGCTGTCCAGCTCCGGGATGCAGTTGTGCGCATCCTGAAAGAGAAGCATAGAGTCAGGCATGCCCAGGGTCCCTACGGGGAACTGCTGGGACAGCTCATCCTTGCCTCGACAGACTCTTCAAACACCAGCATTTCTCTCCTTGCAAAGCTGGAGGGAAGGCAAGAGCAACAGAATAGTGCCTGAAACACAACCCAGGCCCTGCTGGACATGCCCTCTGGGGAAGCTCACCACAGGACCGCTGCTCTTCAAGGAGGAGGCTGCAGACCTTCAGCTTCAGGCAGCTCCCCTGCACTAGAAGGCCAGCCCAGTCACCCTTCCCTGCCTCCCACAATTGTGCAAGTGCCTCCACCTCCCATGCACAGCAGGCTATGGATGGGACCATCTCTGCCTTTCTACCCTCTCGCCCCATGAGGGTAGCAGTGCTATCACCCTGTGGTACAGGCGGGTGCAGAAGCACAGACACCAAGGACTTGCCTATGCATGGAGAGTCCCCAGCATAACCACAGTGCCATAATCACACTGGTAGGTTCCCTGCAGGTGAACCTGACTCGCTCGGGTCTCTGCACCCTGCCCAGCCTGGAGCCCATGTGCCTGCTGGTGTGCTCCGGTTTCACAGAGCCCTGAACTCAGGCCTGCTGCCCGGTGCCAGGCTCAATGTGCCTGGTGAGAGACTGCAGAAGGCAGCATTCATCCCACAGCCCAGTGAGACCAGGGCAGTGCACAGCCCATCCCCTCTCTGAGCTCCACTAGGCATGCTGGACTTAGCTGGGAGGGGAGTGCTAGTCTCAGTCATGTGGCCAGCTGGAGAGCAGGGAGGAGTATGTTATGGGGACTTCTCCCAAGCAGTCTCTGAACAGGGTGCAAAGAAGGTGCCAACCAAAAACCAAACAGCATTAAAGAAGCATGATCAAACTGCTGCTTCCACACAGTATCTCAGTCCTGCCCATCATCCAGGTACCCACCAACCTCCTCAGCAGAAAGCAAGGGTCCATCTCTCAAGGGCCCAAGAGGTGCTCTGATAGCTTGGGGTGAGCAGAGCACCACAGAGCAGTGGACCAGGGCTCCCTCCCTCACAAACCCAGCTCAGGATGCCTGGGCCAGAGCAGAGGTGGGAAATGCCTCACCAGGATCACATTTCTCAGGCCAGGGCTCAGCCCGAGAAGGCACATGTGAAACACAGACTCCTCTGCAGTTCTGGACATGCTCTCCCTATACCAATGCCTCTCGGGCCCTTTGTGTCACAATGCGGCCCTCTGAAGCGGCTCTGCTGGAGCCAACTGGATGCAAGCACTGCATCCACAGCAGACCAGCACCCCTGGGACATCTAAAGGCTGCAGCATCTGAGGTCTCTTTCTTCATCACACTGCTCAAGTCAATGGGGCTTCCAGAGGCCACAATGAAAGCCCACACTCCATACAGGAGAGCAGCACCATGGCCCACGAGTGCATCAGAGAAGCACCTCTCTCTAATACAAACAGCATCCTGACTCTCACACTCCCAGCCAGTGCTTGCTATGGGACGGCAGGGGTCACCAGGGCTGGGCAAGGAGGGATGTGTGAGCACACAAGCCCCACCTCACTGCAGAGCAGAACTGATGTTACAGCAAGATAAAGAGACCAAAGGCCCATAAAGTCTAAAGGGAAAGCCATGGCTAGACTCTCCTCAGTCAGCAGGCGAGGCTCTTTCTCCTCCTGGCAGGGGAAGAAGAGAGATGCCGAATGCCTTCAAAGATCTCTGCTCACAGGGAGAAAGCGGGGTAGAGCAGACCGCAGCAGCTAAAGGAGTCTTCAGAGAGCAGGCTGCAGTATAGAGCCCACTTCTCCCAACCCAGAGGGGGCCAGGACCACCAGGCTTTGTCAAGGCAAGAAAGGAGGAATGAGGCAAAGGCCTCCCCCAGCAACAGACTCAAGACACAACCCCTTTCTACCATGTGCTTTCTGGCCATGCATGAATGCATAACACATGGTGCTGTAGACGCTGATTAAGGCCCTTCAAGCAGCTTGCTGGGCTCAGGCCCCTGGGGACAAGCTTGCTGGTGCCCAACCCTGCTAGGAGTTGAGGGAGTGATGCGAGGTGTCCGGTCCAGCAGGACCTCGCCCTGGTCTGTTGGCACTCGAGAGAACTAGAGGAGTCTTAGCACAGGCCACCCCAAAGCAGACACACACACAGAGCTCAGTGAGAAAGAGGAAGCTGGCTGTGCCCCTGACACTCTGCCCCATGCAGGCTCCTGGGCAGGGACAGCCTGCCTCGCGAGCTCTGCTCTGTCACCAGGCCCATGTAGGGAGGATACCTGGTGGAGCTGTTGGCCTGGGTCACCCCCAGCAGCAGGTGAGGGCCCCACTCCACACTCTGCTGCACCCCCAGCCCCAGCAGCCAGAGGTCAGTAGATGGGCTGAGGCTGGAGGCTCATCTGCTCTGCCCAATCTATCTGCCATTGCCTGCAGCAGATGCTGGACATCTTATCAGCTGAGGAAACCACCAGCCCTCTTTCGAGCCCGGCAAAGTTCTTCACCACAGGAAGTCGCCAGGGCCACGCACGCCACAGGCTTGTGACACATGGTGTGAAAATGCACGTCTTCTGGTCAGCTTCGAGTTTGTCACCTCTTGAACTGACTGTCACTGCATAGCTCTGTCGTGAGGCAGGAAGATTGGCAGCTCCTGGTCTCTCTGCTGCCCTATTTTTGTGATTGTGTGAGCCTTTCCCTTTGCCCTGTACCCCAGGGAACAATCTCGGGCGTTCTATAGGTGCTGCAACGCACCCACTCAGCAGCATGCTCCTGGGACCTGCCAAACCCCATCACCTGTCCCTGCTCCTGGTTCTAGGCTGCTGCGGAGGCAGCGTTACAGATCCTGCACACCCTCTGCATAGAGACCTTCCCCCTGCTGTCGGTGAGTCAGCGGCTCCATGTCACACTCTATCCAACTCCTCCTGCCCCCAAGGACACATTCTTCCCAACCACAGCTGCAGGTTGCTCTGCATCAGCTTCTGGATGCTCTTCCTCCATAACAGGTGTTGAAGACAAACCACTACTGCAACAGCTAGACTTCTGGCATGACACAGGTCAGCTTTCCCCAGCAGTACCAGAAGGCATCATGGCAGAGAGCAAACTGCACTCAGCACCACACCTGACAGCAGAGAGGGGCTGGGCACCTGCCCCCTGTGTGTACAGACCCAGGCAATGCCACTCAGCCCTTGGAAGGCCGGACTTACTGCACAAATGCCTCCCAGCACAGGAGAGAGCGTGCTTGCACCCGGCAGCCACATAGCTGACCACAAGCTGGGCTTCTCTGTCTCCCACCTGGGCTCCCAGCCCGTTATTGTCTGTTGTCCAGGAAAATGAAATCCAGAAAGCCCAGAGGATGGCTGCCCCAGGTAACCCAGATGCATGTAGTTGCTCTTCAGGCCTTCTACAGCCAAGCCCCAGGCCCCTATGTGCTGTCCAGGCCAGGGAGACTTGGTTCACAGTGCAGGTGACACAAACACCTCCTAGCTCCCAAGCCGGGGGGAAATGGCCCAGTGCCAGAGTCTTTTCCATTTCAGCGACAGGAAGCCACTGGGTCACGTCACATCCCTGCAGCCTCAAGAACCCCTTGAAGCAAGCAACTGAGGACTCATCAGCCAGGGACAGGTTTGTAAAGCCTCCTGGTTACCCAGCCCCAATAGAAGGCAAGGCCAGAGCAGCTCACTGCAGTCAGCCCCCATGGAGCCCAGAGCCCTCGACAAGGGGAGCTGGGAGAAGCCAGTGAGCCCACATAGCAGGAGCACCTGGGTCCCTCATGTGTGATGTGACTGGGACGCAGACATATTGCTGGGGCCAGGGCTCAGGACAGGCCCCTAACAACACGTCTAACTGGCTGCTGCTCTATGCTGATGCGATAGTGTGTGAGGATGAATGCTGGAAGGCCGCAGACACTTGGGCTGGGGCCCTTTACTGCTGCTTTACGTTCATGGTGAAGCAGAGAGGCCTGAAAGGGACACTTCCCTCCCCTCAATCGCGCTGCTCATGCCAAAGCATCAGAATTGCTGTAACCTTGGATGACTCTGGGCACTCTCAGCTCCTACCTGCAGCAGAAAGGAGCCAAATCTCTAGCCCAGAGCCCTGCTCTCAACTGGGGGGCAGGGTAACAAAACCAATTGGACACAGAAGAGACACGAAACACAGCATCCTAGAGCAGTGGGGGCCTACAGAGGTCACGTAGTCCAGCCTGAGGCAGGATCAGCCCTGTGCAAAACACCCCACACAAAATCTAATCTAAACGCTACGTAAGACTACCATGAACCCCAACACAACACAGACTTAACACCTGAACCTGCCACGGGGAAAGCAGAGGATTTGTGGCAGCCAACGCCCTGCTTCTATGAAACGTCATCAGTATACACTCAAAAGACCCCAGGTAGAGGCCATGACCCTCACTACAGAGGAAGGCAAAACCCTCCCAGTACATACCAACCTGACCGGGGGGAAATTCATAGAATCATAGAAGTCGGGTCGGAAGGGACCTTATAGATCTTCAAGTCCGACCCCCTGCCAGAGCAGAAGAAAAAACTGGGCTCAAATGATCCCAGCTAGGTAGGCATCAAGCCTCCTCTTAAAGACCCCCCATAGTAGAAGCCAGCACCACTTCCCTTGGAAGTTGGTTCCAGATCCTAGCCGCCCTAACTGTGAAGTAGTTTTTACGGATGTCTAATCTAAACCTCCTCTCCAACAACTTGTGGCCGTTATTCCTTGTTATGCCGGGGGCCACTAGGGGAAAGAAGGTCTCCCAAACCCTTCTGGTCCCCCCTAGTGAGTTTATAGACTGTCACCAGGTCCCCCCTCAGCCTTCTCTTGTGAAGGCTGAACAGGTTCAGGTCCCGCAGTCTCTCATTCATAGATTCATAGATTAAGGGTCGGAAGGGACCTAGTAGATCTTCTAGCCCAACCCCCGACTACACTCATTGTAGTGTTTGCCCTGTAGTCCCCAGATCATGCGGGTGGCCTCCTCTGGACCCTCTCAATGTTGTCCACATCTCTCCTGAAGTGGGGCACACAGAACTGGACACAGTACTCCAGCTGTGGCCTGACCAGTGTTGCATTGAGGGGGAGGATCACCTCCTTGTCCCTGCTAGAGATGCACCTGTGGATGCATGACAAGGTGTGGTTAAGCCCTGCCAACTGTGACCTCGCATTGTCGGCCCATGTTCATCATTCCTTTCTGATCCTAGTGCAGCATCAGTCTGACCCCGAGCAGAGGGGCAAGACCCTCTAGCCAGGAACCTTTGGCTTTGGCCTCAGCAGGTGCACTGGTATACCCCGGTCAAAGTTCCCAGGCTTGGCTGTAGCCAACACCCAGTGCCTCTGGGGAAGGCTTAAAAACACCCTGACACGTAGCAGAAAAGTGGGGGAGGGGGCAACCAGCAAAGCCCAGAAGTCGGGAAAATCCCCATAGTAGAACATAAGCATTGTTATGCCTACATCATCCCTGACTAATTGCTGTCCAACCTCCTCCTCAACACCTCCTGTGAAGGAGAGCCCATCCCATCCCTGGGCAAAATTGCTTCACATCACAATCCTACACCAGGCCCCTCACTCCCATCTCCTCTGGGGGAAGTGAGCCATCCATGTAACACAAAGACGAGCCAGGATTTTCTGCTGAAAACCGCCAGAAAAAGAAAAATGGAAACAAGGTCTAACAATTTTTCCTTTGTGGGCCATTACTAATGCTGAACACTGCCCCTGGGCCAAGGCCATGACCAGAAGCACCTGGTGGTCCTCTATTTGTACAGCGCCTTACCCCAGGCAGTTACTGCACTGGAAGCAGTGATAGGAAAAGCCATGATGATGGCAATGTAACCTAGTACAATGCACCACGTGACTCGCCCTCAGCTTAGTGATACAGGGAGTTGAGGCAGAGCCTACAAAAGAGGGCACACGGTGCATATGCGTGGTCACTTTTAAGGAGTGCCCTGCAAACAGCAGAGAGGGGGACACCACAAGCAAGCCAGGATAAACCCGGAAGCTTGAACAGCAGCTTATTCAAAGCAACCTATGCAAACCCCTGGGTTCTCCTGGGCAGGGATGTCCTGTTTTGCCTCAGGCAGGTTTAGGAGGAGGAGGTTCCGGCTTGGGCTGCTCGGACCTGCAGCTACACAAAAAGGCCAAAACCTCTGGAAAAAGATGGGTCCAACACCTCCTTCGGGCTGGGGAAATTCCTCAACGCTTTCCTCTGCCGCTCCAACAGAGCCAGCCTGGCTGGGCAGACACGGTAGCTGCTGGCATTGCTTGCAGCAGGGCACATAACCCTGCCCCAAGCACATCTCTGACCAGCAATGGCTGCCTTCAACAAGTTCACGAACCATTACCTTTCCGGGACCCTTGCGGCAAACTATGACGACAGATTTGAGTTGCCTCCAAGCATCCAAAGGCTCTTGCTTACTAAAGGCATCCCGAGGCCTCTGAACTGCTTGCTGGCCTTTGTAACCTGGGTGTGTGGTCTGTGGGCTGCCACATACCCGTCCACCGGCCCCGCTGACCTAGGAGCAAGCCCGGGTGCGGCGCAACTCCTGTGTAAGCACCTCCACCGCAGACGGCGCATCGCACACGAACCCCAGCGCTGCGGGCACGTGGGCTGCTGACCGCCATGCACGGCTCCGAGCAGAGAAAGAATAAAGAGTCCTTCAGCATAGCTCTTCTCTGGCTCTTGGGAACTGAGAAATCCCTGCCCCCCCGCCCGGCACGGCACAACCCGGCCCCTGCCCCCAGGCCCGCTTCCCCCCCGGGCAGGCCGCAGGCACCGACCTCCATGGAGACCCGCCAGCCCTGCATGGCGCTGAAGCCGAAGTGCAGCGGGCGCGGCCCGAGCCCGGCCCCGTCGCCCGAGCTCTTCACCGTGTTGGGCTGCGACAGGTAGGCGCCCATGGCGCCGCGGGGCT
>NW_017729028.1:28228724-28229008 GCF_001723915.1 Gavialis gangeticus | reverse complement strand
GGCGGCGCGCAGCGAGGAGGCGGAACCACCCACCACAGAGTGCGCGGCCGGAAGTAGAGCGGCCGGAAGCGCGGGCTGTGGAGTCGAAACGAGGCCGGAAGCCGGCGCCCTGGTGCCGGGGAAGACGGAGCGGCCGGAAGCGGCTGCTGCCATAGAGACGCTGGGAGCACGGAGCGGCCATAAAGTGCGGGGAGCTCGTGGAGGACTCTCCGCTTCCGGGATGGTCCGCACTGGGGGTGCCTTATGTCACCGTGCGCGCGCGCGCGCACACACACCCCCCCCCC
>NW_017729028.1:28223557-28227879 GCF_001723915.1 Gavialis gangeticus | reverse complement strand
AGGGGGCAGGTCTGGGGGTGGGGGTTGGGATGGAAGAGTGTTAGGGTGCATCCACACCCTGTGACTCGCCCTCCCGCCACAGGTGACGCAGCCAGACAAACATGTCAGAAGGTGAGCCCAAGCCCTTGGGTGCTGGCAGTGGCTCAGACCCCAAGCCTGAGTTGTCCTCGTCGGGCGCAGGGCTGGCGTCAGTGTCCCCGCCGGTAACGTCCGTAGCCCCAGCCGTAGCTCCAGCCCCAGCTGCGCAGCCGCCGGAGGAAGAAGAGGAGGAGGAGAGTGAGGACGAGTCCGAGATCCTGGAGGAGTCCCCCTGTGGGCGCTGGCAAAAGAGGCGTGAGGAGGTGGGTGCCCGTGGGCAGGAGGAGGGGGACCACGGAGCTCCCTGCCTGGCACCCAACAGCTCTGCCTTGGGGCAGGAGCGGGGCTCAGACCTCGTGGGGGAGTGACCTGGTCCCTCTGGGCGGCAAGTCCCACCCTCCTTGTGCCTGGCTCCATGGTGGGCCTCGTCTGTCCTCGCTTTTGTGGACCTGTCCCCGCCCTGTGCAGCCCTCCGCAGGGTAGCGTGGACCTGTGCTTGTGCTGGGTCAGAGCAGGGAGGAGCAACTGGGTCTGATTCCTGTGGGGAGAGCTGTGCCTTGGGGTGGCTGGTGACCACAGAAGCGGCACAGGCACATGCACCCCTTGAAAGAGACTGCCTTGGGTTCTGCCATGCTCAGCCCTTTCCTGTCTGCGTAACGGGGACGTCCCTGTCTCTTTACTGGGCCTATGTCTCCACTTTGGTCCCAATGTGCTGGGTGGGGGGAGGGCATGTGTGGGCATTGGTCCTCCTGTCCCGTCGCACCCTTCAGTGCTTGGAGTCTAGTCTGTCCTGTGCATTTCTCAGCTGCTGTGACAGCTGAGACCGTCTGACCGTGAGCGTGTCCCTGTCATCCGGCTCTGTCAGCTGCAGGCTCATCTGTTGTAATTAGGGCTCTGCCTTGCTGCAGGCTTGCTGGGAAGCTGGTGCTACAGCCAGACGTAGATTTCTAGGCAGGGTTAGTCTGTGTGAACTTGGCTTCCATGTAGTTTGCTCTACTCCCCACTGCTGCACATCAGCATTTTATTGGTCTTCTGTAAGTCTCCCCCATGGCCTAGATCTTCCAGTCATGGAGAACCTGCTGCCTTTCTACTCTCTGCTGTGGCTCTTGCATTCACTGACTGCGCTGTGGCTAGGTTCACAGTGACACTGATTTAAAGCCCCTGTGTTGGGGGGATCATGCTGTGCATGAGTGCATATCAAGCCGTCCGTTGTAACTGTTTCACCTGTCTGCTCCTTGTCCTAGAGGTTTTGAGGTTGAGCTGCCCTCACTTACCCTTCTTTCACTCTGGGGTTGGCTGCCCTACTTTACCTTGTGATTACTGTGGGATAGGAGCGTGCAGACAGAGCAAAGTGGGCACAGCTGAAACATGATATTTCCACCCCATCCCTTTGACTGGTATAACTGTTTGTCCTGTGCTGGGAAACAGGCCCAGAGCTAATCTCTGCTTAGGTGGCATGACTTACCCAGGTGCTTTGCATAGGCCAGGCATTGTTTCCTGCCGCAGTCCACAGAAACAGGTCTCTGGTGATGGAGTCCTTTCCTCCTCCTTCCTCCCCTTAGCCTTGCCTTGCCTTGCCTTGGGGGACATCAAAATTCCACTGCAAAACCCAACAGCTGTGATTCTGACATGTTACAAGGCCCAGGTAAACCCAGACTTCCCACAGACCTCCACCTGCTCGTAAGGGTGAGACAGTAAGCAGCCTTGTTTTCACTAGGATTTTAGTTTGTGTCTGTGAACACAAGGCAAAACATGCTCTTGTCCTGGTCCAGACATACCCTTGCTGTGCTGCGGAGGAAGGCGTTTGCATGAAACCCCATCTCTGCTTCCTTGCATGTTGCTTTCTGATGCAGCCCTCAGTGCATGAGTGCAGGCTGTCTTCTCCATGTGGCCGTGTCCTGCTGGGACATGGGATGAGGCAGCTGTTCAGTACCTGGTACGTGAGTCCCTGCCTTATTTGGTGTGCTCCCTGTGAACGTGGAATTATTAGAATCATAGAATCCTACGACGTGAGGGTTGAAAGGGACCTCAGGAGGTCAGCTAGTCCTTGGTTTCTCTGTGGTGCTTGTTAATAGAGTTCACTGGGTGCTAATTGCTTTTGCAACATGCTTGTGGGTAGGAAAAGTTTTTGCCTGGGAAGGGGCTGAGATGGAAGGAAATTAGAGCTAGAACTTGCAAAATCCCTTTAATTGTGGGTGCCTCATGGTTGGACACATGCCTGGTGCCCCAGGGTGATGTCTATGCTGCAGTGTTAGGCACCTCTCTAAGCTGAGGTCATGAGGTGCACGGTTTTACAGGTTAAGAAACAGAAAAGTGCCTATCAAAGGCCCCACTGAGTCAGTTTCTGAGCCAGGGCAATTGTGGGCCTCCCTGATTCCCAGGCTTGTGTTTCTTGTCCTGTCACGGTGTGTCCTTTTAGAGATGCTGGGTATTCATGTCTCCTTTTGGCTTCAGTTGTAGCTGAGCACTCAACGGGCTCAAGTGGGCGACCGTATAGCTAGAGGGCCCCTGTGAGGCTTGGCACATGGGCCACCCAGGGCTCTGTTAGAACCAGTGTCTGGGATGGCATTCAGCTCTTTTAACCAAACCTGACTTGTGGGCTCCTGCTTTGAGCTGCCTGCTGGGTGAACTTGACTCCAGTAGCTGTTGAGCAGCGGTTTATTCTGGGCTGCTTCCCTGTGCTGGCTCCGTTCTGCAATACCAGCCTGCTTTGAGTACCCCAGCTATTCTGGAATAGAAGTGGCTTTTATTCCAGGTTGGTGTCCACACAAGGAGCTATTATAGAGCAGTTTGTTCTGTGCTGACTATTCTGAGTAGAGAAGTCTTTATTTGCTACATGCCTCTTGGCTTTGGTGACAGTGAGGTTGGGATCCTATTAAAAACAGACTTTGTCATTACACAGCCCTAATTCATTTCCTGAGCAATAGCCTTCCTAAATGAGGCAGGCTCCTCTGAAACTGGCTAGCATGATCATCAGTGCATTTAGTGACACGGCTGCCCAGGGGACAAATTAAGGTTGTACAGGCAGCATTTATTCTTGTGTTTCCTAACTTGGAGTGCCTGAGTAACAGGCTTTGAAGTTGTCTTTCCTTGCAACCAAGCTCTTCGGGATTGTCACGTGCCTCTGGCTGGGCAGAGCTGGCAGCATGGTTGGGCTCGCTTTGTTACCGCAGCCCTTAGTGGGTATCAGGGGGACGCACACAGCATCTGTGATCTTTCTGTCCCACCCCTCCTCTTTCCTGCCAGGGTCAGCTGCCTCTGGGGCCTTGAGTGGGTGGAAGAGACTTGCAGGTGAGCACAGAAGTCTGACGCTGCTGTATGCTCTCTGCTGGGTTTTTTCCCTAGTTTCTGTATTCGTTTGCCATTTTCCTCAGACTCTTTCCCCCTTGCCTGAGACCAAGTGGAGAGCTTTTCCCCTTGAGGGAGAATGGTTCGAAGAGTAGTGAGGTAGGAGCAGGTCACCCTGACCGTGCTGTGAGCAAAGGGACCGGTGCAAGTCATTGTTCTAAGAACTCTCCGTTCTTTCCCCGGGCAAGTGAATGACAGTTTGTTCAGCTAGTGAGACGCAGGATACTAGCATTACATCATTTGCACAAGCTGTCATAGGCTGTTCCATGAACTGAAGTACAATAGCATGGTTACCTAGCAACTTTAGCAGTCTTATTTCAGCGTCCTCTCCTCTGCTGATTGCCTGGGCCGACTCTCACTGTCAGGGGTGCCTGCTCCCTGCGCTAGCTCTGGGGTCCCAGGGCAGGCTCTGTTAGCAGTGTGCTCAGACACCTCTTTTCCCTGTGCTTTCCTCCAGGGCTCCTGCTACACTGAGCAATGGAGAGTCCTGTGAACAGGAATGTAAAATCGCACAATTTCAGCAGCTTTTGCTGACCTGCAGGCTTTGGAGCATGCTGTGGTTTAGCTAGCTTGGGTGGCCACGCAGCAGACTGGGAAGGAGTCAGGTAGCATGGTGGCAGAAAGGCAGGGTGCAGAGCAGCAGATCAGGCAGGGGAAGGGGATCGGAGTGGCGTGCATGGGGCTTAATTTGTGGCATGCCTGCCAGAAAGTTTGCTCCCACTGAGCTAGTGGATCAGGCCTCATGCACAGGCCTGAGGGCCAGAGCAAGTTGGTCTTTATTCACTAAAGCCCTGCCTTGACAAAAAGAGGGGGTTGCAGTTGTTGCCACAGCCAAGCTTGCAGGACTGAAAAGCTCTGTTAAAGTGCAGGCTTAGCATGTCTGACACTGCAGGCTC
>NW_017729028.1:28215941-28218557 GCF_001723915.1 Gavialis gangeticus | reverse complement strand
GCCTAATGCACAGGCCTGAGGGCCAGAGCAAGTTGGTCTTTATTCACTAAAGCCCTGCCTTGACAAAAAGAGGGGGTTGCAGTTGTTGCCACAGCCAAGCTTGCAGGACTGAAAAGCTCTGTTAAAGTGCAGGCTTAGCATGTCTGACACTGCAGGCTCAGTCCCTATTGTTACATGGACTTCCTTGGCTAAAATGTGTCTAATTAATACTACTTCAGGCTGTAAGGTGCATGTAATGTGGGCAGTGTTTTCTTCCAGGTAAGAAGTCTGGTGTAGATGGTGACTGGCAGCTTTACTGCAGAGTTAAGGCTGCCAACAAGTCTTCTGCGGAACTTAATGTTCGGAAAGAGCAGAACTCAAATCTCTGAAAACAACTGAAAACAGGGTCAAGGCACAACCTAGTGCTGACTTAGCCTCTGTACCTGGAGTGGGCAGGAGCTACTGGAAAGTGTTAGCATGCCCTCCATTGCATTTGGCATATTGAATGGAGGCAGGATTGTCTGGAGCAGCGTGGCAAAGCTGTGATAGCTATGGGGAGATCTGGGACTGTTGCTTATGGTTGAGGGGAGTGAGTGGTCTCTGTCCCTGTCCTTGTTTTTGAGCATAGGAAAAGTACACATAGAATAAAGTCCAGGGTACATTAGCTTGATCAGTGTATGAAAGGGGTAATCTGCCATGACCCTCTGTGATAGGAGGACTCAAGGCAGTGGCCCCAGGGGTCTTTTCAGGTCCTAGTTCTTATTTCAGCAGTGAGTTCTGTGAGGTCCAGTGACAATGTACAAGATGGCATAAGGGCCTGTGGGTTTAGCAGCAGGTAAGTAAAAGTGTGTTTTGGGTTCAGCCTGTGTATTGAAAAGGGTGTTAAATGTAGCCAGCATCACAGTGTTCTGCAAGGCAGGTGCTCCACACTGCTCATCTAAACACAAGTTGCATCTTTTTTCTGATGAGTGTGCACGCACAAGTATGCGTGCATGTGTGCCAGGGTTGGGGGCGTTCAGATCCCAGTGCACACAAAGGCAGGAAGAAAGACTTCACCTTTTCCCTCTCCCCCATAACAACAGAGCCATCCCATGTTCTGGCCCAAGCAGGGGGGGAATGAAGGATGAGGCCCCCTGTTCCTCCTGTTGCCCATCCTCTTACCTGATCTGAGCTCCCACCCCTCTATTCCCTTACTACTCCTCCTCATCTGTTTATTTGCATGTATAATTCATTCTTCTTGACAGTAGTTTGAGCACTGCCAGAACCATACCTGTTGTGCTCTATTACCCCCTTTGCCCCCCAACAAACAAGCAGCCCTGCTGAGGTGGATTGCAGTGGTGTGCCAGCAGTTGGTAGCCTGGCAGGGCCTGGAGAATGCACATGCATTGCTTGGGCACAGATCAGGTTCTGTGGCCATAGTGTCTCCCTGTGAGGCACTGGGGTTGGGCAAGGGTGTCTTTGTCTTCATCAGGAACACAACAGTGCTGGTGCCCTGCTGAGAGCAGAACTCCAGTGTTCTGCTTTATGGAATTTGCCAGCCCAGTGTTGCTGGGTTTGGCTTGGCGGGGGCTTGGACAGCAGTGTCTGTGTGGCTGGCCAGGTGTGCATGGTCCCTGCCTGTGGCCTGGTGTCTAGTTACCACACTGCTCTCTGCTTGCTCTCCTTGACCTTGCCTATGCACTTGCATACATGTGCCTGCATTTCTCTGAGCTCCCTTGACAGCATTTGCATTTACGTGTTCCAGAGAGCCTTTGTGCTGCTTGCCCTACTGCTGTTGCAGCTCAGCCAAGTCTCTAGGAAGCAACTTGTTGTACTGGGCTGCTAAGATCATAGGTCTGTGTCCACTTGCTGGTAGGTATGCAAAGATTAGTTTGATGGTGACCTGTTCCATCTTGATGGGGAGACTTAAAACCTGTTTCAGGCTCACTTGAGTGTCATGAATGTACCTAATGAAGATGGGAGCTGACATACTGGGGAGGAGTGGACATAAGATGCTTTAATCCTGCAGTAGAGCACTGAAGGATAACAGCAGGAGCAGGCAGGTTTCCTGCTCCTTTTCCGTCTGATGAATGCTGCTGACTTCCTCCTCGGGGAAACCCTTGTGGTATGACAGTGGAAGCCAAGCATTGGCCCAGGGAGGACCATACCAGCATCTGAGCATGGTGATGGCTCTGGGAAGGGGCCAGGGTTGCACTGACAATATTGGTGAGCCCACCTGGGCTCAGTGCACTTGCAGGGAAAACGATGCTTTCCAAATCTCCCCTCCTGCAGTTGCAGGCTGTTTCTCCTTGTCCTGTCCCTCGGGGGGCCCTGGAGAACAGTGTCTCACCATCCCTGCACATCTAACTACCTCTTGCCATCCTTTCTTATCATGTTTCAGGGATATGAATACTCTTAATCAAATTACACCCTCCCCCCTGCCATCAGTCTTTTCTTCTCCAGACTAAACATGCCAGTTCTTCCAACCTTTTCTTGTATGTCATGTTTCATAGTTTCATAGATTTAGGGTCGGAAGGGACCTAGTAGATCTTCTAGCCTGACCCCCCGCCAGGGCGGGAGAACAAAAAAACCCCAAAACAAAAACGGGACTCAAATGAGTCCAGCCAGGTAGGCATCCAGCCTCTTCTTAAAGACCCC
>NW_017729028.1:28207569-28215835 GCF_001723915.1 Gavialis gangeticus | reverse complement strand
CCTAGTTTTTTAACTAGGATGGGGTGAGAGACGGTGTCAAAGGCCTTGCTGAAGTCCAGAAAGACTACATCCACCGCGACACCTGCATCCATGGCCTTTGTGACCTGATCGTAAAAGGCAATCAGGTTGGTCTGACATGATCTCCCCCTAATAAATCCATGCTGATTGCCCCTGAGCATCATTTCTGATGCCGGCCCATCACAAATGTGCTCCTTGATGATCTTTTCAAAGAGTTTCCCCAGGATTGAGGTAAGACTGACGGGCCTATAGTTGCCTAGACTTCCAGTCGTTTTTGTTGCTCTGCTGTTGGTGCCTTTCTAATTTCACATATTTCTTGAAGTGTGATTCCCAAAGCTGTACTGCAGATGAGGGGCTCACCAATGGTGCATAGAGAGAAAGGATTGTTTCCCTTGACTTTGAAGTGACACTTGTATTGATACAATCCAGTTTGCTGTTGTACGCTGGTATTCAGCTTGTGGTCCACTATAACCCCCAGGTCCTTTGCAGTGCTGCAGCCCAGCCAGTCTTTCCCCAGTCTGTGCACAGACACATGATTACTTTGTTCTAAACACAGGACATTGTCTATGTCTTTATGAAATCCCTTTGATTAATTCAGGGCCATTTTTCCAGTTTGTCAAGAGGTGGGTGGTGCCATCAGCAGACATACTAACTGTGCACTCAATCCTGTCCTCCAAATCCTTCATGATATACTAAATAGTACTGTAACACACCCCTGGGGAATGCTGCCAATCTCTCCTCCCAATTATATGCTGAGCCATCTTCCTAATGAGAATATCATGGGAGACCATCTTGAAAGCCTGGGGTGTCTGGGAGACAGTGTATGAGCTGCTTGACCTCTGGGGTTTTCTTGGCTCTGTCCTGCCCCTCTGTGCCTACAGAAAAGCTTGCTGAGAATACAGAAGATGTGCTTTTGTCCCTGTCTCTTCCTGGGCCCCCCCTGCAAATCTCCACTGCTTTGGTATAAAGCAGGTGGGGAGAGACTTTTTTGTGGCCTTTCAGCATTCCAGAGCCCAGGATGCTGGCTCAGAACAATGGAGCGGGTGTCGAGGACTTGGGAGGGACATCAGCTTTTTGACAGGTTTCAGCTGTGGACCTGCTCTTCTAGCAGGTGCGATGTTGTGTCAAGTGGGTGAGCACTGGCAGCATGCTCCGAGGAGGGGAAGCTGTAGAAACTTTGGAGGAGTCTACAGCCTTGCTGCATGGCTGCCTAGAAGGAGTGAGTCCTGGGGAGGGCTTGAATGAGGAGAAGGCAGTGTAGGGTGTAGAGGAGGCTGGTCTGTTGTCCATGGCTCTTGCTGATTGACTGCAGTAGACAGCTAGCTGCTCTCTCAGTGTTTTGTCAGCTCAGCACCACTTCTGCCTTTGTGCTGCCTTGGTGTGGGGAAGGGAAACAGGCACAGCCTGGGAAGCTGCCTGCTCCCCTTCCAGCTTTCCTCTGTGCTTGGCCATGTTAGCTGGGTTTCGGCTTCTGCTTGCCTGGCCAGGCTCTGTTACAAGACCTTCTCTGTACGTGGCTCACCAGTATACCTGATCCTTCCTGCCCAGCCCAGCTG
Organism: Gavialis gangeticus; assembly: GCF_001723915.1. Lineage (NCBI taxonomy): Eukaryota > Metazoa > Chordata > Crocodylia > Gavialidae > Gavialis > Gavialis gangeticus. The sequence goes on along the minus strand of NW_017729028.1, from coordinate 28,214,261 downwards.
CAGCCAGTGTCCCAAGCGAACCCTCCAGAGATCTCATTTGCTGCAAGATCAGGACTTGGCCACAGTTGTGGGTCATAGTTGCAGGATGGGGAGGAGCTGAAGGCTGCTCAGGCTGGCATCTGGCATGTTGCTAGCTTTTGCTCCTCCTGCTTTGTGACACCTCTGAGGCTGCTTGGTCTGGGCATCTGCAAAGATGCAACCAGCTTGGCAGCAGATGACAACAGATGTAGTATGAAACCCCCTGACAGGTCTGAAGGACCTGCTTTTGCAGACTCTGGTATGACGAACTATAGGAACTGCCAATAACTCTGTATTTGGGCATCCAAGCCATTGGCTTCTTAAATCCTGCTACAGGACCATGCAGTTTGCCTGGTACTTGGGATCAGAGTCCGTGCCTGCCCTGTGGAGTTCACAGCCCAAGTGGAGCAGGCCAGGTCTCTTGGTAAAGCGTGTCTGACACATCTCTGCAATCTACAGTTGAAGTCCTCCACTAGCACTATTCGCTGATAAGAGACCTGCGGATATTGCAGGATCTACTCTGTATAGTACAAGCTGTCCTCCAGCAAAATCCCATCGTGCTCCCATTTTTGTAACATTGGCCACTCTGGTCACAGTTTTGAACTGTGCTCAGGAGCCAGTGTCTGGAAGCATGTTCCTTTTCTCTGCACCCTGCTGTGGTTTGGCAGTGCCTGTCTTCCTCAGAGCACATGCTTACTACCTGGGTGCACAGCTCTGGCACCAGGTGAGACAGCTACTAAGAAGTTGATGCAGCCTGCTCTGAGAGAAGTCCTGGTCTTCCTGTGCCTGTGGGGAAAATGGCAGGGTGAGCTGAGCTAGTCAGAGGGGACCAACCGGCACTGGGGAAGTCCCTGTTCCCCTGAGCACTACCAGGAGTGACCAGGAATAACGGTCACAAGCTGGCAGAGGGTAGATTTAGGCTAGATATAAGGAGGCGCTACTTCATGGTCAGGGCGGCTAGGATCTGGAACCAACTTCTAAGAGAAGTGGTGCTGGCTCCTACCCCGGGGGTCTTTAAGAGGAGGCTAGATGTACACTTTGCTGGGGTCGTTTCACCCCAAGTACTCTTTCCTGCCATGGCAGGGGGTCGGACTCGATGATCTGCTCAGGTCCCTTCCGACCCTAGAAACTATGAAACTATGAGCTGCACAGTGGTTGGGAGGCAAAGATGTCAGCTTGGACACAGCAGAGGGCACATGACAGCTGGGATATGGCGGGGATGACTGGTAGTGACAGGCAGAGAGGAAGGAACTGCAGCACTCAGACCTATAGGGCTGTATGCCCAGGAGCTGGTCTAGCTGTACACCAGCAGCAGGAACGAAGAGCAGCAAGGCTTTGGGTTTAAAGTCACCAGATTTTTTTTTTTGTTTGGACAGAGGCAGAATGGCACTATGCTGGAGCAGGATCTGTGTTCTGTTCTCAGCTCTGCTGCTACTTACTTGTAGGATCTTGGCCACATTGCTTCATTTCTGCCTTGACTCTCATTTTATGCTAGGGGATAATAATAATAATATTGGTTGGTGTTTCTGCACCAACCATGGCTCTGAATCGAAGCAGCCTGATCTCAAACTGCTGGTAGGTAAGCTAGGAAGGTGTTGGATGCTGATAGAGCATGTGATGTTTTTGGCTGTCAGGATGCTATTTAATGAGACTTTAAAATGTTTCCTTGTATTTTGCAAGTAATATAAGAAGGCAGGAGCTTGCAGGTTCACAGCCAGGTTAAGAACCTGGAATTAGTCTTGTTCACCAGTGACATGAATCTGTGATTACTAGGTGAAGAGTGAGGTGATTTCATAGAATCATAGAAAATTCAGGCTGGAAGGGACCTCAGGAGGTCACATCTAGTCTAACCAGGTCTTCAAAACTTCTAAGGATGGAGACTCCATCACCTCTCTGGGTAGCCTGTTCCAGTGCTTCACCACCCTCCTCGTGAGAAAGCTCTTCATAATATCTAACCTCAACTTCCCTTGCTGCAGCTTGAGCCCATTGCTCCTTGTCCTGTCACCTGCCCCCACTGAGAACAGTCCGGCTCCATCCTCTTTGCAACCCCCCTGCAGGGAGTTGAAGGCTGCTATTAAATCACCCCTCAGTCTTCTCTTCTGCAGATTATATAAGCCCAGTTCCTTCATTCTTTCCTCACAAGTCATGTGCTGCAGCCCCCCAACCATTTTCCTTGCCTTTCACTAGACTCTCTCCAACTTGTCCATATCCTTTCTGTAGTGGGGGGGCCTACAGCTGGACACAGGACTCCAAATGTGGCCTCCCTAGTGCCGAACAGAGGGGAAGAATCACTGCCCTCCATTTGCTGTCAACACTCCTACCAATGCAGTCCAGGATGCTGTTAGCCTTCTTGGTAACAAGGGTACACTGCCGGCTCCTGTTCAGCTCCTTGTCCACTGTAACCCCTTGTTGAATGCTGCAAAAGAAGTGTACTTGGGCTTGCAGGCCAAACCGCTTGCAAATGTAGGGTCAATATCCTTGGAAGATGAGCAGCTTAGTAGAATAGCTTTTGCTTCCCATGTGTATAGGACTTTTGTGACTTGACTGAAACTGCTCGGAAAAAAATCTCTCTAGGCATGGGATATAGCAAGCAAAGTTTTTGCTTTGCTTCTTGTGAGGTAGGCGGAAAAAAGCTGAACCTTTTAAAAAGGGATAAATAGTTCTCTGTAACATGTTATAGTTTGCTTGTTATAACCTGACGTGCTGTGGGATAGTTCATGGCTGACTCTCCTGGACTTTGTTTTCATGTTTGGGTCTTGGTCTTGGTATCAGCTGGTGGTAGTGGCCTGTGTGTGGTGGGGCAGGCCTTTCTCCATTTTCCTTGTGATGCTTGTTGATGCTGTGTGCAGTCATGGTGCTAAATGAATAACATATCACTCCTCCCTGTTCCTTCAGAACAGGCTTTGATTTAATCCTCCCCTTGATTTAACATCTTCCTTGTATTCCCTTGCCCTAGATGATGTGTTCTCAGCTGGGGTACCAGGCTGCTGTGAGCCCCTTCCAGGGGTGCTGCACTGTGGGTGCTGTGGGTAGGTTAAAATGCCCTGCATGCCTCTTGCAAAGGCAGATCAGGAAGCAGCTGGGGCTGGAGCAAGCACTCTTTCTGCAAGCACCCGACCTTATGTCGGGGGTGGGCAATTATTTTGGGCAGAGGGTCGCTTACTGAGTTTCGGCAAGCCATCGAGGGCCGCATGACAGGCAGCCCAGGGCAGATATATTAATTTTCTAAAATTTTTAGGGGCCCCTCAGCCCAGCTAGAATAGCCTGGCAAGCCGCATTTGGCCCCTGGGCCGCATTTTGCCCACTCCTGCCCTATGTGCTCCTCCTGGAAATAGCAGTGCCCCCAGCAGGTGGGACTATGCATGCCCTCTGCGTCTGGGGGAAGTGTGCAGTGTTGGACTGGGAAGGGCTGTGGAAAACCATGTGCTGTGGCTGCAGCCCTTCATACTACTTGGCTGGAGGGGTCTGGCAGGAATGCAGAAGCTCTCTGCACTGCCCAGCTGGAGGAGCTGGGTCTAGGGATAGGGCAGGGAAGACCACCCTTCCTTCTCCACCCCTGCCTCAGGGGCACAGAGGATTTTTGCCCAGAGCGTGCACAACTCATTGCAGTTTTGCTCCAACTGTTTTTGGTTTATCAGAAAACCCTAATACAGGCAGGAACATGCAGCAGCCCGCAGGTTGAGAACAACTGAGGTAAGTGGTGGCAGTACAGCAGTGGTCCTTAATCAGGGGTGCCACTGAATTCACAAGTTGTGGGGGGCGGCTGACCCCTGGAGAGGGTGAGGACCATTGCCGCAGATGCACATTTAGAAAGTTGCAGTCCCTTAATTATGCTGGCAGTGTTATGGCAGCCTGCCTCTTTCTTCCTCTTCCCTTGCATGTTCACCAGATTCTGTCTAATATCTAATTATTTTCCACCTAGATTCATAGATTGTAGAGTCAGAAGGGACCACAAAGGATCATAGTGTCTGACCCCCTGCCTCTGGTAGGAAAGAGGACCAAGGTCAGATGACTCCAGCCAGGTGACCATCAAGCCTCCTCTTGAAGACCTCCAAGTTAGGTGATAGTATCAGCTCTCTTGGAAGCTCATTCCAGACTCTGGCCACCCTTACTGTAAAAAATTTCTTCTTAATGTCTAACCTGAATCTACTCTCCACTAATCTGCACCCATTATTCCTAGTTACTCCTAGGGCTGCTCTAGTAAATAGTGGATCTCCAATTCCTCATTGTCCTCCCTTGATAAACTTATAGATGGCTACAAGGTCTCCCCTCAGACCTAAGGTTGTTAACAGTTGGTCTGAGATCATGTTTCTTGTTTCCTGTTTTTACTGGCAAATGCTGTCACTTTGCTGTTCATTCCCCTTCTCTGGGTCAGCAGTCGGTACTCCTCAGAGCTATGGCAGCCCCCATAAGCACACTGTCTTGTGTGTTATTGGACATGGAAACCATTGCTCTTTCTTTTTTTGTTTTCTTCTGGTCCTGGCTCTGTGTCTTAGGCACTTGATGGCTGCTTTTCCTTTCATTTCCTTGCTGGACTGCTCTCCCTTCTCAGCACTCTTCTGGGGATTGCTGCATTCAAGAACATGTAGCCACATATTTGGGGGTGGATCTAGGATTTTGAAAAGGGTGGTGGGATGCATATAGTGTGTCCCCACATCACACAACAAACACAACACCTTTTTCTCCAGTTAAAGAGAAACTTTACCTGAGGGGGCTTGCACTATGTTATATTCATTTTTGCTTTGATCTTAAACTGAATAACTATTGGAATGTGCACTAATTTGCTAGGTTATACAGAATGTTTTAAACAAACGCAACAAGCTCTGCAAAAAAGTCCTAAGAGATTGGATCATTAGTCCTGTGGTCATTGTAGTTAACTGCGCATCTCATCCTCGCATTTCCCGGGTGTTGGTTATAGCCATGTTGGTCTAAGGACATGGGTAGATAAGGTTCTCCGGGTAAATGGGATATCTTTTATTAGATCAACTAGATGTTTGCAAAAAAAATCTTTATTTGAAAGCTTTTGGTCATCTAGTTGGTCTAATAAAAGATATCCCATTTACCCAGAGAACCCTGTCTGCCCATCTCCTACTCTGATTCATAAAATCAGATCCAACTCTCCTGAACGTCTTGACAGGGTCCCCAATACTTCACTGTCAGTCGTAGATTCATAGATGTCAGGGTTGGAAGGGACCTCAGTAGATCATCGAGTCCTACCCCCTGCCCTGGGCAGGAAAGAGCGCTGAGGTCAGATGACCCTAGCCAGATGCTTGTCTAGTCTTCTCTTAAAAACCCCCAAGGTAGGGGAGAGCACCACCTACCCTGGGAGCCCATTCCAGATTCTGGGAGCCCATCATTTCTGCGTTTGAATTAAAAACCTTAATTCGGGTGTGGTAATATTAGCTTAATTCGGGTGTGGTAACAAAGCCAAAAACAGTCTTCAGGGCTGTGAAACTGAAGAGAGAGATGATCAGAGATGGACAGCAGACAGCAATGTTGCAGAAGAAAGGATAGTTTGAATAGTGGAATCTCAACACTATTAAAAAGGAGAGAGGGTTGTTCACACTTGTGGAGTGGAGAAAGATGAGGCATGAAGTTAAGGGACTTCATTGCTGCCTGCTGCCCTTCCCAGGCAGTTGGTTTTAAAGTTTGGGTGGAGCAGGAATCAAGGGGACATGCAACTGCACTCTGCATATTCCCTGTCTAGCCTGTTGTTGTTCCAACCAAACTTGTGTATGGTCTTGACTGGTTCTGTGGATGTGGGGTGCCTTGATTTTAGCAAAGCTTTTGATACAGTCTCCCACAACATCCTCATAGGCAAGCTAAGGGAGTATGCGCTGGATGAATGGACTGTAACTTGGATAGAAAACTGGCTGGAACATCAGGCTTAGAGGGTAGTAATCAATTGCTTGATGTCTAGTTGGGAGCTGGTATCAAGTGGAGTGCCCCAGGAGTCAGTCCTGGGGCCGGTTTTGTTCAATGTCTTCATCAGTCAGCAAGTTTGCAGGTGACACCAAGCTGGGGGTTAGGGGTTGGTGTTAGGGGTAGGATTCAGACTGACCTGGACAAATTGGAGGATGGGGTAAAAGGAATCTTGTGAGGTTCAACAAGGACAAGTGCAAAGTCCTGCACCTGGGACAGAACAGTTTCATGCATTGGTACAGGCTGGGGGCTAACTGTCTGGGCAGCAACTCTGTAGAAAAGGACCTGGGGGTGACGGGACAAGAAGCTGAATAGGAGCCAGCAGTGTGCCCTTGTTGCCAAGAAGGCTAACGGCATCCTGGGCTACATTGGTAGAAGCGTTGCCAGCAGATGGGGGGCAGGGATTCTGCCCCTCTATTCAGCACTGGGGATGCCACATCTGGAGTCCTGTGTCCAGTTGTGGGCCCCCCACTACAGAAAGGATGTGGACACATTGGAGAGAGTCCAGTGGAGGGCAACGGAAATGGCTGTGAGGCTGGAGCACATGACTTGTGAGGAGAGGCTGAAGGGACTGGGCTGATTTAGTCTGGAGAAGAGAAGGCCGAGCGGGATTGAATAGCAGCCTTCAACTCCCTGCAGGGGGGCTGCACAGAGGATGGAGCTGGGCTGTTCTCAGTGGGGGCAGATGACAGGACAAGGAGCAATGGGCTCAGGTTCCAGCAAGGGAAGTTTAGGTTGGATATTAGGAAGAA